>NW_027507758.1:175622433-176222433 GCF_037356315.1 Lithobates pipiens
GGTGAGGAGGGTGCCCTGGAAGTGGTGCCGATTAGATGTGTGCTAGATCTGTGGCATCTTATTGCAGCCATTTTTATTGCTTAAATTTTTTTCCCATTATGGGCATGATTGGGGCCTCATGTTTAAGTTTCGCCTAAGGCCTCACAAATCCTAGAGCCTCTTCTGGGTCTTGCAAAGCCTAAGGCCGCGTACACACGGGCGGATTGTCTGCCCAACTAAGTTCGTCAGACAATCCGACAGACAGTCCGTTCAACTTTTGAATGAACGGACTTGACCACACACGATGAACAGACAGTCCGCTGAAAACTTGCGCGATGACGTGTACAGCAAGTACGACGGGACTAGAAAAACGACGTCCAATACACTGCAATGCAACCTTCGGCCGTGTAAATCCTTTCTGAGCATGCGCCATACTTAGTCCGTCCATCTTGCCTACACAAGAGCGGACTGTCGCTGAAACCAAGTTTGGACGGACAAAACCAAGTTTCAGCGGACAAAAAAGTCCGTCAGACTGTCCGCTGAAAAAGTCCGCTGAAGCCCACACACGAGGGATTGTCCGCTGAAACACGGTTCAGCGGACTAAGTTGGGCAGACAATCCGCCCGTGTGTACGCGGCCTAAGGCTCCTTCCACATGAGGTAGACTCCGCCATGTGTCTTGCTAAGTGTGGAATCTGTCCCCTGAGCAGGCAGATGGCTGGTCCATGACACACTTAACGCCTACAGCGCCACCTTGTGTTAACCCCTTCACTGCCAGTCACATTTACACAGTAATCAATGCAATTTTAATCGTACTGATTGCTGTACAATTATGAATGGTATGAGTTGTCTGACGTGTCTGCCATAATGTCACAGTCATGATAAAAATCGCTGATCGCCACCATTACTAGTATAAAAAAATATTAATAAAAATACCATAAAAATATCCCCTAATTTGTTGGACGCTATAACTTTTGCGCAAACCAAACCATCAATAAACGCTTATTGTGATTTTTTTTTACCAGAAATATGTAGAAGAATACATATCAGCCTTAACTGAGGAAAAAATGTTTTTTTTATATATATTTTTGGAGGATATTTACTATAGCAAAAAGCAAATAAATTGCGTTTTTTTTCAAAATTGTCGCTATTTTTCTGTTTATAACGCAAAAAAACGCAGAGGTGATCAAATAGCGCCAAAAGAAATCTCTATTTGTGGGAAAAAAATACGTCAATTTTGTTTGGGAGCCACATCGCACGACCGCACAATTTTCAGTTAAAGCGACGCTGAATCGCAAAATTAGAAAAAGAAAAGAATCTATCTAGCAATAACATATAGCACCCAAGACCTCCCACATCATCCCAAAAAATCAAGAACAAAGAAAGAGAAAATTCCCCAAGGACTATACAGGTGGGGGTCTAGATATGTGCATCAGGTACAACAGTAATATGAAAATACATTTTATTAGAATAATATAAAAATAGAAATATTAAAAGCAATATGTTAAACAATTCATACAGATAAATCTTTAGATCATGATGTAAGGAACTCTAAAGTAAGAGACCACAGTCGAACATGATATATGTGTAGCTCTGGGCTCCTAATGTTTTTTGTAAATTTAGTTTTTCCTAAGACCATAGTTGGGTTTTAGGGTTAATTTCAGTAAATTATGGTTTTGGCATCAGTTTGGCTGGACTGTATTATGTTCTGCCTGGTCATAGGTGTAGGTGTCACCTATTACAGGCATTGGAACGCAGTCTGGTTGGACGCATTGGGTACCAATCTCTCTCTTGGAGCCAATCAGCGGGTGCGTTGTCTCGCTGTGTATTCCGGGAGAGGGTACTTAAGGTACTGAGATCACGTGGTTCCGGATTTCAGTCCAGAAGTATGTTCTGACTCCTTGGTCCTCCTGACCAGCCCCCAGAGGCCCTCATGGCCTGGGGTGCAGATCAATCCATTTCCAAGTCTTGAGGGTTGGCTAGCTCGAGGCACAGTAACTGGAAGGAGGGTTCCAAGGTAGTCAGGTGCCGTCTCAGGTTTGGAGAGGCCCAGCAACTGAAAACGCAACCAGAGGAGGACTCTTCAGAAGAGTGCCTGGAAGCTAAGCTGAAAGGACACCAAGTGAATCCGCATTCTTATGGTATCGCCGTAAGAGAGTTCCTAATTTCATCCTTCAGTTACAACTAAGGCCGCATACACACGGGCGGACTGTCTGCCCAACTTAGTCCGCCGAAACACATTTCAGCGGACAGTCCGCTCGTGTGTGGGCTTCAGCGGACTTTTTCAGCGGACAGTCTGGCGGACTAAGTCTTTCGGAATGTTGGAAAGACTGTCCGTCGGACTCGCATTTCAGCAGACAGTCCGCCCGTGTGTGTGCCAGTCCGCCCTACTTTTGAAATGAGCGGACTTTTCCCGCCCGGAGAAAAGTCCGCTCATTTCGAGCGGGTATCCAGGTAGGCGGGCCCCGTGACGGAGACGTCGCTGGCCCCGCCGCCTTGTATGGACTTAAAGGGGAACCCCAACGCCGAAAAAAATTGGCGTGGGTGTCCCCCCAAGTCCACAACAGACCCTTGTCCGAGCACGCTACCCGGCCGGCCAGGAAAGGGGGGCGAGCGAGCGCCCCCCCTCCTGAGCCATACCAGGCCGCGTGCCCTCAACATGGGGGGTGCCTTGGGGAAGGGGGGGCCACACGGCCCCCCCACCCCAAAGCACCTTGTCCCCATGTTGATGAGGACAAGGGCCTCTTCCTGACAACCCTGGCCATTTGTTGTCGGGGTCTGCGGGCGGGGGGCTTATCGGAATCCGGGAGCCCCCTTTAATAAGGGGGCCCCCGGATACCGGCCCCCCACCCTATGTGAATGAGTATGGGGTACAATGTACCCCTACCCATTCACCTGTAAAATAAAAGAGAATTTTATTTTAGAGAATTTTTGCTCACCATCAAATAATTCTAGCTTCCCAATCAAACAATTCATTACATGCAATAGTACATACGTGGTATACGCTTTAACATGCCCCTGCGATCTGATGTATATCAGTAGAACAAAAAGGAAATTACGAGTAAGAATAGCCGAACATATACGCAATATAAAAATCGGATACAAAGACCACAATGTGTCACTACATTTCAAGCTCAAACACAACAGAGATGCTACGGGCCTGCGTTTTTGGGGAGTGGAACAATTAAAATCACACTGGAGAGGCATAAATTTAGTTCGCGAATTGTCAAAACGTGAAACCTATTGGATATATTCTGCTGACGTCCTTAGCCCTAAGGGCTTAAATATAGAACTAGACATTAATTGCTTTATAAGTGACACTTAGGGACACACTTATAATCGGTCATTCATTTAAATTTTTAGATAATTGCTTTATATGTGTGGTATTCTAGACGATTGGGCAAATTTGATTTTGTTTTGAAATTGGTGCTTTTTTAGATATATGTTTTTTTATATATAATAATAAGATTTTTATACATATAATTTTATAGGATTTGTGTGCATACAGCAATATAATTTTTAATACATGTGATTTTTTATACATGCGATTTTTAGGTGTTTTTAGAGAAACACAGTCCCGTTTAATATAGGTGTAGGCCTATGCGTCCCGTTCAATATAGGTGTTCCGTTTAATATAGGTGTAGTCCTATGCATAAAAAAGAATATATCTTTTCTAACTTTTTTCTACTAATCTTTTTTTAATAATTTTTGATTCTGTAATCTACAATTGTAGTTTATTTTGGATATTTTATATTGTTATTTATAGTTTTTTTGATTTTAAATAATCATGGAAAGAAGGTTTATTATGTCTAAATTACGATCGCATCGGCCGATGACGTGAGATTACGTTGTGACCTATAGCCAAGTATGATTCGTATATGGCTATATTTTAATTAGCTGTTTATATAAAGCCTACAAACGTTAACTCAGGAATCTGTAATCAGACAATATAAACGGTCGTATCGGCCGATCAGATCTAACGTATGTGTTCATATACATATACGATCGTTTTTTATACTCTTTTTAACTAATACCTTTGGATTGGTGGAGAACCATGGATCTTTACATATGGACTATTGCTAAACTTTGCGCATACTGTTTATAAATGCATAATTTTCTCAAACATCTCTACATTGGATGTGGGTCTGCACTAGTCACAGTTGCTTCAGACATAAAATTAGCGATTGGTGCAGAATCCCGCACATCATGCGGTGATGGATGTTGATTGGTTTGTTCTGTAGATAAAAAGACACTTCCGGTATTACAAGTTACGCCCTCAGATGAAGTCGGATATGACGAAACGCGTCAGGGCGTAACTATACCGGAAGTGACGAGTGCGCCTCAATCCCTGCGTTTCAGCGAGCGGTAGTAAGGCACGAGACAGCGAAAACGTTCGTTCCTCCTCGATCATAGCTGAACCAATGGGATAAGGCACAGTACTTTTTCAATGCTTAAATACTTTGTTTATTTGGTACGCATATATATGTTGGGTTTCGTTTTGTCTAAATAAATAGTGTTAAACAATATCACACTATGTTTGGGCATCTTTGCTTTTTTATATGAGAAAACTGGATTCCAACAAGAGAGACATCTAGTGGCCATAAGAAGCATTGTTGATTGGCAGTTTAAAGGCGTTTTTGATCTTGCTGTTCGGTGAGTGCATCCCCAAAGGGGGATCGTGTGTGCCCCACAAGTGGTGAATTTTATGGTGGAAGCTACAGTTTAATCACAACAGTGAACAGATAAAATAAGCACCTTCTATCCTGGACACGGATCAAAATTTCAATGAACTCACTTTATATATAAAAAATCTTTTAAGAGTGTATATGCGCTGCTATATATGAAAAAGTGGACTTCTTTAAAAAGTTACAATTTTTTGTATATTGTTTATATTTCTGTGTTTTAAAGCAGCAGCTAAAGAAAGGAGATTTTACGCCAGTAGAGTATATTTTTAAAGGAGTATTTTAAAAAAAAAGTATTTTTTTAAAAAAATTACAATCTGTATATCATTTTATTCTTTTAGCTTGCATATTGGTTTCCTAAAGCGCAGTGTGGTGTACTAATTAGGCAGGCATTTATAGGAATTTTTTAGTACACTCTTGTATATTGTAAAATAAAAGTACCAAAAAAAAACACAACACACGAGATAAAATATTTTATTGCACAGCTCCGGGGGTCTTCCGTCTTCGGGGGTCTTCTCGCCGGACTCCTCCGCTATCTTCTTGTAGCTCTTTTGCTAGCGGAGGAGTCCGGCTTTCTTCCCCGCCGCCGGCCTCTTCTCCCGACTTCGGGGGTCTTGTCCCCCTCTTCGGTTCTTCTGTCGCCGCCGCCGCCGCCTTCCGTTCTTCTTCTTCTTCTTCTTCTCCAGGAGATGTTGCCTCGACGATCTCTCCGGCCGGAATGCCAGAGCCGCGCTGCGCGGCCACTTATATAGTGACAATGGGGCGGTGTCACATGGCTTTATGTCACATGGGTTGGTGTCACATGGTGACCCCGCCCCCTTACGATGTCATAGTCCCCATGTGACATCAACCCATGTGACGAGCCCATGTGCCATATACCATGTGACACCGCCCCATTGTCACTATATAAGTGGCAGCGCAGCGCGGCTCTGGCATTCCGGCCGGAGAGATCGTCGAGGCAACATCTCCTGGAGAAGAAGAAGAAGAAAAACGGAAGGCGGCGGCGGCGACAGAAGACCGGGCCACCGCCTGTAAAAGAGCTATAAGAAGGCGCGGTGGCCCGGCAGAAGAACCGAAGAGGGGGACAAGACCCCCGAAGTCGGGAGAAGAGGCCGGCGGCGTGGAAGAAAGCCGGACTCCTCCGCTAGCAAAAGAGCTACAAGAAGATATCGGAGGAGTCCGGCGAGAAGACCCCCGAAGACGGAAGACCCCCGGAGCTGTGCAATAAAATATTTTAACCCTGTGTTGTGTTTTTTTTGTACTTTTTTTCACAGGTGAATGGGTAGGGGTACATTGTACCCCATACTCATTCACATAGGGTGGGGGGCCGGTATCCGGGGGCCCCCTTATTAAAGGGGGCTCCCGGATTCCGATAAGCCCCCCGCCCGCAGACCCCGACAGCCAACGGCCAGGGTTGTCGGGAAGAGGCCCTTATCCTCATCAACATAGGGACAAGGTGCTTTGGGGTGGGGGGCTGCGCGGCCCCCCCTTCCCCAAGGCACCCCCCATGTTGAGGGCACGTGGCCTGGTACGGCTCAGGAGGGGGGGCGCTCGCTCGCCCCCCTTTCCTGGCCGGCCGGGTAGCGTGCTCGGACAAGGGTCTGTTGTGGACTTGGGGGGACCCCCACGCCGATTTTTTTCGGCGTTGGGTTCCCCTTTAAATCCATTCCAGGCGGCGGGGTCAGCGACGTCTGCTTCGCGGGCCCCGCCTACCTGGAGACGCGCTCGAAATGAGCGGACTTTCCTCCGCGTGTGTGGGCGAGTCCGTTCATTTCAAAAGTAGGGCGGATTGTATGGCGGACATAGTCCGCCGTATTAGTCCGCTCAAAAAGTGCCGTGTGTGAGCAAGTCCGTTCATTCAAAAGTTGAACGGACTGTCTGTCGGATTGTCTGACGAACTTAGTTGGGCAGACAATCCGCCCGTGTGTACGTGGCCTAAGTTCTGTGAGAGACTTTTCTTGTTCTATTCTAAAGTTCTACAACCAAGTCTGTGGCAGAGACTTTGCTAAGTTTAAATCACCTGTTGGCTGTTAAATTCACTAAAGGGGATTTATCCGATAGTTGAAATATCCAGTTGTGAATGGCTATTCCCTGGATCAACTAGAGACATTTCAAGTGTCAGTAGTTCCAAGAGTACCTGAGCTTTCCTGCCCATACCCTCTATTCCCTACTGAGAGACTGTGTTCTGTTTAACGTTTTTGCAAATAAAAATTCCCAAAGGGATTCAAGTGTCGGTCTCTACAGTTTATTGGGCCATCAACCTCGGGAACCCCTAGACGAGCAACAAGGTGGAGACGGTAATGATAAGCCCAAACAAAACCAACCACTCCTTTGGGGGACAGTGCTACATATGGAATACCCGACATGTTTCAGAACTTTGTTTATTTGTATAGTTCCTTCTTCAGGGTTTCATTTGGAGATATACTGTATAATCTAATATGGAAATACATAAGTATCAATTAGTCAACGTCAAGTATATAGGACAAATGGATAATGTGGGGTCAGCGCCATGCATGGCGAACATTCAAAAACAACAACAAGAAATACTTCCAGTATGAGCAAATCGCTGTACAATCTCTGTATCACAGATGGATCTTAAATAAACAAAGTGCGATAGGCGTCACTCCACCGGTCCAGTCTGCATTGTTATAGACAAATGAAAAATAAGTTGCAGATCAATCCAATGTATAAAGCTGAGGTCAAATGAACAAAAAAAACAACATTTAAATTATTATAGTGAAAAAAAAATCTAGAGACCAACCAAGTGTGGGCCATGAAATCCTCGAGAAACAGTAAATGGGAAGGACGGTGGGGGGGTGGTTATACACAGAGAAATCTCCCAATTCACCCCTTTAAATCTTGAGCCCATGCTCTCCTCCCTGACCAGGAAATGCTCTGCCTGGAGGTCCCTACCCCTTACCCCGGTTGGTAGAGTTAACCTTATTAAAATGATGGTACTTCCCAAATTTCTATACCTATTTAGGCAGACCCCCGATTTCCATCCCACTTTCGTTCTTCCGAAAACTGAACAGCATACTGACTTCCTTTGTTTGGAGTGGGAGCACACCTAGAATAGCACAAACCACGCTTCAACTTCCCATCTCTCTGGGTGGCCTGGCGAAGCCATGTTTTATTAAATACTACTGGGCTGCGGTACTTGTGACAGTCAGATGGTGGCTCTCTGACGAACCTGTGAACCCTGCAGCCACATTGGAAGTGGCACTGCTGGGCTCCTAGTCTGAACTCAGAAATTTGAGTCATAGGGGTAGTGATGGACGAACTTCCGACGGGACGTTTCGCGAATGCGAAACGTGAACACGGCCGAAAGTTTGCGAACCGTAACGTTCGCGGTGGGCCCCATTGACTTCAATGGGAGGCAAACTTTACAAACCTACAGGTCATATTTGCAGCCACAAAATAATTACTAGCTGTGCACACATAGTCCCACCACATGGCCAATGACATAACACATGTATGAGGTGAATCTGGGATCGACAACTACAAGCATTCTTTTTTTATATGTGAAATTCTGACAATTCAGGACTCGGGAGCGCATGAAGACAATGGAGTAGAGGGAAGGTCAGGGTAGGCAAAGAAGAGGGTGCAGGAGATGATCACCAGCACCGTGATATAGAGCACTGACACCTGCACCGTGATAGAGTGATCTGACACCAGCACCGTGATAGAGAGCACTGACATCAGCACCGTGACATAAAACACTGACATTAGCACCGTGATATACAGCACTGACACCTGCACCGTAAGCAGCCCCAGGAGGAAGTCAGCATAGCACAGGGATGGTGGGAGCCCCTCATAATGAGCATAGCACAGGGATGGTGGGAGCCCCTCATAATATGCACAGCAGAGGTACAGCCCCAGGAGGAAGTCAGCATAGCACAGGGATGGTGGGAGCCCCTCAAAATAAGCAGCCCCAGGAGGAAGTCAGCATAGCACAGGGATGGTGGGAGCCCCTCATAATGAGCATAGCACAGGGATGGTGGGAGCCCCTCATAATATGCACAGCAGAGGTACAGTCCCAGGAGGAAGTCAGCATAGCACAGGGATGGTGGGAGCCCCTCATAATAAGCAGCCCCAGGAGGAAGTCAGCATAGCACAGGGATGGTGGGAGCCCCTCATAATAAGCAGCCCCAGGAGGATGTCAGAATAGCACAGGGATGGTGGGAGCCCCTCATAATAAGCAGCCCCAGGAGGAAGTCAGCATAGCACAGGGATGGTGGGAGCCCCTCATAATGAGCATAGCACAGGGATGGTGAGAGCCCCTCATAATAAGCAGCCCCAGGAGGATGTCAGCATAGCACAGGGATGGTGGGAGCCCCTCATAATAAGCAGCCCCAGGAGGAAGTCAGCATAGAACAGGGATGGTGGGAGCCCCTCATAATGAGCATAGCACAGGGATGGTGGGAGCCCCTCATAATAAGCAGCCCTGGGAGGATGGCAGCATAGCACAGGGATGGTGGGAGCCCCTCATAATGAGCATAGCACAGGGATGGTGGGAGCCCCTCATAATATGCACAGCAGAGGTATAGCCCCAGGAGGAAGTCAGCATAGCACAGGGATGGTGGGAGCCCCTCATAATAAGCAGCCCCAGGAGGATGTCAGCATAGCACACGGATGGTGGGAGCCCCTCATAATAAGCAGCCCCAGGAGGAAGTCAGCATAGCACAGGGGTGGTGGGAGCCCCTCATAATGAGCATAGCACAGGGATGGTGGGATCCCCTCATAATAAGCAGCCCCAGGAGGATGTCAGCATAGCCCAGGGATGGTGGGGGACCCTCATAATAAGCAGCCCCAGGAGGAAGTCAGCATAGCACAGGGATGGTGGGAGCCCCTCATAATAAGCAGCCCCAGGAGGATGTCAGCATAGCACAAGGATGGTGGGAGCCCCTCATAATATGTACAGCAGAGGTACAGCCCCAGGAGGAAGTCAGCATAGCACAGAGATTGTGGGAGCCCCTCATAATAAGCAGCCCCAGGAGGAAGTCAGCATAGCACAGGGATGGTGGGAGCCCCTCATAATAAGCAGCCCCAGGAGGAAATCAGCATAGCACAGGGATGGTGGGAGCCCCTCATAATAAGCAGCCCCAGGAGGAAGTCAGCATAGCACAGGGATGGTGGGAGCCCCTCTTAATAAGCAGCCCAGGAGGAAGTCAGCATAGCACAGGGATGGTGGGAGCCCCTCATAATAAGCAGCCCCAGGAGGAGGTAAGCATAGCACAGGGATTGTGGGAGCCCCTCATAATGAGCATAGCACAGGGATGGTGGGAGCCCCTCATAATATGCACAGCAGAGGTACAGCCCCAGGAGGAAGTCAGCACAGCACAGGGATGGTGGGAGCCCCTCATAATATGCACAGCAGAGGTACAGCCCCAGGAGGAAGTCAGCATAGCACAGGGATTTTGGGAGCCCCTCATAATAAGCAGCCCCAGGAGGAAGTCAGCATAGCACAGGGATGGTGGGAGCCCCTCATAATATGCACAGAAGAGGTACAGCCCCAGGAGGAAGTCAGCACAGCACAGGGATTTTGGGAGTCCCGCATAATAAGCAGCCCCAGGGGGATGTCAGCATAGCACAGGGATGGTGGGAGCCCCTCATAATAAGCAGCACCAGGAGGAAGTCAGCATAGCACAGGGATGGTGGGAGCCCCTCATAATAAGCAGCCTCAGGAGGAAGACAGCATAGGGATGGTGGGAGCCCCTCATAATAAGCAGCCCCAGGAGGAAGTCAGCACAGCACTGGGATAGTGGGAGCCCCTCATAATATGCACAGCAGAGGTACAGCCCCAGGAGGAAGTCAGCATAGCACAGGGATTGTGGGAGCACCTCATAATAAGCAGCCCCAGGAGGATGTCAGCATAGCACAGGGATGATGGGAGCCCCTCATAATAAGCAGCCCCAGGAGGAAGTCAGCACAGCACAGGGATGGTGGGAGCCCCTCATAATGAGCATAGCACAGGGATGGTGGGAGCCCCTCATAATATGCACAGCAGAGGTACAGCCCCAGGAGGAAGTCAGCATAGCACAGGGATTGTGGGAACTCCTCATAATAAGCAGCCCCAGGAGGAAGTCAGCACAGCACAGGGATGGTGGGAGCCCCTCATAATAAGCAGCCCCAGGAGGAAGTCAGCACAGCACAGAGATGGTGGGAGCCCCTCATAATAAGCAGCCCCAGGAGGATGTCAGCATAGCACAGGGACGGTGGGAGCCCCTCATAATAAGCAGCCCCAGGAGGAAGTCAAGTATGTGCAAGTATTTTATACCTGTATTGCACAACTATATACTGCACACCAAATAGTATATACCAGTCCTTAAGGACCTTTGTGGAACTAGTAGGTTGTGATTAGCAGACTATCAGTATAGGGACTGAGGTACAAAGGACTGCTGCAGAATAGGGCAGCAGTCAGCAGTAGTGCACCTCAACCCTATATATTGTGGACCTATACCAGTCCTTAAGGATTAGCAGACTGTACCTCACTCAACCCTATAAACTGTACTACGCTATACCTTACCAGTCCTTATAAGGACCTTTGTGGAACTAGTAGGTTGTGATTAGCAGACTGTACCTCACTCAACCCTATATACTGTACTACGCTATACCATGCCAGTCCTTAGAAGGACCTTTGTGGGACTAGTAGCTAGTGATTAGCAGACTGTACCTCAGTCCCTATACTGATAAAGGACTGCTGCAGAATAGGGCAGCAGTCAGCAGTAGTGCACCTCAACCCTATATATTGTGGACCTATACCAGTCCTTAAGGATTAGCAGACTGTACCTCACTCAACCCTATAGACTGTACTACGCTATACCTTACCAGTCCTTATAAGGACCTTTGTGGAACTAGTAGGTTGTGATTAGCAGACTGTACCTCACTCAACCCTATACACTGTACTACGCTATACCTTACCAGTCCTTAGAAGGACCTTTGTGGAACTAGTAGGTTGTGATTAGCAGACTGTACCTCAGTCCCTATACTGATAAAGGACTGCTGCAGCATAAGGGCAGCAGTCAAGTATAATATTCTTTCTATATTTGGAAGAAAGAATATTATACGTGTACAACCCTATTACCATACCAGTCCTGAAAAGGACCTTTGTGGACCTAATAGTAACAGCTAATGATTAAACTGACTGTCCCTCACTGCTACACCCAGCGTCCTGTCTGTCCCTCTGTACACTGACAAAACACAGGCTGAGCAACAATGACTTGAATAGTAGTGCACTCAAAACTATATCCTGTACTACACCATACCAGTCCTGAAAAGGACTTTTGTGGATCTAATAGTAACAGCTAATGATTAAACTGACTGCCCCTCTCTGCTACACACAGCATCCTGTCTGTCCCTCTTCACTGACAAAAGACAATCTGCTGCAACAATGACTTGATTAGCAGTGCCTCAAACCTATACCCTGAACTACACCTACACCATACCAGTCCTCAAAAGGACTTTTGTGGACCTAATAGCTAGCAATTTGGGTCACTGCAGTCTCTCCCTGCTCCACACAGCAACCTCTCCCTATAGTGACAGTAGAAAGAATGTAAAATGGCCGCCGGATCGGGTCTATTTATAAGTTAGGGGGAATGTCCAATGTGCTGTAATCTCTCTATTGGCTGTCCTGTACCACATGATGGATGTGTCATCATAAGTCAAAGTTCTTTTACACAGAAAACACGTAAGTCCGCCGGGCGAACAGCGGCAATAGTCCGCCGATCGGGCGAATCGCGAACAGCCGAAATTCGCCGGAAACCGACCGCCGGGCGAACAGTTCGGCAATCCCTACATAGGGGACCTCGCTCTAACAATGACATTACCCCGTCCATGCAAACCACGCTAAAGGTATGGGACACGGTGAGGGCTAAGATAGAGAAGCCCTGCACTTTGTCACCACACACTCTGCTCTGGGGGAACCCGAGACTACCACATTTTAGATCCATCTGGGACCCAGTGATTTGGGCCCTGTATGGTATCATAACGTTAGCAGATATAGTCTCCCCGAGCGGACTGCGGACATTTAACGACTTAAAGGAGTAACAATTGCGCCATGCCTACAGGACTCAGTTTCCGCAGCCTATTTGACTAGAAGCTAATAGGATTGAAAGTATGTTGGCTGGGGCTGGGGATATGAGACCTCTCTCAGCCCTGTATGCGGAGCTTGTCGACATGGATACATCTGTTGTCTCCCGGCTGTTTGACAAGTGGCAGGCAGACATACCTGCAGACATACCTGCCTTGGCGGGTGATGATTGGGAGGAGGGCATTCAGCAGTACCTCCCCCTCATGATCTCGGCAATAGATAGGTATACCCAACTCAGATTCCTCCACCGCGTCTACTATTCACCAGAACGCCTGGCTAAAATATACCCCCATAGGAGTGCCCTCTGCCCTAAGTGTAACTCGGAAATGGGTTCCTTTTTTCATGTTACGTGGTCATGTCAAAATATCCAACTGTTCTGGAGGGGGGTTGTGGCTGACATTAATGCCATTGGCAAACTCCGGGTCCCCTGTGACCCATTGCCACTACTAGGAAGGATCCTGCCTCGCCTACAGTGCACCAATGGAGAGCCCTGGTGGATGCAGCTCTGCCACTATACAAGCTAACCTATGTCGGACGTAACTGTCCCAAGAAATTTGAGAAAATCTGGGCAATGTAGGTCAAAGAACGACAGGTCCAGGTGGACTGAGCTCTGATGAGAGTAAAGCCCACTCGGCGTGACACTGGATTCTAGGGACGGAGTATTCCCTGTCTCGCTCTGACTGCTCTTCGTGAACATCTCCCTAAGACTATCAATCTTGACCGGCGGGGGGGGGGGGGGTTACAACCCCTTAGATACCCCTTTGCTAACGTTATAGGTTACTGCTATGCCCATGACTATGCTATCTTACAAGGGTTCTACAAAGCGCCCTCTACAGCAGTAGAGAGGTATGGTACTGAACTAACCTGTAATGTCACCTACTCAGATGTAGTGGTGGTTAAGTCCCTTTGCTCTGCTTTTATGGTGTATTGCAATTTACCAAATCGATTATTCTCTCTGTATGTAAGAAAGGGGGGGGACTGTGTATAAACACAGGTGGGACTTTAAATGAGGCACATTCTCTCTGTATGTAAGATGGAAACCTGAACTGTATATCGACTCTGCTATACTTTGCTAACTGACGATTGCTGAGATTGTACCGTTGTTTTGTTTTTTTCTTTCTTTTGTATTTTGTTTTTTCTTCAAAATAAATAAACTTTATGTTAAAAAAAAAATGGGAGGGACGGGAACCCTAAAGCAATATAATGTATGGTGTAGTAAAAGTCTCCCAGAGACAAATCAAGAAGTAAAAAGTATAATGTAAAATTAATGAAAATGCGGTAAGATATATAATCTAAAACTATAATCGGAATTGGCTCAAAAATAAAATAAGTATAAGCCAATGACAAGTCTTCAAACTGTGTTGCTACACCATACATATATGGGCTGTCTAATAAATAACTATGGTAATGCAGTCTAACAAAGCAAATAAGATGTGGTTCATGGAAACTAGGGATGAGCTTGGTGTTCGAGTCGAACGCATGTTCGACTCGAACATCGGCTGTTCGCCTGTTCAGCGAAGCCAGAACTCTGTGGGCACGCCAAATTCGTGTGGCGCTCACGGCCCACAATTAACTGCGCCATCGCAGTGCATTGCTGGCTCATGATTGGCCAAGCATGCACTGCGACCCCGCATGCTTGGCCAATCACATTTCCGGCAGCGAGGAGAGCCATGATTGGCCACAGGCAGGATGCCTGTGGCCAATTATAGCTCAGGCTGTGTAGTACACGCAACACACTATATAAGGCCGCCAGAGCGGCGGCCTTGTGTAGTGTTACGGCGTCTGCAGGAGTTAGTGGGTGTTGTCTGTGTGCCTTCAGGGCAGTATACACCTGTATCTACATATATTGCTATATTGCTCTTCTCTAATTGAGCCATCGGCCATCTGCAGGAGTTTGTGGGTGTTGTCTGTGTGCCTTCAGGGCAGTATACACCTGTATCTACATATATTGTTATATTGCTCTTCTCTAATTGAGCCATCGGCCATCTGCAGGAGTTTGTGGGTGTTGTCTGTATGCCTTCTGCCCAGTATACACCTGTATCTACCTATATTGCTCTTCTCTAATTGAGCCATCAGCCATCTGCAGGAGTTTGTGGGTGTTGTCTGTGTGCCTTCAGCGCAGTATACACCTGTATCTACCTATATTGCTCTTCGCTAATTGAGCCATCTGCCATCTGCAGGAATTAGTTGGTGTTGTGTGCCTGCAGCGCAGTATACACCTGTAGCTACCTATATTGCTCTTCTCTAATTGAGTCATCTGCCATCTGCAGGAGTTAGTGGGTGTTGTGTGTCTCGAGCACAGCACAATATACACCTGTATCTGCCCTTTATTGCTGGTGTTCTATAATAAAGGCATCTGCAGGAGTTAGTGGGTGTTTTGTGCCTTCAGCACAATATACACTACCCAATTGCTGGTTTTCCCATCTCCATTCAGGCCATTACCATATCTGGAAGGCCAACAAGGAGAGGCAAACAGGTACGAGCCAATAAAAGAGGGCAAGCAGGCTCTGTGTCTAGAGACAACAGTGCTGGTAGTGGACGCGGTGCATCGTCATCAGCACGTGGCCATGGGACACGCTTGTCCTTATTTTCGGCAGCTGAATGTGTTGAGCCACATCATGCCGAAGACTTGGTAGAGTTGATGACCAAGCCCTCTTCATCCTCCTCATCCTCTCTCACCCAGGCTCAGAGTACTAGCAAAGCAGCTGCCAGCGCATCCTCTTCCCTCGTCTCAATGTCATCATCAGTGACTCCTTCCCTAGACCCACCACGTCCTCCTGAGGAGTCCCCCGAACTGTTTGAGCAAAGTGTTGGGTACATGCTCCAGGAGGATAACCAGTGTTTTGTAGGCTCTGATGATGATACTCAGCTAGAGGAAGGCAGTAGCGTGAGTGCAGATAGAGGGAATTGCTCAAGAAGGACAGCAATCTAGCAGTCATGTTCCACAAGCTGCAGCATACTGCCAGGTTTGCTCCAGTGATAAAGAGGTAGGGGATAATGAGGGCACTGACTCCACGTGGGTGCCTGGGAGGAGGCACATCTCAAATGAGGCAGGATGCCCTCCGGGGGCCAGCTTAAGGGCAGCACACAGACTGAATCACACCGCAGAGCTCCGCCGGTGCAGGGCACTGCTTCTGCACGTTATTCTAAAAGTTCTTTGGTGTGGGCCTTTTTTGAGACGAGTGCATCAGATCACACCGCTGCTATTTGCAACATATGTCTCAAGCGTATCTCGCGTGGCCAAAATATCAGCCGCTTGGGCACCACATGTTTGACCAGACATATGTTGACCTGCCATGCAGCTCGTTGGCAACCTTACCTCAAAGACCCACACCAAAGAACAAAGCGGACCTCTCCTTGCTCCTCATCAGCTGGGATCTCCAACCCCACTAGACCTTCAGTCCTCTCTGAAACCTGCACTGAGAGGAATGAAGATGTACAATTAGGTGTGTCACAGCCAAGCGCTTGCAGGCACTCTGCTAGCAGTACACCCACGTCCGATTGTAGCAGGCAAATTTCCCTGCCCCAGCTGCTGGACCGTAGAAAGAAGTTCACTCCCAGCCATCCACATGCCCAGTGGTTGAATGCTAGCTTGGCTAAATTGCTAGCACTTCAACTGCTACCTTTTCAGTTGGTAGACTCTGCCCGCTTCCGTAAGTTTGTGCAATGTGCGGTTCCTCAGTGGCAGGTCCCCAAACGCCACTTTTTCTCACGGAAGGCGATTCCGGATCTCTACCGGCATGTGGAAGGCAATGTCCTTGCCTCGCTGATTCATGGTCCAGCAGGCATGGACAGGGACGCACCTGTCTTTCGCGGCCCATTGGGTCACTCTTCTGGCAGCTGGGAAGGATGCAGGACAAGGTGCAGTAGTGTTGGAGGTTGTTCCGCCACCACGCCTCCAAAATGCTACTATTGGTTGTGACACACCTCTCTCCTCCACCCCCTCCTCTTCTTCCTCCATGGCCTCTTCCAGTGCTCTGTCCTCAGAACCAGCTGTGCTCTGTAGGCGGTCAAGGGGATATGCAAGTACGCAGGCAAAACAATGCCATGCCGTGCTTGCGCTGGTTTGTTTGGGGGACAGGAGCCATGCTGGGGCAGATATTATATCAACTCTGCAGGGGCAGGCCGAGAGGTGGTTGATGCCACGCCAGCTTAAGCCAGGATTGGTGGTTTGCGACAGTGGCACCAACCTCCTCTCCGCCCTCCGACAGGGACAACTGACCCATGTGCCCTGTGTGGCTCACCTCCTTAACCTGGTGGTGCAGCGGTTCTTGGGCAGGTACCCAGGCTTACAGGATGTCCTGAAGCAGGCCAGGAAAGTCTGTGTGCATTTCTGCCGATCATTTAATGCCTGTGCTCGGCTGGCTGAGCTCCAAAAGGAGTTGAACCTGCCCAAGAAGCGCCTTATATGTGACATGCCCACCAGGTGGAACTCAACGTTGGCCATGCTGCAGTGGCTGCACACACAGCAGAGGGCCATCAATGAGTACCTGTGCGACTATGGCACCAGAACAGGGTCAGGAGCTCAGTTTTTTCTCACCACGCCAGTGGGGCATGATCAGGGATGCTTGCACTGTCCTGTCACCGTTTGAGGAGGCCACAAAGATGGTGAGCAGTGACAGTGCATGCAGCAGTGACACTGTACCTCTTGTCCACCTGTTTGAGCATATGCTGCGTGGAATAATGGACAGGGTACTTGAGGCAGAACCGAGGCAGGAAGAGGAGGACTTCCTTGCCTCTTAAGGCCCCCTTTATCCAGACAGTGTTCCTGCTGTCCCACCCATCACACAGGAAGAGGAGGAGGAGGATGACTGTGTCAGCATGGAGGTGGAGCCTGTCACTTAGCAGCAGCAGTCTTGTAGGGATGATTTACATTCCCAAGAAACCCGTGGACTTGTACGTGGCTGGGAGGAGGTAGCTGCGGATCATGTTGTCCTTAGTGAATGGCCTCCCTGATCCTGCAAAGCCTGCGGAAGGATCCTCGTATTCTTCAGATCAAGGAGAGGGACCATTAATGGCTGGCCACTCTCCTTGATCCACGGTACAAGGGTAAGGTTGCGGACCTTATCTTGCTGTCGCAGAGGGAGCAGAGGATGAGACATCTCTGGGAGGTCTTGCAGAAAGGTCTGTGCAACGCGTTCCCAGAGACTGGGAGGTTACAAACTCCTGGTCCTGGACAACGTGTTGCTGAGGCATCGGTCAGAAGGAGCGGTGGAGAAGGTGGCCGTCTGACCGATGCGTTCAGACAATGTTTTAGTCCGCAGCCCAAAGGTATGATCGGTTCCAGCAACCATCGCCAGCGTCTGATATACATGGTGCAGGAATACCTAGGGGCAAGGTCAGACTTGGAAACCTTTCCCACCGAAAATCCTCTGGCTTACTGGGTCTTAAGGATGGATCACTGGCCAGAGCTTGCACAGTATGCAATTGAGCTACTGGCCTGCCCTGCATTCAGCGTTCTTTCAGAATGCATTTTCAGTGCTGCTGGTGGCTTTGTAACCGATCAAAGGGTGCGCCTGTCCACCGACTTGGTTGATCGACTGACCTTCATAAAGATGAATCAGTCTTGGATCACCCACAAGCCTCTTCCCGTAGTCGCCAGTCACTGCTCTATGGCCCTGCCCGTATACAACAGCCTCCTACCACTAAAATAATAACAAAATACTCTGCTCACCACCAACAACTTCGGCATATTTTGTCTCAACATTGGCACTTATTGACTGAACATCACATATTAGGAAATTATGTTAAACCTACCCCAGAATTAGTTTTTAAAAAAGCCACCTCTCTCCGTGATAAACTAACAAAAAGTCACTATCAAATGCCCTCTGGATCTTTGGAGGGACCCAAAGGCACCTATAAATGTGGCCAATGCTCTAAATGTCCATAGATTCAAGAAGGAGGGGTTACAATATTACCGAATGGAGAGATGTTTCGGCCTTCACATCATGCCGATTGCGGCACCCGAGGGCTGGTTTACCTGATGGTCTGCGCCTGCCAAGCATTTTATGTAGGGAAGACCATCAGGGAATTACGCCAGCGCTTGGGTGACCACCTCTACTATTCGACCAATGGGAAAATGACCACGGTAGGTCGCCATGTGGGTATACACCACAAATTTCAATTTGACTTAGTAAAATTCTTTGTCCTTGAAGTTATCCCACAGGACCCCAGAGGGGGTAATTGGGATCAGGCCATTTTGAGACGCGAAGCACTATGGAGAGAGCGGCTGAATGCTCTTACCCCCCCTGGCCTAAATGAAGCCCATTCCTACAAATGTTTTCTTTGAAGATGCCATATGTTGCACATGTACACTGTACATTTTCCTTTTTTAAAAAATGTAGGCAGTGCCCTAGAACCATGCATTTGGTTTGAGGGCATTGGACTGAAGAGGGTTGCTGTGAGGGAAGTGATATTAGCCCCCTCCCCCTACCTCTTCCCTCTTTTTTTCCCTTTCTTTTTTCTTTCCTTTTCATTCCCACGTTTTTCTTACGCTCCCCCTTTTTTTCCCCCCTTCCTGTCTTTCCCAGTATTAGAATTCTTTGCCATTAGACGCTAATACTCGCTTGGTTATATTGATTTTGTGATATCATATCACTATATAATAACTTTATATCTAATTTAAAGTAAAATCTGGTTCCCCTTTAAATGTGGAATCTATACGATTCAGGTGCTATTCTGAGGACGGTCCTGTTAGGATTTTTATATTTTTTGTATGTAAGCTGGTTTGGTCTGGCGATCGTCACTTGCGGCCGACCTGAGCCACTAGGTGAGGGTGGCCTTTGTTGCCGCCCCGCTTGGTGGCGGGGGTCCGCGGCATTATGACACTCCCCAGTCCATTCATAGCAATAAACTTTGTATTTACAGTCTTGGATCATGACTCTGCTATGCTTTCCCCTATTGGTTCTTCCCTGCCTCGCAGCTGGACAGACCTGAGGAGTTTGTTCTCCCCCCCTTGGGCGGACGTGTGGCACCCTGGTGTGACTTTCACACCTCCCATTTCACTGCAGACATTCTCTGCAGCTTTACATGGGAGCGCAATACAATGCGCAGGCTGCCTGACCCGGACTGATCCCTGCTTGGTCGAGGCGATGGTGAACGGGGATTATGTGTTACACAAATCCCCGCCCAGCCACGCCCCCAGACATTCCCCCTGGTCCTCCGTTCATGGGGAATATGTTGGCCGTGCGCACGAGTATATCCGCGCATGCGCCGTGATGCAGGGACAGGATTAAGGAGCACACCACTGTGCTCTGAACACTTCCGGGTTGGGGGTTTAAATGGCGCGCTCGAGATTTGAATCTTCAGAGCGCTGCCTGTGTGGAGACGAGCAATGCGTAGGACCTTTGAGCTTCAGGTATTGTCCCTTCGTTCTGACTCTATATATGTCTCAGCTACATGCATTCCCCTTCTTGGTCCGTTTAAATGATTGATCATTGACTGACTATGCTTACCCTCTATTCTGAA
The DNA here is from genome assembly GCF_037356315.1 of Lithobates pipiens. Lineage (NCBI taxonomy): Eukaryota > Metazoa > Chordata > Amphibia > Anura > Ranidae > Lithobates > Lithobates pipiens. The sequence goes on from NW_027507758.1 coordinate 175,642,649, forward strand.
TCAGGAAAAATCTGTAACTGAAATTCTGGACATCCCTTATAGAAAACTTGGTGACATCTTAGAAGTATTTGATCTAACTATCCAATTTATTTGGGGTATGTCTTCTGCTTAAATAATAATAATCCTCTGAGGTGCACACTGCTTTTACTGACCATGGCTCACTGGGTGCCTTTTGTCAACATGAGAGATCTTACCTATCTATCTCTATACTCATTCTCTTATACTGCTTTTTCTTACCAGCCCATGGTCTCTGATACATTTATCTCTTTCTATTGAACATCGTCTAAATGGACCATTGCATTTATTTATATATTTTTTCAGTCCTTGTATGCGCTGTTCAGAGTCTCTCCACCTTGCCCCCCGTGTCCGCCCTTAGGGGGGGCACCCTGTTTTGAGGGTGTCTCGAAGTAGGTCGCTCGTGTGCTGTGGGTTGGGAGCTCCAGGGGTGAGTTATGATCCAATACTGTTTCTTCTAATGTAATGTTGATGTATTGTTTATTTCATACTGCTGTTATTATTATCTTTTTCTTTTGTAAAAAACTTCTTGATACTTTGTATGGTATTATTGTATATTTATATATATATTTTTCATACTAGATTTATAAAAGTGACGTTCCCTGAGGAAGCGGTGTTCTTAGTACCGCGAAACCGGTCGGATTTATGCGTCATCTCTGTATCTCCGTAAAACTTTTAATTGTTTAGAACTTGAACCAATTGGGTCCTGTGACTGGATTTAATAATGTGGTTCTGCTACAGCAATGTCTTTGTATTATCTGTTATATGGATCAAATTATAATAAAATGTAATTGTGTTTTAACGATTGTTTCACAATAATTTCTGATACCGCAATAGTCCCTGTTCCCACTGAACCAATTGGAAACTCATCTCTTTGAGGTTTTTCCTCTTGGTTGTTCTGAGCTATATGCCCAGTTTTTTCCTATACACGTATTGGGACGATGGTATCCTATTGATTTTGGAGGCTTTTTGATTAACTATCACAGCTACCAAGCACCTGAAGCTGATGTAAGCGAATAATGTTTTTTTGAAATATCACATCCCTTCAAGACTGCCTATGCTGATGCTGTGTGACTGTCCTGTTATGTTGACTGTCTATCCTCTTCCTCCTCCTCTGATATCTTGGAAGAACATTTTTGGTTCTGGGTGATGCCTCCAGCCCAAGCCTGTTTAACAGGGGCATGTAATTATAATTTTTGATGCAATGCTTTGCAGCATGGCTCATTCCTGCACTACAAATAGAGTATATGGGAGAGGTTGCAGTGGCGTGGCTCCAGCGCCTAATTCCCAATTTTTCATCCCCTGTTTAACGGGGCGTGTAATTACAATTTTTGATGCAATGCTTTGCAGCAGAGCTCATTCCGGCACTCCAACTAGAGTATCTGGGAGAGGTTGCAGTGTTGTGGCACCAGCAAGCAGTACCTAAGGCCCAATTTTTCAGCCCTGTTTAACAGGAGCATGTAATTACAATTCTTGATATAATATTTCACAGCAGGGCCCATTCATGCGCCCACCGAGAGTAACTGTGAGGACTTATAGTGTTGTGGCACCAGCACCACTACCACAACCACCAAAGGCCCTATTTTTCTACCACTGTTCAACAATGGAATGTAATTACAATTCTTGATATGATTGTTCACAGCAGGGCTCTCCAGCCCCTACCAAGAGCCACTTTGAGGCTTACAGTGTTGTGGCAACGCCAACACCTTAGGCGCAAATTTCTGCTGAGCATATAGGGCAGGTCCCTACTTTCAAACATCCTACTTACAAACGTCTCCTACTTGCAAACGGAAGGAGACAACAGGAAGTGAGAATAAAAAAGACGGATGGCCAAAAAAAATTATACAGGGATTATAACCCTTCCCTATGTTTTCCAAAAAGCTTAAAAATAGATTTTTTGACTGGAGCTACACTTTAAAAATGTACCAGTTCAAAATTACAAATAGATTCTACTTAACACAAGAAACCTACATAGACCCTGTCTTGTTTGCACCGCCTGTATACTGCTGTTCTGAGTATATAGGGCCTGGGGACCCCACGCCTTTCCTTCTTTTAATATGGGTACGGGGTTCCCCTTAATATCTGTACAAGACCCAAAGGGGCTGGTAATGGGCAGGGGGGCTACCCATGCCATTTTTTCTCAATGATTTTCATCCATATTGCCGGAACCAGATATTACATTAAAACCGTAAGCAGTTTTAAATGACTTTTTTTCCATTAGTCATTTTGTGCAGGGACTGTTCTAAACACGGGAAACACGTTCCACTTCATAGGCATACTATAGACACCCCCAGGCACGATATTTAAAGGAATATTTCACTTTTTTTTTCACTTTAATCATCATTAAAATCAGTGCTCCCGAAAAAACTGCATTTTTTTTTTATAAAAATTTGGCATTGACCCATGTCCCCTGGGGCAGGAGCCAGGTCCCCTAACCCTTTTTAGGACAAGATCTTGCATATTAGTCATTAAAATTAGCACTTTTTATTTCGAACGTTCGAGTCCCATAGACTTCAATGAGGTTCTACAGTTCGCACGAATTTTAGGTCAGTTCGAAAATTCTGGTGCGAACCGAACCGGGGGGTGTTCGGCTCATCCCTAATGGAAACCAAGGGTGCTAGTACCATATAAGAAAAAGGGAAACAGTTACTTGTATTGATACAATTCAGGAGCGTTCAGTCTGGTTTTGATACACAGTCTGGGCATGCAGCAGCTAAATGCTGATGGATGTCAGGTTTATATAGTGACTCAAACAAGTGTGTTTGTAACAGAAACTGCCCCTTGTGGGAGCGGATGTAAATACTAAGTGGTTACCCAATATGAATCTCCCACCCATCCACTCCCCTTAACCCACACCCCGCAGACAAATGTCAGCAGAGGTGTGCATACGAGAGTAGCTGTTCCCCCGGCGAGGCGGACCAAGCGGCGGTAGCCAGTGCGCACGCACGAGGCAACCATCGCAATGTGCATGTGGGTCCACCATCACCAGACAAAAATCAGCGCCAGATGGCGCACACTCATGAGAAGGACAGCACATCGGGCAGGCGCAGCGGCCGCCAAGATCCAGTACCCCCAACCCAACCAGAGGACCGGCCCGAGACAAAGAAGTACCATGGGGCCCCCCGTGCCGGGGGACACCGAGAAACCACAACAGAAAGGCAGCCTGAAAAAAATAAAATTAAAAAGCCTATAATGCTAATGATAAAAATAAACTTAAAAAAATAATGAATAAATTAAGTAAATGAATTTCTTCAATGCAGCAAAAACCAGAAGATAAGAGACTGACGAATGGAGTGAACCTAAAGAAAAAAAAAATAATAATAATATTGCAATTAACAATACAATGATCAATTAGCTAAACATTACTGCAAGCTACAATCTAACAAGTGGGGGGGGGGGGGATATATATTATCAGAGATCACCTTCATACCCTCCTGATGTAAAACCCTGAAGGAAGGTTTTAAAGCTCAAAATTTTATTTAAACCGGGGGGGGGGGGGGGGGTGATTTGGCATTAAGGTTCAAGATCCACTTCATTTCCTGTTGGAGGAGAATTTTATTCATATCTCCTACTCTCAGGTTTTGATGGAGTCTATCCAAAACCAAAGCCGAAATTTTCGGAAAACGAGTATTAAGAACGGTAGCTACATAGAGGAAAATCTGGGTTACTACTTTTCATCGCCACTATATGTCAGTATAATCTTTTACATAATTTCTGGATGGTTTTACCAACATAATAGCAGCCACACTCACATTGTAGTGAATATACTACAAATGTAGTTTGGCAATTTGCGTAATGTTTGGCGATGAAAGGTCGGCCATTAGGAAGTCGTGGGTTTCTGTCTGTGTTGACAGATAGCCACAGGCCCCACAGGGGAACGTGCCCACAGAGCAAAAAAGGGTCACCTCGGGTCAAAATGTCCTCTGGTCTTTGGCTAGCAAAATGGTCCAGGGCTTAAGTGGTTAATGATATTTTTAACCTTAAAAAACTATGTACTAAGAAACGTTATGAAATGCTTTAAGAGATTAAAAAAAAGTGCATTGAATACGACACGATGGTGCCCTTTGCACCTGGTCAGTAGGGTTGGCTCTTATTCAGTCCTAATATGCAACGTAAGCAGTTGCAAATGGCACCACATTATGGCAGGAAGTGTACACAATGATTTTTTTTAACCTTTTAAAAATTTTGTAACATGATACATTTTATTAAGTGTCCTGCCTACCACAATATGGTGCCCTTTGCACCTGATCACGTAGCACACTAAGACTGGATAATAGTCAACCTTACTGTTTAACCTGGGCATTGCAAATGGCACCATATTGTGGCACCCTTTCCTTCCAGTAACCCCCTAAAAGCAAAAATATTATGCTCCTCCAAGCAAAACACCCTCCTAAAGCAAAGCCCCCTTCCTTCAATCACCCCACTTAGGGCTAGGTTCACATCTGTTAGTGGTTCCTCCTGCAGGTCTGCTCCTGTTCCCATAGCCACAACCATCTGTAGCAGAAAAACACGATTGATGTGTGTGGAGTGTGGGTGCTATTCTAATCCTAATGGCATGCTGTACACACTGAAAACACACTGGGAATTGCTCTGCCCTTGCGATTCTAGAAATGGTGGACTGTCCTTTGGACCTTTTCCCTGTATTTCAGGAGGCACAGTAGCCCATGCAGTATAAATGGGCTGCCATGCCCACACAAAACGCACCTTGCCACATTCGTGTGAACTAAAGGAAAAAAATTACCCCCGCCTCTTAAGAACACCCCACCCCCAAGCAAATCTTCCCACTGCAAAACACCACCCTCCCTCATATATCCCCACAAAATTAACCCCCCTGTCTCTAATCCCCCCTCAAGGTGAAAATAGCTCCCTTATTTCTGAAGCTGAAGAAAATCTCCCTTCATTCAACAATCTTGCCTCCAAGAAGCAAATCCCTGCCATTAACCACCCCATGTAAACTTCTCTACAAGAATTTGGGGGGGGGGGGTCCACCTCCAAAAGCAAACCTACCCACACCAAAAGGAACTCCTCCAGGCAGGAATTCTCACTCCTTCCTTCCTCTAAATAGAAAGTCATGCTTCTCTAGCTACCTAACCTCAGCTTCAGCAATCAGCATGGCACAGAAGCGGGAAATCTTCTGCAACCCTGGTCTCCCTTCGGCAGTGTCAGAACTGAGGATGAGTGTAGGAGTTCCCTTGAAGTGTGCTGTCAGTTGCTGGTATCCGGAAACCTGGGTGCCCTTATTTTGATATCAGTAACAGGGCTCTATTTTGTGATGTAAGTTTATCTCGGATTGGCAAAGTGTGTGGTGCACGGGGCAGTTTGTGTAAGCAGAAGGGATGAGCTTGATGTTTGAGTCAAACATAAGTTGGACTCGAAAATCAGGTGTTTGCCCATTCGCCGAACAGTGAACATTATGGGGCTTTCGTGGGAAATTAGTGTCGCAGAAGGCCCCATAATGCATTGCAAGATCACAGTGTATTTTAGTATGATGATTGGCCAAAGCATGCACCTGACCTGCATGCTTTGGCTAATCATAGCTCGCTCTGCTATGAGAGCCATGATTGCCCAAAGGCAGGGTGCCTTTGGCCAATCATGGCTCAGGGGAACCAAGTCCACACCCCACACTATATAAGGCTGCTTACATAGCGTGTAGTGTTGGTGGTGTGGACAGAGAGATGGCTTGAGTTAGATTAAGCAGGCAGGTTATTTAGTTAGTGGCAGTGTATTTGAGATATATATACCGGCGCCAGGCGGGCTATTTAAACCCAGTTCTCCCTTCAGATCTTGCTGCTCGATCTATAGCATTCCTGAGACTATTGCCTGAATCTGATCTGTTCGTGTATTGACCCGGCCTGACCTGTGACCTTCCCTGCCTTCTGCCTGCCTCTGACCTCCGGCTTGTCTACGACTCTGCACCTGTCTTATCCTCTGGTCCATCCGTGCTCATCCGTTATCGACCCTTCCTGTTCCACGTTCCTGCCTCTGCCTGCTGCATCTGTTCCTGTACTGACTGTCTGGTTTGACCTGGCTTGCCCGACTCTTCTGTGTGCCTGCCTCTGAGCGATCTACCTGTTCCTGTTGGTCTCCTGCTGTTTGCTGGTCCCTGTCCGCTGCCACTGAGGCCTGCTTGTCCAGCTACAGTTCCTGAAGTCAGTCTGATCCATCCTCCAGCTGTTTATCCTGCCAGGCACTCGTGCTACCTTTGACTCCCGTGCCTCCTGTCACTACCATCAGGGGCCGTGAGTCAGGGACGCAAGAGAGGTCTCCTTCTGCATTCCGGGCTCATCACTAGGTACGTGACAGTATCAAGCAGCCATGTCCGAGCCTGGGCAGGGAGCCTCTCCGTTGGATGAACTATGTTTGCATTTGGTGGGTTTGACCCAGGAAGTTGAAAGTCTCCAAGAAAGCTATTCCTGTCTGGAGGAACGTGGTCAAGCCCTCTCTCCGCCTGCTACTACCCAGGGGTCACCATCTGCCTCTGCCAGCATGCCTGCTCCACCAGCAGTGGTGATGTTACCCCCTGAACCTCGAGTGCCCACGCACTCTGGTGAACCCAGCAAATTCAGGGCCTTTTGCAATTCTGGCGAGCTATACTTTGCTCTTCAACCATGGACATTTTCTTTGGAAGCCACCAAAGTGGGCTTTGTAATCTCCTTGCTTCAGAACGAACCCCAGATCTGGGCACATCGCCTTCTTGAACAAAAGGATGACAAACTTTCCAACCTGACCACCTTTTTTGATGCTATGGCCCGAATCTATGAGGACCCTCAGCTCTCAGCAACAGCTGAAGCCGCTCTCCATGCATTACAGCAGGGTTGCAGAGGACTACGTTGCAGAGTTCAGCCGTTGGAGTGCAGACACCAATTGGAACGATGCTGCTCTCCGCTACCAGTTCTGGTTGGGTCTGTCTGATCCCCTTAAAGATGAATTTGCCTGTGTAGGGGTTCCTCAGACTCTGGATGAACTTATCAATCTAGCCATACAGATTGACAGACGCCTACGTGAACGCAGGTCAGAGAGAGCCACAGGTCCGTCACGTCCCACCTGGATGTTGCCAAGAGTGCCCAGTTACTCAAGTACTATGCCAAGAGATCAGTCTACTCCTACTACAGATGTGCCGGAGCCTATGCAGCTGGGTTTGCTACGACCAACGCTCACACCTGAAGAACGTCAGCGTTGCCGCATGAATGATCTGTGCATGTATTGTGAGGAGCCTGGGCACTATGTGAGGTCCTGCCCCGCCAAGATCCGTAAGTGGCTTCCTCCTTCTGCTGATCAAGTCCTTGCAATCACCAATGTTTCCCCTCATCTTGCTCTTTCCGTTTTGTTGCAGCTCCCCGGAAAGAACATCCAGGTTCCCGCTATTGTTGATTCGGGAGCATGCAGCTGCTTTATGGACTCTTCTTTTGCAGCAAAACATCACATTCCATTACATTCCAAAACCCAAGGACTACTGATACATCTTGCCGATAGATCTGCCATCCGGTCTGGTCCTGTCACCGAGGAAACCATCCCCATCTCTGCCAGCATATCTGATCTTCACCATGAACTTTTATGTCTTGACATCATCTCTTCACTCTTGTTTCCAGTTATCCTGGGAATGCCCTGGCTCCAGGCCCACAACCCCTGCATTGACTGGACTACCAGATATGTTACCTTTCCTTCACCTTATTGCTTCCAACACTGTCTACCAAAGACTTCCAACCAGCCCACAGCTCTGTTGTGCCTGGATACTGAAGCTCGCCAATTAGTCCCAGAGGCATACCACGACTTCATGGATGTCTTCAGTAAGAAAGGTGCAGAGACTCTTCCCCTTCACTGGGTCTATGACTGTCCTATCGAGCTCCTTCCTGGCGCCGAAAGTACCTTTTGGAAGAATTTTTCCTTTAACTGAACTGGAACTGGCAGCACTTAAAGACTATATTGACGAAAATCTTAAGAAAGGATTTATCCGTTTTTCCACATCCCCTGCAGGAGCTGGCATTTTCTTTGTGGAAAAAAGGACCATACCCTTCGGCCATGTGTCGATTACCGGGAACTAAACAAGGTGACCATTAAAAACCGCTATTCACTCCCTTTGATGCCGGAACTTTTCCAGGGACTGGGGGCAGCAGTCATTTTTACTAAATTAGACCTACGGGGGGCCTATAATCTCGTTTTCATAAGGGAGGGTGACGAATGGAAAACAGCTTTTCGCACCCGATTCGGACATTTCCAATACCTTGTGATGCCTTTTGGGCTCTGCAACGCCCCTGCCACCTTCCAGCATTTTATAAATGACATCTTCAGAAACTTCCTGGACCTATTCGTCATCATTTACCTGGATGACATTTTGATCTTTTCTGCCTCCATCAATAGCCATCGTCAACATGTCAAGTGTATGTTAGAGCGACTCCGACAGCATGGCCTTTATGCAAAGCCTGAGAAATGTGAATTTGAACAACAGAGCATATCGTTTCTGGGACTAATCATTTCTGTTGAGGGCATGAAAAATGGACCCTCAAAAAATTTCCGCTATCCTTGAGTGGCCTGCTCCTGTGGATAAAAAGGGGGTTCAGCGGTTTGTGGGCTTTTCCAACTTTTATCGGAAATTTATTAAAGGATTCTCAGCCATCATCTCGCCTGTTACCCAGCCGACCAAGCAGGGAGTTTGATTTCATTGGACTCTCCAAGCCCAAACTGCTTTTGACACCCTCAAGAAACTTTTTACCTCCGCTTCTGTACTGAAACACCCTGACCCGGCTCTCCCGTTTGTTCTGGAGGTTGATGCATCCAAAGTCGCAGTTGGGGCAGTACTCTCGCAACGGCAAGGTCCCAAGGCTCTTCTGTTCCCTGTTGGCTTCTTTTCACCAAGCTGTCTGCTCCTGAAAGAAACTATGATGTGGGACACAGAGAACTATTAGCAATAAAAGCGGCTTTGGAGGAGTGGTGGTACCTTCTGGAAGGAGCGGCTCACCCGATCCTGATCTATACAGATCACAAAAACCTGGAGTACCTGAAATCTGCTAGAAGATTGAAGCCGCGCCCAAGCCAGGTGGACGCTGTTCTTTTCCAAGTTTGCCTTCCATGTCACCTACAGACCGGGTTCTAAAAATACCAAACCGGATGCATTGTCCCGCATGTTCAATGATCCCAAAGTACCTACCTCTCCGGATACTATTCTGTCGGTGGAAAACGTTCTCCTTCTTCAAGAAGATCTTTTAAGTCGGATTAAGCAAGCTTCCAGTGAAGACCCCCCTCCTGCAGAAGCAGGGCTGCTTGCGAAAGACGGTCTGTTCTGGCTCGAGGACAAAATCTTAATTCCAGAAAATCTTCGGGCCACCATACTCGAGCTCTGCCACGACCATGTACTAGCCGGCCACTGCCACTAGCCTAGCCGACCTAGTGCAACGCATGTTATGGTGGCCGCAAGTTGCAAAGGACTGCAAAAGATACGTGGAGTCTTGTACCATCTGTACTCGCAACAAGGGTAATAAGGGCTTGGGGCTTGCTCAAACCTTTACCTGCTCCAGAGAGAGCCTGGAAATTAATCTCCATGGACTTTATTGTTGAACTCCTTCCTTCAAAAGGCCATACTGCCATCTTTGTGGTAGTGGATCGGCTGTCCAAGATGGCACACTTCATCCCCTTGAAAGGAACACCGTCAGCACTGGAAACTGCACACGTTTTTTATCAGGGAAGTCATCAGACTTCATGGAGTTCCAGCCAAAATCATATCAGATAGGGGAGTACAGTTTACCTCTCTGGTTCTGGAAAGCACTATGCAGTTCACTTGGCATCGAGCTATCTTTTTCCTCTGCATACCATCCTCAGACAAATGGGCAGTCAGAGAGAACTAACCAGACTCTCAAGCAGTAACTTCGCTGTTTTTCCTCCTTTTCTCAGGACGACTGGTTCTCTCTGTTGCCACTGGCCGAGTTTGCATATAATAATTCTACCCATTCTACCATCAAGCAGACCCTGTTTTTTGACAATTATGGTTACCACCCATCATTTCTACCTAACTCTGTTCCTGAATGTTCTGTGAAAACCATTCTCAAGACTGTGTTCTTTTTTCAGTACCAACAATAAAAATGTTGCAGGAAACCATGACCAGAGCACTAGCACTAAACAAAGAGACTTTTGATAAAAACAGACAGGGGGAACTGATTCTGAAACCTGGAGACCAGGTTTGGCTGTCTATGGTTAATCTTCGACTCGCTTGCCCTTCGAAGAAATTGGGCCCTACGTTTCTGGGTCCTTTCGCAGTCAGGAGGAGAATCAATGAGGTGGCCTACGAACTAGAACAGCCAGAATCACTTTGGGTACACCCTGTTTTTCATGTTTCTCTCCTGAAACCTGCCATCTCTAATCCTTTCCCAGGACGAGCCACAGATCCCCCTGCTCCTATAATGGTTAATGGTGAAGAGGTGTTCGAAGTGGAGGCAATAATGGATTGCAGGAAGAGAAATAACTGTGTCCAATTTCTCATTAAATGGAAGGGGTACGGTTTCGAGGAAAACTCATGGGAGCCTGAAAGCAACATACATGCCAAGCATCTGATACAAGCCTTCAAGAGATCCCATCCTGAGAAAATGGCCCGGTTGGGCATTCGGAGGCTGCCCCTTGGGAGGGGGCAATGTCAGGAAAGACTGGCTGGGGACAGTGGTTCATCGCCTGTCTGTGCGTGCCTACGGGTGCCTTGGCGTGTCCGTGTGGGTGTGCGCGTTCGCGTGCGTGTGGCTGCGCGCAGGTTCGCGTGCGCACGGTTACCGGGCCAGGCGGGCTATTTGAGATCTTGCTGCTTGATCTACAGTGTTCCTGAGACTATTGCCTGAATCTGATCTGTTCGTGTATTGACCCGGCCTGACCTGTGACCTTCCCTACCTTCTGCCTGCCTCTAACCCTCGGCTTGTCTACGACTCTGCACCTGTCTTATCCTCTGGTCCATCCGTGCTCATCCGTTACCGACCCGGCCTGTTCCACGTTCCTGCCTCTGCCTGCTGCATCTGTTCCTGTACTGACTGTCTGGTTTGACCCGGCTTGCCCGACTCTTCTGTGTGCCTGCCCCTGAGCGATCTACCTGTTCCTGTTGGTCTCCTGCTGTTTGCTGTTTCCTGTCCGCTGCCACTGAGGCATGCTTGTCCAGCTACAGTTCCTGAAGTCAGCCTGATCCATCCTCCGGCTGTTGATCCTGCCAGGCACTCATGCTACCTTTGACTCCCATGCCTCCTGTCACCACCATCAGGGGCCGTGAGTCGGGGACGCAAGAGAGGTCTCCTTCTGCATTCTGGGCTCACCACTAGGTACGTGACAGTTTCTAATACACTTCAGGTGGTGAATACAGTATATAACACAGGGAGTACAGTTTCTAATACACTTTTGGTGGTGTACACAGTATATAATACAGTGCAGTCGTTGTACAGTTTCTAATACAGTGCAGGCGGGGTACACAGTATCTAATACAGTGTGTACTGTTTATAATACTCTTCAGGCAGTGTACACAGTACATAATACAGTGTAGTGCGTAGTTACAAAAAAAAAACCTGTCCGGAAGGCCACCAAGGAGAGGCAGATGCTCACATGCCACTAAAAGAGGGCAAGCAGCTTCTGGGTCTACAGTCAACAGTGGTGGTCGTGGACATGGTGCATCCTCTGCAGGTGGCCATGGGGCATGCTTGTCCTTTTTTTCTGCTACTGCCCGTGTTGTTGAGCCACAACATGCAGAAGAGTTGGTAGAGTGGATATTAAAGCCATCCTAATCCACCTCATCCTCTGTCACCCAGGCTCAGTGTAGTTTGCCTTCCAACGCAGCTGCCAAAGTGTCCGCTGACTCCTTATCCACAGTCACTCCTTCCGTAGCCCCACCATCATGCACGGAGTAGTCCCCAGAATTATTCGACCACCGTGTCGGGTACATGCTGCTGGAGGATGCGCAGCGATTTGAAGGCTCTGATGTTGGTTCCCAGGTTGAGGAAGGGAGTAATGTGAGCCTGGAGAGAGGGGGTGCCACGGAAGAATAATAAAATGGCAGTCATGTTCCCCCAGCTGCAGCATACTGCCAAGTTTGCCCCAGTGTCTAGGAGGGAGGGGATGATAAGGTCACTGACTGTACTTGGGTGCCTGAGAGAAGATAGGAGGAAAGTGAGGAGGAGGCACTACTCCAATGAAGCAGGATGTCCTTCAGGGGGCAGCTTAAGGGCAGCCACCCTATTGCATCACACAGGTGCAGGGTGCTGCTGACTCCCCGCTGACTTTTAAAAGTTCCTTGGTATGGGTCCTCTTCAACATGTGTGCAGCATATCATGCTGTTGCTGTTTGCAACCTATGTCTGAAGCGGATCAAGCGTGGCCAGAACAGCAGCCACTTGGGCAACACATGCTTGACCAGACATATGACGACCCGCCATGCAGTCCATTGGCAACAGCACTTGAAGACCCACATCATGGAAAAAGGCAGACTTCTCTTTGCTCCTCACCTAGGATCTCCAACCCTACTATACCTCCAGACCTCTCAAAAACCTGTACTGTGAGGAATGAAAGTGTAGCAATAGGTGTCACAAGTACTTGCAGCCAATCTGCTAGTAGTACACCACCAATTGATTTCAGCAGGCAAATTTCCCCACCCCAGTTGCTGAACTGTAAAAAGAAATTTGGTCCCAGCCATCCACAAGCTCAGCGTCTATATGCTAGCTTGGCTAAATTGCTAGCACTGCAACTTCTGTCTTTTCATCTGGTAGACTCTGCCACCTTTTGTGAATTGTGCTGTACCACAGTGGTAGGTTCCAAAACTCCATTTCTTTTCACGTAAGGCCATTCTGGCTCTCTACCGCCATGTGGAAGGCAATGTTTTGGCCTCCTTGAACAGGGTGGTCAGCAGTAAGGTTCATATTACCACTGACTCATGGTCCAGCAGGCATGGGCAGGGACGTTACCTTTCCTTCACGGCACACTGGGTAACTCTGCTGGCAGCTGGGAAGGATGAAGGACAGGGTTCAGTGTTGGAGCTTGTTCCACCACCACGCCTCCAAAAAGCTGGTGGTGATTATGCCACAACATATGTATGCTCCTTCCTCTTCTTCTTCTCTATGGCCTCTTCTAGAGAATTGTCCTCTGAACTGGCAGTGCTCCCTAAGGGCTCAAGGGGCTACGCAAGCAGTAAGGCTAAAAGATGGCATACGGTGCTTGAGTTGGTCTGCCAAGGGGACAGGTGCCATACTGGGGCAGAGATTCTTTCAGCTCTACAGGGGCAGGCTCAGAGGTGGTTGACGCTATGCCAGCTTCAGCCAGGAATGGTTGTATGCGACAATGGCACCAACCTTCTCTCCACCCTCCGACAGCGAAAATCGATCCATGTTCCATGTTTGGCATACGTCCTGAATTTTGTGGTGCAGTGTTTCTTGACCAGGTACCCAGGCTTACAAGATCTCCTGAGGCAGGCCAGAAAAGTCTGTGGTCATTTCCGCCAGTCATACAATGCCAGTGCTCAGCTGGCTGACATTCAAAGGGAATGCAACCTGCCCACATACTGCCTCATTTGTGACATGCCCACCAGATGGAACTCAATGTTGGCAATGCTGCAGCAGCTGCATACACAGCAGAGGGCCATCAATGAGTACCTGTGCTAGTATGACAGGGTCAGGGGAGCTTGGTTTCTTTTCGACACCCCACTGGCTACTGATCAAGGATGCATGCACTGTCCTGTCACCATTTAAGGAGGCCACAAGGATGGTGAGCATTGACAATGCATGTATCAGTGACACTGCCCCTCTAGTCTTCCTGCTATAGCACACGCTTTGTGGAATCATGGACAGGGCACTTGAGGCAAAACAGCAGGAGGAAGAGGAATTCCTTTCCTCTCAAGGCACCCTATATCCAGATAGCATTCCTGCAGGACCGCCAAACACACAGGAAGAAGAGGAGAAGAAAGATTGTGTCAGCATGGATGTAGAATATAACATACAGAAGTCTTCAAGGGATGGTTTTCAGCCCCCAGAAACCCAAGGAGTTGTACGTGGCTGGTAGGAGGTAGTTACAGATAATGTGATCCTTAGTGACCCAGAGGACTCAGAATCGAATGCCTCTACAAACTTACATTGCATGGCCTCCCTGATTCTGCAAAGCCTGCAAAAGGACCCTAGGATTCATGGGATTAAGGAAGGGATCATTACTGGCTGGCTACCCTTCTTGATCCACGTTACAAAGGTAAAGTTGCAGAACTCATGCTGCCTTCACAGAGGGAGCAGAGGATGAAACATCTTCAGGAGGCCTTGAAAAAAGTTTGTGTATCGCATTTCCAGACCTTTCAGACATTTCCTGGTGCTGGACAACGTATTTCTGAGGCTTTGTTCGGTCAGAGGAAGAGCAGAAGAGATGGTGGCCGGCTGACCAATGCCTTTAAACAATTTTTCAGTCCTCAGCGCCAAGGTCTGATAGGTTCAAGTAACTTTCGCCAGCATCTGCATTATATGGTGCAGGAATATCTAGGGGCAAGAGCAGACTTGGAGACCTTTCCAACAAAGCATCCACTGGGTTACTATGTCTTGAGGATGGACCACTGGCCAGAACTTGCTCAATATGCAATCTCCTTACTGGCCTGTCCTGCATTCAGCATGTTTTCTGAACGCACATTCAGTGCTGCTGGAGGCTTTGTAATGGATCAAAGAGGTTGCCTGTTCATGGGTTCATTGATAGGCTCACATTTATTAAAATGAATCAGTCCTGGATCAGCAGCTATCAAGCACCTGATGCTGACGTAACTGATTGAATTTGCTATGGATCCGGGATCCCTTTAAGACTTCCTATGCTGCCTATGCTATTCCTCCTCAATCATGATAATTCTAGCTTCCAACAATATTTTGGTTTAGGGCACCACCACCACCCACAGCCCAATTTTTCTGCCTCTGTTTAACAGGGGCATGTAATTCCAGTTTTTGAAATAGTATTTACCAGCAGGGCCCGTTCCTGTGCCCAACAAGAGTAACTATGAGGGGTTACAGTGTTGTAGCACCACCACCACCCAAGGCCAAATTTTTATTCCCCTGTTTAACAGGGGCATGTAGTTACAATTTTTGATATAATATTTAATAGCAGGGCCCGTTCCTGTGCCCAACAAGACTAACTGTGAGAGTTTATAGTGTTCTGGCACCACCACCCAAGGCCCAATTTTTCTGCCCCTGTTTAACAGGGGCACGTATTTACAATATTTTAAATAATATGTGGCGCCCACCACCTTTAGGTGGGTGCTAAATAGATTTAAGTAGGGTAAATGTTAGGTACATTTAACCAGAACCTTGCACTTTTAGGCCTGGTTGTTTGTTTTGGGAGAAGGGAGTGACAGAGTAGAGAGGGGAGGGTGTGGCCACTGGCATTCTGACCCTGAAACATCTCCAGGAAGGAAGGCGGGATGGGGACAGGGGTGCAGGCAGTTTGTATGGAGAGCCCTGGACCAATCATTAAATTGTATTGGCAGTGGTAGGACTCGCATATAAGCTGGGGGTCACATGCTCCGGGGGGAGGATGGGAAGAGTCTGGAACAGAAACAGGAGCAGAAATGTAACCCACAAGGAGCAGGCTTGAAGGCCTGGGGGTTCAGAGACCCCAGTGCTGGATAGCAGGAACAGACTTGAAGGCCTGAGGGTTCAGAGACCTTGGCGCCGGATAGTTATTACAACCGCCACAATGTAATCTGCAGTAGTGGACCGGGCATCCCAGCTTAGGATGTATCCGACCATGCGGAATGGGAAGTAGCTACAAAGAGGATGGAGTAAACTGGGATCGACTTTCAATGGCAATCATGGACTGTCAATGGGAGAGAGCAAAGGGAGTGCAACCCTGCAGTGCTTATCCATTAAGGACTTTCCTGAACTGACGCCGGGAGGATTGCAGGAGTCAATATAGGACATGGGAACAGAAATGGGAACCAGAATTTAGAGGCAACTCATATCCTCTAACAGCAATGTAACGTTCAACAAGCAAGAAATAAAAGTTTTCGAAGTTTAATGGACTGTCTGCTGTTTGTGAAATTTGTGCAGGGGTGGAAGAGCGAAAGCAGTTAAGCAGTGACTGTATCTCATGTAGTCAAATGTGATCATCACAAGCTGCACCTTGCTATCATGTACAGAGGTGTCTGGCGTGGGAACAGCACTGACACCACCACTGTTTGCAAACAGACTGTCCTGCTGCACAGATGAAAGTGTTATGGGAATTACAGTTGTCGCTGTAGCCCGTGGATAAAACATGGACACCAAGGGAGGTGCGGCCAGGAACTAGGGAGTGGGGCCTTACAAGTGGGGAATCACAAGTGACATTTTCATCGTGATACAGTAACTGCTGCTCTAACCTGCAATTCTATGGTGCCTGCCACCAGGGGTCGGTGGTGCATACTCCAAAAATGAAGGGTTACAGTTCCTCACATGCCGGATCAACAAGTCAAGGGGTGGAGCCACGCCCAGGAGGAAGAAACTACTCCAGCGTCACATAGCAGAGGAAGGTGGCGCGGAGCGGTCAGAGTGAACCTGCCATGCAGCAGATTACTGATGTGCAGGCCCAGGTTCAGGTTCTTGTGGACACCGGCATTAGATTGGAACTTACCGGTGGGCTGGCATTGGGAGTTGCTGAAGGAGTAGCTTTCTACTATGTATGCTTTGTCCCAGCTGTTTGTCCCAAGCCTATGATGGGAGTCACCGCCTGGGCCTGGTGCGGCCATTGTAGTACGCAACTCACGTGCCTGGGACCTGAGCAGCAGGAGGTGTGTTACTACTCCTTCAGCCCTACCACCGGACTCTGCTTGCCTCATGCCCAGATGACTCGGAAGGCCGGAGAGGGCTACATAACAGCAGAGAGTGCAGCAGAGGAGTTTCAACCTGATTCCAAGGAGTTGGATGTACCAGAGACGCAGGTAGTACCTGTTGGGGAGACCTATGGCCTGGCCAGGGACCTGGGGATTGCTGAGGTTGCTGGGCAGTCTCCGGAAGACCACCCTGAAATTCTGGCCCTAAGTAAGTCCCTTGTTGAGCCTGTCCGGAAAGGAGTCTCAGCTACAAGAGGGGGATCCCTCAGGCGAGCTGGACAGGGGAGGCAAGGGCCAGGTAATTGTCTGGGGTTCACCAGAGGTGCTGGACAGGTATGGTCCGATGGAACATTTATTTGTCTGGTCCTCTCCTGAGGAAGATGGCTCTAGTTGGGAGGATGAATGGTTCCTGGAGAGATCCACTTCAGTCAAGGCTACCTCCAGGGCTCCGGAGAGCACAGCCATCTACCCAGAACCCACAGTTCCCACTATTAGACTCGTAGCAGATACTCCTCACAACCGGGCACCCACTTGCCAGCAAAGGGCTGTCTGAGCTCCGGACTCTTATGTACTGCCTGGGCAGGGAAGGCCCAAGGAACTGCCACGGCTGTCGCAGTTCCAGAGGGACATCCAGAGAAGGGTTGCCCAGAAGTGGGGGTTGGCCTATCCTTATATACCAGAGAAGATCATGGAGACTGTGGAGATTCCTGGGAACAGTGGTAAAGTGACCTTATCTGGGACTATCTGCATGTTCCAAAACCCCAAAGGACACCAGACCATGAGCTGTGGGTCAGGTTCTAGGACATCTTTCGGGAATGGAAGCTTGGGAGGGCAATTTATAAATATCGTGTCATGGTTGTTAAACGAGGTCAGCATGTCAAAAGCTATTCCATTTTGGGTAGAGGGGAAGGGAACACCAGGAAGAGATTGCCTGACCCCCGGTATTGCCTGTGATGTGGGACTGATGAAAAGATCACAGTGATGCCGGAGGAAAAAAAAAACCTTGGACTGCAAGTGTGCAGAAGGGTTAGGGTGGGTTGTCCCATTGACTTTCAATACAGGGCAACAGCTTAAGTCCCTAACTGGCTAGTTACGGATGCTGCTGCATGCTGTCCCTGTCAAGTCTCTTTAGTTTGTTTTGTTGTGAAAAGGTTTTGGACTCCCATTGGAGCCAATCAGAAAGTAGTTTGGCTTATAGACTCATTTGTAAATATACTGGCATGTCTGCTCAGGCTGTATCCTGCAGGAGTCTTCCTGACTTCTTTGGAAGGGATAGCAGCCCTGACAGGAACACACATGCCCATAAAATGTTGATTTTCTAGATAATATGTAGGATAGGATGTATGTCTTGTGTTTATTTTAGGTACATTCGGATGGCCCGGCTGTCTAATCTAAACGGAAGACCACAGGTGAAGATCTGGGGTAATTAAAGCATTCCTCCCTCGGGGGCAGTGTTTTAGTGCTCCTTGTATTGGCTGTGGCTATAGGGACTAGGGATGAGCTTCGTGCTTCGAACGTATGTTCGACTCGCACAACGGCTGTTCGCCAGTTTGGCGAATTCCAAACGTTATGGGCCGTTCGCGCCAAATTCGTGTGGCGCTCACGGCCCACAATGCACTGAGCCATCGCAGTGCATTGCTGGCTCATGATTGGCCAAGCATGCACTGTGAACCCGCATGCTTGGCCAATCACAGCGCCGGCAGCGAGGAGAGCCATGATTGGCCACAGGCAGGATGCCTGTGGCCAATCATAGCTCAGGCTGTGTAGTACACGCCCCACACTATATAAGGCCGCCAGCGCGGCGGCCTTGTGTAGTGTGTTGGCGTCTGTAGGAGTTAGTGGGTGTTCTGTGTACCTTCAACACAGTATACACCGATCGTTATCGGCCGATTTTGCGTTCTTGCTCTTCTGTAGTGGTTGTTGTCTGTGTGCACTGAACGCAGTATACACCGCTATATCCACCTATATAGCTAGCTATATTTCTCTTTTTTAATAGAGCTTGCAGTCAGTTGTAGGAGATTGTGCGTGCTGTCTGCGTGCCCTGAACCCAGTATACACCGCTATATCCACCTATATAGCTAGCTATCTTGCTCTTTTTAAATAGAGCTTGCAGTCAGTTGTAGGAGATTGTGCGTGCTGTCTGCGTGCTCTGAACCCAGTATACACCGCTATATCCACCTATATAGCTAGCTATCTTGCTCGTTTTAAATAGAGCTTGCAGTCAGTTGTAGGAGATTGTGCGTGCTGTCTGCGTGCTCTGAACCCAATATACACCGATATATCCACCTATATAGCTAACTATCTTGCTCTTTTTAAATAGAGCTTGCAGTCAGTTGTAGGAGATTGTGCGTGCTGTCTGCGTGCTCTGAACCCAGTATACACCACTATATCCACCTATATAGCTAGCTATCTTGCTCTTTTTAAATAGAGCTTGCAGTCAGTTGTAGGAGATTGTGCATGCTGTCTGCGTGTCCTGAACCCAGTATACACCGTTATATCCACCTACATAGCTCTTCTCTAATTGAGCCATCTGCAGGAGTTAGTGGATGTTGTGTGTGCCTCCAGCACAATATACACTACCCAATTGCTGGTTTTCCCATCTCCCTTCAGGCCATTATCATGTCTGGAAGGCCAGCAAGGAGAGGCAGACAGGCACGAGCCGATAAAAGAGGGCAAGCAGGCTCTGTGTCTAGAGACAACAGTGCTGGTCGTGGACGCGGTGCATCGTCATCATCAGCACGTTGCCATGGGACACGCTGCTTGTCCTTCTTTTCTGCAGCTGGACATGTTGAGTCGCAACATGCCAACGACTTGGTAGAGTGGATGACCAAGCCCTCTTCATCCTCCTCATCCTCTCTCACCCAGGCTCAGGGTACTAGCAAAGCAGCTGCCAATGCATCGTCTTCCCTCCTCTCAATGTCATCATCAGTGACTCCTTCCCTAGACCCACCACGTCCTCCTGAGGAGTCTCCTGAACTCTTTGAGCACAGTGTTGGGTACATGCTCCAGGAGGAAGCCCAGTGTTTTGTAGGCTCTGATATGATACTCAGCTAGAGGAAGGCAGTAGTGTGAATGCAGAGAGAGAGGATGCTCAAGAAGGACAGCAATCTGGCAGTCATGTTCCCCAACCTGCAGCATACTGCCAGGTTTGCTCCAGCGATGAAGAGGGAGGGGATGATGAGGGCACTGACTCCACATGGGTGCCTGGTAGGAGAGAGGAGGCACATGTCCAATGAGGCAGGATGCCCTCCGGGGGCCAGCTTAGGGGCAGCACACCGACTGAATCACACCACAGAGCTCTGCCTGTGCAGGGCGCTGCCTCTGCACGTTATTCTAAAAGTTCTTTGATGTGTGCCTTTTTTGAGACGAGTGCATCAGATAGCACCGCTGCTATTTGCAACATATGTCTCAAGCGTATCTCGCGTGGCCAAAACATCAGCCGCTTGGGCACCACATGCTTGACCAGACATATGTTGACCTGCCATGCAGCTCGTTGGCAAGCGTACCTCAAAAACCCACACCAAAGAACAAAGCGGACCTCTCCTTGCTCCTCATCAGTTGGGATCTCCAACCCCACTAGACCTTCAGTCCTCTCTGAAACCTGCTCTGAGAGGAATGAAGGTGTAGAATTAGGTGTGTCACAGCCAAGTGCTTCCGGGCACTCTGCTAGCAGTACACCCACGTCCGATTATAGCAGGCAAATTTCCCTGCCCCAGCTGCTGGACCGTAGAAAGAAGTTCACTCCCAGCCACCCACATGCCCAGCGGTTGAATGCTAGCTTGGCTAAATTGCTAGTACTTCAACTGCTGCCTTTTCAGTTGGTAGACTCGGCCCCCTTCCGTGAGTTTGTACAATGTGCGGTTCCTCAGTGGCAGGTCCCCAAACGCCACTTTTTCTCACGGAAGGCAATTCCGGCTCTCTACCGGCATGTGGAAGGCAATGTCCTTGCCTCGCTGGACAGGGCGGTCAATGGTAAGGTGCATATTACCGCTGACTCATGGTCCAGCAGGCATGGACAGGGACGTTACCTGTCTTTCACGGCCCATTGGGTCACTCTTCTGGCAGCTGGGAAGGATGCAGGACAAGGTGCAGTAGTGTTGGAGGTTGTTCCGCCACCACACCTCCAAAATGCTACTATTGGTTGTGACACACCTCTCTCCTCCACCCCCTCCTCTTCTTCTTCCTCCATGGCCTCTTCCAGTGCTCTGTCCTCAGAACCAACGGTGCTCTGTAGGCGTTCCAGGGGCTACGCAAGTACGCAGGCAAAACGATGCCATGCCGTGCTTGCGCTGGTTTGTTTGGGGGACAGGAGCCACACTGGGGCGGATGTTTTGTCAGCTCTGCAGGGGCAGGCCGAGAGGTGGTTGACGCCACGCCAGCTTAAGCCAGGAATGGTGGTTTGCGACAATGGCACCAACCTCCTCTCCGCCCTCCGACGGGACAACTGACCCATGTGCCCTGTGTGGCTCACGTCCTTAACCTGGTGGTGCAGCGGTTCTTGGGCAGGTACCCCGGCTTACAGGATGTCCTGAAGCAGGCCAGGAAAGTCTGTGTGCAATTCCGCTGATCATTTAATGCCTGTGCTCGGCTGGCTGAGCTCCAAAAGGAGTTGAACCTGCCCAAGAAGCGCCTTATATGTGACATGCCCACCAGGTGGAACTCAACGTTGGCCATGCTGCAGCAGCTGTGCACACAGCAGAGGGCCATCAATGAGTACCTGTGCGACTACGGCACCAGGACAGGGTCAGGGGAGCTCGGTTTTTCTCACCACGCCATTGGGGCATGATCAGGGATGCATGCACTGTCCTGTCACCGTTTGAGGAGGCCACAAGGATGGTGAGCAGTGACAGTGCATGCATCAGTGACACTGTACCTCTTGTCCACTCTTGGAGCATACGCTGCGTGGAATAATGGACAGGGAACTTGAGGCAGAACAGAGGCAGGAAGAGGAGGACTTCCTTGCCTTTCAAGTCCCCCTTTATCCAGACAGTGTTCCTGCTGTGCCACCCATCACACAGGAAGAGGAGGAGGAGGAGGATGATTGTGTCAGCATGGAGGTGGAGGCTGGCACTCAGCATCAGCAGCAGCAGCAGCAGTCTTGTAGGGATGATTTACAGTCCCAAGAAACACGTGGACTTGTACGTGGCTGGGAGGAGGTAGCTGCGGATCATGTTGTCCTTAGTGACCCAGAGGACTCCGGACTGAATGCCTCAGCTAACCTACGCTGCATGGCCTCCCTGATCCTGCAAAGCCTGCAAAAGGATCCTTGTATTCTTCGGATCAAGGAGAGGGACCATTACTGGCTGGCCACTCTCCTTGATCCATGGTACAAAGGTAAGGTTGCCGACCTTATCTTGCCATCGCAGAGGGAGCAGAGGAGGAGACATCTCCGGGAGGCCTCGCAGAAAGGTCTGTGCAACGTGTTCCCAGAGACTGGGAGGTTACAAACTGCTGGTCCTGGACAACGTGTTGCTGAGGCATCGGTCAGAAGGAGCGGTGGAGAAGGTGGCCGTCTGACCGATGCTTTCAGACAATTTTTTAGTCCGCAGCCCCAAGGTATGATCGGTTCCAGCAACCATCGCCAGCGTCTGATTTACATGGTGCAGGAAAACCTAGGGGCAAGGTCAGACTTGGACACCTTTCCCATCAAAAATCCTCTGGCTTACTGGGTCTTGAGGATGGATCACTGGCCAGAGCTTTCACAGTATGCAATTGAGCTACTGGCCTGTCCTGCATCCAGCGTTCTTTCGGAACGCACCTTTAGTGCTGCTGGTGGCTTTGTTACCGATCACAGGGTGCGCCTGTCCACCGACTCAGTTGATCGACTGACCTTCATCAAGATGAATCAGTCTTGGATCACCCACAGCTACCAAGCACCTGAAGCTGATGTAACCGAATAATTTTTTTAGAAATATCACATCCCTTCAAGACCGCCTATGCTGATGCTGAGTGACTGTCCTGTTATGTAGATTGTCTATCCTCTTCCTCCTCCGCTGATATGTTGGAAGAACATTTTTGGTTCTGGGTGATACCACCAGCCCAATTTTTCTGCCCCTGTTTAACAGGGGCGTTTAATTACAATTTTTGATGCAATTCTTTGCAGCAGGGCTAATTCCTGCACTACAACTAGAGTATATGGGAGAGGTTGCAGTGTCATGGCACCAGCACCAGTGCCTAAGGCCCAATTTTTCTGCCCCTGTTTAACAGGGGCATTTAATTATAATTTTTGATGCAATGCTTTGCAGCAGGGCTCATTCCTGCACTACAACTAGAGTATATGGGAGAGGTTGCAGTGTCATGGCACCAGCACTAGTGCCTAAGACCCAATTTTTCTGCCCCTGTTTGACAGGGGCGTTTAATTACAATTTTTGATGCAATGCTTTGCAGCAGGGCTCATTCCTGCACTACAGCTAGATTATATGGGAGAGGTTGCAGTGTTGTGGCACCAGCACCAGTGCCTAAGGCCCAATTTTTCAGCCCCTGTTTAACAGGGGCATGTAATTACAATTCTTAATATAATATTTCACAGGAGGGCCCCTTCCTGTGCCCACCCAGAGTAACTGTGAGGACTTATAGTGTTGTGGCACCAGCACCACAACCACCAAAGGTCAATTTTTCTACCACTGTTCAACAATGGCATGTAATTACAATTCTTGATATAATCATTCACAGCAGGGCGCTCCAGCGCCCACCAAGAGTCACTTTGAGGGCAGAGCATATAGGGCAGGCCCCTACTTTCAAACATCCAACTTACAAACATCTCCTACTTGCAAACGGAAGGAGACAACAGCAAGTGAGATGAAAAAAGACGGACGGCAAAACAAATTATACAGGGGTGATAACCCTTCCCTATGTTTTCCAAAAAGCTTAAAAATAGATTTTTTGACTGGAGCTACACTTTAAAAATGTACCAGTTGAAAATTACAAACAGATTCTACTTAACACAAAAAACCTACATAGTCCCTGTCTTGTTTGCACCGCCTGTATACTGCTGTTCTGAGTATATAGGGCCTGGGGGCCACACGTATTTCCTTTTTTTAATATGGGTACGGGGTTCCCCTTAATATCCGTACAAGACCCAAAGGGGCTGGTAATGGGCAGGGAGGGCTACCCATGCCATTTTTCTCAATGATTTTCAACCATATTGCAGGAACCAGATATAACATTAAAACCGCAAGCAGTTTTAAATGACGTTATTTCCGTTAAATGTCATTTTGTGCAGGGACTGTTCTAAGCACGGGAAACACGTGGCACTTCACAGGCATACTATAGACACCCCCCAGGCACGATATTTAAAGGAATATTTCACTTTTTTTTTCACTTTAATCATCATTAAAATCAGTGCTCCCACCAAAACGGCCATTTTTAAAAACATTTTAGGCATTGACCCATGTCCCCTGGGGCAGGAGCCAGGTCCCCAAACCCTTTTTAGGACAGTATCTTGCATATTAGCAGTTAAAATTAGCACTTTTAATTTCGAACGTTCGAATCCCATAGACTTCAATGGGGTTCTAACGTTCGTACGAATTTGGGGTCCGTTCGAAAGTTCTGGTGCGAACCGAATCGGGGGGAGGGGGTGTTCGGCTCATCCCTAATAGGGACCTATAGTTAGGTGATTTCTATATAATGTACAGACTTGAAATTGTGATCTTGTGTAAATATTTCACTCTTGTTATTTTTTTTTTTTTTTGCTACACACACCACACCAAAAAGGGTATATGAACTGACTCAGCTTTAGGAGGTAGGTTAGGACTGTTCTCTGGCTTGTGGATTCCTTTTCCACAACAAGGGACAGTTGTGATTTCAGGAGGGGGTGTATTGAGGCACCCACCACCTTTAGGTGGGTGCTAAATAGGTTTAAGTAGGGTAAGTGTTAGGTAAATTTAACCAGGGCCTTGCACTTTTAGGCCTGGTTGTTTGTTTTGGGAGAGGGGAGTGAGAGTAGAGAGCGGAGGGTGTGGCCACCTGCATTCTGACCCTGAAAGATCTCCCTTACTTTCCATTGGAAATGTTCTGGAAGGAAGGTGGGCTGAGGACTGGGGTGCAGGCAGTTTGTATGGAGAGCCCTGGACCAATCTTTAAATTGTATTGGCAGGGGCAGGACTCCCATATAAGCTGGGGGTCACAAGCTCCCAAGGAAGAATGGGAAGAGTCTGGAGCAGAGAAGGAATAGAAATGTAACCCACAAGGAGCAAGCTTGAAGATTTGGGGGTTCAGAGACCCCAGCGCTGGATAGCAGGAACAGACTTGAAGGCCTGAGGATTCAGAGACCTCGGTGCCGGATAGTCATTACAACCACCACAATGTAATCTGCAGGAGTGGACCTGGAATCCCAGCTTAGGTTGTATCCGACCATGAGGAGCGTGAAGTAGCTACAAAGAGGACGGAGTAAACTGGGATCGACTTTCGGTGGCAATCATGGACTGTCGATGGGAGAGAGCAAAGGGAGTATAACCCAGCAGTGCTTATCCATCAAGGACTTTCCTGAACTGATGCCAGGAGGATTGCAGGAGTCAAGATAGGCAGGTGAGGCCTGGAGCTTCCAGCATCCATATACCATAATGTCTTTCAGAGGGGCATTAGTCAGTTCACTATAGGAAAGGACATGGGAACAGAAATGGGAACCAGAGTTTAGAGGCAACTCATATCCTCTAACAGCAATGTAACGTTCACCAAGCAAGAAATACATTTTCAAAGTTTAATGGACTTTCTGCTGTTTGTCCAGGGGTGGAAGAACGGTAGCAGTTAACGGTATGAACACACCCAGCAGCTCCCAATGGAGTAGTGCGCTACAAATATTTAAATGCAGGGCCCGTTCCTGCACCCAACAAGAGTAACTGGGAATGGTTACAGTGTTGTGGCACCACCACCCAAGGCCCAATTGTTCTGCCCCTGTTTAACAGGGGCATGTAATTACAATTTTTGAAATAATATTTCTCTTTAGTTCATTGAGGGACACGGCTCCAGTAATTTTGACCATAGGGTTATTACACCACCTTAAGGAGAAGACTAGGTAGAACATGTAATACATGTGAAAAAAAACAGAACTTTACAGTTCCGCCCAGGGGGCGGTCCCTCTGGTAATAACCCCTCAGCCTACTTCCTGCAGCTCAGTTTTTTCTGCCTAGTTGTCACGGTCGTTCCACTATTCCGGTCGTTCAAGGAAGACTTACCCGCAGGTTCCCCGTACAAGGGGATCGTCGGCGCCTTCGGACGCGGGTTGGCGCTAACGAACGCACGCGAGTGCACGTAGTCCCCAACAGGCGCACGCGGGTGCGCGTTGACACGAGCGGGCGCACGCGGGTGCGCGACGAGCCGAACGGGCGTACGCGGGTACGCGGGGTCACGAACGGGAGCACGGCTACCCGCGGGGGTACGCAAACGTACCGTGCGACCGTTCGTGGCGCCCAATTGCCTATTTAAGGGACCTGCTCCTGCTCCTCAGTGCTGTCCTGTCTACAGCGTTCCCGAGACTCCTGTTATCCGTTCCTGTGTGTGTGTTCCTGATCCTGTACCTGGCCTGTTCCTGGACCTTGCCTGTTTGCCGCCTGCCTCCGACCCTTTGCCTGATTGACCTCGCTTCTGCCTTCTGCTCTGTACCTCTGCTGCCCGATTGTTGCCGACCCAGCTCGTCCCTGACCACGCCTGCCTATCTACCTGAAGTCCGGCACCGACTACTTCTGCGGTTCCTGCCTGTTCACCTGTGCCAGCTGTCCTGCAGTTCCAGTCCAGCACCCAGCGCTGGTTGCACCTGCCGTTCCAGTCTACCACCTGTTCCGGCTTGCCTACTACCAGCTATCAAGCCTGGCACTTGTGTCCTCCGGACTCCTGAATCCCTGTTCCCACCTCCAGGGGCTCTCGAGCCGGAGGCTTACGAGGCGCCGCTCCCTGCACGCTTGGGCTCTCCAACCAGGTACGTGACAGTACAGGACAGCCATGTCCAAGCCCTCGCAGGGAGCGACTCCAATGGATGAACTTTGCCACCATCTAGCCGGCCTCACCCAGGCCGTGAAAAACCTGCAAGAAGGCTACGGTCGTTTGGAAGAACGAGTTCAGGCCCTATCTGCCGCAGCTCCAGTTGCCTCTGGACCTCCAGGCCCACCTTCAGTGGTCATGATGCCGCCAGAGCCAAGGGTCCCTACACCAGACCGTTTCTCCGGTAACCGGAATAAGTTCAGGGCCTTTCGGAACTCCTGCGAGCTCTTTTTCGCTCTTCAACCCCGGACCTTCTCCCTCGAGGCAACAAAAGTGGGGTTCGTTATCTCCCTACTAACCGACGAACCGCACATCGCCTTCTAGAACGAAAAGATCCCTCTCTGGACTCTTTAGATGCTTTCTTCCAAGCCATGTCTCGTCTATATGAGGACCCCCAGCTTGCTGCTACCGCAGAAGCAGCTTTACACGTTCTCCAACAAGGTCGCAGGCCAGTAGAAGACTACGTGTCTGAGTTCAGGCGCTGGAGCGCTGACACGGAGTGGAATAACTCAGCTCTCCGCTACCAGTTCCGCATGGGGCTCTCGGAGGCATTGAAAGACGAACTGGCTCGTGTAGGAACCCCCGAGACCCTCGAAGCGCTCATCGACCTCTCTGTCCAGATCGATAGGCGTTTAAGAGAGCGTCGTCTGGAGCGTTCCTCTTCCACTTCTCGCCCAGTCTGGATGTTGCCACGGGTTCCAAGTTCCAACCCACCGGTCCTTCCTGGTCCTTCTTCTCCGGATATTTCGGAACCTATGCAGCTGGGTCTACTTCGTCCATCTCTGACGCCCGAGGAGCGCCAACGCCGAAGAACTGGTAACCTGTGCCTCTATTGCGGGGGATCTGGACATTATGTTCGCACTTGCCCCGCCAAGTCGCGTAAGTGCCTCCTTATACCTCCTGCCTCTTCTCCTACTCCGCCTAGTACCAGTACCATCTCTCACCTGGCTGTGCCTCTTCTTTTACAGTTCTCCGGAAAGACTATCAGCGTCAACGCGATTATTGACTCTGGGGCCTGCAGCGGCTTTATGGACCTGTCTTTTGCCTTGAGAAACCACATTCCCCTTCGGCCTAGGGCAAAGGAACTTCCTATCTATTTGGCCGATGGCTCCTCTCTGAGATCCGGACCTGTAACCCAGGAAACATCTCCCCTTCGTGTCACCATCGCTGGGGACCACCAGGAGCACCTATGTCTGGACATTATCGAGTCTCCACTGTTTCCCATAATCCTTGGTATGCCCTGGTTAAAGGCCCACAACCCCTTGATAAATTGGTTCACCGGAGGAGTTGAGTTTCCATCCGCCTATTGTCATCGGTATTGTTTTCCAGCCATCAAAACAGACCCTTCTTCTCTGCTCTGCTTGGAAACAGACACCGAGATCCGACGGGCGGTGCCCGAAGTCTATCATCAATTTATGGACGTATTCAGTAAAAAGGGCGCAGAGACTTTACCTCCCCACAGGCTATATGATTGCCCTATTGACTTGCTTCCGGGAGCGGAGATTCCCTTCGGGAGAATCTTCCCCTTATCTGAGACCGAGCTGGGAGCTCTGAAGACCTACCTGGATGATAACTTAAAGAAGGGCTTTATCCGGCCATCCACTTCCCCGGCAGGTGCAGGGATTTTCTTTGTTCAGAAGAAGGACCACTCCTTACGGCCATGTGTAGACTACCGGGCACTCAACAAAGTTACTGTTAAAAACCGTTACCCTCTACCGTTGGTGCCCGAATTATTTCAGAGACTGGGGTCGGCTAGGGTGTTCTCCAAGTTGGATCTACGGGGTGCCTACAACCTTGTCCGCATTCGCGAAGGCGATGAGTGGAAGACTGCCTTTCGTACCCGCTTCGGGCATTATGAATATCTTGTTATGCCCTTTGGACTCTGTAATGCTCCTGCTACATTTCAGCATTTCGTCAATGACGTCTTTAGAGAGTACCTAGACCTGTTTGTTGTCATATACCTTGATGATATTCTGATTTTCTCTCCCTCTTTAGTCGAACATCGGGAACATGTGAAGAGTGTCCTGGCTCGTCTCCGCCTCCATGGCCTGTACGCCAAACCGGAGAAGTGCGTTTTTGAGCAGCAAAGCATTCAATTCCTGGGCCTGATCATTTCAGTAAATGGAATAGAGATGGATCCTCAGAAGATCTCAGCCATCCTGGACTGGCCCGCTCCCTCGGACCGAAAAGGGGTCCAACGGTTCGTGGGATTTGCTAATTTTTACAGAAAGTTCATCAGAGGATTTTCATCCATCATTTCCCCCATCACTGAACTGACCAAACAGGGTCAAAGATTCCTGTGGACTCCTAAGGCACAAGAAGCCTTTGAAACCCTAAAAAATCTGTTTGTATCTGCTTCGATCCTGAGACACCCCGACGCCACGCTGCCTTATATTCTGGAGGTGGATGCTTCGGAAGTAGCCGTGGGGGCAGTGCTATCCCAGAGACAGGGACCTAAGTCACTTTTGTACCCGGTGGCCTTCTTCTGCCGCAAACTTTCGGAAGCTGAGCGGAACTATGACGTCGGTGACCGGGAATTACTGGCAATCAAGGCAGCGTTGGAGGAGTGGCGCTACCTCCTCGAAGGTGCTTCCCACCCGATCCTGGTTTATACGGACCACAAGAACCTGGAATATCTTAAATCAGCCAAGCGACTGAAGCCAAGACAGGCTCGGTGGGCACTTTTCTTTTCCAGATTTGTGTTCCACATCACGTACAGGCCTGGGTCAAAGAACGTGAAGCCCGATGCTCTCTCCCGGATGTACAATGAATCAGTGGTACCTCCTACTCCAGACACCATTCTTCCCCCAGGAAACTTCCTTCTGCTTCAGGAAGATCTCCTTTCCCAAATTAAGCAGGCCTCCAGTGATCCGGCTCTATCATCTGACATCCCCTTAACCTTCAAAGACGGTCTTCTCTGGCACCAGGATAGAATCTTTGTCCCCCAGGAGATACGTACTGCGGTCCTCAGCTCCTGCCACGACCACCCATTGGCCGGTCACTTTGGGGTGTTCAAAACCACAGACTTACTCCAACGCACGTTTTGGTGGCCTCAGATGAAGAGGCACTGCAGGGAATATGTAGAGGCATGCACCACCTGCATCAGGAATAAGGGGAGTAAATCGAAGGTTTGGGGCTTGCTGAGACCATTGCCCATCCCGGATAGGCCATGGAAGATGATATCCATGGATTTCATCGTGGAACTGCCCCCCTCTGAAGACTTTTCCTCGATCCTGGTGGTGGTAGACAGGTTTACCAAGATGGCCCACTTTCTACCTATGAAGGGGACCCCGTCGGCCACAGAGATGGCCAGGACTTTTATTAAAGAAGTGGTAAGGCTCCACGGCGTTCCTGCTGACATCACCTCTGACAGGGGAGTACAGTTCACGTCCAGGTTTTGGAAAGCTCTCTGTGGGGCCCTGAAAATTGAACTTCGCCTTTCTTCGGCCTACCACCCTCAGACTAACGGCCAGACCGAGAGAACCAATCAAACGCTGGAGCAGTATCTGCGTTGTTTCTCCTCCTTCTCCCAGGACGATTGGGTATCGCTCCTACCTTTAGCAGAATTCGCATACAACAATTCTATCCATTCGGCCACCAAACAGTCCCCTTTCTTTGCAAACTTTGGTTTCCATCCACTTTTTCTACCCAGTAATCTTCCCGAGTGTTCAGTGCCGGCGGTTCAAGAGGATCTTAATTTTTTCAGGAACAACAACAGGATTCTTCAAGAAACTCTGGCCAAGACCCAGGAACACTATAAGGAAGTCTTTGATAGGAAGAGAAGGGGCGAACTTAACCTCCAGGTCGGGGACCAGGTCTGGCTGTCTACATTGAACTTGAAGTTAGCTTGCCCTTCCAGGAAGCTGGGCCCGAAGTTTGTAGGTCCATTCCCCATTCTGAGGAAATTAAATGAAGTGGCCTTTGAGCTGAAACTCCCGGGGTCATTCCGGATCCACCCGGTCTTTCATGTCTCGTTGCTCAAACCTGCGGTTCCGGACCCCTTTCCCGACCGGAGTACCAACCCCCCCAGAACCCGTAATGATTGATGGGGAATTGGAGTATGAGGTTGAATCTATCTTGGACTGCAGGAGGAGACGTAACCAGACCCAGTTCCTGGTTAAGTGGAAGGGATATGGCCCTGAGGAGAATTCGTGGGAACCGGAGTCCAACCTGCATGCTAAAAGACTGATCCATGCCTTCAAGAGGGCTCATCCGGATAAGATGTTACAGTTGGGCATCCGGAGGTTGCCCCTTGGGGGGGGGGCAATGTCACGGTCGTTCCACTATTCCGGTCGTTCAAGGAAGACTTACCCGCAGGTTCCCCGTACAAGGGGATCGTCGGCGCCTTCGGACGCGGGTTGGCGCTAACGAACGCACGCGAGTGCACGTAGTCCCCAACAGGCGCACGCGGGTGCGCGTTGACACGAGCGGGCGCACGCGGGTGCGCGACGAGCCGAACGCGGGGTCACGAACGGGAGCACGGCTACCCGTGGGGGTACGCAAACGTACCGTGCGACCGTTCGTGTCGCCCAATTGCCTATTTAAGGGACCTGCTCCTGCTCCTCAGTGCTGTCCTGTCTACAGCGTTCCCGAGACTCCTGTTATCCGTTCCTGTGTGTGTGTTCCTGATCCTGTACCCGGCCTGTTCCTGGACCTTGCCTGTTTGCCGCCTGCCTCCGACCCTTTGCCTGATTGACCTCGCTTCTGCCTTCTGCTCTGTACCTCTGCTGCCCGATTGTTGCCGACCCAGCTCGTCCCTGACCACGCCTGCCTATCTACCTGAAGTCCGGCACCGACTACTTCTGCGGTTCCTGCCTGTTCACCTGTGCCAGCTGTCCTGCAGTTCCAGTCCAGCACCCAGCGCTGGTTGCACCTGCCGTTCCAGTCTACCACCTGTTCCGGCTTGCCTACTACCAGCTATCAAGCCTGGCACTTGTGTCCTCCGGACTCCTGAATCCCTGTTCCCACCTCCAGGGGCTCTCGAGCCGGAGGCTTACGAGGCGCCGCTCCCTGCACGCTTGGGCTCTCCAACCAGGTACGTGACACTAGTGAAGGAGAAGGACCTAGGCTCCCTGCAGGACCATCCGTCCTGGGAATCTCTGGATTTTTGCCTTCTGCGCAAGATTTTAAGATCCTGTGATCTGCTATCAACAGCCGGCTGGGTGACAGGCTGGATAATCTAGATCCTTGTAGTCTCTCCAGCCTGGCCATTAAGCATGTACAGACCCTAGCTACGCGCTGGTTCAGCCACGACATGCCCCTCAGGCTCCAGGGCTGGCCGAGAGTGCAAAGCTCCGGGGCACACATATGACCGGACTACTGATGTCTTTGTCACAGTGTGCCATGGCCAGAAGCCACCCCGTACTGCTTGGGAGTGGGTCTGTGGTGCGATGTCCCCAGCTCGTCTGTATGGTAAGTACAGCTCTTCCTGTCTCTGCGGGATTGAGCAACTGGTCATTCCCTGGGAGGTCGATTAGGAGGTCCCTCTCCTCCCTCTCTTCTCTCCCTGTCCCTATTCCACCACCCCCCCCCCCCCGGTGGGGGATGCTGCATGGCTGGGCTGCTGAGCGGTTTGTGAACCTGAGCCAGGGGTCCTTCGGTGGGCTCTGACTTTGGATTGGGGGCTGCGCTGGTTGTTGGTGTCCCTGGGTGTCTGTGGTCTTTCCGCTGGGTGTCTGGAGGCTCTGCATGTGCTGTCACAATAGCGCTGTTCTGCCACCATTATCTCTGTTCATTCACTGAGTACAGTTGCTTGTCAGACATTTTTTGTGTGTCTCTGTGGAAAGCATGGTCGTGGGCCATTTTCATAGTTTCATAGTTAGTAAGGTTGAATAAAGACACCAGTCCATCCAGTTCAACCTGAGTGAGTGTCTACCCCTATCCCTGTACATTGCACACTCACATTGGCCCCTACCCTCAAGGAGCCCACAATCTAAGGTCCCCATTCATATACTAGGGCCAATTTTGGACAGATGCCAATTAACCTACCTGCAGGTCTTTGGACATTTCTCGAAGTTCGGCAGGCCATTTTCCCTGTTATTGTCCTTTATACATGGTGGCCATTTTGTTGTAGCTCAGCGTGGTTTTTGTAGCTGTTATTGTCCTTTATACATGGTGGCCATTTTGGTGTAGCTCAGCGTGGCCCTGCCCCCCCCCCCCCCGTCCTCAGAGGAGAGTTCTGACGCAGACTTGGGCCCGCTGAGACTGGTGGCCCCTGCTCTGATGTGTCAGATGACACTGACCAGGACCGATTGGACAGTGAGGATGAGTCCCCTTCCGGGTCCACGCAAGACAAAGCACTTGTTCGAGCACTTATCACAGCTGTGCGTGATACCCTGAAAATTCAGGATACATCCTCTGCTGAAGTAGCGGTCCCTTTTGGGTCCCGTAAGCCAGCCCGTATACCTAAGGTGTTTCCGTATCTGACTTGTTTTGATAAGTTCCTATACAAGGAATGGGGAAGCCCGCAAAGGACCTTCTCGGTCCCAAAAAGAATGGCAGTGCGCTACCCCTTTGTGGAGAGCCATCTTAAGAAATGGTCGGCTCCTCTGGTCGTGGACCCCCCAGTATCCAGCTTAAATAAAGTAACCACGATCCCGGTAGAGGAGACTCCTGCATTTAAGGACCCTACCAACATGAAATCTGAGGCAGTGGCCCATTCCTTGTTTATGGTTGTGGGGTCAGCAATACGACCAGTAATGACCACAGCACTAGTGTCGCAGA
Organism: Lithobates pipiens; assembly: GCF_037356315.1. Taxonomy (NCBI): domain Eukaryota; kingdom Metazoa; phylum Chordata; class Amphibia; order Anura; family Ranidae; genus Lithobates; species Lithobates pipiens. Next base: position 175,676,132 of record NW_027507758.1, read on the forward strand.
CACTTACTGAATGGGCAAAACTTTTGCACCATGAAATGGAGAAGCAGCAGGCTACTCCTGTCTGCGTGGAACTAGCAGACCGGTAAGTGCACGACCTTAAGTATGTCTGTGATGCAGCCCTGGATACGCTTCCCTTGCTCTCCAGGGCTTCAGTGTCAGCAGTTGTGCTGCGGCGCATGATTTGGCTAAAATGCTGGTCAGCAGACCAGGCATCTAAAAAAGCCTTGACAGATCTGCCCTTCCTTGGTGAGCGGCTATTTGGAGCCTCGTTGGATGACATTATTAAGAATGTCACAGGTGGGAAGAGCACCTTGCTCCCACAGGCCAGGAAGAGTAAGGAGCCATGCCGCAGGCAAGGGCCCTCATTTTCCACTGAAAAGAGACTTTTTTGCCCGCCCATAACTTCGGCTAAATGCTCCCAGTCCAACAGGGTGACTACTGAGGGGCAGAAGCGTCCCTGGACTCGCAAGCCTAACAAGCCAGTGAGCAAAAATGCTTCCGCATGAAGGTTTTCCCCTGCTCGACACTCGCGTAGGGGGGTCGCCTTCGGGAGTTTTCAGCCCGGTGGGCCTCTTGGCTGTCCGACCAATGGGTCTGCAAACTGATTTCATCGGGCTACAAGATAGAGTTCCTCTCTTGGCCACCAAACAGATTCTTCCCCTCCAGCATACCCCTACTCCAGGCTCACCGGGAGGCCCTGTTGGGGCAGTAAGGGACCTGCTTATCCACAGGGTGATAGTGCCTGTTACGGAGATGGAAAGGTTTCAGGGGTTCTACTCCAATCTGTTTGTAGTCCCCAAAAATTAAGGGGTACGACCAATATTGGACCTAAAAGCCCTCAATTGCTTTGTAAAAGTATAGAGGTTCAGAATGGAATCGGTTCACTCAGTTGTTGCTGCACTCCATCAGGGGGACTCCCTGGCATCCTTGGACATCCAGGACACATACCTGCACCTACCCATATGCCTCAGGCATCAGAGGTTTCTGCGATTTGCAGTAGGGGAAGCCCACTACCAGTTTGTGACTCTCCCCTTTTGGCTTGGCTTCAGCAACCCGAGTCTTTACCAAGGTATTGGCTCCAATTTTGGCGTTGTTGCAACAACGTGAGATCGCAATCATGAGTTACCTAGACAATCTCCTCCTGAGAGCAGGTTCCGCCTCAGAATTAAAGGAGGATGTGGCGATCACAATGCAAACCCTGCAGGAATTTGGGTGGCTGTTGAACCTAAAGAAGTCAGTGCTTGTGCCGACTCAGTGCCTGGAGAACCTAGGCTTACTGATGGACTCCGTGGAAGCGAGAGTGTTTCTCCCTTCTGACAAACTGCAGACTCTCAGAGCCACAATGAAGCTGTTGATGAACTGCAGGTAGTCGTCACTGCGCTTCTGCATGCGAGTCCTGGGCCTTATGGTGGCCTCTTTTGAGGTGTTACCGTACGCCCAGTTTCACACCAGAGTCTTGGGGAAGGAGATATTGACAAAATGGGACAAATCTACATTATCCCTGGATCAGCAGATTCGGGTGAGCCAGTCAGTCAGGGACTCCCTGCTCTGGTGGCTGAGAACCCCGGCACTTCGGCCCGGGAAGTCGTTCCTACCTCTGCATTGGACAGTAATCACAACGGATGCCAGCCTGACCGGCTGGGGTGGAGTACTGGGAGTACAGTCGACCCAGGGCCTCTGGTTGAGGGAGGAATCCAAGTTACAGATCAGTGTGGTCGACCTCCGAGCGATCAGGCTATGCCTCTCCATGGTCGATAAAAACTAAGCCCTTGTACACACGATCGGACATTCTGACAACAAAATCCATCGGATTTTGTCCGACGGATTTTGTCCAAAACTTGTGTTGCATACACACGGTCGGACAAAGTTGTCGGAAAATCTGATCGTTCAGAACATGATGATATAATTTCGTTACAACGGGACTACGTTCAGGCTAATAGCCAATAGCTTTGGTCTAGGAATTTGATCTGAGCATGCGTGGCACTTTGTCCGATCGGAATTCTCTACAAGCGATTATACATGTGCATTCATTTTCGTCCGAATGCATTTTCGTCCGAATTTCAGGTATTTTCGTTTTCGTTTTGACAAACGATAACGAAAGCACAGAATCCGAAAAACGAAAGATCCGACATAAATAAATGCTTTATTTTCGTTTTCCTTGTTACAACAGTTCGATATAGAATAGGAGATTCGACGTGCCTCTGACAATAACAATCTGTGTCTATAGAACCTGTGGTCGAATGTGCCTAACCTTACCTCTATTAGTCCAAGATTATATAGAGAAAATATTCGACAGAGAAAAAAGATTTGACAGAGAGAAAAGATTCTGCAAGTTACTGTTCTAAAAAGTGTTTGGGGACCCAGGTACTGCCCCAGGGGACATGTATCAATGCAAAAAAAAGTTTTAAAGACGGCCGTTTCGGAAGCAGTGATTTTAATAATAATTAAAGTGAAATAGTAGTAATAGTGTAAAAGTGTAATATTCCTTTAAATTTCGAAGCTGGGGGGTGTCTATAGTATGCCTGTGAAAGGGCGCATGTTTCTGGTGCTTAGAACTGTCCCTGCACAAAGTGTCATTTATGCAGGAAAAAAAGTCCTTTAACTAGTTGCTGACCGCCGGCCGTCCAATGACGGCCAGGCGGCGCACCTATTGTGACGGGAGGCCGTCATATGACGGCCTTGTGTTTAAACAGGGAAAGCGCGCGATCGTGCGCGTGCACCCCTGTTACTTCGGTGGCGGCGTGTCACGGAGACACCGCTCGCCCCCGAAGGGGGTGAACAGCCATTGGTTATGGCTGTTTACCACGTGATCGGCCGTGATGAAGTCACGGCCGATCACAGATGGTCACACCCCGTCTGTGCACGGCGCATGCGCGCGACCGTGAGCGCGCTGCGCGTGCACGTCGGTGGCGGCGTGTTCCTCGGGAACACTGCTCGTCACCGATGCTGGTAAACAGCCATTGGCCGGCTGTTTACCCACGTGATCGGCTGTCATCCTTTCACAGCCGATCACTAAAATGTAAACAAACCGCGGTAACAAGATGTTACCGGGTTCTCCTCCTCACACACTGATCGTGTGTGAGGAGGAGATTGCGGTAACATCTCGTCACCGCTTACATTGTACACCAATCACACTGATTGCCCCCCCCAATAAAGAGGACCTGTCACCACCCCTCATAGTACCTGTCAATCACAGTCCATCAGAGTACCTGTCACAGTCCATCAGAGTATTTGAGTACCTGTCACAGTCCATCAGAGTATTTGAGTACCTGTCACAGCCCATCAGAGTACCCGTGTACCTGTCCCAGTCCATCTGAGTACCCGAGTACCTGTCCCAGTCCATCAGAGTACCCGAGTACCTGTCCCGGCACATCAGAGTACCCGAGTACCTGTCACGGCACATCAGAGTACTCGAGTACCTGTCACTGTCCATCAGAGTACCCGAGTACCTGTCACGGTCCATCAGGATACCCGAGTACCTGTCACGGTCCATCAGGATACCCGAGTACCTGTCACGGTCCATCAGGATACCCGAGTACCTGTCACGGTCCATCAGGGTACCCGAGTACCTGTCACGGTCCATCAGGGTACCCGAGTACCTGTCACAGTCCATCAGAGTACCCGAATATCTGTCACGGTCCATCAGGGTACTCGAGTACCTGTCACAGTCCATCATGGTACCCGAGTATCTGTCACGGTCCATCAGAGTACCCAAGTACCTGTCACGGCCCATCAAAGTACCCGAGTACCTGTTACAGCCCATCAAAGTACCCGAGTACCTGTCACAGCCCATCAAAGTACCCGCGTACCTGTCACGGTTCATCCGAGTACCCGAGTAGCTGTCACAGCCCATCAAAGTACCCGAGTACCTGTCACGGTTCATCCGAGTACCTGAGTACCTGTCACAGCTCATCTGAGTACCAGAGTACCTGTCACAGCCTATCTGAGTACCCGAGTACCTGTCCCAGTCCATCTGAGTACCCGAGTACCTGTCCCAGTCCATCTGAGTACCTGAGTACCTGTCCCAGTCCATCTGAGTACCCGAGTACCTATCACAGTTCATCTGAGTACCCGAGTACCTATCACAGTTCATCTGAGTACCCGAGTACCTATCACAGTTCATCTGAGTACCCGATTACCTTTCACAGTTCATCTGAGTACCTGTCACAGTTCATCTGAGTACCCGAGTACCTGTCACAGTCCATATGAGTACCTGTCACCGCCCTTCAGAGTACCCAAATACCAGTCACCAAGCCATCAGAGTACCTGTCACCAGGCCATCAGAGTACCCAAGTACCTGTCACCAGGCCATCAGAGTACCCAAGTACCTGTCATCAGGCCATCAGAGTACCTGAGTACCTGTCACCAGGCCATCAGAATACCCGAGTACCTGTCACCAGGCCATCAGAGTACCCAAGTACCTGCCACCAGGCCATCAGAGTAACCGAGTACCTGTCACCAGGCCATCAGAGTACCAGAGTACCTATCTCCAGCCCATCAGAGTACCCGAGTACCTATTTGCAGCCCGTGTCTCATAGAATATACGTTGGGTTGTTTGCTTTCCAAAATGGGGTCACTTTGTGGGTAATTCCACTGTCCTGGTGGTCCAGGACCTTCAAAAGTGTGATGGGTAGGAATGAAATGAGATGTGTCATTTATGCTCCTAGAATGCATGATACTTCAATGTTCGGCCTCTCTATGTGACCACGCTGTGTAAAAGTCCTACACATGTGGTATCGCCATACTCGGGAAGAGTAGCAGAATGTATTTTGGGGTGTCATTTTTGCTATATACATGCTATGTGTTAGAAATATCTTATAAATTGACAATTTTGTGTAAAAAAAATGCGTTTTAATTTTTTCCACATATTCCAAAAACTTCTGGAAAAAAATTAACCGTTCAAAAGACTCATTATGCCTCACAGATTATATGTTGGGGTGTTTGCTTTCCAAAATGGGGTCATTTATGGGAAATTCCATTGTCCTGGTACTCCAGGGCCTTCAAAAATGTAATAGGTAGTTGAGAAATGAGATGCGTCATTTTTGCTCGTAGAACGTCTGAAGGTACTACTTCAATGTTGGTGCTCAGTATGTGGCCAGGCTGTGTAAAAGTCTCACACATGTGGTATCGCCGTACTCGGGAAGAGTAGCACAATGTATTTTGGGGTGTAATTTGTTGTATGCATATGCTGTGTGTGAGAAATACCCTGATAATTTGACAATTTTGTAAAAAAAAATAATAATAAAAAAATCTTCATATTGCAAAGAATTGTGGGAAAAAATGACAACTTAAAAAAACTCACCATGCTACTTACTTAATACCTTGGAATGTCTACTTTGTAAAAAGGGGTCATTTTGGGGGTATTTGTTCTTTCCTGACTTGTTAGTGTCTCAAGAAATGAGATACACCTGATGTATTGAAGGCCTGATCAGAAGTGATACATTTTCAGTGATTGGCACCATAGTTTGTAGACTCTATAACTTTCACAAAGACCAAATAATATACACTAATGTGGGTTATTTTTACCAAAGATAGGTAACAGTATAAATTTTGGCCAAAATTTATGAAGAAAAATTACTAATTAGCAAAAATTTATGACAGAAACAAAGAAAAAGGCATTTTTTTCACAAAATTTACATTTTATTTTATTTATAGCACAAAAAATACCCACTAGTGATTAAATACCACTAAAAGAAAGCTCTATTTGTGTGGAAAAAAAGGACACAAGTTTCATATGGGTACAGTGTTGGATAGTTTCATAGTTTCATAGTTAGTAAGGTTGAATAAAGACACCAGTCCATCCAGTTCAACCTGAGTGTCTACAATTGTCCCTATCCCTGTACATTACACACTCACATTGGTCCCTACCCTCAAGGAGCCCACAATCCACGGTCCCCATTCATACTAGGGCCAATTTTGGACAGAAGCCAATTAACCTACCTGCATGTCTTTGGTTTGTGGGAGGAAACCGGAGTACCTGGCGGAAACCCACGCAGGCACAGGGAGAACATGCAAACTCCAGGCAGGTAGAGTTGTGGTTGGGATTTGAACCAGTGACCCTTCTTACTGCTAGGTGACTGAGTAATTGTCATTCAAACTGTGAGAGCGCTGAAAGCTGAAAATTGGTCTGGTCAGTAAGTGCACTGTATTGATGTGGTTAAAATCACTCGCAGCTATTATGAATTGTCAGCTCTGTATTACAGAGAACACTCATTGAAAGTCATTGATAAAATAAATAAATAAATAAAAAGCCTGGGGGGTCCCCCAAATTCAATTACCAGGTCCTTCAGGTCTGGTATGGATATTAAGGGGAACCCTGCGTCAAATGTAAAAAATTTTTTTACGTGGGGTTCCCCCTAAATATCCATACCAGACCCTTCAGGTCTGGTATGGATATTAAGGGGAACCCTGCGTCAAATTAAAATTTTTTTTTACGTGGGGGTCCCCCTAAAAATCCATACCAGAACCTTTATCCGAGCACGCAACCTGGCAGGCCGCAGGAAAAGAGGGTGGGACGAGAGAGCGCCCCCCTCCCTCCTGAACCATACCAGGCCACATGCCCTCAACATTGGGAGGATGCTTTGGGGTTCTGTGACCCCTCAAAGCACCTTGTCCCCATGTTGATGTGGAGAAGGGCCTCATCCCCACAACCCTGGCCGGTGGTTGTGGGGGGTCTGCGGGCGGGGGGCTTATCAGAATCTGGAAGCCCCCTTTAACAAGGGAACCCCCAGATCCCGCCCCCCGTTTGAAATGGTAAGGGGGTACAAAAGTACCCCTACCATTTCACAAAGAAAGTGTAAAAAATAGTTAAATAAGACAAACACGCTTTTGAAAAATTCCTTTATTAAAAATAAAAAAAATAACAAAAAGATTCCAGCGGTGGTAATCCACTCTTGCTATCCAGCGACGGATGATATCTCTCCAGCGATGGTTGATCTGATCCAGCACAGCGAATCCATCCAGCTTCTGTCTCCACGGAGGAGACACTGCGGGGATCCCGGTGGCCTGACGTTTGTTATATGCGGAGGGCGGGGCCACCCGTCACCTGACCCCGCCCCCCTCTGACGCAAGGGGAAAGCCGGGCTTCCCCGTGACATATGGGTGACCCCGCCCCCCTCTGATGTAACGGAAACCTGCCTGTGTTACATCAGAGGGGGGCCCCACCCTCCCCATATAACAAACGTCAGGCCGCCGGAATCCCCGCAGTGTCTCCTCCGTGGAGACAGAAGATGGATGGATTCGCTGCGCTGGATCAGATCAACCATCGCCGGAGAGATATCATCCATCGCTGGATGAGTTCCATGACGGACACAGCACCCTCCCCTCCTATTGATTTACGTTATACTGCTTGTTGACATACTGAGCTGCAGGAAGCAGGCTGAGGGGATATTACCAGAGGGGCCGCCCCCTGGGCGGAACTGTAAAGTTCTATTGTTTTTCACATGTTTTAAATGCTCTACCTAGTCCTCTCCTGAAGGTGGCGTAATAACCCTACGGTCAAGATTACTGGAGCTGTGTCCGTCAATGAAATTCAGAGAAAAGGATTTAATGATGAGTACAAAAATCTTATTTTAACAGCAGGGCCTGTTCCTGCACCCAACAAGAGTAACTGTGAGGTGTTACAGTGTTGTGGCACCATCAAAACCAAAGGCCCAATTTTTCTGCCCCTGTTTAACAGGGGTATGTATTTACAATTTTTGAAATAATATTTAACAGCAGGGCCCATTCCTGTACCCAACAAGAGTAATGTTGCGTACATACGGTCGGATTTTCCGAAGGCAAATGTTGGATGGGAGCTTGTTGGCTGAAAGTTCGACCGTGTGTATGCTCCATTGAACATTTGCTGTCAGACTTTCCGCCAACAAATGTTGGCTCGCAGGTTCTAAAATTTGCAGCCAACTAAACTTTGTTGTCAGAAAGTCAGATCATGTGTACACAAGTCCGTCGCACAAAAGTTCACACATGCTCAGAAGCGGCTTGTAAACTAGCATTCGTAACGGAGATTTAACATTGGTGACATGGCAAATTAGGAAATCTCCAAATGCAGCGCACAATTCTCTTCTTCTTTAATGGGATAATAATGAAGCTGCTTTGCTGGTGATGCTGATGGAGTTATTGCAAAGAATTTTCAAAGGCTTTCTTGATAGTGATATCAACAATAATAATAATAGCGCAAAATAAAAAGAAAAGCGCTAATCAACACTCGCCAAACTTCTACTAACACGAAATTAGCCGAAGGAGCCCAAAGGGTGGAGATAAAAGAGCTGAAACGTCACTACATTCGTAATTGTTGGCTAACATTTGTGTGACTGTGTGTATGCAAGACAAGTGGAAGCCAACAACCTTCGAACAAAATTCCACAGTTTTGGAAAGTCTGATCGTGTGTACAGGGCATAATTGTGAGGGGGTTACAGCGTGCAGTCCGTATAGTATATATACTGCAGTTCAGAGTATATAATGCCTGGGGGACCCCCACGCCATCATTTTTTTTTTTGCCCGTTTTTTTCAATGATTTTTTATGTATATTGCCGGGAGCTATGAGCAATTTTAAATGACATCTTTTCCTTTAGAAATGTAATTTTGCTGCAGGATTGTTATGAACGTGGGGATGATGTGCTACTTTACAGGCAGACTAAGGGGACCCCCAGGCACAATATTTACAGGAATATTTCATTTTTATTGTTTCACTTTAAGCATTGTTTAAATCACTGCTCCTGAAAAAACTAACATTTTTAAAACATGTCCCCTGGGGCAGTACCCGGGTCCCCATACACTTTTTATTGCAAAAACTTGCATATAATGCCCTGTACACATGATAAGAAATTCCGCCAGCAAAAGACCGATGTGGGCTTTTGGTCAGAAATTCCGACCGTGTGTATGCTCCATCGGACCCGATCGGAAATTCTGATCGTCTGTACCAATACCAATGTGCAAAATTCCTACGCATGCTCGGAAACAATTCAACGCATGGTCTGAAGCATTGAACTTCATTTTTTTGGCTCATCATAGTGTTGTACGTCACCACGTTCTTGATGATCGAAAGTTCAGAGAACTTTTGTGTGACCATATGTATGCAATCCAAGCTTGAGCAGAATTCCGTTGGAAAAAACAAGATTTTTCCAATGGAAATGGCGCTCGTGTATACGGGGCATAAGCCTTTAAAATTAGCACTTTCAATTTTTCATGTTAGTGTCTCATAGACTTTAACGGCGTTCACACAAATTTTTTGCCTGTTCGCACACGGGGGTGTTCGGCTCATCCCTAGTAAGCAGCCAAAGCCAGTCCTGCAGGATGCGTCTGCTAACGGGAACAGCGTTCCTGCTGAGGAAAAGGTACAGGAATGCCATCTCTATGCATTCCTGCAGGACTCGAGCCCTGATGCAACACCTTTCTCCTGTGATACCAGACTAGATCTTCAGATATCCCCTCAGTCAGCTCTCTGTAGTTTCAGCATCCAGGCCCTCAAATCTGAGGCCTCAGCAAGCACATGGCATTGCTGCCCTGGAGGGCAACAACGCAACAACCCCTATGCAGGCAAAGACCTAGAAGCTCTGTGTCTCTGAGTAATTATACAAAACTCCTAGCAGCCTTCAGGGCCATCCTCCCTGGGATTGGCCTGAGCTGTATAAATATTCGTACTGCTATATGTATTGCTCCACAGCTATGTTCCAGAAAGCAGAGGAAACAGGAAAAGCAGCAGGAGCTGAAACACTGAGCATACCTAACTAATCATATGGAGTTACACTGATTACAGAGAGTACAACTATATTTACCTAACATAAGAATAGCAGCCACACTGGTTACAGGGAGATAAGCTACATTTACCTAGCAAACAAAAATACAGTTCCACTGAACACAGTGAGCCAGCACTAAATCTAACTAATCCTAGCACCTGTCTGGAAGGTTGCTGCACAGATATGGGATTTCGACATTTTGACATAAAAGGGAAAGCAACTACAGTGACATCAAGTATAGAAGATTCTGTCAAGATCAAAAACAGATATTAGGTTTTTGGTGCAGAATTATTCATGATCACTGAAAATAAATATTACACTACATGACAATGACGGTGTCTATGAAGTATAGAACTGTCAAACAACAAAGGAACCTGTTTAATTAAGAATAAAGATGATCACCGGTGTAGGAAATGTGATATTTCCAGAAGTAAAAGTAACATCACAGTCAGGAATCACAGAATAAAAAGGGGGGTTTAATCTAATATGCAGTAAAGAGCTAAACCTACCATGGACAAATAATGATGAACAACTGTAAGTTTAACCCCTTCAGCCCCGGACCAATTGTCAGCCTAAGGACCAGAGGTCTTTTTACAATTTCGCACTGCACTGCTTTAACTGGTAATTGCGTGGTCATGCAATGTTGTACCCAAACAAAATTTGCGTCCTTTTCTTCCCACAAATAGAGCTTTCTTTTGATGGTATTTGATTGCCTCGGCGATATTTATTTTTTACGATATAAAAGGAAAAAGACTGAAAATTTAAAAAAAAAAGATATTTTCTACTTTTTGTTATAAGAAAAATCGAATGAACTAAATTTTAGTCATACATTTGGGCCAAAATGTATTGAGCCACATGTCTTTAGTAAAAAAAAATGTCAATAAGCGTATATTTATTGGTTTGCGCAAAAGTTATAGCATCTACAAACTAGATTACATTTTCTGGAATTTACACAGCTTTTAATTTATGACTGCCTATCTAATTTCTTGAGGTGCTAAAATGGCAGGGCAGTACAAACCCCCCCAAATGACCCCATTTTGGAAAGTAGACACCCCAAGGAAATTGCTGAGGGGCATGTTGAGCCCATTGAATTTTTTTTTTTTGTCCCAAGTGATTGAATATTGACACACAAAAAAAAGTTTACAAAAAGTTGTCACTAAATGATATATTGCTTACACATGTCATAGTTACGTGTGTAATCTGCTGCTTCTCCTGAGTATGGGGATACCACATATGTGGGACTTTTTGGGAGTCTAGCCGCGTACGGAACCCCAAAAACCAATCACTGCCTTCAGGATTTCTAAGGGTGCAAATTTTTGATTTCACTCCTCACTACCTATCACAGTTTCGAAGGCCATAAAATGCCAAAATAGTACAAACCCCCCCCCCCCCAAATGACCCCATTTTGGAAAGTAGACACCCCAAGCTGTTTACTGAGAGGCATGTTGAGTCCATGAAATATTTTATATTTTGCCACAAGTTGCAGTAATATTACAATTTTTTTTTTTGCACAAAGTTGTCACTAAATGATATATTTCTCACACATGCTATGGGCATAAGTGAAATTACACCCCAAAATAAATTCTGCTGCTTCTCCCGAGTACGGTGATACCACATGTGGGGGACTTTTTGGGAGCCTAGCCGCGTACGGGACCCCGAAAACCAAGCACTGCCTTCAGGATTTAAATATAAAACGCTACCAAAAAAAACTGTTAGCGATCGCAGGGATCAGGCCTGACTCTGCAAACACTGCAGTTATGTGTTTAGTGTTTTGTAAGTGACAGTGATCGATCGATACTGCACTTGGGTGGGCTGGGCGGAGGGGCAAAACGCAGGTGCTAGCAGGTATCTGGGCTGATCCCGCTAACAATGCGTATTTTGGAACCCTAAACTGCTGGGGACGCTAGTATAGATCTGATCAGATCAGATATTGATCTGTTCAGATACTATACCACTACGGGAGGTGTATGCTTTGTGCGTGGGTGTTAGCGGTACTGGCACTAACCTAGCGCTGCGTGGGGCGACGCAGACCCTGACCCTAAAACCTAATTGATATCACCCGCCGGGTGATCAAGGGGTTAAACCTTTATTGGGTAATAAATGGTGGGTGCCCTGATGCTATAAAAAGCAAACTAACTAACCAGTCACCCATAACACTTATACAGTGATCACTGGTGAAAGGGTTAACTAGGGGCAATCAAGGGGTTAAAATCTTTATTAGGTAGTATATGGGGGTCCCTGACGCTATATAAAAACCTGACGGGGAACCTAAATAACTAACTGGCTAACCAGCGTCACCAGTGGCACTTATACGGTGATCGCTGGTGAAAGGGTTAACTCTAGGGGCAATCAGGGGGTTAAAATCTTTATTAGGTAGTATATGGGGGTACCTAATGCTATAAAAACATGGCGGTGAACATAAAAAATAACTAGCTACCTAGCGGCAGCAGTGACACTGATGCAGCGATCAGAAAAAAGATTGCTTAGTGACACTGGCAAAAGGGGGTGAAAGGGTTAACTCTATGGGGCAATCAGGGGGTTAAACCTTTATTGGGGGGTAGGGGGCTACCCTGGAATTAACACTAACTGCCCTGACAGTTTTTACTGTCACAACTGACACTAAATGCAGTGATCAGTAAATAAATGATCACGGCAATCAGTGACACTGTGACTGGGAGGGGGGGGGGGGATTTGTGTGCCTATGTGTACCTACATGTCAGTGTAGTGTTGGTGCACTTACTATTGTGTTCTCCTCGCAGTCCGGTCAAAAAGACCGCCCCGAGGAGAATGACATCACTTCCTCCCTGCCTGTGTTTACACTACACAAGCAGGGGAAGCTTCTCATTCACCAGGAGTAGGGATGAGCCGAACACCCCCCGGTTCGGTTCGCACCAGAACTTTCGAACGGACCCCAAATTCGTACGAACTTTAGAACCCCATTGAAGTCTATGGGACTAGAACGTTCGAAATTAAAAGTGCTAATTTTAACGGCTAATATGCAAGATACTGTCCTAAAAAGGGTTTGGGGACCTGGCTCCTGCCCCAGGGGACATGGGTCAATGCAAAAAAAAGTTTTAAAAACGGCTGTTTTGGCGGGAGCACTGATTTTAATGACGATTAAAGTGAAAAAAAAGTGAAATATTCCTTTAAATATGGTGCCTGGGGGGTGTCTGTAGTATGCCTGTGAAGTGTTTCCCGTGTTTAGAACAGTCCCTGCACAAAATGACATTAAACGGAAATAACACCATTTAAAACTGCTTACGGTTTTAATGTTATATCTGGTTCCTGCAATATGGTTGAAAATCATTGAGAAAAATGGCATGGGTAGCCCTCCCTGCCCATTATCAGCCTATTTGGGTCTTGTACGCATATTAAGGGGAACCCTGTACCCATATTAAAAAAAGGAAATGCGTGTGGCCCCCAGGCCCTATATACTCAGAACAGCAGTATACAGGCGGTGCAAACAAGACAGGGACTGTGTAGGTTTGTTGTGTTAAGTTGAATCTGTTTGTAATTTTCAACTGGTACATTTTTAAAGTGTAGCTCCAGTCAAAAAAACTATTTTTAAGCTTTTTGGAAAACATAGGGAAGGGTTATCACTCCTGTATAATTTGTTTTGTCGTCCATCTTTTTTCATCTCACTTGCTGTTGTCTCCTTCCGTTTGCAAGTAGGAGATGTTTGTAAGTTGGATGTTTGAAAGTAGGGGCCTGCCCTATATGCTCTGCAGAACTGGCGGAACAAGGTGTTGGTTTTGCCACAACATTGTAAGCCCTCAAAGTGACTCTTGGTGGGTGCTGGAGCGCCCTGCTGTGAACGATTATATCAAGAATTGTAATTACATGCCATTGTTGAACAGTGGTAGAAAAATTGACCTTTGGTGGTTGTGGTGCTGGTGCCACAACACTATAAGTCCTCACCGTTACTCTGGGTGGGCACAGGAAGGGGCCCTCCTGTGAAATATTATATCAAGAATTGTAATTACATGTCCCTGTTAAACAGGGGCAGAAAAATTTGGCCTTAGGCACTGGTGCTGGTGCCACCACACTGCAACCTCTCCCATATACTCTAGTTTTATTGCAGGAATTAGCCCTGCTGCAAAGCATTGCATCAAAAATTGTAATTAAACACCCCTGTTAAACAGGGGCAGAAAAATTGGGCCTTAGGCACTGGTGCTGGTGCCACCACACTGCAACCTCTTCCATATACTCTAGTTTTATTGCAGGAATTAGCCCTGCTGCAAAGCATTGCATCAAAAATTGTACTTAAACGCCCCTGTTAAACAGGGGCAGAACAATTGGGCCTTAGGCACTGGTGCTGGTGCCACCACACTGCAACCTCTTCCATATACTCTAGTTTTATTGCAGGAATTAGCCCTGGTGCAAAGCATTGCATCAAAAATTGTAATTAAACGCCCCTGTTAAACAGGGGCAGAAAAATTAGGCCTTAGGCACTGGTGCTGGTGCCACCACGCTGCAACCTCTGCCATATACTCTTGTTTTATTGCAGGAATTAGCCCTGCTGCAAAGCATTGCACCAAAAATTGTAATTAAATGCCCCTGTTAAACAGGGGCAGAAAAATTGGGCCTTAGGCACTGGTGCTGGTGCCACCACACTGCAACCTCTGCCATATACTCTTGTTTTATTGCAGGAATTAGCCCTGCTGCAAAGCATTGCATCAAAAATTGTAATTAAACGCCCCTGTTAAACAGGGGCAGAAAAATTGGGCCTTAGGCATCACCCAGAACCAGAAATGTTCTTTCAACATATCAGCGGAGGAGGAAGAGGATAGACAATCAACATAACAGGACAGTCACTCAGCATCAGCATAGGCAGTCTTGAAGGGATGTGATGTTTCAAAAAAAATTATTCTGTTACATCAGCTTCAGGTGCTTGGTAGCTGTGGGTGATCCAAGACTGATTCATCTTGATGAAGGTCAGTCGATCAACTGATTCGGTGGACAGGCGCACCCTGTGATCGGTAACAAAGCCACCAGCAGCACTGAAGGTGCGTTCCGAAAGAACGCTGGATGCAGGACAGGCCAGTAGCTCAATTGCATACTGTGCAAGCTCTGCCCAGTGATCCATCCTCAAGACCCAGTAAGCCAGAGGATTTTCGGTGGGAAAGGTGTCCAAGTCTGACCTTGCCCCTAGGTATTCCTGCACCATGTAAATCAGACGCTGGCGATGGGTGCTGGAACCGATCATACCTTGGGGCCGCGGACTAAAAAATTGTCTGAAAGCATCAGTCAGACGGCCACCTTCTCCACCGCTCCTTTTGACCGATGCCTCAGCAACACGTTGTCCAGGACCAGGAGTTTGTAACCTCCCAGTCTCTGGGAACGCGTTGCACAGACCTTTCTGCAAGGCCTCCCGGAGATGTCTCATCCTCTGCTCCCTCTGCGATGGCAAGATAAGGTCGGCAACCTTACCCTTGTACCGTGGATCAAGGAGAGTGGCCAGCCAGTAATGGTCCCTCTCCTTGATCCGAAGAATACGAGGATCCTTCCGCAGGCTTTGCAGGATCAGGGAGGCCATGCAGTGTAGGTTAGCTGAGGCATTCGGTCCGGAGTCCTCTGGGTCACTAAGGACAACATGATCCGCAGCTACCTCCTCCCAGCCACGTACAAGTCCACGTGTTTCTTGGGACTGTAAATCATCCCTACAAGACTGCTGCTGCTGCTGCTGCTGATGCTGAGTGCCAGCCTCCACCTCCATGCTGACACAATCATCCTCCTCCTCCTCTTCCTCCTCCTCATCCTCTTCCTGTGTGATGGGTGGCACAGCAGGAACACTGTCTGGATAAAGGGGGCCTTGAGAGGCAAGGAAGTCCTCCTCTTCCTGCCTCTGTTCTGCCTCAAGTGCCCTGTCCATTATTCCACGCAGCGTATGCTCCAAGAGGTGGACAAGAGGTACAGTGTCACTGATGCATGCACTGTCACTGCTCACCATCCTTGTGGCCTCCTCAAACAGTGACAGGACAGTGCATGCATCCCTGATCATGCCCCACTGGCGTGGTGAGAAAAAACCGAGCTCCCCTGACCCTGTCCTGGTGCCGTAGTCGCACAGGTACTCATTGATGGCCCTCTGCTGCGTGTGCAGCCGCTGCAGCATGGCCAACGTTGAGTTCCACCTGGTGGGCATGTCACATATAAGGCGGTTCTTGGGCAGGTTCTACTCCTTTTGGAGCTCAGCCAGCCGAGCACAGGCATTAAATGATCGGCGGAAATGCACACAGACATTCCTGGCCTGCTTCAGAACATCCTGTAAGCCGGGGTACCTGCCCAAGAACCGCTGCACCACCAGGCTAAGGACGTGAGCTACACAGGGCACATGGGTCAGTTGTCCCTGTCGGAGGGCGGAGAGGAGGTTGGTGCCATTGTCACAAACCACAATTCCTGGCTTAAGCTGGCGTGGCGTCAACCACCTCTCGGCCTGCCCCTGCAGAGCTGACAAAACATCCGCCCCAGTGTGGCTCCTGTCCCCCAAACAAACCAGCGCAAGCACGGCATGGCATCGTTTTGCCTGCGTACTTGCGTAGCCCCTGGAACGCCTACGGAGCACCGCTGGTTCTGAGGACAGAGCACTGGAAGAGGCCATGGAGGAAGAAGAAGAGGAGGGGGTGGAGGAGAGAGGTGTGTCACAACCAATAGTAGCATTTTGGAGGCGTGGTGGCGGAACACCCTGATGGCATCCACCCACAGATCCTAAAAGAATTGAGCTCTGTAATTTCAGAGCCATTGTATCTAATTTTTAGGGACTCATTAATGATGGGAATAGTCCCACTGGATTGGCGCAGGGCGAACGTGGTGCCTATATTTAAAAAGGGATCAAAGTCTTTACCAAGTAACTATAGACCTGTTAGCTTAACTTCTATAGCTGGGAAGATACTGGAGCGTTTAATAAAAGACCACATCGACGAGTTCTTGCTGAACAAAAACACTTTAAGCAACAGACAACATGGATTCATGAAAGACAGAAGTTGTCAGACAAATCTGATTTCTTTTTATGAGGAGGTAAGTAAAACCTTGGACAGAGGGGTGGCGGCGGACGTGGTATACTTGGATTTTGCAAAAGCGTTCAATACAGTTCCCCACACACGGCTCATGTGTAAGGTAAAGTCTACAGGTTTGGAAATATCAGTTTGTAAATGGATAGAAAATTGGCTAAAAGACAGAATTCAGAGAGTCGTGGTTAATGATTCTTACTCGGAATGGTCTAAGGTTATCAGTGGTGTACCCCAAGGTTCAGTGCTGGGACCCTTACCTTTTAACATCTTTATAAATGATATTGGGTCTGGGATCAAAAGTAACATTTCTGTCTTTGCAGATGACACCAAGATATGCAGTGGAATAACGTCCTTACAGGATGTCTCCAATTTACAAGCCGACCTCAATACACTGTCTAATTGGGCGACTATGTGGCAGATGAGGTTTAATGTTGATAAATGTAAAGTTATGCACTTGGGGGCTAAGAATATGCATGCATCATACATGCTAGGGGGAGTACAACTGGGGGGATCCATAGTGGAGAAGGATCTGGGGGTTTTGGTAGATCAGAAGCTCAATAATAGCATGCAATGCCAAGCTGCTGTTTCCAAAGCGAGCAAAGTCCTTTCTTGTATTAAAAGAGGTATGGACTCCAGAGAGAGAGATATCATTTTGCCCCTGTTCAAATCATTAGTAAGACCTCACCTGGAATATGCAGTTCAGTTTTGGGCACCAGTTCTCAAAAAGGATATCGGGGAACTGGAGAAAGTGCAGAGAAGGGCAACCAAACTGATAAGAGGCATGAAGGAACTCAGCTATGAGGAAAGATTAGAGGAACTGAATTTATTCACTCTTGAGAAGAGGGTATAAGAGGGGATATGATCAACATGTTCAAATATATTAGGGGTCCATATAGTGAACTTGGTGTTGAGTTGTTCTCTGTACGGTCAACCCAGAGGACAAGGGGGCACTCTTTACGTCTAGAGGAAAAGAGATTTCATCTTCAAGTACGGAAAGGTTTCTTCACAGTTAGAGCTGTGAAAATGTGGAATAGACTCCCGCCAGAGGTGGTTCTGGCCAGCTCAGTAGATTGCTTTAAGAAAGGCCTGGATACTTTCCTGAATGTACATAATATAACTGGGTACTAACATAGGTAAAGTTGATCCAGGGAAAATCCGATTGCCTCTTGGGGGATCAGGAAGGAATTTTTTTCCCCTGCTGTAGAAAAAAATGGAGCATGCTCTGCTGGGGGGTTTTTTCGCCTTCCTCTGGATCAATTGTGGGCAGAAAATTGGGTATTTGGATTGTACGATTATTTTTTATTTTATTTATTTGTTTTTAAGGTTGAACTGGATGGACTTGCGTCTTTTTTCAACCTGACTAACTATGTAACTATGTAACAACCTCCAACACTACTGCACCTTGTCCTGCATCCTTCCCAGCTGCCAGAAGAGTGACCCAATGGGCCGTGAAAGACAGGTAACGTCCCTGTCCATGCCTGCTGGACCATGAGTCAGCGGTAATATGCACCTTACCGCTGACCGCCCTGTCCAGCGAGGCAAGGACATTGCCTTCCACAATGCCGGTAGAGAGCCGGAATCGCCTTCCGTGAGAAAAAGTGGCGTTTGGGGACCTGCCACTGAGGAACCGCACATTGTACAAACTCACGGAAGGGGGCCGAGTCTACCAACTGAAAAGGCAGCAGTTGAAGTGCTAGCAATTTAGCCAAGCTAGCATTCAACCGCTGGGCATGTGGATGGCTGGGAGTGAACTTCTTTCGCCGGTCCAGCAGCTGGGGCAGGGACATTTGCCTGCTATAATCGGATGTGGGTGTACCGCTAGCAGAGTTCCCGGAAGCACTTGGCTGTGACACACCTAATTCTACACCTTCATTCCTCTCAGAGCAGGTTTCAGAGATGACTGAAGGTCTAGTGGGGTTGGAGATGCCAGCTGATGAGGAGCAAGGAGAGGTCCGCTTTGTTCTTTGGTGTCGCTTTGTTCTTTGGTGTGGGTCTTTGAGGTACGCTTGCCAACGAGCTGCATGGCAGGTCAACATATGTCTGGTCAAGCATGTGGTGCCCAAGCGGCTGATGTTTTGGCCACGTGAGATACGCTTGAGACATATGTTGCAAATAGCAGCGGTGCGATCTGATGCACTCGTCTCAAAAAAGGCCCACACCAAAGAACTTTTAGAATAACGCGCAGAGGCAGCGCCCTGCACAGGCGGAGCTCTGCGGTGTGATTCAGTCGGTGTGCTGCCCCTAAGCTGGCCCCCGGAGGGCATCCTGCCTCGTTGGACATGTGCCTCCTCCTCCTCCTCCTCTCTCCTTCCAGGCACCCACATGGAGTCAGTGCCCTCATCATCCCCTCCCTCTTCATCGCTGTAGCAAACCTGGCAGTATGCTGCAGCTTGTGGAACATGACTGCCAGATTGCTGTCCTTCTTGAGCATCCCCTCTCTCTGCGCTCACGCTACTGCCTTCCTCTAGCTGAGTGTCATCATCAGAGCCCACAAAACACTGGGCATCCTCCTAGAGCATGTACCCAACACTGTGCTCAAAGAGTTCAGGAGACTCCTCAGGAGGACGTGGTGGGTCTAGGGAAGGAGTCACTGATGATGACATTGAGAGGAGGGAAGACAATGCGTTGGCAGCTGCTTTGCTAGTACCCTGAGACTGGGTGAAAGAGGATGAGGAGGATGAAGAGGGCTTGGTCATCCACTCTACCAAGTCGTTGGCATGTTGCGGTTCAACATGTCCAGCTGCCGAAAAGAAGGACAAGCGTGTCCCATGGCCACGTGCTGATGACAATGCACCGCGTCCACGACCAGCACTGTTGTCTCTAGACACAGAGCCTGCTTGCCCTCTTTTATCAGCTCGCGCCTGTCTGCCTCTCCTTGCTGGCCTTCCAGACATGGTAATGGCCTGAAGGGAGTTGGGTAAAACAGCAGTGTAATGGAGTCACACAACACCCACTAAGCCCTACAGATGGCTCTATTAGAGAACAGCAATAAACGGTAGATACAGGTGTATATTGTGCTGGAGTCACACAACACCCACTAACTCCTGCAGATGCCTTTATTAAAGAACACCAGAGATAAAGGGGTATACTGTAATTGAGTCACACAACACCCACTAAGCCCTGCAGATGCCTCTATTAGAGAACAGCAATAAAGGGTAGATACAGGTGTATATTGTGCTGGAGGCACAAAAAACCCACTAACTCCTGCAGATGCCTGTTTTATAGAACACCAGAGATAAAGGGGTATATACAGATGTATACTGTGCTGTGCTGGAGGCACACACAACTTCCAATAACTCCTGCAGATGGCAAGTGGGCTCAAATAGAGAAGAGCTATGTAGGTGGATATAGCGGTGTGTACTGGGTACAGAGCACGCAGACAGCACGCACAAGCTCCTAACACTACTGACTGCAAGCTCTATTATAAAAGATAGATCACTAGCTATATAGGTGAGGTGAATATAGCGGTGTATACTGTGGTCAGGGCACACAGACAACAACCACTACACAACAGCAAGATCGAAAATCGGCCGAAAACGATCGGTGTGTACTGTGTTGAAGGTACACAGAACACCCACTAACTGCTTCAGACGGCAACACACTACACTAGGCCGCCGCGCTGGCGGCCTTATATAGTGTGGGGCGTGTACTACACAGCCTAAGCTATGATTGGCCACAGGCATCCTGCCTGTGGCCAATCATGGCTCTCCTCGCTGCTGGCGCTGTGATTGGCCAAGCATGCGGGGTCACAGTGCATGCTTGGCCAATCATGAGCCAGCAATGCACTGCGATGACGCAGTGCATTGTGGGCCGTGAGCGCCTCGAACGGCCCATAACGTTCGGAATGGCTCGAACGGCCCATAACGTTCGGAATTCGCTGAACGGGCGAACAGCCGATGTTCGAGTCGAACGTATGTTCGACTCGAACACGAAGCTCATCCCTAACCAGGAGCGATCGAGAGGGGATGGCCAGAAACCAACGGCCATCCACTCATCCCGGATTGCTCCTGAAGCGAAACGGACCCCCCACCCGCTGGAAGGCAAGCACGTACATGTACGTGCTTGTGCCTGTCGGTGCCATTCTGCCGACGTACATTGCCATGCGGTGGTCCTTAAGTGGTTAAAGCTGAAGTCTATGGCAATTTTTACATACTCTAGTTACACTGGTTCAGCTTGAAGCAATGTAAAGCCTCATACAGACGATAGGACTTTGTACAAACTTTCCCTTGGATTTTTGTACAAAGGGCATCGGCCCTGAACTTGTATTGCATACACACAGCAGGACTTTTTCAGCCAACTTTTACCAAATCACGTGGTTTTTCTGTTCTTTACCGCCACCTTTGGTCAACTTCTGTATTGTTGTCTGATCTTTTGCATTGGTTCTGAGCATGCCTGTTTGTACTTTGTACAAAAGTCCTATGGTTTTCTGTACACACGATCAGACTTTGCTCCATCGGACTTTTGTTGCCAGAAAGTTTGTCCGTTCGCACAGCCAACAAAAGTCCGATGAAAACCAAAAAAGTTTGTCCGATGGAACGTACACACGGTCGGATGTTGCTCCAAAATAGCTAATTTGCATGTTTGTTGTCAAAAAGTCTGATCGTGTGTATGGGCCTTAAGGATGTTTGTGCCATACCTGTGGGATCCCTGTGGAAGCTGGAAATCATTGTAGTAGGCACTGCTACTACAGCGATTGCCACTATCCTCTGGGTCCCATGCCAAGCAGCTGCCCTGCTGCATTATGAACACAGGTCACTCAATCGATACGGAGGGCAGTCAGAGAACACGTTACAATTTTGTGATGAATGAAAAGTGTTCTCTGATTGGACAAGGTGGAGATTGTGTGATCACCATCCTGCCTCCCCACTGTATCCTGGGAACAAATGCAACTTGTTCCTTGAATGGCAGTTACATTGAGCAACTGACCACTCGATCGCCACTCTGCACGGGACCCAGAGGCTAGCGGAAATCACTATAGTAGCAGTGCCTACTACAGTAATTTCCAGTTTCCACGAGGATCTCATAGGTATGGCACATACTGTACATACATATATTGGACCAAGCTGGACCAATGTAACCATGTAAAAATGCCATATCTACACTTTAGGTTTAATAACGAGTTATAAAGATACTACTTTTATTATTCACTCACTGTAGAAGATAATGGGGTTGATTTACTAAATGCAAATAGATTGTTCAAGGGAAGTTGCACTTTGCAAGAGAATTTTCCTCAGAGCTTAGTGAGTATGGCGAAAATCTACTTTGCAAAGCATACCCAATGACATACACGGAAAATGTTAAAAAGAACTGCATTTTTGCTTGCAAATTATTAGATGATGGACGTTAGCAAAGCTTCACCTCATTCACTAAACGTTGGGGAATATTCCCCTGCAAAGTGCAGCTTCCTATGCAAAGTCATTGGTCTATTTGCCTTTAGTAAAGCAACCCCGATGTGTGTATAATGGTAAATGCAGACATATTGTTTGATACAGCCATTATGAAACAGATTGAGTGTTGTTGACTGAAGAATGTCCTTAGTTATTTTTAGTAAGATAAATTAAGCTGAAAGACACATTACATAGCAATTGCTTTTCTGGGCTGTAATGTATTCGGAACTTAAGACACAAAAGGTCAATTACCTCAATTAACATTTATGTCCTCAGACAGTAGTTTCCTTTGATAATTATGGAAAATTTGTGGTGTTAATGAACAGGTGCAAAATTACCTGCAGTATAATATAAACTGATCTTTGTATTATTATCATCATTATTACATACAAATCTGCTTACAGTATATGAATGTCTCCTTGTACAGTAGTGCTCACAAGTTTGCATACCTTAGCAGAAATTGTGAAATCTTGGCACCGATATTGAAACTATGATTGATCATGCCAAAAAAATGCCTTTTCTTTAAGGATAGCCATCATATGAATCCATTTATAATCACATAGTTGTTTAGCTCCCTTTTAAATCATAATGATAACAGAAATCACTCAAATGGCCCTGATCTAAAGTTTACATACCCTGGAATGTTGGTACAGACACACAAGGTGATAAACACATGTTAAAATTGCAATTTAAGGTTAATTTTCCACATTTGTATCTTTTAAAATTACATCTTGTGTCTTTGTATAAATAAGCAATGAGTTTTTTAGCTCTCACATGGATTCACTGAGCAGGCTACATTCTGAGCCATGGGGAGTAGAAAAGAACTGTCAAAAAACCTGCATAACAAGGTAATTGAACTTTATAAAGATGGGAAAGGATATAAAAAGACACCCAAAACCTTGAATATACCAGTCAGTACTGTTAAATCACTTATTAAAGTGGAACTTCACTCTTCCAATCAACATCGATTTTGTTCAATCTTTTTTCTGCTAGCATTAGTAAATAGATAGGTAAGTATATCATATTTAATTGTTTTAATTTTTTTTAGTACCATTTCATCAGTTACTTCCTGCTTTCTTGCCTAGACAAACAATGTCATACATTTAAGGAGTCTTCAGGACGGGAGGATGTAAAATGGATTTTCTCAGCTGAGCACGCTCTCCTGTATGCATACTTGAGCTAAGGACTAGGGTTGAGCGAACCCGAGCTGTAAAGTTTGGGTTCGTACCGGATTTTTGGGTCCCGAACCCGAACAATTGACTGTATGTTCGGGTTCGGGTCCGGTGTTCGGCAACGTAATGGCGCATTTTAAAAAGCCCTGCAGCAGCCAATCAACCTTTGTTTAATTGGTGTGCCCTTAGAAGCCATCACAGCCATGCCTACTACTAGAGGCACACAGTACAGCACGTCACTCTGCTTTAGTCAGTGTCGGGAAAGGTTTCTGGCTGCTGCTGCTGTGAGGGAGAGAATTACATGATAGGAGTGTGTTAGTTATGTTTTACACTGCACTGAGAGAAAAGATAGACAGTGTAGGGCAAGATTCCTGTTGCTGATTTGAGGGAGAGAGAATTATCTAGGAGTCCAGATTCAGAAATCTATTCTAATAATTTAGCAATCTACATAGATTTACCTGGTTGGGTTGCAGTGCACAGTCTTTTTACACTGCCATGAGCCCAGCGCCAGAGAAAATATAACTTTTAGGCCTCATACACACGGACGTTATAAAAAACGGCCTGTTAAGCTAGTTACAATGTCTGGAAAAAATCAGCGTTAAAAACGCAATTTTATTAGCGTTTTTAAGCGTTAGTGCTAAGGAGCATTTCTAAAAAAAATATATCCCATCACATTATAAACATTTTTACAGCTCAAAAACGCTGACACTAAGGCCTCATGCACACGGACGTTTTTACAGCCGCTTTTTTGAGCGTTTTTTGCAGCTTAAAAAAGGCCCGTCCATGTTAGTCTATGGCTTCATGCCCACCTAGGCGTTTTTGAGCTGCAAATGGCATAGGCGTTTTTAAGCTGTAAAAAAAAACCCAGGACCAGTGCGTTCCGTGGCGCGGAGCTAGAGCTGTAAAAACGCGAATCGCGGGAAAACGCGCACAAACGCGCAAAACGCGCATAAACGCGCAACATATTTTCTTTGTTTTCTGAGTGCTATAGCCAAGAGATGTGTTTCTTTAAAAACGCTACTTAACGCTAACGCTAAAAAAGGCGCAAAAACACCAATGCAAAACGCGGTAAAAAAGTTTTTTTAACGCCGATTTTTCCAGGTGTCGGAGCTAGCTTTGCAGCCAGTTTTTTTAAAACGTCCGTGTGCATGAGCACTAAAAAACGTCAGTATAGCTTTAATGCACGTTAATTAGCATTAGTGTCAAAACTGCTCTAACTCTGGAGCCTCTGAAGGCGCTGGTTCTTGTTTTTTTTTTTGGAGCCTAAAAACGGACATGCTTGTTACAGCTCAAAAACGCCATGGTGTGTATGAGCCCATTGAATAACATGGAGTTGCCTTCTTAAGCAGCAAAAAAAGCTCAAAAAAGCTGCTGTAAAAACGTCCATTTGTATGAGGCCTTATTTTCAAGCTCAGTGCACCACCGCTGCATATGTTACTGTGAGATACAGAAATGTCAAAAATGCTATTTAAAAAAAAATTTCATTTGTACATACTGTGGGTGTATTCTGCTGTTCCAAAAACACCCATTTAGGGCAAAAAAATATATATTTTGCAGTGTTTTCTGCATATGTGGAGGTGTGTGTTACACAATTTATATATTTTTCTTCTATTGTGCTATTCAAAAAAAAAATTTCAGGGCAAAAACATTTTTTTTGAATAGCATTTTTGGCATTTCTGTAGCTCTGAGATACACCGTTTACATACTCTGGGTGTATTCTGCTATTGCAAAAACACCCATTTAGTGCAAAAAAAACTTTGCAGTGTTTTCTGCATATGTGGAGGTGTGAGTTAAAAATGTATATATTTTTCTTCTATTGTGTTATTCCAAGAAAATAATTTAGGGCAAAAACATTTTTTTTTTTGAATAGCATTTTTCTGTATCTCTGAGATACACCGTTTACATACTCTGGGTGTATTCTGCAATTGCAAAAACACCCATTTAGGGCAAGATCCTACGTTTGTAAAATATGAGAATGTCAAAGAAGGGACGTGGCTCCGGTCGTGGCGCTGCTGGTGGAGCTCCTGTTGCAGGGAGAGGACGTGGTCGATCTGTGCCAGCTACACGCACAAGTGAAACATCTTCCTCAGGTGCGAGTAGGCGACAGAGCCTTCTTTGGTCTATTTGGTCGGGCCTAATGCGGCTGTACGAATGTTGAGGCCAGGACAAGTACAGGTGATAGTAGATAGTAGATTGGGTTGCTGACAGTGCCTCCGGTCCCATGACATTGTCTCCCACCCAGTCTCCTGATGAAAGATCAGAGTTGGCACCTGCAGCCATCAGTCTTTCACATCACCCCCTTGCAAATTAGCCAAGCAATCTGAGCCCCAAATCATGCAGCAGTCTCTTCTGCCTTTTGATGACTCCGTTAGCAGGGTTTCCCAGGGCCATCCACCTAGCCCTGTCACAGAAGGAGAAGAGTTTGTGTGCACCGATGCCCAACCACTTCTGTTTCATGATGAGTACATGGGAGGACCATTGCAGCACGTCTCAGATAATGACGAAACACAGGTGCCAACTGCTGTTGCTTTCGCAATAGTGCAGGCCGACAAGGAGGGCAGGGGTGAAGACTGGGTGGAAGATGATGTGGAGGACGATGAGGTCCTGGATCCCACATGAAATCAACGTCAGGCAGCTGACCAGAGTAGTTCGGAGGAAGAGGCGGTGGTCGCACAGAACCACCAGCACAGCAGAAGAGGGAGCAGGGTGCAAAAGCGGAGGGTACATCCCCTAGACAGTACGCCTGCTACTTCCCAACACAGCAAGGGACTGAGCACACCAAAGCCAGGTCCAAGGAGTTCCCTAGCGTGGCAGTTCTTCAGACAATGTGCTGATGACAAGACACGAGTGGTTTGCACGCTGTGCAATCAGAGCCTAAAGTGAGTGTTAGGGTCCAGGTGTGGAAGCCCGACTTGTAGGAGGAGACCTCTCTTACAACGCTGGTTCAGGAGCCGCTGGAATGGAGACAGCGGTCTCGAGAGCACAGTGGGTAGGAGTGCCTGCTGGATAGGACCGCTGGAGCTGATGGTAGAGCAGAGGATCCTCTGGAAAGGCTGAGCGACTGGAGGTTAGCTGGCAGGCTGAGAGATGCAGACAGTAGCTCGGGAGCCGATCACTGAACAGGCAGAAGGCTGGAGCAGAGTCAGACGGTCCGGGTCAAGGTAAGTAGGCAGGTGGCAACAGGAGGCAAGAAGTGTCGGTAAAACTGGCAGAGGTCGGCAAAGGAATCGTAGGCAGGAGAGGTAGCGAGGTCAGGCAAGCCGGGTCGGTTCGGAGAAGGCAGAGAAGTCAGACAGGCCGGGTCGGTAACGGTAGCAGGTAATCAGGTTCAGAATCAGGTATTCAGGCACTCAGGAGCTGAGACGAAACAGCGCCGCACCAGCGCGCTTGAGGGACCTTTAAACGTTCAGTGGCGGGAAGTAGCGCACGAACGCCACTCACGACCACGCGAACGAGCGCGCGCACGAACGGCACACACGACGATACATATTAGCGTGTAAACGAACGCGCACGCGAACGCGTACGCGAACGCGCAGGGAGCACGCGTCGACGCCTGTGTGAACGCAGCTGTGCCTGTCTATTGCTGGTAAGTTCCTGACATTGCCCCCTCCCAAGGGGCAGCCTCCGGATGCCCAACAGGTTCCTCTTTTCTGGATGGGCAGACAGGTATGCACGAATTAATCGCTTGGCATGGATATTGCTATCCGGCTCCCAGGAATTGTTCTCCGGCCCAAACCCCTTCCATTTGATCAAAAATTGAATGCGTCCCTGTCTTCTTCTGCAGTCGAGGATGGCCTCCACCTCATATTCCTCATTTCCATCCACTAGGATGGGCTCAGGAGGTCTAGTTCCTCTATCAGGGAAAGGATCAGGGACGGCAGGCTTCAGCAGTGACACGTGAAACACAGGGTGAATTTTAAGCGACTCGGGCAGAGTTAACTCA
Organism: Lithobates pipiens; assembly: GCF_037356315.1. NCBI lineage: Eukaryota > Metazoa > Chordata > Amphibia > Anura > Ranidae > Lithobates > Lithobates pipiens. Next base: position 175,703,375 of record NW_027507758.1, read on the forward strand.
TAGGAGACTTCATTAATTTTCCTCTTAACCGAGAAAGGTCCCATAAACTTAGGTGCAAGCTTCCTGGAAGGACAAGCCATTTTAATGTTACTGGTAGAAAGCCATACCTGGTCGCCCGGTTGTAGGGTCAGTTCCCCTCTTCTTTTCCGGTCAAAGGCTCTCTTACCGTCTGCCTGGGCCTTGGCCACTGCCTCCTGCAACACCCGGTTATTGTGGCTGAGGAAGTCCACTGTCTCCTGGACCGCTGGGACTGAGGTTTCTGAAAGAAAATCAGGCAAAAAGGTTAAATGAAAGCCATAATTGGCGAAAAAAGGGGATTGACCGGTGGCCGAATGACAAGCGTTGTTATAGGCAAATTCTGCCAACGGCAGCAGGGGCACCCAATCATTCTGCACGAATGAAGTGAAGCACCTAATATACTGCTCAAGAGTCTGGTTGGTCCTTTCTGTCTGCCCATTAGTTTGGGGATGATAGGCCGAGGACAGGGCCAGCTCAATTTTCAGGATTTCACACAGGGCCCTCCAGAAACGTGAGGTGAACTGCACTCCTCTGTCGGAGACTATATTTGCAGGAACTCCGTGTAGCCTCACAATCTCCTTAATGAATACGTGGGCAGTCTCTACGGCAGATGGGGTCCCTTTTAGGGGTAAGAAATGGGCCATTTTGGATAGCCGGTCTACCACCACAAAGATGGTCGAGCACCCCTCAGAACATGGGAGCTCGACAATGAAGTCCATGCTAATCATTTTCCAGGGTCTGTCGGGCACGGGTAAGGGTTTTAGCAGTCCCCAAGCCTGATTCCTTGGTGTCTTGTTCTGAATGCAAACGGGACAGGAGCTGACGTACTTTTCGCAAAAGTCCTTCAGATTGGGCCACCAGAACGTGCGTCGTACGAGCTCAAGGGTCTTACGGACCCCAAAGTGGCCTGCCAGCGGGTGGTCATGAAGAAGGGACAACACCTTGACTCGGACATCTTTGGGGACGAAGACTTGACTTCCCCTCCAGAACAGGCCATCTCTGGACACTAGGGTGATTCCGGGGGGTTTTGATGAGTCAGAGGATGCTTCCTTGATCAGGGAAAGTAGGTCTGACTGTAAAAGTAAAAAATTTCCGGCAGGCAGGATTGTATCGGGGACAGATGAGTCTTTGGGGTTGTCGTACATTCGTGACAGCGCATCTGGTTTCACGTTCTTCGATCCGGGCCGGTACGTGATATGGAAAGAGAAGCGCGAGAAGAACAAGGCCCAGCGGGCTTGTCGGGGTCTTAGTCGTTTGGCAGACCTTAGGTATTCTAAGTTCTTGTGATCTGTGTATATTAATACCGGGTGAGCAGCGCCCTCCAACAGATATCTCCATTCCTCCAAGGCCGCTTTAATAGCAAGCAATTCTCGGTCGCCCACGTCGTAATTTCTTTCTGCGGAAGAGAGTTTCCTGGAGAAGAACCCCACAGGGTGCATTAGGTCCTTGTTGCCTCGACGTTGGGAAATGACCGCTCCTATAGCCACTTCAGAAGCGTCTACTTCGAGGATGAAGGGTAGAGACGGGTCCGGGTGACTGAGAATTGGGGCAGACGTGAAAAGTCCTTTAAGTTCCTCAAAGGCACTCTGGGCCTCCTGAGTCCAGCAGAAGCGAGAGTTCTGTTTGGTCAGTTGCGTGATGGGCGCAATTATAGCCGAAAAACCTCTTATGAATTTTCTATAGAAATTCGCGAAGCCGATGAAGCGTTGTACGCCCTTCTTATCCGGAGGCGCGGGCCAGTCTAGCACAGCAGATACTTTCTGGGGATCCATCTTGATGCCCATTGGGGAAATCACTAGTCCCAGGAATTGGATACTCTGTAACTCGAATTCGCATTTCTCAGCCTTTGCGTAGAGTCGATGTTGGCGAAGACGGTTTAGGACCTTGCGGACATGTTCCCGATGCTGATCGAGGGAGCTGGAGAATATTAGGATGTCGTCCAGGTAGACGATCACAAATACATCAAGGAAATCCCTGAATACGTCATTGATTAGGTGTTGGAATGTGGCCGGGGCATTGGAAAGCCCGAAGGGCATTACTAGATATTCATAATGCCCAAATCGGGTCCGGAAGGCTGTCTTCCACTCGTGGCCGGCCTGAATGCGAACTAGGTTGTAGGCTCCTCTTAGATCAAGCTTGGTGAATATGACAGCGGATCTCAGTCTCTGAAAGAGTTCGGGTATCAAGGGTAAGGGGTAGCGGTTCTTCACCGTAATTTTGTTTAACTCCCTATAGTCCACACATGGTCGGAGGGTCTGATCCTTCTTGGTGACGAAAAAGATTCCAGCTCCTGCTGGGGAAGTTGAAGGACGAATGAACCCCTTCTCTAGGTTCTCGTCCAAGTAGGTCTTAAGCGCTCCCTGCTCCTTTTCCGATAGAGGGAAAATGCGTCCGAAGGGGATCTCGGCCCCAGGGAGTAGTTCAATCGGACAATCATAGGGGCGGTGAGGAGGTAGAGTGTCTGCTCCCTTTTTACTGAAAACATCGATAAAGTCGTGGTAATGCTTGGGTACAGTCCGAAGTAGATCTTGGTCAGAGTCTACACAAAAAAGGGTGGCAGAAGGTTTGGTGGAGTCTGTGAGGCAGTGCTTAGAACAATAGGAAGAGGGAAACGTGACTTCTCTAGTGACCCAATTGATGTAGGGGTTATGGGCCTGGAGCCAAGGTATGCCCAGAATGATCGGAAACATTGGAGAAGAGATCACATCAAGGGTCAGGAATTCTTTGTGCAGAGAGGAGATGGTGACAGGCAGGGGAAGAGTCTCTTGGATTACCTTCCCAGAACTGATACTGGACCCATCGGCCAGAAAAACTGAGAGTTCATGTGCCTTGCCTCGTAACGGGATGCCCTGCTGGCCAGCAAAGGTGGAATCAATAAAGCAGCTGCACGCCCCGGAGTCAATGATAGCGTTGACTGTCACCGTCCTTCCTTGGAGCTGTAGAAGAAGAGGAACAGCAAGGTGGGTTGAGTTGGCAGACAATGCAGAGAGACTGGCAGAAGCAGGAGACAGACACTTACTTGTCTTGACAGGGCAGTTGAAGACATAGTGGCCCGAACCACCACAGTAGAGGCAGAGGTTCAGCTGCCGACGACGTGCGCGTTCCTCCGGAAGTAAAGCAGGGCGCATTAGTCCCAATTGCATGGGCTCAGAGGTGTCTGGAGTCGTGCAAGGCGGAATGGAGCTGGTCGGAGGCACATAACGGGAAGCAGGCATTGGGGCCTTTGCTGTCATCCAAACTGGGCGGCCTTGCTGAGCGGAGCGCTCTGATCTTCGCTCCCGGAGGCGGCGGTCAATCTGGATTGCCAGGGAGATCAGGGCCTCCAGAGTTTCGGGTATGCCAACTCGAGCAAGTTCATCTTTAAGCCCCTCGGATAACCCCATGCGAAATTGATGTCTCAAAGCTGCATCATTCCATTCCGTGTCTGCGCTCCAGCGTCGAAAGTCCATAACGTAATCCTCGGCCGGTCTGCGGCCTTGCTGGAGCGCAAACAGGGCAGACTCAGCCGTGGCAGTCCTTTGGGGATCCTCGTAAAGCTGAGCCATGGCCTCAAAAAAGAACTGCAGAGAGAAGGTCGAGACTGAATCTCCTTCAAGTAAGCGGTGGGCCCAGGTCTGGGGTTCTCCTTGCAGGAGGGAGATTACAAACCCTACTTTAGTAATCTCTAAGGAAAAAGTCCGTGGTTGTAGGGCGAAATACAGTTGACAAGCGTTCCGAAAGGCCCGAAATTTGGTTCGATCCCCAGAGAACCTCTCTGGGATGGGTACCCTTGGTTCAGGTGGAAGCATGACAACGGATGGTGAGGCGGCAGGCTGTACTGGTGGGGAGGAAGGAGCAGGAGCCGCGTGACCGGTATCAGTAAGGTTCTGGACCTGTCCTTCAAGTCTGGTGTAGCCATCCTGCAGTGATTTTACAGCTTGGATAAGGGCCGACAGATGCGTGCAGATCTCCTTCATGGGAGAGGTCTCTCCTGCGGGCTCAGTCATGGCTGTTTCGTACTGTTAGGGTCCAGGTGTGGAAGCCCGACTTGTAGGAGGAGACCTCTCTTACAACGCTGGTTCAGGAGCCGCTGGAATGGAGACAGCGGTCTCGAGAGCACAGTGGGTAGGAGTGCCTGCTGGATAGGACCGCTGGAGCTGATGGTAGAGCAGAGGATCCTCTGGAAAGGCTGAGCGACTGGAGGTTAGCTGGCAGGCTGAGAGATGCAGACAGTAGCTCGGGAGCCGATCACTGAACAGGCAGAAGGCTGGAGCAGAGTCAGACGGTCCGGGTCAAGGTAAGTAGGCAGGTGGCAACAGGAGGCAAGAAGTGTCGGTAAAACTGGCAGAGGTCGGCAACGGAATCGTAGGCAGGAGAGGTAGCGAGGTCAGGCAAGCCGGGTCGGTTCGGAGAAGGCAGAGAAGTCAGACAGGCCGGGTCGGTAACGGTAGCAGGTAATCAGGTTCAGAATCAGGTATTCAGGCACTCAGGAGCTGAGACGAAACAGCGCCGCACCAGCGCGCTTGAGGGACCTTTAAACGTTCAGTGGCGGGAAGTAGCGCACAAATGCCACTCACGACCACGCGAACGAGCACGCGCACGAACGGCACACACGACGATACATATTAGCGTGTAAACGAACGCGCACGCGAACGCGTACGCGAACGCACAGGGAGCACGCGTCGACGCCTGTGTGAACGCAGCTGTGCCTGTCTATTGCTGGTAAGTTCCTGACAGTGAGGCATAAACGTTCTCAACCTGAGCACAACCTGCATGACCAGGCATCTAAGTGCAAAGCATGAGCTGCAGTGGAGTAGACACGTCAAAAACCAAGAAAGGTCTCTGGCTCCTCCTGCTTCCTTTTCTGCTGCAGTCTCGGCCTCTTCATCCACCTCTGTAGTGACAGTGGCACCTGCCAACCCGCAAACAGAGGATCTGCCAGCAACACTACCACCTGGGTCACCAACCATCTCCACAATGTCCCATGGAAGCGTTCAGCTCTCTATCTCCCAAACACTGGAGCGGAAGAGGAAGTACCCCCCTAGCCACCCACGATCCCTGGCCCTGAATGCCAGCATTTCAAAATTCCTCACCTTTGAAATGCTGTCATTCCTTCTGGTGGATACACAGAGTTTTAAAAGCCTGATGGCATTGGCTGTCCCACAGTACGTCGTGCCCAGCCACCACTACTTTTCCAGGCGAGCCATCCCTTCCCTGCACAACCAAGTGGGGGACAAAATCAGGTGTGCACTGCGCAATGCCATCTGTGGCAAGGTCCACCTAACTACGGATGCGTGGACCCGTAAGCATGGTCAGGGACATTATATCTCCCTAACAGCACATTGGGTAAATGCAGTGGCGGCTGGGCCTGAGGTGGATAGCAGTTTGGCATATGTCCTTCCACCACCGAGGATTGCAGGGCGCTTCAGTTTGCCTCCTGTTGCTAACTCCTCCTACTCCGCTTCCTCATCCTCTACCGCCTCCTCATCCGGTCAGCTTAACATCTTCACCACTAGCTTCAGCACAGGCAGGGGTAAACGGCAGCAGACAGTTTTAAAACTTTCTTGTTTGGGGGAGAAACCCCTCACCGTGCAGGAGTTGTGGAGGGACATGGAATAACAGACCGATGAGTGGTTGGTGGCAGTGAGCCTCAAGCCAGGGCTGGTGGTGTACAATAATGGGCGAAATCTCATAGCAGCTCTGGGCCTAGCCGGTTTGACACACATCCCTTGCCTGGCACATGTGCTGAACTTGGTGGTCCAGAGGTTCTTTAAAAATTACCCCAATATGCCAGAGCTGCTGCAGAAAGTGCGGGCCGTCTGTGCGTACTTTCGGCGTTCTCACCCTGCTGCTGCTCGCCTGTCAGCTATGCAGCGTAACTTCGGCCTTTCCCGTTCACCGCCTCATATGTGACGTGCCCACAAGGTGGAACTCCACCTTGCACATGCTGACCAGACTGTGTGAGCAGCAGCAGGCGATAGTGGAGTTTCAGCTGCAGCACACACGCGTGATTCGCTCTGCGGAACAGCACCACTTCATCACCAATAACTGGGCCTCCATGTGAGACCTGTGTGCCTTGTTGCGCTGTTTCGAGTACGCCACCAACATGGCCAGTGCCGATGATGCCGTTCTCATCGTTACTATCCCAGTTCACAGGAGGAGGAGGAGGAGGAGGAAGAGGGATCATTTCCAAGGCTTTCAGGGCAGTCATTCATAAGTGGCTATGAGGGTGGTTTCCTGCACCAACAAACCCCAGGTACACAATTGTCCAGCAGCAAGGGCACAGTTCTGGAGGATGACGAGGTGGAGGAGGAGGAGATGGAGCATGTTCACAGCAGGGTGGCACCCAGAACAGCTCATGGCCATCACTGGTGCATGGATGGGGGGATACAGAGGACACAAACGATATGCCTCCCACAGAGGACAGCTTTTCGTTGCCTCTGGGCAGCCTGGCACACATGAGCAATTACATGCTGCAGTGTCTCCGCAACGACCGCCGAGTTGCCCACATTCTAACTGGTGCTGATTACTGGGTGGCCACCCTACTGGATCCCCGTTACAAGGACAACATACTGTCCTTAATTCCCTCACTGTAGCGTGATCGTAAGATGCGCGAGTACAAGTGCATGCTGGTGGACGCGTTGCTTGTGGCATTCCCACCTGATAAGCACAAGGCAAAGGCAGAGGAAGAGGTCGCCAAAGCAGCCGGGGCACCGCCAGCACCTCAGAAGGCAGGGTTAGCATGGCCGAAATGTGGAAAAGCTTTGACAGCACGCCACAAGAACCAGCACCACCAGCTGAGATGGAACATCTTAGCAGGAGGCAGCATTTCACCAACATGGTGGAGCAGTATGTGTGCACACGCTTACACGTACTGAAATGACGGGTCTGTGCCCTTCAACTTCTGGGTCTCCAAATTGAGCACATGGCCTGAGCTTGCCCTTTACGCCTTGGAGGAGCTGGCCTGCCCTGCAGCCAGTGTATTATCTGAATGTGTATTTAGCACAGCATGGGGCGTTATCACAGACAAGCGCAGTCGCCTGTCCAGAGCCTATGTGGACAAGCTCACGTTCATTAAAATGAACCAGGCATGGATCCCACAGGACTTTTCCGTACCATGTGTAGAATAGACATGTATACCGGTGTTCTGAAAAAATTTGTCTGGCCATCGGATAGTGTCCGGCCCGAGCACAAGGAGATTCCAAAAATCTCGGAAGATGAACGGTGCTCAGAATAGATAAGCTTTTCCAGTAAACTATGAACAGGAAAGACAGGTGCGGTTTGAGGAGGCTTCAGTGAACCCAAACAAGAAGTGGGTTCTTTAACTGACTTAGATACAGGTTAAATGTGGACCGGACCAATCCAGCAAGAGTTTGCACCATCTTCTCATCTTGAGAAGCTGAAGAGGGCCCTTCTCCACTATATTCCTCAGCAGTGGAATCATCAGTTTCATCCCGATCCTCTGAGGGGGATTCCTCTCCTTTATCCCAGAGTTCCTCAGTTTGAGGGTCCTGGTTGGCAGAGGGGGACCTAGAGCGTTTTCTTCCACTGAGTGAAGATGCGATTAAGGCCACTAATCTTTCTTCTAATCCATTTATGGTTGAGGAGAAAACATCCTGTGTAATGTATACAGGGGCTGAAGTGCCAGAAGCAGTTGCAGCCCCTGACCCTGATGGCTCCCCCTGGCCAGCCTCCCCGGGTCCTGCAGGGGGGGGGGGGGGGTGCTGCAGAGGGTGGTCCTCAGAGCCTGAAGGAGACCCCTTTGAGCCCTTACTCTTCGGGGTATTTGTACATCTTCTACCCATAGTGCAAATCAACATAAGACAGAGGTACCACAAAAAAATGCACTGACTGCTGAGCACTGTGTTCAGCAACTGCCCCTGCTACCAAGACTCAGTCTGGTGCTTAAGTAAATGCTGCCTGGGAATGCCTGTGTCCCACACTCACATGTGCCTGTCAGCTCAGTGTGCCTCCATAGGCTGTATGCACCTGAAAAAGATTGCACTTTAAAGCCTGTGTGGCCTAGCGCTCCGACCCCTCTCCTCCGACCACTTCCGCCCCCTTCTTTCTTTTTAAAAAACAAGCGTTTCCAGCGCGAGCCGAGGCTCCAATTCCTGTGGCAAGCATAGAGGGGAGGCTGGGACAGAGGAGGGAGAAGGACCAGTGGATGTGAAGCCGCTGAAATGGTGGCGGCAGGGGCGGTGGTTGGTGTGGCATGCTACCACTCTCTGTCTCAGTCCCCTAATCCATGGAGGGAGAGCACCAGAAGGAAATAAACCCCCTTACCTTCATCCTACCTGGAGCATGGCTGGAGGAGCATAGAGCCTGGACACAAAGCAGACAGAATAGGCATGAAAGGTATGTGCTCTTGGCAGCCCCCGGTGGTGACTTTAGGCATAGCATACATTTACTTTAAAGGAGAAAACCTACTAGAATTAGAAACATTTTTGAGGAGTCTCCCTTACCTTATCTAGCTACAGGGTTCTGTTTAACAGATCCAAGCTTCACCTCTCACGGTGGGCTCCATTTAAGAAAAAACCTTCAGAGACTGGGGCTCCCTTGAATAGGGGGATCTGCAGTTCTGGACCTGTAAAGCACCCCGCCAGGAATATGTCTGAAAAAAACAAATACTGGGTCCTGGGGTCCAGCTCTCTAAAAAGAGAAGCGTTACAGGTAAAACCTTGTTTCTTTAGACACGAGGCACGGGTACCATCCAATTTGCCCTGGAAAAGACACCTTGAATGGATCCTGTTGCATGGCTATCCCCAGTGAGGATATTCCAGCGGAGCTCAGCACAGCACATCTTTACTGACCAACACCTAAGACACTGGCGAAAAAACTGAGGTGCCTCCAGTAAGGGGAGGGGTTATATGGGGGATTGAACTTCCTGTCTAGGCTGTGCCAGTGTCCAATCACCTAGTGATACCCTATAACCCATCAGTAATTACTGAGACTCTGTGTCCCATGATGTACGAGAAAGAAACCCTATTTTCTACTTTCTGTTTGTTAACCGCGTAAGGACCGCCTCCTGCACATTTACATCGGCAGAATGGTACGGCTGGGCACTATCACGTACCTGTACGTGGCTCTTTAAGTGCCCAGCCGTGGGTCGCTTGCGCGCTGGCGGCGGCGCGCTCGTGACCTGGTCCTGAGCTCCGTGACCGTGGCCGCGGGACCCGTGGACCCAAACGCCGCTGGTGTCCCACGATCGGGTCACAGAGCTGAAGAACGAGGAGAGGTATGTGTTAACAAACCTCTCCTCGTGCTTCCTAGTGTGGCTGTCACCAATCGTCTGTTCCCTGTTATAGGGAAAGACAATTGGTGATGTCGCATGCCAAGCCACGCCACCCAACGGTAAAAAAACACACACACGTCACACTTAACTCCTCCCCACCCCCTAGTGGTTAACTCCTTCACTGCCAGTGTCATTTACACAGGAATCAGTGCAATTAAATAGCACTGATTGCTGTATAAATGACAATGGTCCCAAAAAATGTGTCAAAAATGTCCGATGTGGCCGCCATAATGTAGCAGTCACAATAAAAATCACTGATCAACGCAATTGCTAGTTAAAAAAAATATACATATTAATAAAAATGCTATAAAACTATCCCCTATTTTTTAAACGCTATAACTTTTGCGCAAACCAATAAATAATCGCTTATTGCAATTTTTTTAAACAAAAATATGTAGAAGAATACGTATCAGCCTAAACTGAGGAAATTTTTTTTATATATATATATATATATATATATATATATATATATTTTTTTTTTTTGGGGGATATTTATTATAGCAAAAAGTAAAAAAATATTGCATTTTTTTCAAAATTGTCGCTCTATTTTTGTTTATAGTGCAAAAAATAAAAACCGCAGAGGTGATCAAATACCACCAAAAGAAAGCTCTATTTGTGAGAAAAAAAGGACACCAATTGTCAGTTAAAGTGACACAGTGTAGAATCGCAAAAAGGGGCCTGGTCCTTTGGCTGCAAATTGGTCCGGGGCTTAAGTGGTTAAGAAGACCTGTCAATACTCTTTATTAAGATTGAGGGTGATGATGTACCTGGTAAGACGCAAACATTCTCTCAAATCATCCACCCAAGGCATGGGATAAGCATTATGTTTGAACAGGATGGTGATGGCATGATCAAGGTGTACCTATTTTGAACTGTTGAGAGGTAAGGAATATTTCTTTAGTAACTGGGATCTTAAAATTACACATGACCTCATGGGTATTTGTCATTTTACTAGGTACACTTTTCAATATCTGCAAAAGAAAAAACAGAACTACAGTATTAGTTCATATTCTGCACCAATGTTTTTCATTTAATCGCCAATGTTCTGTATATAAAAAAAGTATCAGCTTCTCCATCCTACAGCTGTCAGATTCTGACAAAATTTAAACTCAGATATAAACTCCATCAGATCCAGTGCTATTGTAATTTTTTACATTTGAGCAATGTAATGCACCATTTTTACTGTAGCCTCTATGACGATCTTCTGTTCATGCTATATAAATACAAATATTTACCCCAGGATGTATGGGCAATCATATACCGGTATTATATTTTAATGACAATTATTTAATTGTCTCTATGCAGCATGAATGTATAATATTACATTTTAAATAAGATTTAATAAACCAATACAATGTGCAATACAGGCCGTAGTTTCTAACACCAACCAAATATGAGGTCTTTGAAGCTTTTGTAAGCTAGACTAATGAAACATGTAATTATATGTTACTGGTTGCTGAGGGCTATGCTACATTTCTTTGTAATAACTTTTAAAATAAAACCTCAAATCTCATTAACGAATATGCTTAATGGCACCAGAAAAATCAAATACTACTAAGCACTACTGAATCTGCTTTGTCAACAAAGAAGTATGCAATCCCTAAAGACTGTATTTATCCTGCATTAAGAACAAAAACATCAAACAATTATTTAGTCCTGAACTAATATTAGTCAAACAACTTTATTTGTCCATTAAAGTTTACAAGCAGAAAGCTTGCAGAAATACGATTATATGTAGTTTTTTGGCTTAAAAGGAGCATTTGGCGAACAATGGATGACCTTCACAATATATTACTAGCTGACATCAGACAGCACTGGGTGTAAACTAATTAGAGAAAATTCCTTTCAGTATTATCCCATTTTCATCATCATCAATATAAACTACAATCGCAATGCCATCTGCAGATTATCAACATAAAGAGCCTATGTCAACTTACCTTCACCCCCCCCCCCCCCCCCCCATTAGGACAAATATCCAGGCAGTTCAGAGAAACAAAGTACATAAAATACCAAGTAGGGTGGGATTATATTTGACGCATATACTGTATCACAGTTTCCAAAGTATATTGGCGATTGTTTGTTGTACCGCAAATTACCCATGACTAATTTAGGATTCCTGGAAGCAATTGTTCCAAACTGCTCCTCATTGAATTCAAAGGCATGTTTCTGTGGTCATCTCCTGGTCACCATCTGATCATGTGATTGTGAGTGGCTAGTTTTTTTCAAGGAAATACAGTAAGGCCCCTTTCACACATGCGGGCAGTATGTCCGTATTTCATCCATCCGTTTGCGGGTGAAATACGGACATACATGCATCCCTATGGGATAGCGGGTGTCAGCGGATGAACATTCGCTGACACCCGATATCATCCGTCTCCGCTATGGTCCGATTCTGCAGACGGAGGAAAATCCCATTAACTGCACTCTGCACGTGCAGTTAATGTAAATGAGCAGAAACTCTGCCGACATTCGCCATTCAATCATGTACAAGTAAAAATGCATTGTGTTTTTATTTTCCTTGCACTTAATTGGGTATTCTATGCAAAGTGAAGCTTTACCTCATTTACTAAGCTCTGGAGCAACTGCACTTTGCAAAGAGTCTATTTGCCTTTAGTAAATCAACCCCATAGTTTGCACAATTAACAATCATAGTTTAGTTTAAGCGTTATGACATATATTGAGAGAATAACATGCTCTGTGGACACTTAAAAAAATATGATCATACTCATGGGATCTTGAAATGCCCTAAACTAAAGTCGTATTAGTGAAGATTTTATGCAGCAGAGTTATTTTATGAAGCACTTATATCGGTTTTGGAATATGCATGCGATCATAGAGGAAAACAGTGACTAAATCTGTTTTGTCATTTTTATTATTCAGCCTTTGGATTTTCAATGTCCCTGAACTTTGTGATAAACATCACACAATAACATCACTGAGCTTATCTCATTGTGTATCAGCTTCAAAAGGTTCAGGTTTCCCATTAAAATAAATCGTGATATATTGGAGATTGTTTTGATAGATCAACACATCATTTTACTGTAGCAAATGTAAATATAAAATATTTCTTAAAGGATTGTTTTAGTAAAATATAAATTAAAAAAAATCAGGAGATTATAAAAGTGAACATTATGACCAAAAATGTAGATTTCATAGTTAAACAAGAACTCAGATTCAATTAAATGTGAAATATACTTACACCAATGAGAACTTACTGACACTGGGACTGCAGTATCTTTAGTCACAAAGGATCTTGACACAGGACAAGTTGTTAACCACTTAAGCCCCAGACCATTTTGCAGGCCAAAGACCAGAGCACTGACAATTGCTCAGTCATACGACGTTGCTCCCAAACAAAATTGATGTCCTTTTTTTCCCACAAATAGAGCTTTCTTTTGGTGGTATTTGATCACCCCTGAAGTTTTTATTTTTTGCTCTATAAACAAAAAAAGAGCGTCAATTTTGAAAAACGCCAAATTTTTTACATTTTGCTATAATACATACCCCCCAAAAATATATATAAAAAAACTATTGTTTTTCTCAGTTTAGGCTTGTACATATTTTTGGTAAAAAAAAATAAAAAATGCAATAAGCGATTATTGATTGGTTTGCGCAAAAGTTATAGTGTTTACAAAATAGGGGATAGTTTTATGGCATTTTTATTAATATATTTTTTTTACTAGTAATGGCGGTGATCAGCGATTTTTATTGTGACTGCTACTTTATGGCAGCCACACCGGACATTTTTGATACATTTTTGGGACCATTGTCATTTATACAGCAAACAGTGCTATTTAAATGCACTGATTCCTGTGTAAATGACACTGGCAGTGAATGAGTTAACCACTAGGGGGCGGGGAGGGGTTAAGTGTGACGCGTGTGTGTCCCGACCGGTGCACGATGGCACAGCAGCAAATTTAAAGGGACGTACCTGTACGCCCATTTGCCTGTCCGTGCCATTCTGCCGACGTACATCAGCGTGCGACAGTTGGCACGTGGTTAAGCTTACATGAGGAAAATTGAAAAATAGCACTGAACCCAGGTTATCTCATTGGTATTGCTATCTTAAAGTGTTGATCTTGATGTAAATAATCTGGTTCCCGAGCAAGGGATCTCCATGTACTCCTTGGCTTGTAATGTAATGTAACAAAGATTTAAATTGAAGTGCCATAGCACTGTTAGGAATTCCAGATACAACCTTATTCCAATAAGAGTCAAGGGGACAATTAAAAAAGCAGTCAATGCATTTTGAGGTTGCAAGAAAATCCCCTCTATCGGGGCTAGAAAAAACATTAAGACAGCTCCATATCAATCTGAAATCAATACAATAATCCCTTCCTGGAGTCATATTTAAAACCAAATAGGCAATAGTATTTGAAGCATCAAAATTAATATACCAAAACATTAGACAAACATGAGCACATGATTACTATACCATACCATTTCAGTTCTTCAGTTGGGTTAAAAAAAAATACAAATAAAATTAACCAATATAAAATTCTTTCCCTCAGCTCCGATTTAGGCAGTGCAGCCCAATGTGCCATCGCAGCACACTGTGGGGGATATTTACTAAACCTGGAGAGTGTTAAACCCCATTGCAGCTCTGCATGGCAGCCAATCAGCTTCCAGGTTGTATTGCCAATGTTTAACTGAAGAAGCTGAAGTTAGAAGCTGATGGGCTCCCATGCACAGCTTCACCAGATTCTGAGTGCTCCAGTTTTAGTAAATGAACTCCTTTGACTAGATAGGGATCACTTTCTATTCACAAGCTCTCCAACCCATGCACAACCTGTCATATCACTCTCCCCAGAATGTCTGATCCCCCAAGTGCACACTACTCACACATGTCACTACATGCTTTGCTCATCCATCACTGTCATTCGTTTTATGACTGGCTCGAACCCACCTGGAGGTTTTATTTTTCATGTTCTCATATTTGTCCGAATATTTTCTATATTCATTTTGATATTGATATCCGATTGATATGGAGATGTCGTTATGTTCTTTTTAGCCCTTATGAAGGGAACGCTCTTGGACCCCTGTTGGTTGCTTTTTGAATAAATTTGAAATATATATAAATATTTAAAAAAAGGTGTGTCTAGACATCTATGGTATGGTGCTTCAATTTCAGCTTTTGTTACATTAAGCTTACATGAGAGAGGGTTATTGTAAGGTCAGCGTTAAAGGGGTATTAAACCCAAATCCAAACCCAAAAATGTAATATATTACAGATTTCCAATCATTAGATGTGGTGGCTGCATTTGTTTCTTTTTGATGATTTTTTCCCCTCTGGTTTTCATCTAGTGATCTGTCAGTAACACACCTCCTGTACTAGAGCCCACTCTGGATGAAGAAGCACAGTGGACACCTTTGGACAGCATTTTATTGAGATGTCACATAAATTTACAAGTGATACAATCAGAATAATACATATTCCACGCAACAGAACACTCCATAGCAATTTCACATTGTAAAAACATGAGTCGTCATCCCACCATACAGAGCTCCCAGCTAATGTTTCACCTTGCCTTAGTTACCAAACCCCAAAAGTGGGAAAAGTAGAACCATTATATATAATGGGAACATTTTAAGCTCACCTGCTGGCTGCTGCCTGGCTTACCAGTGACCATCAATGTTGACCACTAAAAACTGACCAACCTGACCCACACTGACCATTACACTGACCTACCTGACCCACATTGACCATTACACTGACCCACACTGACCTACTTGATGCACACTGACTGACCCACACTGACCTACCTGACACACACTGACCTATCTGACCCACACTGACCTACCTGACCCACACAGATCATTATACTGAAACACACTGACAACATACACTGACCTACCTGACAATGACATACATTGACCCAGGCCCACACTGACATGCACTGACCTACCTGACCCATTACACGTGATGTCAGACTTCAGGTGACCCTGACCTCTGGCTCCTCCTGCGGCTCAGCCATAGTGGTGTGCGGCACCGGCGCACCTATCCCAGGAGTCAGCAGGCAGCCAGAGACAGGAGAGGACAGGAAGGGAGAGCTGCCCGAGCGCCGAGTGGGGATCTTCTCAGTGACATGGCCGCATTGTAATTCCCACCTTCTGGAGCCTGCAGCACATATGATGGACGTCATATGTCCTGCGATCCCGACATTGGACCAGTGGGACGTCCATCATAGGCGCTGCAGGCTCCAGAAAGCAGGACCTGCTATGTCTCTTGGCCTCGCTCCGAGTCAGATCGGTCCCAGCTCGTGCTCGGGGCTAATAATACATTTGTGAATGCCTGAGACCTGGGGCTTTTTAGGGGCCCACTTGGGGCTCCAGCCCCCTTCCGACGTCACTGGCTATGGGGCTCTCAAGAGAGTATCATGGGGCTTTGCCACTATCCAAACCACCAAAGGGGAGTGGTCTGAAACCCCTCTAGTTAAGTAAGTTATTTTGGCCACTAGGGAGAGGGCCAAGGCAGACCCCACACATAAATCTATACGAGAGAGAGCGGTATGGGTGTTAGAAAAACAGAAGAATTGGATTGTATCTGGGTATTTCATTCTCCACATATCTACTCAACCTAATCCCAGGAGAAAACGGGAGAGAGCCATGCCTCTAGTATAAGTGTCATTGGAGGACGGGGGATGTTTGTCCATCTTAGGGTTTGGGATACCATTAAAATCACCTAAAACATATAAAGGAACATCAGGTTTAGTAAGTGTAAAAGGACACAAGCTCCCGTAACGCCGCTGAAGAAAATGGAGGAGAAATGTCACATGGTATTTGCGCAGCATTTTTTCAAAAATGTGTAAAAAATGTGTGAAACAGAGGAAAAAATATATAGAGAAGCAGCTGACACTATTCACAGTCCCATAGCCATGTAATAAAAATAATAATTAATCTGGGGGGAGGGGAAGGAAGTGTTAGATCTGCACTAGCAGATTCGGATACACAAAGAAATATAATCTGAACTCCAGCTAACACCTTATAGGCAGTTACAGCAAATTAGTTTTTTTCCTTTTAGGATAAAGGTTTTACACATGTAAATAAAAGCTGATCATTGTAAACACCCATGTAGTAACTTGTCTCAACCCTGTAATTGCTACATTTGCAGAACAGCTTTTTCTGTTGAAAAACAACATACTTACTAGTAGGGTTGCCCCAAAACCACTTTTTTAAGTGCAAGTACCAATTATTTTTTCAAGCACTCGCCAATACAGATTACTGATACTTTTTTTAATGTCATGTGACACTGGCACTAATATGCAGCACCGATGACGCGTGGACTATGTCAGTAGTTTTTATTCATATATTTTTTTAAATCATATTTTACAATTTTTTTTACAATGCTTTCTTTTTATTTGGGGAGGGCGAGGGCTGGATAGTGTCAGTGTATTTTTTATTTTATTTTTTATTATTTTTAGAATTTAACCTTTTCAATATTTATTATTATTTTATTTTTTTTATTAGCCCTGTTGGGGGTTGGCTTTGGTGAGATATCAGGGGTCTTAACAGACTCCTGACATCTCCCTTTTGATAGCCCCTTAGTGTTAACCACTTCTCTGCCAGTGACATGTACACAGTAATCAGTGCATTTTTATAGCACTGATCGCTGTATAAATGGCAATGGTCCCAAAAACGTGTCAGAAGTCTCTGATCTGTCTGTTGCCATGTTGCAGTACCGCTGATAAACGCAGATCACCATCATTACTAATAAAAAAAAAACATAAAAGTGCCATAAATCTTTCCCATAGTTTGCAGACACTATAACTGTTGCGCAAACTAGGGGTGCAATGGATCAAAAAACTCACGGATCTGATCGTTCATCGGATCAGAGTCACAGATCGGATAATTTTTCGGATCAGCAAATAATAATTGAATTTACAAAAAACCTGTGAAAATTCCACCACCATATAGTCCCCACTGTAATATCCACAATCTCCCCCACTGTAATATTGGCTGAGTATGGCTGGGTACGGCTGAGCATGGCTGAGTATTGCAGAGTATCGCTGGGTACTGCAGAGTATAGCTGGGTATTGCAGAGTATGGCTGGGTATCGCAGAGTATTACAGAGTATGGCTGGGTATTGCAGAATATGGCTGGGTATAGCAGAGTATTAAAGAGTATGGCTGGGTATGGCAGAGTATTGACTGGGTTATGGCAGAGTATTGGTTGGGTTATGGCAGAGTATTGGCGGGTTATGGCAGAGTATTGGTGGGGTTTGGCAGAGTATTGGCGGGTTATGGCAGAGTATTGGTGGGGTTTGGCAGGGTATGGCAGAGTATTGGCAGGTTATGGCAGAGTATTGGCTGGGTATGGAGGGATGGCTGTCACAGAGCAGCGCTGTGTGCACTACAGATCCAGCTCACAGCGCTGCTTCCATCCGATCTCTTCCCTCCACTGTACAGATCAGTACAGAGAGGGGAGAGAGAGGAACCGGCGTCATGACGCCGGTTTGTTTACAAGTGATCGCTCTGTCATTTGACGGAGCGATCACATTGTAAACGGCTTGGGTGTAGAAAGATGGCTGCTGCTTCAGAGCTAGGCCGAAGCCGTGGCCTTTCCTAAGGCCGAGACCGGATCACGGATCGGTGATGATCCGTTGCACCCCTAGCGCAAACCAATCAATATATGGTTATTGCGATTTTTTTTAACCAAAAATATGTAGAAGAAGCCCGCTGTCTGCTGAAAATTAGTCTCATGAGTGCAGAACGAACTGCACTCCTGTGATTCACAGGACAGCCAAACGAGCTTTGGCTTTACAGAACCAGAGAGGGCTTACACTGACAAAAAAAGAGAAACAGCTTTCTCAAGTGCAAGGAGAAGAGAAAATATCACCTTTTTGGACTCATAATTACTAGGTTTTCATTATCCAAGAAAAGTAAATATGAGTAAGGTTCAGTGAGGAGAAGGTTGTCAATGCTAGGAACATAAAAAAATGTATGGGTATGGGTTGCATGGAATAGTTTTCCTTAACAGTCACATTGAAATAAAAGCAGTAATAGAAATCAGTTGAAAACATGCTAAATTGCAGGGTGCTTTAGTACTTGATAACAAGTTACATGAGAATGTAATTCAGCAGATTTAGCGCTCTAGAGCTGTTGGAAAAGTGCCTAGGTTTTTTTCCCAGTAGGTTGCCCCACAGCCAGGCACGCCCCACACCAGTCATTCTTAGCCTCAAAAAACAGTCTAGGGGTGTATTTGTTGATCTCTATTTTTGGACTAACTGGGATCAGAGGCGTACCTAGGGTCTCCAGCACCCTTGGCGAGAATCTGTTTCGGCGAAATTCACATACACACCCCCCCCCCCCCGGCATCCCCTCCCCTTAATTTTTTACATCAATTTCCTTTCATTTTTAATTGTCTGCATATCCATTAAAGATAATGGATACTCGGCACAACACATACCCAAGCACACTACACACCCATCATAAGTTACTACAAATCCAGTACAGTACAAGCCCAGCACAATACACACCTGGCACAGAATATACAAAGCATAGCACAATACAATATACACCCAGCACAGAGCACTACAAACCCAGCAAACCAAGTATAGTACACACTCAGCACATCACACTACATACCTAGAACAGCACAGCACACAGAGTACATTACATACATACCTAGGACAGCAAACTACACTACATATCCAGCACAGCATACAGTCAGTAGGCTACATACCAGCACAGTACAGTACACATCCAGCACAGCATGGTACATACCCAGCACATTACAAAACCCAGCATAGCACACTCAGAACACTTCACACTAGAGGTCGACCGATATATTGGCCGATATTTGGCGTTTTTGAATTAATCGGCATCGGCCGATTGTGCTGTTAAAAAAGGCCGATGATATATTCAGCGCGACTTGCAAATTACTTCAGTAATAAAAGTCAATGCAAGTTGCCTGAAGACAGCAGTGAAGCAACTTGTCTCCTCTCTGGGTAGTCTGCCAAGAAAAGATCAAAGAGATACAATGTTTACACTTCTGAATAAATTCAACTAAGTGTGTAGAAGTTCTCAGTTGAACGATTTAAAGACTAAATCTTTTCTGACACTTGATGCTTATAAATAAAAATCCTGTATTTTCTGCTAGAAATTCACTTAGCAGAGATCCTAGGGAATAAAATAGCGGTTGTTGCAATATTTTATGTCACATGGTATTTGTGCAGCGGTCTTTCAAACAAAAGAGGAGAAGGAATAGTTAGAGAAGAGATGTAGAGACATATAGGGGAGGGGGAAGGTACATGAGAGAAGGGTGAGGGGGGGAAAAAGAGGATGGTCGGATGGCCCACGCGAACCCTGGGCAGTGTCTATCGCAACCAGACGGCAGGACTTTTTTTTAACGTCCTGCCAGCGCATCTCCTCAGTGTGAATGCACTCAGGGCTTCCACACAGACTGCAAGGGAGCCGTTGTGCAGGCACTTTGCAGGTGCTATTTTTAGCCCAAAAGCGCCTGAAAAACACCCCAGTGTGAAAGGGGTCTAACTGTTAGATTTTATGAGATGAAGGGAAAAAAATAATAATAATCGGCCTAACATAACGGGCCAAAAAAATCGGCATCATATATCGGCCATCGGCCATGGCGATTTCTAAATATCGGTATCGGCATCGGCCAGAGAAAAACCCATATCGGTCGACCTCTACTTCACACCCAGCATAGTCCACACTTACTACATCCCCTGCAAAGCACACACTCAGCCCAGTACATACCCAGCACAGCCACGGGACAATATAGTATACACTCAGCCCAGTACACACAGAGTACAGTACACACTTAGTACAGCAGAGTATGGTACATACTCAGCAGAGTACACCCAGAGTACATCCCCAGCACAGTGCACAGAGTAGTACAGTACAACCCCAGCACAGTAAACAAGGAGTACAGTAGACAAGGAGTACAGTACATGCACAGCACAGTACACAGGGAGGACAGTACATGTCCAGCACAGTACACAGAGTAGTACAGTACATCCCCAGCACAGTACACAGAGTAGTATAGTACATCCGCAGCACAGTACACAGAGTAGTGGTACATCCCCAGCACAGTACACAATTAGTACAGTACACAATTAGTACAGTACATACCCATCACAGTACACGAGTACAGTACATATCCAGCACAGTACATAAGGAGTACAGTACGTCCCCAGCATAGTACACAGAGTAGCAGTATATCCCCAGCACAATACACAGAGTAGCAGTATATCCCCAGCACAATACACAGAGTAGTAGTACATCCCCAGCACAGTAAACAGAGTAGTACAGTACATCCCCACCACAGTACACAGAGTAGTACAGTACATCCCCACCACAGTACACAGAGTAGTAGTATATCCCCAGCACAGTACACAATAAGTACAGTACCTACCTAGCACAGTGCAAAAGTACAGTAAATACCCAGCACAGAACACAAGGAGTACAGTACATACCCAACACAGAACACAAGGAGTACAGTACATACCCAGCACAGTACACAGGGTAGTAGTACATCCCCAGCACATACTCAGCACGCTCACTGAATCCCAGAATAATATACGAGTTACTGAGTCCTAGAATAACATACGAGTTACTGAGTCCTAGAATAATATATGAGTTACTGGGTCCTAGAATAATATACAAAGTCCTAGAATAATATAAGAAGTCCTAGAATAATATACTAGTGAGTCCTAGAATAATATACGAGTTAGTGAGTCCTAGAATAATACACAAGTTACTGAGTCCTAGAATAATATACAAAGTCCTAGAATAATATACGAAGTCTTAGAATAATATAAGAGTTACTGAGTCCTAGAATAAAATACGAGTTACTGAGTCCTAGAATAATATACAAGTTATTGACTCCTAGAATAATATACAAAGTCCTAGAACAATATAGGAGTTACAGAGTCCTAGAATAATATAGTAGTTACTGAGTACTAGAATAATATACATAGTTTTACAATAATATAGGAGTTACTGAGTCCTAGAATAATATAGGAGTAATTGAGTCCTAGAATAATATAGGGGTTATTGAGTCCTAGAATAATATACGAGTTAGTGAGTCCTAGAATAATATACGAGTTAGTGAGTCCTAGAATAATACACAAGTTACTGAGTCCTTGAATAATATACAAAGTCCTAGAATAATATAAGAGTTACTGAGTCTAATGCTGCGTACACGCGATCTGACTGTCCGGCAGACTTGGTCCGGCAGACCAGAGTCCGCTGGACAATCCACCCATGTGTGGGCTCCGGCGGACTTTTTTTCCCCAAAAGTCCAGCGGACTTAGAAAGAAGTTTTGACTCAAAATTGTCCACCGGACTCGGCAGTCCGGAGGACAACCCTCCCGTCTGTGTGCTAGTCCGCCGGACTTTTGAAATGAACGGACTTGCCCACACACGGAGAAAAGTCAGTTAATTTTGAATGTGGCTCCAGGTAGACGGGACTAGCGCAGGAAGTCAATATCGCCGCCTTCAGCAGCAAGATTGACACCTCGCTGGCCCTGTCACCTGGTATGTACTTAAAGGTGAAGCCCTACGCCGGAAAAACGGCGTGGGGGTACCCCCCAAAGTCCATATCAGATCCTTATCCGAGCACATAGCCTGGCCGGTCAGGAAAGGGGGTGGGGACGAGCGAGCGCCCCCCCCCCCTCCTGAGCCGTACCAGGCCACGTGCCCTCAACATGGGGGGTACTTTGGGGAAGAGAGGGCCCTGCGGCCCCCCCACCCCAAAGCACCTTGTCCCCATGTTGAGGAGGACAAGGGCCTCTTCCCAACAATACTGGCCATTGCTTGTTGGGGTCTGTGGGCGGGGGGCTTATCGGAATTCGGGATACCGGCCCACCACCCTATGTGAATGAATATTGGGGTAACATGTACCCCTACCCATTCACCTGATGAAAAAAAGTGTAAATAAAAAAACACAACACATGTTTTTAAAATAATTTATTGGACAGCTCTGGTGGTCTTCCGTCTTGGGGGGTCTTCTCGCTGGACTCCTCCACTATCTTCTGCTCTTTTACTAGCTCTTTCACTAGCAGAGGAGCCCGGCTTTCTTCTTTGTCACTGCCGCCATCTTCTGGGGGTCTTCTTCCGACTTCGGGGGTCTTGTCCCCCTCTTCGGTTCTTCTTGCCGGGCCTCTGCTATCTTCTTGTAGCTCTTTAACTAGCAGTGGCCCGGTCTTCTGTCACCGCCTTCTCTTCTTCCAACTTCGGGGGTCTTGTCCCCCTCTTCAGTTCTTCTTGCCGGGCCTCCGCTTTCTTCTTCCAGCTCTTTTACTAGCGGTGGCCTGGTTTTCTGTCGCCACCGCAGCTTTCTCTTCTTCTCTTCTTCTTCCTTGAGATGTTGACTCGACGCTCTCTCTGGCCGCAATGACAGGGATGCGTTGTGCGGCGACTTATATAGGGACAAGGGGCGAAGTGGGAAGAAGAGAAGGCGGCGACAGAAGACTGGGCCACCGCTAGTAAAAGAGCTATAAGAAGATAGCGGAGGCCCAGCAAGAAGAACCAAAGAGGGGGACAAAACCCCCCAAGTCGGAAGAAGACCCCAGGACGGCGGCGGGAATGAAGAAAGCCGGGCTCCTCCGCTAGTAAAAGAGCAGAAGATATTAAAGGGGGCTCCTGGATTCCAATAAGCCCCCCGCCCGCAGTTGTCGGGAAGAGGCCATTGTCCTCATCAACACGGGGACAAGGTGCTTTGGGGTGGGGGGCGGGACACTCGCTCATCCCCACCCCATTCCTGACTGGCCAGGCTACGTGCTTGAATAAGGGTCTGATATGGACCTGGGGGGACCCCCACGCCGTTTTTTCGGCATATGGCTTCCCCTTTAAGTCCATACCAGGTGAAGGGGCCAGTGAGGTGTCAATATCGCCGATGAAGGCAACGACATTGACTTCCTTTGCTAGTCCCGGCTACCTGGAGTAACGTTCAAAATGAACAGACTTTTCTCCGTGTGTGGGCAAGTCCGTTCATTTCAAAAGTCCGGCAGACTCCTGCCATAGTCCGGCGGATTGTCCGCCAGACCTAGTCTGCTGGAAAAGTCCGGCCATGTGTGGACAGGTCCGTTCGTTCGGAAAGTCCGGAGGAACTCCGCTACTAAGTCCGCCGGATAGTCCGATCGTGTGTACGCGGCATTAGAATAATATCGAAGTTAATGAGTCGTAGAATAATATACGAGTTACTGAGTCCTAGAATAATATACGAGTTACTGTGTCCTAGAATAATATACAAGTTACAAAGTCTTAGAATAATATACAAAGTCCTAGAATAATATATGAGTTACTGAGTCCTAGAATAATATACCAAGTGCTAGAATAATATAGGAGTTACCGAGTCTTTGAATAATATAGTAGTTACTGAGTACTAGAATCATATACATAGTTTTAGAATAATTTAGGAGTTACTGAGTTCTAGAATAATATATGAATTACTGAGTAGTGATGGCCGAACGGTTCGCCCGGCGGTCGTTTCGCGGCGAATTTCCGACTTTCGCCGTCCGCGGGTTCGAACGCCTTTTTCCGTCGTTCGCCCCGGCGGACTTACGTGTTTAATGTATACAAGAACTTTAACCTTTCGTGACACGTTTATCATGTGTTACAGGACAACCAATTGAGACATGACAGCTCATGGACACTTGGACATTCCCCCTAACCTATAAATACACCCGATCCGGTGGCCATTTTACATTCTTTCTTCTGTCACTGTAGGGAAAGGATCCTGTGTGGAGTAGGGACAGAGAAAACGCTAGCTATTTGGTACACAAAAGTTCTTTTCAGGACTGGTATAGGTGTTAGGTCAGCAGCCTGAGTTTCTTTTGTCAGTTTAGATAAAGGGACAGAGCGCTGTATGCTGCTATTTTAGGGACAGCTCAGCCAGATTAGTCTTTCTTCATCATCATCATCATCATCATCATTAGCTGTTACTATCAGGTCCACAAAAGAGCTGTTCCAGCTAATCGTTCCAGCCTACTCTTTTTTGCCAATTTGTATAGGGACAGGCAGGAAGCAGTGTGTCAGGCAGTGAGGATAATTTTAAAGACTTGCTGTTACTATTAGTTCCACAAAGGTTCTTTTCAGGACTGGTATCAGTGGTACGGTAATAGGCTTGTACACGTATAATATTCTTTCTTCCAAATATAGAAAGAATATTATACTTGACTGCTGCCCTTCTGCTGCAGTCTGCTAATCATTCACAACTCACTTGTTCCACAAAGCTCTTTATCAGGACTGGTAACTTGGTCTGTCTAGGGTGCTACGGTACATAGGCTTGGGTGCGGTACAGTCTGCTGTTCTGTAAGGACCGCTATCGGTCCACAATACATAGGGTTGCCGTGCACTACTGCTGACCGCTGCCCTATACTGCAGCAGTCCTTCATTGGTATAGGGACTGACGTACAGTCTGCTAATCACTAACACACAACCTGCTTGGTCCACAAAAGTTCTTATAAGGACTGGTAACTTGGTATAGGGTGCTACGGTACATAGGCTTGAGTGCGGTACAGTCTGCTGTTCTGTAAGGACCGCTATCGGTCCACAATACATAGGGTTGCCGTGCACTACTGCTGACCGCTGCCCTATACTGCAGCAGTCCTTCATTGGTATAGGGACTGACGTACAGTCTGCTAATCACTAACACACAACCTGCTTGTTCCACAAAAGTTCTTATAAGGACTGGTAACTTGGTATAGGGTGCTACGGTACATAGGCTTGAGTGCGGTACAGTCTGCTGTTCTGTAAGGACCGCTATCGGTCCACAATAGATAGGGTTGACGTGCACCACTGCTGACCGCTGCCCTATACTGCAGCAGTCCTTCAGCGGTATAGGGACTGACGTACAGTCTGCTAAACACTAATACACAACCTGCTTGGTCCACAAAAGTTCTTATAAGGACTGGTAACTTGGTATAGGGTGCTACGGTACATAGGCTTGAGTGCGGTACAGTCTGCTGTTCTGTAAGGACCGCTATCGGTCCACAATAGATAGGGTTGACGTGCACCACTGCTGACCGCTGCCCTATACTGCAGCAGTCCTTCAGCGGTATAGGGACTGACGTACAGTCTGCTAAACACTAATACACAACCTGCTTGGTCCACAAAAGTTCTTATAAGGACTGGTAACTTGGTATAGGGTGCTACGGTACATAGGCTTGAGTGCGGTACAGTCTGCTGTTCTGTAAGGACCGCTATCGGTCCACAATAGATAGGGTTGACGTGCACCACTGCTGACCGCTGCCCTATACTGCAGCAGTCCTTCAGCGGTATAGGGACTGACGCACAGTCTGCTAAACACTAACACACAACCTGCTTGGTCCACAAAAGTTTTTATAAGGACTGGTAACTTGGTATAGGGTGCTACGGTACATAGGCCTGAGTGCGTTACAGTCTGCTGTTCTGTAAGGACCGCTATCGGTCCACAATACATAGGGTTGCCGTGCACTACTGCTGACCGCTGCCCTATACTGCAGCAGTCCTTCATTGGTATAGGGACTGACGTACAGTCTGCTAATCACTAACACACAACCTGCTTGGTCCACAAAAGTTCTTATAAGGACTGGTAACTTGGTATAGGGTGCTACGGTACATAGGCCTGAGTGCGTTACAGTCTGCTGTTCTGTAAGGACCGCTATCGGTCCACAATACATAGGGTTGACGTGCACCACTGCTGACCGCTGCCCTATACTGCAGCAGTCCTTCAGCGGTATAGGGACTGACGTACAGTCTGCTAAACACTAATACACAACCTGCTTGGTCCACAAAAGTTCTTATAAGGACTGGTAACTTGGTATAGGGTGCTACGGTACATAGGCTTGAGTGCGGTACAGTCTGCTGTTCTGTAAGGACCGCTATCGGTCCACAATAGATAGGGTTGACGTGCACCACTGCTGACCGCTGCCCTATACTGCAGCAGTCCTTCAGCGGTATAGGGACTGACGCACAGTCTGCTAAACACTAACACACAACCTGCTTGGTCCACAAAAGTTTTTATAAGGACTGGTAACTTGGTATAGGGTGCTACGGTACATAGGCCTGAGTGCGTTACAGTCTGCTGTTCTGTAAGGACCGCTATCGGTCCACAATACATAGGGTTGCCGTGCACTACTGCTGACCGCTGCCCTATACTGCAGCAGTCCTTCATTGGTATAGGGACTGACGTACAGTCTGCTAATCACTAACACACAACCTGCTTGGTCCACAAAAGTTCTTATAAGGACTGGTAACTTGGTATAGGGTGCTACGGTACATAGGCCTGAGTGCGTTACAGTCTGCTGTTCTGTAAGGACCGCTATCGGTCCACAATAGATAGGGTTGACGTGCACCACTGCTGACCGCTGCCCTATACTGCAGCAGTCCTTCAGCGGTATAGGGACTGACGTACAGTCTGCTAAACACTAATACACAACCTGCTTGGTCCACAAAAGTTCTTATAAGGACTGGTAACTTGGTATAGGGTGCTACGGTACATAGGCTTGAGTGCGGTACAGTCTGCTGTTCTGTAAGGACCGCTATCGGTCCACAATACATAGGGTTGCCGTGCACTACTGCTGACCGCTGCCCTATACTGCAGCAGTCCTTCATTGGTATAGGGACTGACGTACAGTCTGCTAATCACTAACACACAACCTGCTTGTTCCACAAAAGTTCTTATAAGGACTGGTAACTTGGTATAGGGTGCTACGGTACATAGGCTTGAGTGCGGTACAGTCTGCTGTTCTGTAAGGACCGCTATCGGTCCACAATAGATAGGGTTGACGTGCACCACTGCTGACCGCTGCCCTATACTGCAGCAGTCCTTCAGCGGTATAGGGACTGACGTACAGTCTGCTAAACACTAATACACAACCTGCTTGGTCCACAAAAGTTCTTATAAGGACTGGTAACTTGGTATAGGGTGCTACGGTACATAGGCTTGAGTGCGGTACAGTCTGCTGTTCTGTAAGGACCGCTATCGGTCCACAATAGATAGGGTTGACGTGCACCACTGCTGACCGCTGCCCTATACTGCAGCAGTCCTTCAGCGGTATAGGGACTGACGTACAGTCTGCTAAACACTAATACACAACCTGCTTGGTCCACAAAAGTTCTTATAAGGACTGGTAACTTGGTATAGGGTGCTACGGTACATAGGCTTGAGTGCGGTACAGTCTGCTGTTCTGTAAGGACCGCTATAGGTCCACAATAGATAGGGTTGACGTGCACCACTGCTGACCGCTCACCTATACTGCAGCAGTCCTTCAGCGGTATAGGGACTAAGAGTTTTGTCACAGGGTCATTTAAAAAATGACATGCAGAGGAAGAGGCAGGCCCTTCCGCAGGGGTGGTAGGGGTAGGGCAGGAGCAACAGGCTTGAGCCAAAGTGGGAAGTTGCAGAAGGTGCGTTCAATTACTTTAAAGGATGCACCAGACTTGGTTGAGTGGCTCGCTCAGCCTTACTCTTCTGCACCCTCCTCATCCTCTCGATCTGCACCCTCTTCTTCACTCTCTGCTATGTGCACCCCCAAAGACACTACCACCAACAACACGACCACCACCACCACCACCACATACCTTCCGCTTGAGTCACTGGAATTATTTTCCGATCCATATCAAGAGGACATTTCTGATGCGCAGCCACTCTTGGTATTGGATCAGGAAGAGGAGGTAGCAACAAGCGCTACTCAGCAGTCTGACGCCAGTACCCAGATCAGCCCAAGGAGGAGGTTGGTCCCCGGTGTTGCTGCCTACTCTACTTATAGCGGTGGGGAAGGTGACGTTGATGATGACGTGTCTAGTGATGTCACGTGGGTGCCCACAAGAGAGGAAGAGGAGGGGAGTTCAGAGGGAGATATGGACCAGCAGATAGGGAGGAGAAGCAGCAATGACTTACATTGCACAGCAGGGACAAAGCAGACTGCAAATGTATCAGGAGCGAGTCATCGACCATGTACGGTCACATCTGGCGCTCCCAGGACACCGGCACATGGCTCCGCAGTGTGGGCTTTTTTTAACGTGTCCGCTGCTGACAATAGCGTTGCCATCTGCAATCTTTGCAGTCAACGCGTTAGTCGCGGTAAGCCCAATACTCACCTAGGGACGACCGCCTTAAGAAGGCACATGAGCAGCCATCACCGAGCCCAGTGGGAGCAACGGAACACACAAAGCCACACTGCAGGCTCTCACCGTCCAGCCTCGTCTTCTACTTCTCCTTCTCCTCTCTCCTCACAATTGTCCTCCACTCCACCTTCCATCACGCCAAGCTCACATTTTTCTGCAAAAAGGCAGGCTTCCGTGGGCCTAATGTTTGAGCGTAAAAAAATGATGACGCCGGATAACCCTCTTGCCCAACGGTTGGCGGCTGGCTTGTCAGAACTCATAGCCCGCCAACTACTGCCATATAAACTGGTGGACTCGGAGGCCTTTCGCAAATTTGTGGCCATTGGAACACCACAATGGAAGGTCCCAGGAAGGAAGTATTTCTCAGAGAAGGGCATCCCAGAGCTATATGGCCATGTTCAGCGGCAAGTGAATGTATCTCTGGCACACAGTGTCGGTGCCAAGATACATCTGACCACAGACACGTGGTCTAGCAAACACGGGCAGGGAAGGTATATCAGTTTTACTGCCCACTGGGTGAACCTTCTGACGGCCGTCAAGCATGTAACCCGTGGCACCCGTGTAGATTTGGTTTTACCGCCACGGATTGCATGCAGGCCTGACTCTTCTTCTCCTCCTCCTACTCCATCCTCCTCCCTCTCCTCCTCAGCTGCCTCCTCCTTTTCCGCTGCTAGCGTCTCTTCCACTGCACCGCCCAAGCTCCCCAGAACCTATTCCACATGCCAGGTGAGACGTTGCCATGCCGTGCTGCGTCTGTTGTGCCTGGAAGCAAAGAGCCACACTGGCCCGGCACTCCTTTCAGCTTTGCGTTCACAGGCAGATGAGTGGCTAACACCGCTCAATTTGACAGTTGGTAAAGTGGTGTGTGACAACGGTGCCAATCTGCTTAGCGCATTGAAACAGGGCAAAATCACGCACGTGCCGTGCATGGCACACGTCTTAAACTTGGTCGTGCAGCGATTCCTTGTCAAATACCCTGGGGTCCAGGACATCTTGCGGCAGGCAAGGAAAATCTCGGCCCATTTCAGAAGATCTTACACGGCCATGGCTCGCCTTGCTGACATTCAGCGGCGACACCATCTGCCGGTCAGACGTCTTATTTGCGATTGCCCGACGCGATGGAACTCAACCTTCTATATGCTTGATAGGCTGCTCCAGCAGAAACGTGCAGTTAACGTCTACCTGTATGAACTCTGCGAAAGAAACGGTTCTGGGGAGCTGGGTTTTTTTTCACCGCGCCAGTGGCTGCTCATGCGCGACACATGCAGACTTCTGCGGCCATTTGAGGAGATCACCAAACTGGTCAGTCGCAGCCATGGCGCCATCAGTGACATGGTACCTTATGCCTTCTTTCTGGAGCGTGCATTGCGTCGTGTCATTGATCAGGCTGTGGAGGAGCAGGAGCGGGAAGATGAGGAAGTCGCAATGCTGGATGAATTCCCAGGGGGGGCTACTCTATCTGAGACAAGTCAACAACAGGAGTCTGATGAGGAGTCAGAGGAGGATGGTGCCGGGGCGGATGAGCAGGAGCAAGAAGAGCATGCTTTAAACCTTTCTGGGATCCCTGTTGTGCGAGGATGGGGAGAGGAGAATGAAGAGGACGACATTATCCTGGATGATGAGCAGGAGCCAGGCCACCACACCGCTTCCACTTTAGTGCAAATGGGGGCCTTCATGCTCCAGTGTTTTAATAGGGACCCCCGTATAAAAAGCATGAGGGTCAAGGACCAGTACTGGGTGGCAACGTACTTAGACCCCCGGTACAAACACAAAATGGCGGAAATGTTACCGCCGTCGCAGAGGGCTGTCAGAATGCAGCACTTCCAGGCCTTGCTTCGAGAAATGCTGCATTCTGCTTTTGCGTGCGCTGGCAGAGGAGCAATTCCCACTCCCAGAGAAGGATTTGCGGGTACCAATCCAACAGCGCCTGCAAGAAGAGGCCGGTTTGAAGATGTGTTGGTGACTTCGGATATGAGGTCATTCTTTCAGCCGACCCATCGACAGGTGTCATCCGGATCCAGCATCAGGGAACGCCTAGACCGTCAGGTGTCCGACTACATTGGGTTAACGGCCGATGTGGACGCTCTGAGGAGTGATGAACCCCTAGACTACTGGGTGGGCAGGCTTGACCTCTGGCCAGAGCTTGCCCAATTTGCAATCGAACTGTTGGCTTGCCCCTCATCCAGTGTCCTGTCCGAAAGGACGTTCAGCGCAGCAGGGGGGATTGTGACCGATAAGCGTACTCGCCTAGCTCACCACAGTGTTAACTACCTCACATTTCTAAAAATGAATGAGGCATGGATCTCGGAGGAATTCAACACATGTGATCAGTAGACCATGTATATGTCTATAAACAATTTTTGGAATCAAGCACACAGACCTTCTTAATTCATTTGGCTCACTTCCCTGACCCAAAAAAGCACACCGTACTATATGCCCCTACCCTCCTCTTTGAAGAGGTTGAGCGGTGTCATATTTCTACTGGGGCTGCTTATTATGAGGGGTTCCCACCATCCCTGTGCTGTGCTGACTTCCTCCTGGGTGTTCTTATTATGAGGGGCTCCCACCATCCCTGTGCTGTGCTGACTTCCTCCTGGGGGTTCTTATTATGAGGGGATCACACCATCCCTGTGCTGTGCTGACTTCCTCCTGGGGCTGCTTACGGTGCTGCTGTCAGCGCTGTATGTCACGGAGCTGCTGTCAGCGCTGTATGTCACGGAGCTGCTGTCAGCGCTGTATGTCACGGAGCTGCTGTCAGCGCTGTATGTCACGGAGCTGCTGTCAGCGCTGTATGTCACGGAGCTGCTGTCAGCGCTGTATGTCACGGAGCTGCTGTCAGCGCTGTATGTCACGGAGCTGCTGTCAGCGCTGTATGTCACGGAGCTGCTGTCAGCGCTGTATGTCACGGAGCTGCTGTCAGCGCTGTATGTCACGGAGCTGCTGTCAGCGCTGTATGTCACGGAGCTGCTGTCAGCGCTGTATGTCACGGAGCTGCTGTCAGCGCTGTATGTCACGGAGCTGCTGTCAGCGCTGTATGTCACGGTGCTGCTGTCAGCGCTGTATGTCACGGAGCTGCTGTCAGCGCTGTATGTCACGGAGCTGCTGTCAGCGCTGTATGTCACGGTGCTGCTGTCAGCGCTGTATGTCACGGAGCTGCTGTCAGCGCTGTATGTCACGGAGCTGCTGTCAGCGCTGTATGTCACGGAGCTGCTGTCAGCGCTGTATGTCACGGAGCTGCTGTCAGCGCTGTATGTCACGGAGCTGCTGTCAGCGCTGTATGTCACGGAGCTGCTGTCAGCGCTGTATGTCACGGAGCTGCTGTCAGCGCTGTATGTCACGGTGCTGCTGTCAGCGCTGTATGTCACGGAGCTGCTGTCAGCGCTGTATGTCACGGAGCTGCTGTCAGTGCTGTATGTCACGGAGCTGCTGTCAGCGCTGTATGTCACGGAGCTGCTGTCAGCGCTGTATGTCACGGAGCTGCTGTCAGCGCTGTATGTCACGGTGCTGCTGTCAGCGCTGTATGTCACGGAGCTGCTGTCAGCGCTGTATGTCACGGAGCTGCTGTCAGCGCTGTATGTCACGGAGCTGCTGTCAGCGCTGTATGTCACGGAGCTGCTGTCAGCGCTGTATGTCACGGAGCTGCTGTCAGCGCTGTATGTCACGGTGCTGCTGTCAGCGCTGTATGTCACGGAGCTGCTGTCAGCGCTGTATGTCACGGAGCTGCTGTCAGTGCTGTATGTCACGGAGCTGCTGTCAGCGCTGTATGTCACGGAGCTGCTGTCAGCGCTGTATGTCACGGAGCTGCTGTCAGCGCTGTATGTCACGGTGCTGCTGTCAGCGCTGTATGTCACGGAGCTGCTGTCAGCGCTGTATGTCACGGAGCTGCTGTCAGCGCTGTATGTCACGGAGCTGCTGTCAGCGCTGTATGTCACGGAGCTGCTGTCAGCGCTGTATGTCACGGAGCTGCTGTCAGCGCTGTATGTCACGGTGCTGATGTCAGTGCTCTGTATTACGGTGCTGCTGTCAGTGCTCTGTATCTCCTGCACCCTCTTGTTTGCCTACCCTGGTCCCTGACCTTCCCTCTCCTCCATTGCCTTCATTAGCTCCATAGTCCTGAATTGTCAGAACAATTTCCCAAATAAAAAAAAAATGCTTGTAGTTATCGATCCCAAATTCACCTCATACATGTATTATGCTATTGTCCAGGTGGTGGGACTACGTGCTACCCCCTAATAATTACCCCGTGGCCGCAAATTCGACCTAAAGGTTTGCGAAATTCGCCTCCCATTGAAGTCAATGGAGCCCGCGGCGAACGGTCGTTTTCGCGAACGTTTGTGTCCGTTCGCGTTTCGCGTTCGCGAAACGTCCCGTCGGAAGTTCGTCCATCACTATTACTGAGTCCTAGACTATTATAAGAGTTACTGAGTCCTAGAATAATATACAAGTTACTGAGTCCTAGAATAATATGCCAAGTCCTAGAATAATATACAAGTTACTGTGTCCTAAAATAATATACAAGTTACTGAGACCTAGAATAATATATGAAGTCCTAGAATAATATACAAGTTAGTGAGTGATAGAATATTATACGAGTTACTAAATCCTAGAATAATATACGAGTTACTGAGTCTTAGAATAATATACAAAGTCCTAGAATAATATACGAGTTACTGAGTTCTAGAATAATATACAAGTTACTGAGCTCTAGAATATTATATAAGTTACTGAGTCCTAGACTAATATACGAAGTCCTGGAATAATATATGAGTTACTGAGTCCTAGAATAATATACGAAGCCATAGAAATAATAAACGAGTTACTGGGTCCTAGAATAAAATACGAGGTCCTAGAATAATATATGAGTTACTGAGTCCTAGAATAACATACGAGTTATTGAGTCCTAGAAAAAATATATGAAGTCCTAGAATAGTATAGAAGTTACTGAGTCCTAGAATAATATGAGTTATTGAGTCCTAGAATAATAAACAAAGTCCTATAATAATATAAGAAGTCCTAGAATAATATACAAGTTACAGAGTCCTAGAATAATATGCAAGTTACTGAGTCCTAGAATAATATACGAAGTCCTAGAATAATATACGAGTTACGGAGTCTTAGAATAATATAGAAGTTACTGAGTCCTAGATTAATGTACGAGTTACTGAGTCCTAGAAGACTATACGAGTTACTGAGTCCTAGAAGACTATACGAGTTACTGTGTCCTAGAATAATATACAAGTTACTGAGTCCGAGAATAAAGCCGCGTACACACGGGGCCGACTGTCTGGCCAACTTAGTCCGTCAGACAATCCGACGGACAGTCCGTCATACTTTCGAATGAACGGACTTGACCACACACACCACTTTTTGAGCGGACTAATACGGTGTACTAAGTCCGCCATACTATCCGCCCTACTTTTGAAATGAACGGACTCGCCCACACACGCGGAGGAAAGTCCGCTCATTTCGAGCGCGTCTCCAGGTAGGCGGGGCCCGTGAAGGAGACGTCGCTGGCCCCGCCGCCTGGTATGGACTTAAAGGGGAACCCCAACGCCGAAAAAAATTGGCGTGGGGGTCCCCCCCAAGTCCACAACAGACCCTTGTCCGAGCACGCTACCCGGCCGGCCAGGAAAGGGGGGTGAGCGAGCGCCCCCCCTCCTGAGCCGTACCAGGCCGCGTGCCCTCAACATGCGCGCGGCCCCCCCACCCCAAAACACCTTGTCCCCATGTTGATGAGGACAAGGGCCTCTTCCCGACAACCCTGGCCGTTGGTTGTCGGGGTCTGCGGGCGGGGGGCTTATCGGAATCCGGGAGCCCCCTTTAATAAGGGGGCCCCCGGATACCGGCCCCCCACCCTATGTGAATGAGTATGGGGTACAATGTACCCCTACCCATTCACCTGTAAAATAAAAGTACCAAAAAAAACACAACACACGAGATAAAATACTTTATTGCACAGCTCCGGGGGTCTTCCGTCTTCGGGGGTCTTCTCGCCGTACTCCTCCGCTATCTTCTTGTAGCTCTTTTGCTAGCGGAGGAGTCCGGCTTTCTTCCTCGCTGCCTCTTCTCCCGACTTCGGGGGTCTTGTCCCCCTCTTCGGTTCTTCTGCCGGGCCACCGCGCCTTCTTATAGCTCTTTTACAGGCGGTGGCCCGGTCTTCTGTCGCCGCCGTCGCCGCCGCCTTCCGTTCTTCTTCTTCTTCTTCTTCTTCTTCTCCAGGAGATGTTGCCTCGACGATCTCTCCGGCCGGAATGCCAGGGACGCACTGCGCGGCCACTTATATAGGGACAAGGGGCGGTGTCTCATGGCGGGGGGGCCGGTATTCCAATAAGCCCCCCGCCCGCAGACCCCAACAACCAACGGCCAGGGTTGTCGGGAAGAGGCCCTTGTCCTCATCAACATGGGGACAAGGTGCTTTGGGGGGGGGGGGGGATGCGCGCCCCCCCCTTCCCCAAGGCACCCCCCCGTGTTGAGGGCACGCGGCCTGGTACGGCTCAGAAGGGGGGGCGCTCGCTCGCCCCCCTTTCCTGGCCAGCCGGGTAGCGTGCTCGGAGAAGGGTCTGTTGTGGACTTGGGGGGGACCCCCACGCCGATTTTTTTCGGCGTTGGGGTTCCCATTTAAGTCCATACCAGGCGGCGGGGCCAGCGACGTCTCCTTCGCGGGCCCCGCCTACCTCGAAATGAGCGGACTTTACTCCGGGCGGGAAAAGTCCGCTCATTTCAAAAGTACGGCGGACTGGCACACACACGGGCGGATTGTCCGCCGAAATGCGAGTCCGACGGACAGTATTACGGAAATTCCGAAATACTTAGTCCGCCAGACTGCACGCTGAAAAAGTCCGCTGAAGCCCACACACGAGCGGACTGTCCGCTGAAATGTGTTTCGGCGGACTAAGTAGGCCAGACAGTCCGCCCGTGTGTACGCAGCTTAATATACAAAGTCCTGGAATAATATACGAGTTGCTGAGTCTTATGCCGCGTACACACATAGCAGACTATCCGGCGGACTTAGTCCTAGACTTTCCGAACGAGCTACTTGCCCACACACGGCACTTTTTCAGCGGACTAATACGGCGTACTAAGTCCGCTGGACTATCCCCTGTACTTTTGAAATGAACGGACTAGCCCACACACGTGGAGGAAAGTCCGCTCATTTTGAGCGCGTCTCCAAGTAGCCGGGGCCAGCGAAGGAGGCGCCCCTGGTCCCGTCACCTGGTATGGACTTAAAGGGGAACCCCTACGCCGAAAAATCGGCGTGGGGGTCCTCCCTAGGTCCATATCAGACACTTATCTGAGCACGCTACCCGGCCGGCCAGGAAAGGGGGTGGGGACGAGCGAGCCCCACCCCCCCGAGCCGTACCAGGCACGTGCCCTCAACATGGGGGGTGCCTTGGGAAAGGGGGGCCGAGCGGCCCCCCCACCCCAAAGCACCTTGTCCTCATGTTGATGAGGACAAGGGCCTCTTCCCGACAACCCTGGCCGTTGGTTGTCTGGGTCTGCGGGCAGGGGGCTTATCGGAATCCGAGAGCCCCCTTTAATAAAGGGGCCCCCGTATACTGGCCCCCCCACCCTATGTGAATGAGTATGGGGTACAATGTACCCCTATCCATTCACCTGTAAAAAAAGTAAAAAAAAACACAACACACAAGGGTTAAAATAGTTTATTGCACAGCTCCGGGGGTCTTCTGTCCGTCTTCGGGGGTCTTCTCACCGGACTCCTCCGCTATCTTCTGCTAGCTCTTTTGCTAGCGGAGGAGCCCGGCTTTCTTCTTCGCCGCCGCCCTATTCTTCCAACTTCGGGGGTCTTGTCCTCCTCTTCAGTTCTTCTTGCCGGGCCACCGCGCCTTCTTCTAGCTCTTTTACAAGTGGTGGCCCGGTCTTCTGTCGCCGTCTTCTGTTCTTCTCTTCAGATGTTGCCTCGTCGCTGCCTCCGCTCACAATGGCAGGGACGCAGTGCGCGGCGACTTATATAGGGACATCACCGGATGATGTCCCCACCCATTATGATGTCACAGTCCCAGAGGATGCTGGGACTGTGACATCATAATAGGGGGGGCATCATCCAGTGATGTCCCTATATAGGTCGCCGCGCGCCGTGTCCCTGCCATTGTGAGCGGAGGCAGCGACGAGGCAACATCTGAAGAGAAGAAGAGAAGAACAGAAGACGGTGACAGCGGTGACAGAAGACCAGGCCACCGCTTGTAAAAGAGCTAGAAGAAGGTGCGGTGGCCCGGCAAGAAGAACCGAAGAGGGGGATAAGACCCCTGAAGAGGGGGACAAGACGAAGAAGAGGGCAGCGGCCAAGAAGAAAGTCCTAGAATAATACACGAGTTACTGAGTTTCAGAATAATGTACAAAGTCCTAGAATAATATACGAGTTACTGAGTCCAACAATAAAATACGAGTTACTGAGTTCTAGAATAATATACGAGTTACTGAGTCCTAGAATAATATACAAAGTCCAAGAATAATATACGAGTTACTGAGTCCTAGAATAATATATAAGTTACTGAGTCCTACAATAATATACGAGTTACTGAGTCTTTGAATAATATACAAGTTACTGAGTCCTACAATAATATACAAAGTCCCAGAATAATATAGGAGTTACTGAGTCCTAGAATAATATACTAAGTCCCAGAATAATATACGCGTTACTGAGTCCTAGAATAATATACACGCTACTGAGTCCTAGAATAATATACAAGTTACTAAGTCCTAGAATAATATACAAGTTACTAAGTCCTAGAATAATATACGAGTTACTGAGTCCAACAATAAAATACGAGTTACTGAGTTCTAGAATAATATACGAGTTACTGAGTCCTAGAATAATATACAAAGTCCAAGAATAATATACGAGTTACTGAGTCCTAGAATAATATATAAGTTACTGAGTCCTACAATAATATACGAGTTACTGAGTCTTTGAATAATATACAAGTTACTGAGTCCTACAATAATATACAAAGTCTCAGAATAATATAGGAGTTACTGAGTCCTAGAATAATATACTAAGTCCCAGAATAATATACGCGTTACTGAGTCCTAGAATAATATACACGCTACTGAGTCCTAGAATAATATACAAGTTACTAAGTCCTAGAATAATATACAAGTTACTGAGTCCTAGAATAATATATGAGGTCCTAGAATAATATACGCGTTGCTGAGTCCTAGAATAATATACGAGTTATTGAGTCCTAGAAAATACACGAAGTCCTAGAATAGTATAGGAGTTGCTGAGTCCTAGAATAATATAGGAGTTATTGAGTCCTAGAATAATATACAAAGTCCTAGAATAATATAAGAAGTCCTAGAATAATATACAAGTTACTTAGTCCTAGAATAATATACGAGTTACTGAGTCCTAGAATAATATACAAGTTACTGAGTCCTAGAATAATATACGAGTTACTGAGTCCTAGAAAAATATACGAGTTACTGGCTCCTAGAATAATATACAAGTTACTTAGTCCTAGAATAATATAGGATTTACTGAGTCCTGGAATAATATAGGAGTTACTGAGTCCTAGAATAATATATGAGTTATAAGTAGAGGAAGGGCTTGGGATTTTAATGGTGCTTACATAGACACAATGAGTAAATAAATATCCATATTAAAATTAATTTATTATTCTTTGAAATTACAGTATTAAAGAGGAAGTAAACCCTGATGGGTTTACTTCCTCTTTCATTCCCTGCAAAGGCAAAGCATAATGGACTACTATGCATCGCATAGTAGCCCATTATGTGTCACTTACCTGACACAGGAGCCAGCGAAGTCACCGCTGTCCCCTCTAGTCCGGCGCATCCATCTTCTCGGTGGGGTCTCGCAGCTCCGCCGCTGTCATTCGGCGAAGCCGCGATGACATCACTCCTGTGCATGCGCACGGGAGCCGACACGCGCGGCATCGCGCGGCATCTTTGTCATTGACGATGCCGCACTCAGTGGTTTAGGTTTAGGAGTGGTCCGTAGGTTTAGGAGATATTTCTTGGACCTACAGGTAAGCCTTAATCTAGGTTTGCCTGTAGGTCAAAGTGGTTTGTAAGGGTTTACAACCACTTTAAACAAACACTTAAAATTACCTAGGTAGTTACAAGGAAGTTTTTTTAGCGATTGAGGTCCGAGAAATTTATATCGGAGACATTCATTGCACATTATCCCGACATGTTTCGCCGATAGCTTCCTCAGGGGATGTGCAAACTATTACAAAGTAAACAAAGAAAAAGGAAAGCAAACAAAATGAAACTACAAAGGAAAAAAACAAGAATACAGATAAATATATATAATTGCGCATTAAAATGCCAGCTCCAGTAAAGAGTACTTACCCTCAACCAAACCCCCAATGGAAACAAAACCTCAGCTAGATGTATAGGATCTGTCAATCAAGACCTCAAATAGCATGTTCGCCACAAAGAGTCATAGAGAAAGGCAAAGGTCAGGCTAAAAAAGAGCAGATAAATTATAAAAATAGAATAGAATAGTAATGGGATTGAGAAATATTTTTGTTTTATAAGAAAAAATAGTTTGAATGTGGTAAAAGGTTTATGTTGAATAAAGTTGGTAAGAAAAAGGATATATTAAAAATATATGCTTATTAATCAAATAAGGGGCATGCCTCCATAATATTGTCATACATGAATATCTAAGCTTTAATTAAGCTCCGCAGGAATATACCAAATCCTACCAGAGGCTCAACCAATACAGGTCAATTGATATTTAACACTAAAATGGAAATCAAATAAATAATAATAACGTTTAGGACAAAGAAGTATACTCACAAAACAAAATGAAAAG
This sequence comes from Lithobates pipiens, assembly GCF_037356315.1. Taxonomy (NCBI): domain Eukaryota; kingdom Metazoa; phylum Chordata; class Amphibia; order Anura; family Ranidae; genus Lithobates; species Lithobates pipiens. Next base: position 175,742,541 of record NW_027507758.1, read on the forward strand.
GAAAAGAGCTTAAACAAGTGAATCACTTATCAAAGCCAATCAATGCGAGCCAGATGGGTTGAACAGGTCTGGAAACAAAATATGAGAATAACCATAAAAAGAAAAAAATGCCAAACAGAAGGAAAAAGGAAAAATTTATAAAATCTATATAATATAGAAGAGAGGACTGTTTTAGTCCACTACCATGCCTGTATGGTCATTTTAGGAAGCCTGCAAAGGATATAATCCAAAACGGGCAAAGAAAACCATTGCACAGTAATAAAGTTATTAAGTCTGTAAAGACAAATAAAAGGGAAAGCTTACCGATCGGTGAAGTATTGACCAGCAAAATGCAGACCCTCCAGATATGGCCGTGAGGGATGGCATACAATGGCCTGCTTTTAAGCCCCCCTCCATCGAGCCGGCGTCTGACGTCACCGGCTCGATGCGGACATACAGGTGCCATTGCGCATGCCCCTGGGAAAGGGAGGATAAATAGACTACATTACCCAGAAGGCCAGATGGCAGGAGGAGGAGCCCAAGCCCGGACCGCGATAGTAAATCGCAGAGCGGGCTCTGGGATAAACTCCGCCCGCAATAGCGTAATGGGCATACGTCAAGAAAAGAGAAATATGACGGAGTAGTTCAGGCAGTCAAAAAAGTATCCTAGACCATTCAGTAAGAAAAAAACTACGGGAAAAAGGATGCGCAACGGCGACCAATCGGGCACTTAGGTGGCAAAACACCTAACAGTGCCCTGGGTGTCCGTATGACCCCTTACATTTAGCAAACACGCCTAGAGGAACAGAAGAACAGGTGAGGTAAAACCAGAGGTAGTTAGGTAATGCAGGGCATTAAACCAGAATATTGATAATAGGTTAATAAGGCTAACTATGGACCCCATAATGGTAGCCCCAATAGCAAATATTCTGAAGCTGGATAAGTAATGCGCTCATATATCACAATAAATACAATAGTGCTTTTGATGATTACACAAATCAATGTACATATAAAGACAATGTATAAATAAATATTAAATGTGTTTAACATATGAAAACGATTTATAGATGTATAATAAGTATGTATTGAAAAAAAAAAAAAAAACCCCAGCCTGGGAACTAGTGGAAAAGGGGGCAAAGGAAGGACCAGTGCAATATAAATAATAATTAAATTATAAAAAATACTTTTAACTGAAGCTTTCATTAAACGCAGGAAAAGTAGTGGCTTTCAGGGCAAAAATCCAACGGGCCTCATGTTGGAGCAGCGTCTTATCAACACTGCCCCCCCCTTGAGTCCAGGGGGACATGTTCAAGTGCCAAGAATTTAATAAAATTGGGATTAAAGGCATGATAAAAGCCTACATGTCTGCTTATAGCAGTGTCCAATATTTTGTTGATTATAGGTTTCATGTGATCTCTTATACGCTTAAAAAAGGGTCTCTTAGTTTTTCCCACATAGAAACCACCGCACAAACATTGTGCCAAGTAAACGATACCCAAGGTCTGACAAGTAACTCGGAATTTAAGAGAGTGTCAGTTGCCATTCGGTAATTTAAACTTAGATGTACTGTCAACATATTGACAGACATCACAGTATCCACAAGGGAAAGTACCTGTGTTGACTGGCATTTTAGCCAGATCTGTTTTGTTAAAATTACTATGAACAAGTCGGTCTTTAAGGGAATGAACCCGTTTATATGTGATTTCCGGGAAATCTTTTATATATTTATTTACAATGGGGTCAGCCACTAGGAGAGGCCAGAATCGCTCTAGAATTTTTCTAAATTGATCATGTTGATTTGAATAATGAGTTACCACTCTAACTGTATCACATTTCTTAGGCCGCGTACACACGAGGGGATTGTCCGTCCAACTAAGTCCGTCAGACAATCCGACAGACAGTCCGTCCTACTTTTGAATGAACGGACTTGACCACACACGATGAACAGACAGTCCGCTGAAAGCTTGCGCGATGACGTGTACAGCACGTACGACGGGACTAGAAATACGACGTCCAATACACTGCAATGCAACCTTCGGCCGTGTAAATCCTTTCTGAGCATGCGCCATACTTAGTCCGTCCAACTAGCCTACTCACGAGCGGACTGTCCACTGAAACCAAAGTTGGACGGACAATATTACGGAAATTCCGAAAGACTTAGTCTGCCAGACTGTCCGCTGAAAAAGTCCGCTGAAGCCCACACACGAGCGGACTGTCCGCTGAAACACGTTTCAGCGGACCAAGTCCGTCAGAGAAGTCCGCCCGTGTGTACGGGGCCTTAGAAGATTTTGAAGAAAAAATCAGGGCCTTTCTATCCTTAGCTTTGACACGATTATATGCTCTTTTAAGGCATGCATGGCTTTCAATCTCTCAAACAGATCCTTGGCAGCAGCCTGAAAGTCAACCTCCTTGCTACAATTGCGTCTCAATCGCAAATATTGGCTATAGGGTATACTTCGTAATAGTGGAGCTGGTTGGAAGCTTTTTGCATGTACAATAGTGTTTCCCGCTGTGGGTTTTCTAAATAAAGAAGAATCCAAATTACCATCTGCATTAATAGATACCAACAAATCAAGAAAGTTGATGTCAGTTTGGCTGTATTGCATAGTAAACTTGAGATTGAAATTATTAATAGAAATCAAACTGAAAAATTGTTTCAATTCGATCTCAGTCCCTGACCAAAAAATAAGGACATCATCGATGTACCTATACCATGCAACAATTCTGTCTAGAAAGGGGACTAGATCCTCTCTTGAGAAGGCCTCCTTCTCCCACTCCCCCAGGTACAGGTTGGCGTACGATGGGGCACATTTAGTCCCCATTGCAAGCCCCTGCACCTGGAGGTAGTGGGTCAGATCAAACTGAAAAATATTGTGTTTCAAGACATAATCCAATTAATCTCTAATTGAACCCCCCGGACGCCCTATTATTTCAGGTTGTTCCAGCCTTACCGAAAACGCTAGTTTTTTGATTGATAGTTATTTACATCCACATGTGACATCACTGTTTTCCTATATAAAAGATACTATAGACCTATTGAGAACGATTGAAGGTATCTCATTACCCCAAAATTCCTGGCTGGTAGCCATTGACATAGAGTGTCTCTACAATGCGATTCCCCATGATAGGGGTATTGACGTTGTGCGGACACATTTAAATGAAAGAGGTCCCGTCTTTTCTAAATGCAGTGATTTTGTTATTGATTGATTGGATTATTGGTGTCGGATACAAATAGACCAATAACTGGGTCCATAGTTAAGACATGCCAATATTTTTGTACTATTGACTTGATCTTTTTGTGCTGATTGGAGAAACCTGTAATAATTGAAATTGGATTTCCTTTTTTGTTTTTGGATGATGGATTGTGTAATAGATCATATCTCGTTCTAGTACATGTCCTATTATAGGCTTTTTTTAGGCATGTTTTTGAATATCCACGGCCTAGAAGTTTCATTCTCAGAGAATCAGCCTCCTTTTTGAATGTACCATCATCAGAACAGTTTCTTATAGCTCTTAAGTACATAAAAGCATGCACAGCCCCTCTGGCTGCCCAATAATATCAGGCAATGGCTCAATCTCAGAAAAATTGAGCGAATGGGTGGATGAGTATTTGCGCCACTATGTGGCAAAGCTACTAAGCCAAAATCCCTCCCCCTCTCTCTGACTATGGGTCGGGTTATCCCTTCGGTCATTTCTGCGGTGCCCCGTACTGTGTAATTCTCCCACTTTGCGCACGGGGGCCACCGGAATTGTTTGTTTATGATGCGGCGGCTCTGACATTTGGTCATGTGACTCAACTCTTTGGGTCACGTGGCCAACTCACGTGCGTTGTGGGAAGACGACACGGGATGGCCCAGCCCACGCTCCACCTCTGTCAGCACTGATAGGAGGCTGGGCCCTCACGGCGTTACGTTATTGATGCCGTTGAGGTTGCCATGGCAGCGGCAGATGCGCCGTCCGCACGCCGCTTTCCCGGGGGATGTCCTGCTAGCCCTTCCTTCTTTTAGGAAATGAGGAAATGCGATTGGTTCCAATGTACCAATCACATACCTTATTAAGCCAGGTGGACACTCAGCTGCCAGGCACATGGACGGCTAGGAACACACGCAGACTGAATGCACCAGACAGATCTACACAGTAGGTGGCACAAATTTTTACTATTTGACATATGTTGTGATAGCCTTGATACCATGGTTGCAGATAACTACTGTGTACTGTACACATGGTCGGGCGCACAATAGCTCAACAACTGTGCTTTAGGAGCACCCTGTCTATATATGGAGGGTTACTTATCCCCTCTCCTTGTTTCTCATAGGTGTGCGTGTGCAACTAGCTATAGCAAACAAATTTTTTCTTTTGGTTTTGACGTCCTGCAAACAAAATGGTCAGCAGTCTGTCCCTCTAACTGGCACTCGTGGAGCAGAAAGGTAGCTTATAAACATACTTAAATGGCTTTTTGCACTTGCATATATGAAGTTATAATGCTAACGGAGTTAGACGCATCTGTGCAGCACACGTGTGTTGTTGACCTGATGCAATGCATCCATACATTCCCCTTTCTCTTTTCTTTAATTTTTCGTTTGACTGATTTAATTATAGCAGTGGGGTTTACTTATAATTAGGTATTACCCTATCCCCACACACATTATAAAATAAAATAAAAAAGATGCCGTAATTAATCAAATGCTATATTATTTAACAATAGGGGAAGTTGTATTGATGCACGTCAGCATAGAGAAAATATAACCCCTTTCTTTTCTCTTCTCTCTCTATCGCTTGATGAGTACCACACAACGGAAAATTTATATCAAATACTTACCGTAATTTTCCTTTCCTGATGGACTCCATGGCAGCTTATGTATGGGTTAATCCCGCCTCTCATACCTCATAGGAACCCACTCCCATAAATCTTTGCTTCTGAACAGAGACTGTGTTCCGTAACTTAGCCTACTCCAGCAAACGGGAGGGAACTACTGCTGCCATGGAGTCCATCAGGAAAGGAAAATTACGGTAAGTATTTGATATAAATTTTCCGTTTTCCTGACAGACTCCATGGCAGCCTACGTATGGGAAATAACTAGCCATACACCCCCGGGTGGGAAATTGCTGGTTAACAGAAAAAAGGTTTAATTGGCACCGTCAACAGATAAGACATGTAAACCAAAATTAACCGAAGATAAAGAAGCCGGCTCAACACAATAATGTGTCATAAAGGTATTAATTGATGACCATGAGGCCGCTTTACAGATCACTTCTGGAGAAACATGACGAGCAGCCGCCCATGATGTTGAAATGCTCCTAGTAGAATGAGCTGTCACCGCCTCTGGAGGAGCCAAACCCATAGCTTTATAAGCCCCTTGAATAGCCTGAACAATCCAAGCTGCAATGGTTCTTGAAGAAGCACGCAATCCCTTATTCTTTCCATGGAAGTAAACAAAGAGATGGTCAGAAGTCCGAAAAGGAGCTGTGGTTTCTAAGTACTGTTTTAGAACTTCTCCAACATCTAAAGGATGAATGTTAGAATCTCCGGAGGTCCGAAAAGTAGGAAGAACAATTTCCTGGTTCTCATGAAATACAGATGTGACCTTAGGATTTGACCCTAACATGGGAACCAAGACCACACGATCCGGAAAGAACATCAGAAAGGGTTCTTTGCAACCCAGAGAGCTGATCTCGGAGACCCTCTTGGCCGATGTTATGGCCACCAGGAAGGCAGCTTTGAGAGAGAGAGTCTTGATAGATGATTGAACCATATGCTAAGGCCTTTCCTCTGAAAAGAAATCCAGGACAAAAGGAAGATCCCATTTGGAGAACCTTGGTTTTTTCTGGGGTCTGAGTCTTATTGCTCCCCTGAAAAACTGTCTGATAAGACGATGTCTGGCCCAGGAAACGCCAGTAAATGCTGAAATTGCCGAAATTTGAACTCGTAAGGAACTCACTGATATTGACAGGTCTAGTCCCGTCTGTAGGAAACCCAAAATGTCTTGAATCTTCGGATCACTACAGGAACTGCCAACGGAAGACATATAGTCAGCAAACTTCACCCAGATTCTTTGATAGACTTTATTAGTACCTGGCCTTCTAGCATTCAGTAGAGTAGCAATAGCAGTACTTGGACATCCTAATGCTTCCAACCTTCCCCTTTCAAGAACCAGACCATCAGATGAAGATGGGCCGGGCACGGGTGAAGAGATGTTCCCTGTAGCAGGAGATCTGCCCTGAAAGGGAGAGGAACTGGATCCCGAAAACTCAGCTGTATTAGGAGCGGAAACCACGGCCTGTTGGGCCAAAATGGAGCAACTGTCACCACCTTGACTTTCTCCCACCTGAGTCTTGAAAGGAATCGCAGGATCATCGGAACTGGGGGAAAGGCATAAGCCGTGCGAAACCTCCACTGATTCGTCAGTGCATCCATACCGAAGGCCTGGGGACAACGACACCTCGTATAATATTTCTTCAGCTTGAAATTGCACGGGGAGGCAAACAGGTCTACTTCTGGCAGGATCCCCAGAGACAGAATCCATGTGAATATCTCGGGATGGAGAGACCACTCGTTGTTGTCCAGGGGGACCCTTGACAGGAAGTCCGCCTGGACATTCTGAATTCCGGGGAGATAAACGGCCGTCAGATTTGACAAGTTCATCTGAGCCCAAGACATGATCGGGCTTACTTCCTTCAGCAGAGAGAGACTGCGGGTGCCTCCTTGTCTCTTGATATAAGATACTGCTGTCGTGTTGTCCATCCTTAGGAGAACCGAAGTCCCCGAAATCAGGTGAGAAAAGGCTTGAAGAGCACGGAGAGCAGCACGAAGCTCCAGAACATTGGATACTACATCTTGGGCTGGAAAATCCCATACGCCCTGGGCTATTTCTGACAGACACAGGGCACCCCAGCCCCTGTTGCTGGCATCCGTCGTTACTGTGATCCAAGAGACGGGAGCTATGGAATGGCAATTGAGGAGGTTCTTTCGTTGGAGCCACCAAAAGAGACTCTCCCGCATGGAGGGGGTTATCCTGACCAGATGGTCTCGAGACCCCTGATCCCATTGTAGAAGAAAACCCTTCTGAAAAGGACGCATCCTCCACTGTGCCCACTTTATCATGGGGGCTGTGGATACCATAGTGCCAATTATCTTAAGACACTGCGAGGTTCTGAGAAGAGGAGAATGCAATGCAGGCTGAATCCTGTCTCGGATCACTGGAATTTTCTCCACCGGCAGAGAAATAGTACTTTCGACCGTGTTGAACTGGGCTCCGAGAAAAATCAAAGACTGAGTTGGGTCCAGATGACTTTTTTCCCGGTTCAACAGCCAACCGAATTCCGTGAGTGTCGAGATGACTTGAGTTCGATGTAACAGTAGCTGTTCTCTGTCTTGGGAAAGCAACAGTAGATCGTCTAGGTAATGGTGTAATCGTATACCTTTGATCCTGATTAGTGCTACCACAGCCAGTAAGAGCTTTGAAAACACTTGAGGCGATGTTGTAAGCCCGAACGGGAGACATACAAATTGAAGATGTAATTGGCCCACTGCGAACCGAAGGTACCTCTGAAACTCTTTTGCGATCGGAACATGGAAATAAGCATCCTTCAAGTCTATGGAAATCAACCAGTCGCCTGGTTGTATTGACTGACGTATTGTTAGTAATGTCTCCATCTTGAATTTTTCCTTCTTGATGAAGGAATTCAGATGCGTTAGGTCGATGACTGGTCTCCAGGAGCCATTCTTTTTGAGGACCATAAAAAGGGGGGAGTAGACCCCTTGAAATCTCTCTTTGGTTGGGACCGGAATGGCAGCGCCTTGGGCCAACAGGGAATCTGTGTAAGACAGAAGTACCTTTCTTTTTTCTTCCACAAGTGGTAGGATTGTAGGAACAAACTGTTAAATGGGCGGACTGTTGAACACCCAGGAATGACCTGAGGAGACCGTCTTGACAGTCCAATAGTCTTGAATCGAGGCTGCCCAGACGTGCCGGAAATGGAGTAGCCGAGCCCCTACGTGCCACTAGGCGGATAATATCAAGGGATGCTTCACCCAAAAAGACTGATGCTAACTTCAGTTCATGTACTGGTGAATTCCAGATATGTTCCTGGGTGCACGCGGAAGCGTGATTCTCTGAGGATGTCCCATGGATGTACACCCAGAATAAGCCCACTGTGCTGTATCCGTCTTTCGGCTATGGCCCGGTCGGCATGTGGTTAAGTTTAAACCTCTTTTCTTCTAATTTTAATGAGTGGCCACGAGTCTTGTTAAACTTCCTTCAGCAAAAAAGTTTTATCCCTATTGTAGGGTCACCAGTACGGTATTTATAAATTGAAATCATTTCCCCTCTCAAGCGTTCAGTGCTCGCAACCTTTCCTCCTAATTAATATCCTTCAGATCCTTTATTAGCTTTGTTGCCTTTCTTTGTATACATAGTGAGTGCAATAATTCTAGAGCCAAAATTCCCAGTTAACTCTAAACTGATAACCTAGAATGGCTTTTATAGCATCGCATGGAAAATTTTGGATACTATTGTTTTTTCGTTTTTCACAATTTCCCAGATGTGCACAATTTTAAGGCAACCTCATCTTTAATATTTTATCAAAAATGTTACCATTGTATTGTATTTGTTTGTACAAAAATTACCTTTAGTGTATTTTTTCCTGAAAATATATGTTTGATAAGCAGTTGCACAGGTATCGTGGAATATAAACAATTCCAGCAAAAAATGCAGATTTTAACATATCTGTGTAAAAACAATAGTTTTAGAGTATTCCAGAATAATACCAGAACAAATGGCCAGAGATATTACCACCTGTGTCTACAGTTCCCCTATGGGGTCACTCCTCCCTTCTCTTCCCGGAACATATCTGCACAGTGTAGCCCCCCCCCCCCCAATTCAATTCAATTCAAACTGCGTTATTTTGTGGCACAGATGTAACTTCTAATCTTTCTCCTCTAAATTTAAATGCATAGTCCGCGTTTTGCAAAATTTTAGTAAATGCACCAACACTGATAGAATAAAGAAAATGTGCAAGTCCTTAATTATTGCACTGAGGCCTGCAGAGTATTGCAACCACTTCCAGTGCATCCCGGATGCAATGCTCTGGCTCAGTCAGTGTTTTCCCCCAGCCTCAGGTATGTACAGAGGTAAGGACTTGGTGCTTCTGAACTACAGGGCACAGAAGGAGGAGGGGACTGAAGGGCACAGAGGGAGGGGGGGACTGATGGGCACAGAGGGAGGAGGAAAGGACTGATGGGTGCAGAGGGAGGAGGGGACTGATGGGTGCAGAGGGAGGAGGGGACTGATGGGCGCAGAGGGAGGAGGGGACTGTTGACGTCCTTGAAAAATACCATCTGCTGTGGTAACTTTCTTTATAATTTTGCACGCAGCAAAGAAAGGTTCTAAATGCAGCCTGGGTACTTTTTCAGGAGAATCCCAATCACATCATTATTCTGACAGACAGACAGGAACTGAGAGGAAATCTCCCACATGGGGCTCAACAACAGGAAGAAAACCTTTTGCTGCACTATTTAAAACAAATAGGCTGGACTAGAGACAGATCTCAACTCTTTAAAAGGGATAATGGGGGGTGAAGTTGATGCTTGATATCTGGCCTCCTCTGACATACTGCGCTCACCTTGCCCTTGGACCAACCCATCTTCTCCAGCATCTTCTGCCCGAACTTGGAGTCGTCCTTGGTCCAGCGGTCCACCAACCACTTCTGCTTCCTGCAGGCTGGAGAGAGAACAAAGACTATCAGACACTATGGGGGTTATTTACTAAAGGAAAATTTGCTTTGCACTGCAAGTAAAGTCGCTGCAGATCCGAGGGGGACATGCAAGGAAAATAAAAAACAGCATTTTAGCTTGCACATGATTGGATGATAAAATCAGCAGAGCTTCCACTCATTTCAGATATACCCCTTAGATTTAGAGCAACTGCACTTCCAAGTGCAGTTTCAAGTGCACTTGCAGTGCAGTTTCAGTGCAGTGCAAAGTGGATTTGCCTTTCGTAAATAACCTCCTATGTGTGTTTGAGATTTTTATATATATATATATATATATATATATATATATATATATATATATATATATAAAAAGTCATACAAACAATTCATCAATATATATGTAAGAATATCAGTATAAAAACAGCACTTTTTTAAAAAAAAAGTCCTTCGTAGAAACCATAATATACGAAAAATCACTAAAAAGTCCCAAGTGTGCAGATAAAGTGTCTATAGTGATCTAATCAGCGTTGCAAGGTGATCAAAGTGCTATCAACCTTTCTTCCACCATGAACCGGGAGTGCTTCACCACATGCGATGCATACCCCCCTCGGGGGTTAAACTCACCAGACACTGCTGATAAGGTAAGCCTTAAGGAGTAGTCACTTCATTGGATATAGTAAAAGTCATATATATCCCCCTTAGCGTTGCAGTCCCAAGCAGTCCTCCAAGTTTATCATGAAACATGAAACAAAATGTGCTCATAGTAATACTGTTTAATTTTTAAAAAATTTCACACAGATCCATAAAATCACCCACTTCATTATATGCGTACATTATCATAAAACAACATCAGCGTTACAAAAACGTGTACTTCACCGAGTTTTCCGATCCCAGAACCATTCGTCAGTGTTCCACTGTGTACCCTGTGTACCACTTCCTGGTCTGTGGTCAGCGGTGAAGCGCACACCTCACTTCCGGTAGTGTCGTGTAGGCCAGGCCCTGACGCGTTTCGTCACTTCCGACTTCAACCGAGGGCCTGGCTACACGACGCGAACGGCCAATATATATACAGCCCTCTCTCTCACCGCCAGCCAATCAGATAGCAAGACTATGTCCGGCCCACACGACGCTGCACATCGTCATGGAAACCGGACACAGGCAGGCCGACAGTCAAATGCGGGGAGGAGATGTATCCATAAACACAGACGATTGCCACATTAATCGCGACCTATTAGTTGCAAAGGCAAAAACGAACATTATGCCGCAAGCAGCACATGAAAGAATAAAATATACACCGAAAACTTAAAATTACAGTTTAAAAATATCCTCAATTTATAAATAACTACAGAAATCACCATAAATACGGATAACATAGGAAGAAGGTAAACCAGACCTAAAGTCATCACCTAATCCCTGTATGTATATATAGTACACAAAATAGGGACTTTCTATACACATTAGCAGTCTCCAGACTGTCTCTCTAAAGGATAGATCCTCTTAGACTCAGTATAAGTGTTTTGTGCATCAACCAAAATACATGTATATATATATACACAAAGGTTAATGCATATATAAACCTGAATCCCATACCATCCTGAGACGTGCGTCCCGGTAAAACTAGGAAAATAATTTAAATTATATTATAAGGAACCACTACCTCCAGGGTTTTTATTCTCTCTATGGGGTGCCATTTTTAGAGGCTTCCTACTAGTTGGACTACTTTAACCCAGAAAAAAATCGCAGAAAAAAATCGCAGACGGACGAGGGACAAAGAAACTACAAATATTTAAAAAATTGAACATATTAAAAATGTTAAAAAATATTGCAAATATTACCAATATTAAGAACTACTATGAGTATTAAAAGTTTATCTCTATTTAAAAGTAATCATTCTATGCTAATCATCAACACATATCAAAAATGAATACTCCATAGTGTGTCGGCCATAGGGTAAATACTGTTACAAGACACCAACCGATGTCAGTAGACTCCTCTTGATGTGGATGCTACTCCTTCAATCACTTTATCCAATTGTTTATTACAATAGCCTTTTTCCAAAAAAATTTCTTTAATTATATTTGCCTGGGAATAAAAGTCATTGTCATTGGAGCAATTTCTTCTGATCCTGGTCACTTGGCCCTTAGGAATGTTCTTTAACCAGATCGGATGATGACCACTCTGCATTGGTAGATAGCTATTTGCATCTGTAGGTTTAAAAAAGGCCTTAGTCCCCAATCTTTCTACATGTCTGTAGATATTAACGTCAATTTAATGTGGCTAGTATTGTTGTTCAATTCTGCAAGGAAATCAGTGAGGGAAGATCTTGTTCCAGACCAGATGAAAATCAGGTCATCTATATACCGTCTGTACATCAGTAATTCTTGTCTCTTAACAGAGAAGATCTTCTTGTCTTCCCACTCCCCCATAAAAAGGTTCGCTAAGCTAGGTGCGAACTTGGCCCCCATTGCGACCCCGCGTTTTTGGGAGTAAAATTCTATTATTCTAGGACTTCGTATAATGTTCTTGGACTCAGTAACTCATATATTATTTTAGGACTCAGTAATTCATATAATATTCTAGGACTCAGTGACTCGTATATTATTCTAGGACTTCAAATATTATTCTAGTACTTAGTAATTTGTATATTATTCTCGGACTCAGTAACTCCTATATTATTATAGGACATTGTATATTATTCTAGGACTCAGTAACGTATATTATTCTAGGATTTCATATATTAATCTAGGACTCAGTAACTCGTATACTATTCTAGGACTCAGTAACTCGTATATTATTCTAGTACTTCATATATTATTTTAGGACTCAGTAACTCGAATATTATTCTAGGACTCAGTTACTCGTATATTATTCTAGGACTTTGTATAATATTCTACGACTCAGGAAACTCAAATATTATTCCAGGACTCAGTAACTCAAATATTATTCTAGGACTCAGTAACTCAAATATTATTCTAGGACTCATTAACTCAAATATTATTCTAGGACTCAGTAACTCATATATTATTCCAGGACTCGAAAACTCATATATTATTCTAGGACTCGGTAACTAGTATATTATTCTAGAACTCGGTAACTCGTATATTATTCTAGAACTCCTTAACTAAGTATATTATTCTAGAACTTGGTAACTTATATATTTTTCTAGTATTTCGTAGATTATTCTAGTACTCATTAACTCCTATATTATACTAGGACTTTTTATATTAATCTAGGACTCAGTAATTCGTATAATATTCTACGACTCAGTAACTCGTATATTATTCTAGAACTTGATATGTTATTCTAGGACTCAGTAATTTGTATATTATTCTAGTACTCAGAAACTTGTATATTGTTCTAGAACTTATTAACTTGTATATTATTCTAGGACTTTGTATATTATTCTAGGACTTTGTATATTATTCTAGGACTCAGTAACTCCTATATTATTCTAGGACTCAGTAACTCATAGTATTCTAGGACTTAGTAGCTCGTATATAATTCTAGGACTCAGTAACTCGTATATTATTCTAGTACTCATTAACTTGTATATTATTATAGGAATCAGTAGTAACTTGTATATTATTCTTGGACTTCACATATTATTCTAGGTCTCAGTAACTCATATAATATTCTAGGACTTAGTAACTCGTAAATTATTCTAAGACTTCATATTTTATTCTAGGACTAAGTAATTTGTATATTATTCTTGAACTTCATATATTATTTTAGGACTCATTAACTCGTATATTATTCTAGAACTTTGTATATGATTCTAGGACTCTATAATGCCTATATTATTCTAGGACTCAGTAACTCCTATATTATTATAGGACATTGTATATTATTCTAGTACTCAGTAACTCATACATTATTCTAGGACTCAGTAACGCCTATGTTATTCTAGGACTCGGTAACTAGTATATTATTCTAGAATTCGGTAACTATTATATTATTCTAGAACGCGGTAACTCATATATATTATTCTAGAACTCGGTAACTCGTATATTATTCTAGTATTTCATAGATTATTCTAGTACTCGTTAACGCGTATATTATTCTAGGAATCAGTAAATTGTATATTATTCTAGGACTTAGTATATCAATCTAGGACTCAGTAATTCGTATGATATTCTAGGACTCAGTCACTAGTGTATTATTCTAGGACTTGATATATTATTCAAGGACTCACTAATTTGTATATTATTCTAGGACTCAGTAACTCGTATATTATTCTAGAACTTTGTATATTAATCTAGGACTCGATATGTTATTCTAGGACTCTAATTTGTATATTATTCTAGGACTCAGAAACTCACATATTATTCTAGGACTCAGTAACGCATATATTATTCTAGGACTCGATAACGCATATATTATTCTAGGACTCGGTAACTAGTATATTATTCTAGAACTCGGTAATGAGTATATTATTCTAGAACTCAGTAACTAGTATATTATACTAGAACTCGGTAACACGTATATTATTCTAGCATTTCATAGATTAGTCTAGTACTCATTAACTAGTATATTATTCTAGGAATCAGTAAGTTGTACATGATTCTAGGACTTCGTATATTATTCTAGGACTCAGTAACTCGTATAATATTCAAGGACTCAGTAACTCGTATATTGTTCTAGTACTTCATATATTATTTTAGGACGCAGTAACTCATATTATTCTAGGACTCAGTAACTCGTATATTATTCTAGGATTTCATATATTATTCTAGGACTCAGTAATTTGTATAATATTCTAGGACTCAGTAACTCGTATAATATTCTAGGAATTGATATGTTATTCTAGGACTCAGAAACTCGTATATTGTTCTAGGACTTACTAACTTGTATATTATTCTAGGACTTCGTATATTATCATAGGACACAGTAACTCGTATATTATTCTAGGACTCAGTAACTCGTATATTATTATAGGACATTCTATATTATTCTAGGACTCAGTAATTTATATTATTCTAGGACTCAGTAGCTCGTATATTATTCTAGGACCCAGTAACTTGTATATTATTATAAGAATCAGTAGTAACTTGTATATTATTCTTGGACTTCACATATTATTCTAGGTCTCAGTAACTCGTATAATATTCTAGAACTTAGTAACTAGTATATTATTATAGGACTTCATATATTATTCTAGGACTAAGTAATTTTTATATTATTCTAGGACTCATTAACTCGTATATTATTCTAGAACTTTGTATATTATTCTAGGACTCAGTAACTCCTATATTATTATAGGGCATTGTATATTATTCTAGGACTCAGTAACGCCTATATTATTCTAGGACTTTGTATATTATTCTAGGACTTAGTAACTCATATATATTATTCTAGGACTCGGTAGCTAGTATATTATTCTAGAACTCGGTAACTTATATATTATTCTAGAACTCGGTAACTCGTATATAATTCTAGTATTTCATAGATTATTCTAGTACTCATTAACTCGTATATTATTCTAGGAATCAGTAAATTGTATATTATTCTAGGACTTTGTATATCAATCTAGGACTAAGTAATTTGTATGATATTCTAGGACTCAGTCACTCGTATATTTTTCTAGGACTTGATATATTATTCAAGGACTCACTAATCTGTATATTATTCTAGGACTCAGTAACTCGTATATTATTTTAGGACTTTGTATATTAATCTAGGACTCAGTAAATCGTATAATATTCTAGGACTCAGTGACACGTATATTATTCTAGGACTTGATATGTTATTCTAGGACTCAGTAATTTGTATATTATTCTAGGACTCAGAAACTCGTGTATTGTTCTTGGACTTACTAACTTGTATATTATTCTAGGACTTCGTATATAATTCTAGGACTCAGTAACTCGTATATTATTCTAGGACTCAGTAACTTGTATATTATTCTAGGACTTCGTATATTATTCTAGGACTCAGTAACTCCCATTTTATTATAGGATATTCTATATTATTCTAGGACTCAGTAACTCGTATATTATTCTAGGACTCAGTAACTCATATTATTCTAGGACTCAGTAGCTCGTATAATATTCTAGGACTCATTAACTTGTATATTATTATAGGAACCAGTAGTAACTTGTATATTATTCTTGGACATCACATATTATTCTAGGTCTCAGTAACTCGTATATTATTCTAGGACTTAGTAACTCGTATATTATTCTAGGACTTCATATATTATTCTAGGACTAAGTAATTTGTCTATTATTCTTGGGCTTCATATATTTTTCTAGGACTCAGTAACTCGTATATTATTCTAGAACTTTGTATATTATTCTAGGACTCAGTAACGCCTATATTATTCTAGCACTCAGTAACTCCTATATTATCATAGGACATTGTATATTATTCTAGTACTCAGTAACTCGTACATTATTCTAGGACTCAATAATGCCTATATTATTTTAGGACTTTGTATATTATCCTAGGACTCAGTAACTCATATATTATTCGAGAACTCGGTAACTAATATATTAATCTAGAACTCGGTAACTCGTATAATATTCTAGAACTCGGTAACTCGTATATTATTCTAGTATTTCATAGATTATTCTATTACTCATTAACGCGTATATTATTCTAGGAATCAGTAAATTGTATATTATTCTAGGACTTTGTATATCAATCTAGGACTCAGTAATTCGTATGATATTCTAGGACTCAGTCACTCGTATATTATTCTAGGACTTGATATATTATTCAAGGACTCACTAATTTGTATATTATCCTAGTACTCAGTAACTCGTATATTATTCTAGGACTCAGTAACTCATATATCATTTTAGAAATTTGTATATTATTCTAGAACTCAGTAACTCTCCTATATTATTCTAGTACTCATAAACTCGTATATTGTTCTAGGACTTCGTATATTATTCTAGGACTCAGTAACTCTGATATATTTCTAGTACTTCATATATTATTATTATTATTATTCTAGGATTAAGTAAGTTGTATATTGTTCTTGGACTTCGTATAATATTCTAGGACTCAGTAACTCGTATATTATTCTAGGACTTCATATATTATTCTAGGACTTAGCAATTTGTATATTATTCTAGGACTCAGTAACTCGTATATTATTCTAGGACTTCATATATTATTCTAGGACTCACTAATTTTTATATTAATCTAGGACACAGTAACCCCTATATTTCTATACGACATTGTATATTATTCTAGGATTTCGTAACTCTTATTATATGCTAGGACTCAGTAACTCGTATATTATTAAAGTACTTCATATATTATTGTAGGACTCAGTAACTCGGATATTATTCTAGTACTTCATATATTATACTAGTACTCAGTAACTCGTATAATATTCTAGGACTCAGTAACTCGTATATCATTTTAGAACTTTGTATATGATTCTAGGACTCAGTAACTCCTATATTATTCTAGTACTTATAAACTCATATATTGTTCTAGGAATCAGTAAGTTGTATATT
Organism: Lithobates pipiens; assembly: GCF_037356315.1. Classification (NCBI taxonomy): domain Eukaryota; kingdom Metazoa; phylum Chordata; class Amphibia; order Anura; family Ranidae; genus Lithobates; species Lithobates pipiens. Next base: position 175,759,700 of record NW_027507758.1, read on the forward strand.
ATTCTAGGATTTCATATATCATTCTAGGACTCAGTAACTCCTATATTATTCTAGTACTCATAAACTTGTATATTTCTCTAGGAATCAGTAAGGTGTATATTGTTCTCGGACTTCGTATATTATTCTAGGACTCAGTAACTCGTATATTATTCTAGGACGCAGTAACTCGTATATGTTTCTAGGACTCAGTAACTTGTATATCATTCTAGAACTTTGTATATCATTCTAGGACTCAGTAACTCCTATTTTATTCTAGTACTCATAAACTCGTATATTGTTCTAGGAATCAGTAAGTTGTATATTATTCTAGGACTTTGTATATTATTCTAGGACTCAGTAACTTACATATTATTCTAGGACTCAGTAACTCATATATTATTTTAGGACTCAGTAACTCGTATATTATTTCAGGACGCAGTAACTCGTATATTATTCTAGGACTCAGTAACTTGTATATCATTCTAGAACTTTGTATATCATTCTAGGACTCAGTAACTTCTATTTTATTCTTGTACTCATAAACTCGTATATTGTTCTAGGAATCAGTAAGTTGTATATTATTCTAGGACTTTGTATATTATTCTAGGACTCAGTAACTCGGATATTATTCTAGGACTTCATATATTATTCTAGTACTCAGTAGCTCATATAATATTCTAGGGCTCAGTAAGTTGTATATTGTTCTTGGACTTCCTATATTATTCTAGGACTTCATATATTATTCTACGACTCAGTAACTCGTATATTATTCTAGGATTTCCTAACTCTTATAATATGCTAGGACTCAGTAACTCGTATATTATTAAAGTACTTCATATATTATTCTAGGACTCAGTAACTCGGATATTATTCTAGTACTTCATATATTATCCTAGTAATCAGTAATTCGTATATTATTCTAGGACTCAGTAACTTACATATTATTCTAAGACTCAGTAACTCATATATTATTCTAGGACTCAGTAACTCGTATATCATTTTAGAACTTTGTATATGATTCTAGGACTCAGTAACTCCTATATTATTCTTGTACTCATAAACTCGTATATTGTTCTAGGACTTCGTATATTATTCTAGGACTCAGTAACTCGGATATAATTCTAGTACTTCATATATTATTCTAGTAATCAGTAACTCATATATTATTCTAGGATTCAGTAAGTTGTATATTGTTCTTGGACTTCGTATATTATTCTAGGACTTAGTAACTCGTATATTATTCTAGGACTTCATATATTATTCTAGGACTCAGCAATTTGTATATTATTCTAGGACTCAGTAACTCGTATATTATTCTAGGACTTCATATATTATTCTAGGACTCAGTAATTTGTATTTTAATCTAGGACACAGTAACCCCTATATTATTATAGGACATTGTATATTATTCTAGGATTTCGTAACTCTTATAATATGCTAGGACTCAGTAACTCATATATTATTAAAGTACTTCATATATTATTCTAGGACTCAGTAACTCGGATATCATTCTAGTACTTCATATATTATCCTAGTACTCAGTAACTCGTATATTATTCTAGGACTCAGTAACTCGTATATCATTTTAGAACTCTGTATATGATTCTAGGACTCAGTAACTACTTTATTATTCTAGTACTCATAAACTCATATATTGTTCTAGGAATCAGTAAGTTGTATATTATTCTAGGATTTCATATATCATTCTAGGACTCAGTAACTCCTATATTATTCTAGTACTCATAAACTCGTATATTTTTCTAGGAATCATTAAGTTGTATATTGTTCTTGGACTTTGTATATTATTCTAGGACACAGTAACTCCTATATTATTATAGGACTTTGTATATTATTCTAGGATTTCGTAACTCTTATAATATGCTAGGACTCAGTAACTCGTATATTTGTAAAGTACTTCATATATTATTCTAGGACTCAGTAACTCGTATATTATTCTAGTACTTCATATATTATCCTAGTACTCAGTAACTCGTATATTATTCTAGGACTCAGTAACTTACATATTATTCTAAGACTCATTAACTCGTATATTCTTCTAGGACTCAGTAACTCGTATATCATTTTAGAACTTTGTATATGATTCTAGGACTCAGTAACTCCTATATTATTCTAGTACTCATAAACTCGTATATTGTTCTCGGACTTCGTATATTATTCTAGGACTCAGTAACTCTGATATAATTCTAGTACTTCATATATTATTCTAGTAATCAATAACTCATATATTATTCTAGGATTCAGTAAGTTGTATATTGTTCTTGGACTTCGTATAATATTCTAGGACTCAGTAACTCGTATATTATTCTAGGACTTCATATATTATTCTAGGACTCAGCAATTGGTATATTATTCTAGGACTCAGTAACTCGTATATTATTCTAGCACTTCATATATTATTCTAGGACTCAGTAATTTGTATATTAATCTAGGACACAGTAACCCCTATATTTCTATAGGACATTGTATATTATTCTAGGATTTCGTAACTCTTACAATATGCTTGGACTCAGTAACTCGTATATTATTAAAGTACTTCATATATTATTCTAGGACTCAGTAATTTGTATATTAATCTAGGACACAGTAACCCCTATATTATTCTAGGACTCAGTAACTCGTATATCATTTTAGAACTTTGTATATGATTCTAGGACTCAGTAACTCCTTTATTATTCTAGTACTCATAAACTCATATATTGTTCTAGGAATCAGTAAGTTGTATATTATGCTAGGATTTCATATATCATTCTAGGACTCAGTAACTCCTATATTATTCTAGTACTCATAAACTCGTATATTTTTCTAGGAATCAGTAAGTTGTATATTGTTCTTGGACTTCATATATTATTCTAGGACTCAGTAACTTACATATTATTCTAGGACACAGTAACTCCTATATTATTATAGGACTTTGTATATTATTCTAGGATTTCGTAACTCTTATAATATGCTAGGACTCAGTAACTCGTATATTATTAAAGTACTTCATATATTATTCTAGGACTCAGTAACTCGGATATTATTCTAGTACTTCATATATTATCCTAGTACTCAGTAACTCGTATATTATTCTAGGACTCAGTAACTCGTATATCATTTTAGAACTTTGTATATGATTCTAGGACTCAGTAACTCCTATATTATTCTAGTACTCATAAACTCGTATATTTTTCTAGGAATCAGTAAGTTGTATATTGTTCTTGGACTTTGTATATTATTCTAGGACTCAGTAACTTACATATTATTCTAGGACTCAGTAACTCATATATTATTTTAGGACTCAGTAACTCGTATATTATTCTAGGACGTAGTAACTCGTATATTATTCTAGGACTCAGTAACTTGTATATCATTCTAGAACTTTGTATATCATTATTGGACTCAGTAACTCCTATTTTATTCTAGTACTCATAAACTCGTATATTGTTCTAGGAGTCAGTAAGTTGTATATTATTCTAGGACTCAGTAACCCGGATATTATTCTAGGACTTCATATATTATTCTAGTACTCAGTAGCTCATATAATATTCTAGAGCTCAGTAAGTTGTATATTGTTCTTGGGCTTCGTATATTATTCTAGGACTTCATATATTATTCTAGGACTCAGTAACTCGTATATTATTCTAGGACTCAGTAATTTGTATATTAATCTAGGACACAGTAACCCCTATATTTCTATAGGACATTGTATATTATTCTAGGATTTCGTAACTCTTATAATATGCTAGGACTCAGTAACTCGTATATTATTAAAGTACTTCATATATTATTCTAGGACTCAGTAACTCGGATATTATTCTAGTACTTCATATATTATCCTAGTACTCAGTAACTCGGATATTATTCTAGGACTCAGTAACTCGTATATCATTTTAGAACTTTGTATATGATTCTAGGACTCAGTAACTCCTATATTATTCTAGTACTCATAAACTCATATATTGTTCTAGGAATCAGTAAGTTGTATGTTATTCTAGGATTTCATATATCATTCTAGGACTCAGTAACTCCTATATTATTCTAGTACTCATAAACTCGTATATTTTTCTAGCAATCAGTAAAATGTATATTGTTCTTGGACTTCGTATATTATTCTAGGACTCAGTAACTTACATATTATTCTAGGACTCAGTAACTCATATATTATTTTAGGACTCAGTAACTCGTATATTATTCTACGACTCAGTAACTTGTATATCATTCTAGAACTTTGTATGTCATTCTAGGACTCAGTAACTCCTATTTTATTCTAGTACTCATAAACTCGTATATTGTTCTAGGAATCAGTAAGTTGTATATTATTCTAGGACTTTGTATATTATTCTAGGACTCAGTAACCCGGATATTATTCTAGGACTTCATATATTATTCTAGTACTCAGTAGCTCATATAATATTCTAGAGCTCAGTAAGTTGTATATTGTTCTTGGGCTTCGTATATTATTCTAGGACTTCATATATTATTCTAGGACTCAGTAACTCGTATATTATTCTAGGACTCAGTAATTTGTATATTAATCTAGGACACAGTAACCCCTATATTTCTATAGGACATTGTATATTATTCTAGGATTTCGTAACTCTTGTAATATACTAGGACTCAGTAACTCGTATATTATTAAAATACTTCATATATTATTTTAGGACTCAGTAACTCGGATATTATTCTAGTACTTCATATATTATCCTAGTACTCAGTAACTCGTATATCATTTTAGAACTTTGTATATGATTCTAGGACTCAGTAACTCCTATATTATTCTAGTACTCATAAACTCGTATATTGTTCTCGGACTTCGTATATTATTCTAGGACTCAGTAACTCTGATATAATTCTAGTACTTCATATATTATTCTAGTAATCAGTAACTCATATATTATTCTAGGATTCAGTAAGTTGTATATTGTTCTTGGACTTCGTATAATATTCTAGGACTCAGTAACTCGTATATTATTCTAGGACTTCATATATTATTCTAGGACTCAGTAATTTGTATTTTAATCTAGGACACAGTAACCCCTATATTATTATAGGACATTGTATATTATTCTAGGATTTCGTAACTCTTATAATATGCTAGGACTCAGTAACTCATATATTATTAAAGTACTTCATATATTATTCTAGGACTCAGTAACTCGGATATCATTCTAGTACTTCATATATTATCCTAGTACTCAGTAACTCGTATATTATTCTAGGACTCAGTAACTCGTATATCATTTTAGAACTCTGTATATGATTCTAGGACTCAGTAACTACTTTATTATTCTAGTACTCATAAACTCATATATTGTTCTAGGAATCAGTAAGTTGTATATTATTCTAGGATTTCATATATCATTCTAGGACTCAGTAACTCCTATATTATTCTAGTACTCATAAACTCGTATATTTTTCTAGGAATCATTAAGTTGTATATTGTTCTTGGACTTTGTATATTATTCTAGGACACAGTAACTCCTATATTATTATAGGACTTTGTATATTATTCTAGGATTTCGTAACTCTTATAATATGCTAGGACTCAGTAACTCGTATATTTGTAAAGTACTTCATATATTATTCTAGGACTCAGTAACTCGTATATTATTCTAGTACTTCATATATTATCCTAGTACTCAGTAACTCGTATATTATTCTAGGACTCAGTAACTTACATATTATTCTAAGACTCATTAACTCGTATATTCTTCTAGGACTCAGTAACTCGTATATCATTTTAGAACTTTGTATATGATTCTAGGACTCAGTAACTCCTATATTATTCTAGTACTCATAAACTCGTATATTGTTCTCGGACTTCGTATATTATTCTAGGACTCAGTAACTCTGATATAATTCTAGTACTTCATATATTATTCTAGTAATCAATAACTCATATATTATTCTAGGATTCAGTAAGTTGTATATTGTTCTTGGACTTCGTATAATATTCTAGGACTCAGTAACTCGTATATTATTCTAGGACTTCATATATTATTCTAGGACTCAGCAATTGGTATATTATTCTAGGACTCAGTAACTCGTATATTATTCTAGCACTTCATATATTATTCTAGGACTCAGTAATTTGTATATTAATCTAGGACACAGTAACCCCTATATTTCTATAGGACATTGTATATTATTCTAGGATTTCGTAACTCTTACAATATGCTTGGACTCAGTAACTCGTATATTATTAAAGTACTTCATATATTATTCTAGGACTCAGTAATTTGTATATTAATCTAGGACACAGTAACCCCTATATTATTCTAGGACTCAGTAACTCGTATATCATTTTAGAACTTTGTATATGATTCTAGGACTCAGTAACTCCTTTATTATTCTAGTACTCATAAACTCATATATTGTTCTAGGAATCAGTAAGTTGTATATTATGCTAGGATTTCATATATCATTCTAGGACTCAGTAACTCCTATATTATTCTAGTACTCATAAACTCGTATATTTTTCTAGGAATCAGTAAGTTGTATATTGTTCTTGGACTTCATATATTATTCTAGGACTCAGTAACTTACATATTATTCTAGGACACAGTAACTCCTATATTATTATAGGACTTTGTATATTATTCTAGGATTTCGTAACTCTTATAATATGCTAGGACTCAGTAACTCGTATATTATTAAAGTACTTCATATATTATTCTAGGACTCAGTAACTCGGATATTATTCTAGTACTTCATATATTATCCTAGTACTCAGTAACTCGTATATTATTCTAGGACTCAGTAACTCGTATATCATTTTAGAACTTTGTATATGATTCTAGGACTCAGTAACTCCTATATTATTCTAGTACTCATAAACTCGTATATTTTTCTAGGAATCAGTAAGTTGTATATTGTTCTTGGACTTTGTATATTATTCTAGGACTCAGTAACTTACATATTATTCTAGGACTCAGTAACTCATATATTATTTTAGGACTCAGTAACTCGTATATTATTCTAGGACGTAGTAACTCGTATATTATTCTAGGACTCAGTAACTTGTATATCATTCTAGAACTTTGTATATCATTATTGGACTCAGTAACTCCTATTTTATTCTAGTACTCATAAACTCGTATATTGTTCTAGGAGTCAGTAAGTTGTATATTATTCTAGGACTCAGTAACCCGGATATTATTCTAGGACTTCATATATTATTCTAGTACTCAGTAGCTCATATAATATTCTAGAGCTCAGTAAGTTGTATATTGTTCTTGGGCTTCGTATATTATTCTAGGACTTCATATATTATTCTAGGACTCAGTAACTCGTATATTATTCTAGGACTCAGTAATTTGTATATTAATCTAGGACACAGTAACCCCTATATTTCTATAGGACATTGTATATTATTCTAGGATTTCGTAACTCTTATAATATGCTAGGACTCAGTAACTCGTATATTATTAAAGTACTTCATATATTATTCTAGGACTCAGTAACTCGGATATTATTCTAGTACTTCATATATTATCCTAGTACTCAGTAACTCGGATATTATTCTAGGACTCAGTAACTCGTATATCATTTTAGAACTTTGTATATGATTCTAGGACTCAGTAACTCCTATATTATTCTAGTACTCATAAACTCATATATTGTTCTAGGAATCAGTAAGTTGTATGTTATTCTAGGATTTCATATATCATTCTAGGACTCAGTAACTCCTATATTATTCTAGTACTCATAAACTCGTATATTTTTCTAGCAATCAGTAAAATGTATATTGTTCTTGGACTTCGTATATTATTCTAGGACTCAGTAACTTACATATTATTCTAGGACTCAGTAACTCATATATTATTTTAGGACTCAGTAACTCGTATATTATTCTACGACTCAGTAACTTGTATATCATTCTAGAACTTTGTATGTCATTCTAGGACTCAGTAACTCCTATTTTATTCTAGTACTCATAAACTCGTATATTGTTCTAGGAATCAGTAAGTTGTATATTATTCTAGGACTTTGTATATTATTCTAGGACTCAGTAACCCGGATATTATTCTAGGACTTCATATATTATTCTAGTACTCAGTAGCTCATATAATATTCTAGAGCTCAGTAAGTTGTATATTGTTCTTGGGCTTCGTATATTATTCTAGGACTTCATATATTATTCTAGGACTCAGTAACTCGTATATTATTCTAGGACTCAGTAATTTGTATATTAATCTAGGACACAGTAACCCCTATATTTCTATAGGACATTGTATATTATTCTAGGATTTCGTAACTCTTATAATATGCTAGGACTCAGTAACTCGTATATTATTAAAGTACTTCATATATTATTCTAGGACTCAGTAACTCGGATATTATTCTAGTACTTCATATATTATCCTAGTACTCAGTAACTCGGATATTATTCTAGGACTCAGTAACTCGTATATCATTTTAGAACTTTGTATATGATTCTAGGACTCAGTAACTCCTATATTATTCTAGTACTCATAAACTCATATATTGTTCTAGGAATCAGTAAGTTGTATGTTATTCTAGGATTTCATATATCATTCTAGGACTCAGTAACTCCTATATTATTCTAGTACTCATAAACTCGTATATTTTTCTAGCAATCAGTAAAATGTATATTGTTCTTGGACTTCGTATATTATTCTAGGACTCAGTAACTTACATATTATTCTAGGACTCAGTAACTCATATATTATTTTAGGACTCAGTAACTCGTATATTATTCTACGACTCAGTAACTTGTATATCATTCTAGAACTTTGTATGTCATTCTAGGACTCAGTAACTCCTATTTTATTCTAGTACTCATAAACTCGTATATTGTTCTAGGAATCAGTAAGTTGTATATTATTCTAGGACTTTGTATATTATTCTAGGACTCAGTAACCCGGATATTATTCTAGGACTTCATATATTATTCTAGTACTCAGTAGCTCATATAATATTCTAGAGCTCAGTAAGTTGTATATTGTTCTTGGGCTTCGTATATTATTCTAGGACTTCATATATTATTCTAGGACTCAGTAACTCGTATATTATTCTAGGACTCAGTAATTTGTATATTAATCTAGGACACAGTAACCCCTATATTTCTATAGGACATTGTATATTATTCTAGGATTTCGTAACTCTTGTAATATACTAGGACTCAGTAACTCGTATATTATTAAAATACTTCATATATTATTTTAGGACTCAGTAACTCGGATATTATTCTAGTACTTCATATATTATCCTAGTACTCAGTAACTCGTATATCATTTTAGAACTTTGTATATGATTCTAGGACTCAGTAACTCCTATATTATTCTAGTACTCATAAACTCGTATATTGTTCTCGGACTTCGTATATTATTCTAGGACTCAGTAACTCTGATATAATTCTAGTACTTCATATATTATTCTAGTAATCAGTAACTCATATATTATTCTAGGATTCAGTAAGTTGTATATTGTTCTTGGACTTCGTATAATATTCTAGGACTCAGTAACTCGTATATTATTCTAGGACTTCATATATTATTCTCGGACTCAGCAATTTGTATATTATTCTAGGACTCAGTAACTCGTATATTATTCTAGCACTTCATATATTATTCTAGGACTCAGTAATTTGTATATTAATCTAGGACACAGTAACCCCTATATTTCTATAGGACATTGTATATTATTCTAGGATTTCGTAACTCTTACAATATGCTTGGACTCAGTAACTCGTATATTATTAAAGTACTTCATATATTATTCTAAGACTCAGTAATTTGTATATTAATCTAGGACACAGTAACCCCTATATTATTCTAGGACTCAGTAACTCGTATATCATTTTAGAACTTTGTATATGATTCTAGGACTCAGTAACTCCTTTATTATTCTAGTACTCATAAACTCATATATTGTTCTAGGAATCAGTAAGTTGTATATTATGCTAGGATTTCATATATCATTCTAGGACTCAGTAACTCCTATATTATTCTAGTACAAATAATCTCGTATATTTTTCTAGGAATCAGTAAGTTGTATATTGTTCTTGGACTTCGTATATTATTTTAGGATTCGGTAACTTACATATTATTCTAGTACTCAGTAACTCATTTATTATTTTAGGACTCAGTAACTCGTATATTATTCTAGGACGCTGTAACTCGTATATTATTCTAGGACGCTGTAACTCGTATATTATTCTAGAACTTTGTATATCATTCTATGACTCAGTAACTTGTATATCATTCTAGTACATATAAACTCGTATATTGTTATAGGAATCAGTAAGTTGTATATTGTTCTTGGACTTCGCATATTATTCTAGGACTCAGTAACTTAAATATTATTCTAGGACTCAGTAACTCATATATTATTTTAGGACTCCGTAACTCGTATATTATTATAGGACTCAGTATCTTGTATATCATTCTAGAACTTTGTATATCATTCTAGGACTCAGTAACTCTTATTTTATTCTAGTACTCATAAACTCGTATATTGTTCTAGGAATCAGTAATTTGTATATCATTCTAGGACAGTGTAACTCCTATATTATTATAGGACTTTGTATATTATTCTAGGATTTTGTAACTCTTATAATATGCTAGGACTCAGTAACTCATATATTATTAAAGTACTTCATATATTATATCATTTTAGAACTTTGTATATGATTCTAGGACTCCTATTTTTTTTTTTTTTAAGTATTTTATTAAGTGGTTTTCAAAAACACAAAATAAACATATCAGTACAGAAAATTGCAAGAAGAAGTAGTATCAAAGAACGGATGCAACCGTTGCATAAAATACAGAAATGAGTAACAGCACACTTATAATGCCTGAATACATATAAAGTATAATATGCACCACAGGGGTAAACATTTCACAGAAAAATTTCTCAATTTCCACCAGTTATCAGGAAAGCAACAATTGAAGTACGAATAATGGGCAACGGAAATGTCAGAATGAAATCTTATGGGTGCATTGCTTGAATGCCATATAGATAGTGATAATCCAGCAGATTATACCTAAATAGGAATGAAAGTCCTCCAGTAGGAGGGGTAGTATCCAATCACGATGGGTTGTAAGAAATGTGAGTTTAGACTTATAGAAGTATAAGAGAATTTTAAATAAGGAAAAAAAAAGGGGGGTGGGGGGAGAGGTACAGGGGGAAGAGTAATATCTTGCTTAGTCAACTTAAGGGAGCACTGATCGATATTCAGTAGAGTTGCGGAAGTGTATCCAACATGACCAAGTGTTTGTGAATTTAAAGGGGGTATCTTTCGATTGGTGGATAAGTTCCTCCATGTCTGCTATTTTATTAATCCTGCGGAACCAGTCTCGTAGTGTCAGCGGATCGGATTATTTCCATTTAGCAGGAATGCATAAGTTAGCTGCCAACAGTAAGTGCATGGTTAAAGATCCTAAGTAGGATCGTTTGGATCTCATTGTGACATGCAACAATAGTTGAGCAGGGGCGAAGTCTAATGTGAAGGTAGTAATTACTTGAGTAATGCGATGCACCTCCTTCCAAAAAGGTTGTATAAAGGGGCAAGACCACCAGATATGGTCAAGAGTACCTAGGTCAGTTTTGCACCTCCAGCATAAAGGAGAGATAGACGAGAATGTGCGGTGTAATATAGAAGGTGTTTTGTACCATCTGGATATTAACTTGTACATGTTTTCTTGGGCATTTACATTCAATGAACCCTTATGAGCTATAGTATATACTTTTTCCCAATCCTCGTGATTTATGTCGATGTGTAGTTCTTTTTGCCACTTTTAAAATGATATACAAGTTACTGAGTCCTAGAATAATATACGAGTTACTGCATCCTAGAATAATATAGGAGTTACTGAGTCCTAAAATAATATATGAGTTACTGAGTCCTAGAATAATATGTAAGTTACTGAGTCCTAGAATAATATACGAAGTCCAAGAACAATATACAACTTTCTGATTCCTAGAACAATATATGAGTTTATGAGTACTAGAATAAAATAGGAGTTACAGAGTCCTAGAATGATATACAAAGTTCTAGAATGATATACAAGTTACTGAGTCCTAGAATAATATACGAGTTACTGCGTCCTAGAATAATATACGAGTTACTGAGTCCTAAAATAATATATGAGTTACTGAGTCCTAGAATAATATGTAAGTTACTGAGTCCTAGAATAATATACGAAGTCCAAGAATAATATACAACTTACTGATTCCTAGAACAATATATGAGTTTATGAGTAAGAATAATATAGGAGTTACTGAGTCCTAGAATGATATATGAAATCCTAGAATAATATACAACTTACTGATTCCTAGAACAATATATGAGTTTATGAGTACTAGAATAATATAGGAGTTACTGAGTCCTAGAATCATATACAAAGTTCTAAAATGATATAGGAGTTACTGAGTCCTAGAATAATATATACGAGTTACTGAGTACTAGGATAATATATGAAGTCCTAGAATAATATACGAGTTACTGAGTCCTAGAATAATATACAAATTGCTGAGTCCTAGAATAATATACGAAGTCCAAGAACAATATACAACTTACTGAATCCTAGAATAATATATGAGTTACTGATTAATAGAATAATATATGAAGTACTAGAATTATATCCGAGTTACTGAGTCCTAGAACAATATACGAGTTTATGAGTACTAGAATAATATAGGAGTTACTGAGTCCTAGAATCATATACAAAGTTCTAAAATGATATGAGTTACTGAGTCCTAGAATAATATATGAGTTACTGAGTCTTAGAATAATATGTAAGTTACTGAGTACTAGGATAATATATGAAGTACTACAGGGCTCGACAAAACCCGGTCGCCAGGTCGCATTGGCGACTAGAAATAGCGACCTCGCGCCTGGGGCAGCACAGCTGGGGGTATCCTGTGTCTGTGGACCCCCCCCAGCGTGATCGCGTCGGGCCGTTCCGCCGGCGGCCGAAAATTTAGGCCGCGGCTTTGAGGCCTTCTGCGGTCCTATGATTCCTTATGGAATCTGGCGCCCTCTTGTGGTCGCCGTTGGTATGACAAACCAGCAATGTTAATGAAGATTCCTCTGCCTGTATTATATTACCTGCCTCTTCTTCCCTTTATTTAGAACCCCCTAAACATTATATATATTTTTTATTCTAACACCCTAGAGAATAAAATGGTGGTTGTTGCAATACTGTCCGTCACACCGTATTTGTGCAGCGGACTTACAAGCGCACTTTTGTTGGGAAAAATAATTTAGTTAATAAAAAAATAAGACAACAGTAAAGTTAGCCCAATTATTTTTTATATTGTGAAAGATAATGTTACGCCGAGTAAATTGATACCCAACATGTCACGCTTCAAAATTGCACCCGCTCATGGAATGGCGACAAACTTTTACCCTTTAAAATCTGCATAGGCGACGTTTAAAAAAATTCTACAGGTTGCACGTTTTGAGTTACAGAGGAGGTCTGGGGTAGAATTATTGCTCTCGCTCTACCGATCACGGCGCTACCTCCTATGTGTGGTTCGAACACCGATTTTATATGCTGGCAGGACAGGGCGCGTTTAAAAATTATTATTTTTTCTGCTTTATTTTAACTTTTTTTTTTCCACTGTTCTTTTAAAAAAAATGTTGTCACTTTTTTATTCTTATTACAAGAAATGTAAAAATCCCTTGTAATAGAAAAAGCATGACAGGTCCTCTTAAATATCAGATCTGGGGTCAGAGAGACCTCGGATCTCATATTTACACTAAAATGCAATTGAAAAAAAAATTGTCATTTGAAAAAAATAAATAAAATGTCCCTCTAAGAGCTATGGGCAATGACTTGGAGACGGGGGGGGGGGGCGGCGACGGCGCTGTTATCTTCCCCTCACTCGTCTCCATGTCAGGCCAGGGACAGGTCCGGATCGTCGTCACGGACCTGGCTCCTAACTTTTTAAGCTGGCTCCTAGATTCCAAGCAAATTTGTCAACCCCTGAAGTACTAGAATAATATCCGAGTTACTGAGTCCTAGAATAATATATGAAGTACTTTAATAATATACGAGTTACTGAGTCCTAGCATATTATAAGAGTTACGAAATCCTAGAATAATATACAAAGTCCTATAATAATATAGGAGTTACTGTGTCCTAGAATAATATACAAATTACTGAGTCCTAGAACAATATATGAAGTCCTAGAATAATATACGAAGTCCAAGAACAATATACAACTTCCTAAGCCCTAGAATATTATATGAGCTACTGAGTACTAGAATAATATATGAAGTCCTAGAATAATATACGAGTTACTGAGTCCTAGAATAATATAGGAGTTACTGAGTCCTAGAATAATATACAAAGTCCAAGAACAATATACAACTTACTGATTCCTAGAACAATATACGAGTTTATGAGTACTAGAATAATATACGAGTTACTGAGTCTTAGAATAATATGTAAGTTATTGAGTTCTAGAATAATATACGAGTTACTGAGTACTAGGATAATATATGAAGTACTAGAATAATATCCGAGTTACTGAGTCCTAGAATAATATATGAAGTACTTTAATAATATACGAGTTACTGAGTCCTAGCATATTATAAGAGTTACGAAATCCTATAATAATATACAAAGTCCTATATTAATATAGGAGTTACTGTGTCCTAGAATAATATACAAATTACTGAGTCCTAGAATAATATACAAGTTACTGAGTCCTAGAATAATATATGAAGTACTAGAATAATATACAACTTACTGAGCCCTAGAATATTATATGAGCTACTGAGTACTAGAATAATATATGAAGTCCTAGAATAATATCTGAGTTACTGAGTCCTAGAATAATATACAAAGTCCTAGAATAATATACAACTTACTGATTCCTAGAACAATATACGAGTTTATGAGTACTAGAATAAAATAGGTGTTACTGAGTCCTAGAATGATATACAAAGTTCTAGAATGATATACAAGTTACTGAGTCCTAGAATAATATACGAGTTACTGAGTCCTAAAATAATATATGAGTTACTGTGTCCTAGAATAATATGTAAGTTACTGAGTCCTAGAATAATATACGAAGTCCAAGAACAATATACAACTTACTGATTCCTAGAACAATATACGAGTTTATGAGTACTAGAATAAAATAGGAGTTATTGAGTCCTACAATGATATACAAGTTACTGAGTACTAGAATAATATACGAGTTACTGCGTCCTAGAATAATATATGAGTTACTGAGTCCTAAAATAATATATGAGTTACTGAGTCCTAGAATAATATGTAAGTTACTGAGTCCTAGAATAATATACGAAGTCCAAGAACAATATACAACTTACTGATTCCTAGAAAAATATATGAGTTTATGAGTACTAGAATAATATAGGAGTTACTGAGTCCTAGAATCATATACAAAGTTCTAAAATGATATACGAGTTACTGAGTCCTAGAATAATATATGAGTTACTGAGTACTAGGATAATATATGAAGTACTAGAATAATAATATCCGAGTTACTGAGTCCTAGAATAATATATGAAGTACTTTAATAATATACGAGTTACTGAGTCCTAGCATATTATAAGAGTTACGAAATCCTAGAATAATATACAATGTCCTATAATAATATAGGGGTTACTGTGTCCTAGATTAATATACAAATTACTGAGTCCTAGAATAATATATGAAGTCCTAGAATAATATATGAGTTACTGAGTCCTAGAATAATATATGAAGTCCTAGAATAATATACGAGTTACTGAGTCCTGGAATAATATACGAAGTCCAATAACAATATACAACTTACTGATTCCTAGAACAATATACGAGTTTATGAGTACTAGAATAATATAGGAGTTACTGAGTCCTAGAATGATATACGAAATCCTAGAATAATATACAACTTACTGATTCCTAGAACAATATATGAGTTTATGAGTACTAGAATAATATAGGTGTTACTGAGTCCTAGAATCATATACAAAGTTCTCAAATGATATACGAGTTACTGAGTCCTAGAATAAAATACGAGTTACTGAGTACTAGGATAATATATGAAGTACTAGAATAATATCCGAGTTACTGAGTCCTAGAATAATATATGAAGTACTTTAATAATATACGAGTTACTGAGTCCTAGCATATTATAAGAGTTACGAAATCCTAGAATAATATACAATGTCCTATAATAATATAGGGGTTACTGTGTCCTAGATTAATATACAAATTACTGAGTCCTAGAATAATATATGAGTTACTGAGTCCTAGAATAATATATGAAGTCCTAGAATAATATACGAGTTACTGAGTCCTGGAATAATATACGAAGTCCAAGAACAATATACAACTTACTGAATCCTAGAATAATATATGAGTTACTGATTACTAGAATAATATATGAAGTACTAGAATTATATCCGAGTTACTGATTCCTAGAATAATATACGAAGTCCTAGAACAATATACGAGTTTATGAGTACTAGAATAATATAGGAGTTACTGAGTCCTAGAATCATATACAACGTTCTAAAATTATATAGGAGTTACTGAGTCCTAGAATAATATACGAGTTAATGTGTCTTAGAATAATATGTAAGTAACTGAATATGTATGTAAGGGCTCCTGCGCTATAAGTAAAATAAATTAAAAGGCACAATTCGATTCTGACAGGAGCAGCAAACACTTTATGAGTTGGCTAATTGAAAAAAATGGTTGTCTCCATCATTGACGACGATCCTATGCCTTAGTAGATGAACAGATCTCTACCACCAAAGTAATTGCTCCCCCGAGATAGACCTGTAGTCTCCAAGCAAATGGCCACTGGTGTAGTCCTGTACTTTAATCTATAGGACTTGCCTTTATCTATGATGGGAGAGCATATACCAAATGGCATGGTGTTGGGTAAATAGTCTCTGTTGTAATTTCTACTATTATGGACCTGGCGTCTTTGTTTATCCATTGTTTTTATAGTAAGTGTATTTATTTTATTAATTTTTTCTCCGTTTTTGCCCGCCCTGTCTACAACAAGCCTCGAGCGCGGCGTGATAGGTAAACAGAAGGCGGGACATACCCGCCTGGTCCTATTGGTCCGTTCACTCCCTCTGAAACATGCCCCGAACACAACGTAATATGCTAATGAAGGGCGGAGCATGCCCGCCCAGTGCTCTCAAAAACAGCTTCCGGCCGCCTTAGAAACATCCCAGTCGAAGTCATTGTGTGACGTAACGTGTAGGAAACCGGAAGTGACGTTTACACCCTGAGCGAGACGCTCATCGGTCTACTGTTAGCTGTGCGCTCTACCTGTATCCACTTGTGAGTAGATAATTATCTGTTTAAATAAAGTTGATGGTTTTACATACTACACTATGGTGGATGTTATTTGTCTATCCCTTGAGTGCATACGCTGGTAACATTCACGAGGAAATCGGATGATTTGTGGTATCGTTAGAAGTTCCTCTCTCCAGTCATCCCCTTGCTTCAAGTGCTTCTTGCAAAAGGCTATTTCTTTGCTGCATACCTTGCAGCAGTGAGGTAATTACCTAGTGTGATCAGCACTTACACGAAAAATCACTGGAATGGAAGAGAGCTGGCTTGGCACATTGCACCTTATTATTTGATTGTGATATTGCATTCTAATATTCACGATTGGACTATGTATGGGACACTTTAATTAGATTCACTTGTTCGCTGCTATTATATATTTTTTTTTTTGCTGCTGCTGCTATTTTTTATATTTTATATTCTAGCTGTTACATGCACTCTATGTATAATAATTTCTACTATATGCACCTTATCGCAGTATCACTGTTGTTGACACTGGAGTTATGCACAGATGCACTTTGAATTATTTGATTTTATGCTATGCACAGATGCACTTTGGATGCAATTTTTGATTGTTTGATTAAGCACGATTGCACCTCTTAGCTTTGACACTATTGATTAATTTCTATTTTTGCTAGCTTATTTGAATTTAGGAACCCCAACACACCCCCCCCCCCTTTTTTTTCATGTAAGTTATTGAGTCCTAGAATAATATACGAGTTACTGATTACTAGGATAATATATGAAGTACTAGAATAATATCAGAGTTACTGAGTCCTAGAATAATATATGAAGTACTTTAATAATATACGAGTTACTGAGTCCTAGCATATTATAAGAGTTACGAAATCCTAGAATAATATACAAAGTCCTATAATAATATAGGAGTTACTATGTCCTAGAATAATATACAAATTACTGAGTCCTAGAATAATATACGAGTTACTGAGTCCTAGAATAATATATGAAGTATCTAGAATAATATACGAAGTCCAAGAACAATATACAACTTACTGAGCCCTAGAATATTATATGAGCTACTGAGTACTAGAATAATATATGAAGTCCTAGAATAATATCCGAGTTACTGAGTCCTAGAATAATATACAAAGTCCTAGAATAATATACAACTTACTGATTCCTAGAACAATATACGAGTTTATGAGTACTAGAATAAAATAGGAGTTACTGAGTCCTAGAATGATATACAAAGTTCTAGATTGATATACAAGTTACTGAGTCCTAGAATAATATACGAGTTACTGCGTCCTAGAATAATATACGAGTTACTGAGTCCTAAAATAATATATGAGTTACTGAGTCCTAGAATAATATGTAAGTTACTGAGTCCTAGAATAATATACGAAGTCCTAGAACAATATACAAGTTTATGAGTACTAGAATAATATAGGAGTTACTGAGTCCTAGAATCATATACAAAGTTCTAAAATGATATACGAGTTACTGAGTCTTAGAATAATATGTAAGGGTGGGAGAAGGAGGACCCTAGCCGAGAGGTAATGCTGGCTTAGAGCTCCATTCTCAGCAGGACAACGGAGCCATATAACGGCGGAGGTAACTTGACCCTCCGCATATATATCATACCAAACGGTAGATAAATATCCCTACCTTACATTGGTGACATTTGGGGGGGTCAGAGGAGACTCATGAGGCAGAAAATTAACAAGAAAGCGCCGCCTCACACACACAGCAGTATGGCACTGAAACCCTCCCCCTCTGAGGGGAGACACAGTGAGGAGAACAAACAGACAGCCCCTTCTGCTGCTTTACATAAAGATGTTCTCTCATTAAAAGCACATAGTCTCTCTAACCAAATACCTGAGAAAAATATGTCAGTTCTGGAGAATTTAGAACTTTCCACACAAAAAGACTTATCCCCTCCTGTAACGCTGAAACAAATAGAAAATCTGCTTCAAAAATCACTAAAAACCACTGCAGATATCATCACCACAAGCCTTACCAAAGAAATTAGAATACTTGGTCAGCGTACATCAGCACTGGAAATTAGAGCAGACGATCTGGAAAATTATACATCTAATATTGCCTCAGAAATTGATTTTCTTAAAGAGGAAAATGACATATTACAATCCAAATTGGAGGATTTCGAAAATCGTGCAAGACGCTCCAATATACGTATTAGAGGAATACCCGAATCTGTGACTGATTTAAATGGTGCTATTACTGCACTTTTTCAAGAATTACAACCAGCTATCCCACTAGAGCGTCTTGAAATGGACCAGGTTCATAGAGCCCTAGCAACAAAGAAAACAGATGGTCCTCCCCGTGACATTATCGCAAAATTGCATTTCTACCGCACTAAGGAACTACTGCTAAATACAGCTAGAAATAAAGATCCCCTAATTTTCCAGGGTCATAAATATCAATTATTCACAGACCTCTCACAGATTACAGTCAACAAAAGAAGAACCCTGAAAACACTACTGCAAATATTACAGCAAAATGACATAATCTACCAATGGGGCTTTCCTTTCTCAGTGCGTTTTACTTTCCAAAGTCGCAAATATATGTGCCGAACAGCTAAGGACCTGCAAACTACTTTACAGAAACTAGGGATGATAAACACATCAAGAGATGCTGCGGACACTCGCCAAAAATCATCCTCATATGCTGATACTCCCTCCTCTGCTTCCAGAAGAGAAGAAGACTACAATCCACAGAAAAGAAGTCACATACAATCTCCACCTCCAGATCTGGCTGACACTATGGACTGATAAACACTTGTACTGAGGCTACTATCTTGCCTTTTCAACAGAATGGCTACTGCCGAGTTTTTTCTCTGACTTCCAATCAATATTTTTATCATAACCTTATTTAAGAAATGTTCCTAATAATTTAGGCACCTTATTATAACTTTTTTTTCTCTCTCTTCTCTTCTTTGTTTCTGAGGTTGCCTTAATCTTACATTTTTATTTTTTGCTTGAAAAATGAAATTATATGATTGGCTCTTGGTGTCCTGCAGGGAAGTTCCTTGCACCCTCTCTTGCTACCCTCAGCAGCTCGGTGCACACCGGGCAGTTGACAGTGGCTCATGTACCCTTGGAGGGAGAGATTTTCTCCTCCCAACGGACACATTAAGAACATAGATATGTTAAGATATATTTCAATATTGTATATTAATTGTATTTTCTTTTTCAGTCATTATCTCCTTTCCCTCCACCCCTATACTCTGGAGACAAATAATTTCTTATATGACACACGTTCTAACAAACACCAACACATATTTACTTTTCCCAACTCCATGGCCCCATTAAACATCATATCATTAAATACTCAGGGACTAAACGTTCCACACAAACGCACTAAAGCCTTCCGCACATTTTCATCCAAGAAAGCACATATAGTTTGCCTCCAAGAGACTCATTTTGCGTCACAATCCACTCCCAAATTTTTCAGTAAAGACTACCCCCAAGTATACACAGCTTCGGCCTCCTCTAAAAAACGAGGCGTGCTTATAGCTTTCCATCGCAATACACCATTTTCACTAATGAAGGAAATCAAGGATCCAGAAGTTCGTTACTTGATTCTTAAAGGACACCTACTTGATACCGCTATCACCATTACATCATACTACGCTCCTAACAAAAATCCTATTTCTTTTCTTTCTCATTTATTTCAAACTATAGAACACCACAAAATAGGTACTACAATTCTATGTGGAGATTCTAATCAGACCATATTCCCATTTTTGGATAAATCACCAATCCCACAGTCACATACAGCAGACAAACAACTCTTATCAAAACTAATTACAAAACATAACCTAGTAGATACTTGGAGAGAATTGAATCCAACCAAGAGACAATACACACATTACTCGTTCCCTCATCGCTCATTCTCTAGGATAGACCATATATTTATGTCCATAGGGCTAATTCCAGAAATAATATCTACAAAAATTATTCCCATCCCATGGTCCGATCATAGTGCAGGCTACATTACTGTTGCCTCTATAATTCCAAAAAAAAAGATCCAACATGGATATTAAGAGATTTCCTACTCAAAAATCCAGCTCATAAAAATAATATTGAAATTGCGCTCAAAGATTATATAAAATATAACTCCACACCTGACGTCTCTCCGACTACATTATGGGAAGCACACAAACCTGTTCTCCGTGGCATATGTCTACAGCAAGCAAACATATTCAACAGAGAGCGGAAAATCCTTTGTCAGACTTTAGAAACAAATTTCAATAAATGTCACACATCATTCCAAAATAACCCTTCTTCTTTATCTAAAATAAATCGTGACAAAGCTAAATTGGAATTTGATCTATTCCTTACTGAAGCAGCGGATAAAACCATCAAGAGATCCCAATACCATTTCTATATCAATGCGAATAAACCTAACACACTATTAGCCAGGGCATTAAAATCCTGCCAGAACCCAACGAAACCGATACGTCTGAAAATCTCTAGGGGGGTATACACAAATAATCCTTTAAAAATATTACAAAAATTCAAAACACAATTAAAAAATGTATACTCTTCTAATAATGAGTTGGACCCTTCTAGAGCAAATTATTTTTTCTTTCATATATCTCTACCGACACTATCTAAAACACAAATGGAAATGATGGAGGAACCAGTGTCAATTATAGAGGTATCTGAAGTTATCAAAAATCTGAAACTAAATAAAAGGCCAGGTCCTGATGGTTTTTCTGCGCTGTATTACAAAACGTTTGTAGACACCCTATCTCCAGTCTTGACAAACACTTTTAATTCCCTTTTGGAAGGTCATTCTTTTAGAAGAGAAACCCTAACTGCAATTATCTGTATGCTCCCTAAACCTCACACAGACGATTCAATATGGTCTAATTATCGCCCTATTTCGTTATTAAATTTGGACATAAAAATTTTAGCCAAAATTCTAGCTAACAGATTAAATACTATTATAGGCAATCTAATACATCGTGATCAAGTGGGCTTCATTCCATTACGTCAAGCAGGAGATAATATTAGACGTGCAACACTCCTGTCACATGCCGCTAAAAAAAGATGTATTCCCACTTGTTTTATTTCTTTAGATATTATGAAAGCTTTTGACACAGTATCTTGGTCATATATGAACTATACCCTTTCCAAATGGGGATTCGGCCCTCATTTTTTACGATGGATCTCTAGTTTGTATCAAGATCCCAAAGCTTATATCAGATATGCAGGGTACAACTCGGACGAGTTTAATATACTGAGGGGGACTCGTCAAGGATGTCCACTTTCACCATTATTATTTGCTTTACTCATTGAACCTTTAGCACAAAGAATTAGGATGGAACCCACTATAACAGGTATTGAAATGGGTGGCTTTCATCATAAGCTCTGTTTATTCGCAGACGATATTCTCCTTTTTCTATCTTCTCCACATGTTTCGGCCCCAAATCTTATGGTTGTACTACAAGAATTCTCATTTATTTCGGGCCTTAAGGTCCATATTCAAAAATCTTCAGCATTAAACATTTCACTTGTCGAAAAAGATAAACAATCTTTACAAAATTCACTACCCTTTAAGTGGGTAGATCATAGCCTCCCATATCTGGGTGTGCAGTTTACTCCTAACCCATCCGATTTATTTGCAGCTAATTACCCAGCTCTATTAAAAAATATTACAAGGTCGTTATCTAATTGGTCATCAATGCAGATATCATGGTTTGGGAAAATCAATATCATAAAAATGTCTGTTCTTCCGAAATTTTTATATTTATTCAGAACTCTCCCGATTCATATTCCTGCATATTTTCTTAGGCTGATTCAACAAAAAGTAACGAAATTTAAAATAAAACCCAGACTTCACAAAAAAACACTTGTTCTCCCCAAAGCTTTGGGTGGTTTGGGATTCCCAGACTTTAACATATATTATAAGGCAGCTCAATTATCTCAATTAACAAAATATCACTCTTCTACAGAGATTCCTTTATGTGTCCTCATTGAAGCTGTAGACTGTGATCCTCTTCCTATAAACAATATATTATGGTTACAACCTGGGGATCGTAAGTCTGTAAATAACCCCATTTCTAAGCACTCTCTATCTATATGGGATAGGTATAGAAATTCACATGGTCTGCAATCTCCACAAAATCCGCTATTATCTTTCCACAAGAATCCGACTTTTTACCCAGCCTGGAAATATCCCAAAACCTTTAAAGCTTGGTCTAAGGCTGGTATCACTTGTCTATATAATTTAACTTCAACTACATCAATAAAATCTTTTACAGATCTATGTGAATTATATAAGCTTCCACAATCAGAAATATTCAGATATCTCCAAATCAAAGATTTTTATACTCCTCTTCTCAATTTAAATGTAAACTTACATAATTTCTCAATTTGAAAGATTTTGTCTCAAGGAACCACATGCTAAAGGTCGTATTACATCATTGTATACACAATTGATATCTAATTCTAATACTGTTATACCTAAATATGTGGCCAAGTGGGAAAAAGATTTGGATTGTACGATCGATTCTAGGTCTTGGTCCAACATATGGTCTTTCACAAAATCTTCCTCTATAAATATATTGGCGTCTGAATCATCATATAAAGTTCTCACATGCTGGTATTTGGTTCCTGCGAGAATCGCCAAATTCTCAACAGACAACACTGGCCTCTGCTTTCGTGGCTGTCCAGAAAAAGGTACATATATACATACCTGGTGGCATTGCTCAATTGTACAATCATTTTGGAAAAAGATCTTTCTGATAATTACTAAATTTTTTGATCGTCCAATTTTTCCAGACCCAATTATAGCTCTCCTTAATTTAAAACCAGCCTTTTTGAATCAGAAACAATTCAAATTAGTTCTTACACTCCTGATAGCCGCAAAGCAGACTATAGCCAATGCGTGGAAAACAGATGTGGTGAATATTGCAGAAACCAAACGTAGAATGAATCAATCTTTCATCCATGCTAAAATGGACGCTATAGATAAAAACCAGATGACAAAGTTTGATATCATATGGAAACCCTGGATTAAATATTATACGTCAGATAATATTGGCAACCGAGTTTTATTGTTATGGTGATTAAGATTTTTTATAGAATTACAACATTAGATAATATATAAAACCTCCTCCGGAGAATTATTCCCTCCCCTTCCCCTCCTATATACCTTTTATGTTCTTCCCTTACTATATAATACTTACTATAAACATACTTTAGAAGTTATGGTCAAAACTTTAAAATCATATATTTTCTTTTAGACATATTTATATTTTCTTGGGATTAAAATGTTTAAAACTCAGCTATAAGAATATTTTCAAATTCTAAAATATATAAAGGCCATTTATTGTCATTCCCACGAGAATATCTTGAAATTCTTCTTTGCTTTGTATCATCCGTACTTCAATATGTCTACTTTTTATTTCTGGTATCACATAATTTGTCTTATATTCTGTACATGTAATTTATTTTAACATAAAATAAAAAAATTTGAACGAGAAACTGTACACAATGTAATAGATACTGTGTACACCACCAGAAAAGTAGTAGAAACTGTACACACTGTGTTAGATACTGTGTACACTGCTTGCACTGTATTAGAAACTGTACAATGGCTATACTGTATTGTATACTGTGTACACCACCAGAAATGTAGTAGAAACTGTACAGACTGTATTAGATACTGTGTACACCGCCTGAAGTGTATTAGAAACTGTAAACACTGTATTAGATACTGTGTACAAAAAACAGAAGTGTAGTAGAAACTGTACACACTGTATTTGATACTGTGTACACCGCCTGAAGTGTAGGGATGGGCTTTATGTTCGAGTCGAACATGAGTTTGACTCGAACATTGGCTATTCGCCGAACAGCAAACTATTTTGGGTGTTCACGGCAAATTCGAAAGCCGCGGAACACCCTTTAAATGTCTATGGGGGAAATCAAAAGTGCTAATTTTAAAGGCTTAAATGCATGGTATTGTCATAAAAAGTGTTTGGGGACCTGGGACCTGCCCCAGGGGACATATATCAATGCAAAAAAAGTTTTAAAAATGTATTTTTTTTCGGGAGCAGTGATTTTAAGAATGCTTAAAGTGAAACAATATAAGTGTAATATTCCTCTTACTGACCCCATATCTCACTGTAAAGATGAGATATCACCATTTCACAAAAAAGTGTCAAAAGGGTTAAAAAACACAAGAGACGGCTTTTGACAAGTCCTTTATTCATTTCTTCTTCTTTCCGCTTCTTCCATCTTCTTTCTTCTGGTCTTGTTTCGGTGTTCTTCTTCCTCCATCTTCTTCTTCATCCGCTCTTCTCATCCCGCATCTTGCTCGGGCTTCTTCTCCACTCTGTCCACATGATCCGCCTCAGTGAGAGTCTTCCGACATGTGACACTTCACCCGGTGACTCTGCCCCCCTCTGACGCACAGGGACTTCCCTATAGATTTCCCCGTGATATCAGAGGGGGCGGGTCACCCCGTTTATGTCAAATGACGGAGCAATCACATTCCTCTCTCCCCTCTGTGTACTGATCGGTACAGTGGAGTAGGAGAGATCGAATGGCAGCAGCGCTGTGGGTTGGATCTGTAGTGTCCACAGCGCTGCTCTGTGCCAATTGCAGTCACATCCATCCATGCTCAGCCATCCCTCCATGCTCAGCAATACCCTGCAATACTCCGCCATAATCTGCAATACCCTGCCACACTCTGCAATACCCTGCCACACTCTACAGTACCCTGCCACACTCTACAGTACCCTGCCACACTCTACAGTACCCTGCCACACCCTGCAATACTCAGTGATACCCAGCCATACCCAGTCATAGTCGGCGATACCCGGCCATGCTCTGCCATGCTCAGCCATACTTGACCATGCTCAGCCATACTTGGCTGTACTCGGCCTCTGTATGTGGCCAGGCTGTGGAAGTCTCACACATGTGGTATCGCCGTACTCAGGAAGAGTAGGACAGTCTATTCTGGGATGTAATTGTTGGTACATGCTATGTGTTAGAAATATTGTATAAATGGACAACTTGTTAAAAAAAGTGCGTTTTAACCACTTCCCGCCCGCTGGCCATCATATGACGTCCTTGACTTTGTGCGGGTATGTTTGAATGATGCCTGCAGCTACAGGCATCATTCAGATATCAGCTTTTTCAGCCGGCGATTCCCTACACCATTAGAATGATCATAATGGCTGTTCCACTGCATGATCATTCTTATAGGAGGCGAGAGAGCACTACCCCCCCTCCCGCCACCCACTGGTGCTTCTACCAACTCACCGCTATGATCGAAGCCAGGATCGTTTTTTGTTTTTTTGCAGGCTTCCCAGCCTAGAGGTGAGATGTGGGGTCTTACTGACCCCATATCTCACTGTAAAGAGGACCTGTCATGCCATATTCCTATTACAAGGGATGTTTACATTCCTTGTAATAGGAATAAAAGTGATCAAAAAATTTATTTTTGGGAAAAAAAAGTGTCAAACTCACTAAAATAAGTAAAGTAAAATGAACAAGAATAAAAAAAATATTTTAAAGCGCCCCTGTCCCCGTGTGCTCGCATGCAGAAGCGAACCCATGTGTAAGTCCCGCCCACATATGAAAACGGCGTTCAAATCACACATGTGAGGTATCACTGTGAATGTTAGTGCAAGAGCAATACTTTTGGCCCTAGACCTCCTCTGTAGCTCAAAACATGTAACCGGTAAAAAATGAAGTGTCGTCTATGGGGATTTTTAAGTAGCAAAATTTGGCATTGGCATTGGGCTACCTTTACTGTTTTTTTTTTTTGTTTTGTTTTTAAAGCACAAAACTGTTTTTCCTTTTTAAAAAAACGTGTTTGAAAAATTGCTGTGCAAATACCGTGCGAGTTAAAAAGTTGCAACGACTGCCATTTTATTCTCTAGGGTCTTTGCTAAAAAAAAATATATATAATGTTTTGAGGTACTATGTAATTTTCTAGCAAATAAATTATGATTTTTACATGTAGGAGAGAAATGTCAGAATTGGCCTGGGTGCTCCAGAACGCCTGCAGGTGCTCTCTGCATGCTGGGCCTCTGTATGTGGCCACACTGTGTAAAAGTCTTCAGGCTGTCAGTACTTCAGGTGTGATCAATTTTCAGATATTGGCACCATAGATTGTGGACTCTATAACTTTCACAAAAACCAAATAATATACACCAATTTGTACTTATTTTACCAAACATATGTAGTAGTATAAATTTTGGCCAAAATTTATGAATAAAAATTAATAATTTGCTAAATTGTATAACAGATGAAGAAAAATAATTTTTTTTTACATAATTTTCAAATTTTTTCTTTTATAGCGCAAAAAATAAAAAACCCAAAGGGGATTAAATACCACCAAAAGAAAGCTCTATTTGTGTGAAAAAAGAGCAAAAATGTCATATGGGTACAGTGTTGTATGACTAAGTAATTGTCATGCAAAATGTGAGAGCACCGAAAGCTGAATGCATGGGTACAAAGACAAAACAACAAGAATACTATTGTGCAAAAAATTGGATAAACATCTATCAATGCAATTGTCCAGTGACTAATATTAAAGTGTATATGGTGATACAGGTGCAAACAAAGTCTGTTCTGGGTGAAAAAAGTGCTATTGTGCTTTGTGTCCCATAGGGCACTTTCGTCATCAAAGTACGACGTTGTTAAAAGCAGACCTGCTTTTGACAATGTCGCATTTTGATGATAAAACACGCCAAGCTGACCCTCCCAGGCGTCAACTCCAGCCCAGAGAGTGGAACGCACACTATGTTATGATCTAGCATCCACATCTCACACAAGAGGAGGGCTAATGGTTTATTGGATGCAGTGGCGTCTCTAGCTTTCATATTTAGGGGGCCACATTGGTAGACAGGGACAAA
Source organism: Lithobates pipiens (assembly GCF_037356315.1). NCBI lineage: Eukaryota > Metazoa > Chordata > Amphibia > Anura > Ranidae > Lithobates > Lithobates pipiens. The sequence goes on from NW_027507758.1 coordinate 175,787,834, forward strand.
AGTAAGGGGGGGGGGAAACTCTTGTTGTCCTGCCCCTGCTATTGACAGCACTAGTCTGGTGCCTGTCTCCTTGGCAGCGGCGGAAGTTTATTAGGACCTAGTGCTGGTGACATTGTGGGTACATGCAGGGGAAGGCAGCGCTGTCAATAGCCGGGACAGGGCGGCAACCCTGATAGTTCTGCTGCAGGCTCACACTGGGAGGATTCCCCCATCCACCTGGGATGTGTAGACGGGGGAATTGGAAAATGTATTTATTTTTTTCATTCAACCTAACAGTTGAATGAAAAAAGTGGTCAATGTATGGGCTGCCTAAGAGCTAAGATTAGCCATAGATAGTTTTAATCTCGGCCGGTTCATCAGGAACTGGTTGAGATTAAGGCTGGGTTCACACTATTGTGATGCAGGAACCCTGCAAATCCACTGCGGGTTCCCACATCACACCCGACTCACACGGCAGTTCACTGCTATATGCGAACTGCTGGGGAGTGTAATACAACATTAATGACACCCCCATTTTAGCTCGCATATCACACTGCGAACTGCCAGTACGGACATGAATCGAATTGCATAGGTGTGAACACCCAATGTGACCCAATTCTGGTGCGGACCAAAAAAAGGGTCCTGTGTGAGTTTGGTCCAAATGCGATGTGATTTCAGCCATACTATCTGTATGGCTGAAATCACATTGTATGGACATTGCATGTGATTCGCACTGCAGTGCGAATCACATGTGATCTTGCACAGCACACCAGTGTGAACCGGCCTTTAAACCATTAATGAGCAGACTGTATGTACCAAGTTGATTGATCAAATTGGGTACAGCCAGCCTGCCGGATTCTCTTATGATTATCACTAGAGTTTGTAAGTGATAATCACTGTTTGTGGGAGAATACAATTGTTCAGTGGAAGGGATTCCCCTGTCAACACGGACTGTGCTGATAGGGGGAATTATGCAAATTTCTTTCCTGCAATCTGTGGCTGCAGGAAAGAAATCTGTACTATCCAAGTCTGTGAATGTCTTGAAAGAACTCACCCACAGGTCCAGGCTGGGAGCTAAGGCATCATTCACACACACAGGGAAATCTGCATTCTGCAGCTGCCGATTTTAATTTTCCTGCCCACACATCACCTCTCTCCAGATACATCTGCATGCTGGGGATAGTGTGGGCGGGGCTGGAAGACACATGAGGAGCAGAGCTTTATTCTTCTCTGATCTCCCATCAGTGAGGGGGGTGGATGTCATAGACACTCTTACAGAGCTGCAGCGATCAGTCTCAGAATTTATAGGCTGATTTCTTCTGTCCTATGGATGGGAGAAGTCAGTCTGCTTTTTTACTGATACAGAAATGAGAGGCTTGCCTGCCCCTGTGCTGGTGGAATCTGTCCTTTCTGAAGCCGCTCTCCTCCCTGCCAATGAGGATGCAGGGGGAGGGAGCAGATCGCTGGCTGTGGTTGCGCGAGCGGCTCTCGCATATTGCAGAGTGTCAGCGAGCAGAGGGAGGGGGGAGAAATCCCCCGTAGGAGCTGACAGGATGCTCAGCCTCTCAGGAGATCTTGTGTCCACTCGTGGCGATGCAAGCAAGATGCGGCACACCCGATACATTAAAGAAACAAAAAGGTGTTTAAATTAGGGGGGGGCACAACACAATGTTGGGCAGGTCAGGGCCCCCTCTGGCCCCCCTTATTGACGCCATTGATTGGATGACATATTAGCAGGTTTTTAAAAAGTTTTATGTATGCTGCTATTTTGTAATTAATCAACCAATGATTTTACTCTATGAGGAGCATTTATTCTCTTACACCACCCGCTGCACACTCCCCTGCACCTGGAGTTCTTGAGCCATCACTGGAAGTCCTCTAACACAGAGGAGATCACATTGGGAAGTGGTCCCCATTAATGACCAACATTCATGGCAGACTCCTCTTGCTGTATGGTGAAAGAGTCCAAAATATCTGGTGAGTGTAGATCGTTGACTAGCCCCAGGATGTGGATGCACTGACACCCATGGGGCACAGAGCCCAACAGCCCTTTTTTTCACCCAGAAAAGACTTTGCACCTGTATCACCATATGCATCATGCCCCCCCCATGGGGACAACATCGGACAGCAGCGGCTTATACATTGCCATTTTTTCCAAGGCGTGAGTGCTTTCTATTTTTATTACAGATGCATAATGTCTTGCAGTAAATTTGCATTATGACAGATCACGATATGCTCTGCTGTCCATATGCACCAAATTTCTTCTTCTTTGTTTCCTTGCTTATGGTGGAATGGAGTTTTTCCTAAATGTTTTGGGTATCCACCAAACATTTTTTTGTAATTGTATATTTTTCATTTTGTAGGAAGGCACAGAAATGTCAGTAATAGAAAAGAGTTTGCCCTTGCCTGTCTCTATAGACCCAGGTAAAAAAAAAAAAGCACCAGGACAATTTTTGATAATTGACTCCACTTCTGCATTTATTGTATAAACCACTTGCCAACTGGCTCACGCCGCTATGCATTGGCAAAGGTGCACAAAACAACCTGTACATTGCTGCATCATCTGCGTATAACGGGCACATGCCAGGCACGCGCCGCGGGAGCATGCCCGTGGATCCCATGGACTTAATGTCCACCGTGGCCAACGATCATGGCACGGAGAGGCAGAACGGGGAGATAAATGCCTATAAACAAGGCATTTCCCTGTTCTGCTTGGCAACATGACAGGGATCTACTGCTCCCAGTGATCAGGAGCAGTGATCTCTGTCAAAAGCAATACGCTTATTGTGTTTTTTTGTTACCAAAAATATGTTGAAAAATACATATTGGCCTAAACTGTGGAAGAAATTAGTTTTTTAGATATTTTTTGGGGATATTTATTATAGTAAAAAATATTGCTTTTTTTTCAAAAGTGTTGATCTTTTTTTTGTTTACAGCACAAAAAATAAAAACCACAGAGGTGATCAAATACCACCAACAGAACGCTCTATTTGTGGTTAAAAAGGGACGTCAATTGTCAGTTAAAGCGACGCAGTAATGTATCGCAAAAAAGGGCTTGGTCAGGAAGGGGGTAAATCCTTCCGGGGGTGAAGTGGTTAAGAAAAACAAAAACAAGTTCCCTGTGTAGGTTTACTCCATCTCTAGTTTCAACCAAAACATTTCTATAGACAGAATTTCCATAGGTGTTACCTTTGTTTACTTCGTTTTTTATTTTTATACACAGTATACATTTTTTTGAAAAGATCTCTGCATATGCTAAATGCCATAATAATTAAATATATTAGGGAAGAGCCATTCACGGTGAAACATATGTTGGAGCAGATGATCTGTAATTTCTGGGTCCATATTTGATATCCCCCGCCAGGCCTTGCACCTTCGGAGTGAGACATGGAATGCACCCTACCCCCAGGGATCAGCTGACTCACACACGCTGTTTACACCTAGTGTCAGGCCAGGTACTATCACATGTGAGTGTAACTGCTATCATTGCTGCTGTTTTTACTTTATTAAAAATTACTACACTATGAGACTTTCATCCGTTTCTTCTGTGGCGTTAATTTGTACATTCTTTATTCCTTCCTGAGTGGCCATTGGAGTGGATTCATGCCATTATTGCAACCAATCTGGGGTTCCCAATGTGTTTGACCATCCTGTAAAAAGGGGTCAAACAGCTTTGGTGAGTGGCCATCTTCATACTGAGCACTCGTGGTGGAAGATCTAGAAGTTTTATCTCAGAGTATTCCATTTTGGTGTTGGGATTTATTCACCTACGGACTTTATGCTTGCTTATTTTCTCATTAACGTAAAAAACATGCATCAATTGGATTAGGGGACGCCCCCTTGGACTTTATGGATGGCAGAATAATAAGTGTAGGTAAGGTCAAAATTGAGTAAAAAAACTTTATTAATATAGAAAGGTAGAAAAAGATATATATAGCATACAAACATGCTCATCAAAAATAAGTAAGTTGTAACAATACATCAATGAATTAGCATATAGAACATCATAGGATAACCCAAACTTATAATTCTAAAGTACCACCTAAACCAAGTGAGGTCAGCAGATTAGATATCCAACCATGTACCTGACATGTTTCGGAATTTTTGCATTGTTGTACATTTTTCTTCCTCGGGGGTGGTTTATTATAAAGCAGAATTGGGTTGTTACTTTCTTATCTGTAACATAAATATGAATATGTAGTGATAAATGGCATTTTGATATATAAAACATAAAAAAAAAAAAACACTGGTCGTATAAATCCTCACACCCACACAGTGTAGATGGTAAAGCGTGTGTCCGAAGCTTAAGTGTCAAAACGCATCCACAAAAGGCGCCTGGCAAGTACCACGGCAATAAAGTTTGCACTGTGGAAATGATTGTAAGAGGGAAAGAGTAAGCTCCTCTCACAACATAATTATATATTATGTATTAATTAAGTATATCAAGTGGCCCAGACTGATGACATAGCAGGCAATCAAACATACCATGGTCCACTGTGAAAAATATATGGAAATAACAATGAAGTAAACAAGGTTACCTCTTACTCAGGATGGTGTTTGCGCCAGGTCAGCAGCCGGTAGACTGACAATCCCAAACTGGAGTCAGTAAATATATACCTGGCTGTGCCTGGCATGGGCCAATCAACTGAGCGGTGGTAGGGGGTGCTGTTATTAGTGTTGATCAGCTGTGAGAAAACAGCTGATCGTGCTCATCGCTGATCAGCTGTATGAGAACATCTGATCGCGATGTCCAGAGCTTCTTCCTGACGCGGAGGTGCGCAGCGCGACCACGCCTATGGGGCGTTGCGATGTCACGCATCCCCTTGTCACCAGCGGGGAGAGGTTCCCCACTTGCAACATCAAATGTAGCAAGGGGGACACATACAATCGCTCCATCCAGTGCATATAGTCTGAGGCATGGACGGAAATGTTCTGTCATTTTCCCAGCCAGCACTGGTGGAGCTTACCCGCCGGCTGTCTGCGTATAGAGGAGCCAGCGGAGACACTATACAGAGCCACCTAGTGGATGGATAGAATAGCTATCAGTGTGTTTACATAGATTGACAAAGCATACATGGATACAACACAGATAACAGCAAATAATAATAAAGATGCAATTAAATGAATATAAATGCATATAAAATTAAATAATGAAGGTGAAAAAATAATAAATAAATATGAATGAATTAAAAAGAAATGAGTGACTAATATAACAAACAAAAAAATGAAATAATGAAAAAATGACAAGGAGTTGCAATACACAATTATGATGAGTGAAGTCATATATCAATGGGGGTTCCTACAGGTTTGACTCGCAGACCCCCGATGTGAATCCTGGGAGAAAAGGTCTAAATTTAAATGCTTCATTCAACCCAGGTGGTTGAGTTGCTTGTAAATTAAAGATTCATCTTAATTCGCATTGGAGGAGGCGCTTATTGAAGTCGCCTCCCCTAGGGTGAAAGTGCACCCAATCCAATGCCAAAAAGAGGACCTTTGGCAGTGAGTCGGGATGATAACATTGATCTGAGCTTTAAAAATGCATGGGAAGATAACCTAAAGTTATGCTCCAAAACTATGATGTCACTGCTAATTGGTGAATATCAGAAATGTATAACACTTTTGGATAAGAAGTTAGAGAAACTGCAAAGTCAAATGGTATCTCAAAGGACCCGCTCTCTCTTTTCTGAGTCTGAGGATAAGCTTAAACGCCATCTGGAATGGTTCAATAAGAACATTCTAATTAAAAAAAACAAAAAATTACTGAGGGATAGGAAGGCATTTGAGGATGGCAAAGCATACAAATGGCAAACCAATCAGACCAATGATAGACGACCTACTAGACAAACAAGGAGTGGGTACACTAGTCATTATGAATCCTCTGCACATTCAACCACTGCCTCCTCCCCACAGTCTCTCTTTCCTCAACATATGGTCGGAGACAACAAAGATGTCACCGCCGTGATGATGAGTCACGCAATGATTCCCCCATATGGAGGGTTCCCCATCAAGGACAGAACAATGAGGGTCTTTCCCGGCCTAACTCCAACAGTGACATTTCTGACATCTCTATCCCAGCTAGCAGCTCTGGACCATCCCTACATGTTGTAACTGCTCCACCCATTATTTGGTCACAATCAGTACCTCCAGGCACTTTTTTAGACCAAATGAGGGGTCAGATGCAGACTCAGCAACAACACCAAATGCATCCACCCAAAACCCACAAAATCAATACACGAAAAGCACGTTAAATGTGGTCAACTTATCATTGCATCTACTCGATGAACATCAGATGGGCGTCCTTGCACATTGCCTCACTTTTTGCCCTGGCTTCAATCTGGACAAATTTGGGGCAGTCAAGGACGTCCATTTTTTTTGCATTCGCAAGATTTTGCTAAAGAGCCTTTATGCCAAAAAACTAAATCTAGAGGTCTCTCTGGCTGGATTCTGTATTTGTTTTGTAATTGTTAATAAAGAATGTATATGATTTAACTGTTATATGGTGCCGGTGGTCATTAAAAATCCCTCTCCAATAGGGGGACCTCTTTTCTTTCTCAAAGTATATTAGGCATGGGACCACCTCACCAGAATTTGATCCACTGAGAGCCCCTTTCTATTACAAATCTAGAAACTGGACATACCCATTAGGACATGCAAGCACTTAATGACCTGATTAGTTTATTGGAGGAAAATGAACCTGAGAACCTCATTGACTCTGTCGATCTGGAGGCTCTCCTCATAGTGGCTGATGATGTTCCCAATGTACAAATCAAATTACAAATTCCGGACCTGTCCATTAAAAAAGAAATCCACTTTGTATCCCTTGCCCAGCTCCAACCAAATGCAGCTGCTTTCTTGAAGTTTGTAACTGCAGACATCAAGAAAAAGCATAACTTTCCCCGCTCTCGGACCAATTTTGATTGTGCTGAGCGAGCGGCACTTGATGCGTTGGCCTGTGACCACGACTTTGTAATCAAACCATCTGATAAGGGTGGCAATGTCATGGTCATGGACAACACTCAATACGTAGATATGTGTATGGATATGTGTGGGAATTTATTTGAACGAGCCACCCTAAAGAGGCTACTTTCTATCCTCTACCAAAATTACACCAGCAACATACAAAACCTCCAGGCAGACTGATTATATCGGGCTGGGGTAATCTTACCGAAAATCAAAGTCGAGTAGTAGATGGTCATCTTAAACCCCTTGTCACCTGCTTATCGTCCTAGGTATGCGACACAATCCACTTTTTGCAGACCCTACAGGATCTGCATATTGAGGAGGGAGTACAACTAGTTACTATAGATGTGGAGTCGCTTTATGGCACCATTACCCATGTAAAAGGTCTTGCCACTGTACGTCATGTGCTGTCGCAATTTAGCGACTGTGAACCCGCCTACACAGAATTCATTATGAATTCTCTTGAATTCATACTTTACCATAATGTTTTTGTTTTTTGCTTTGACAGTTCCCACTACCTCCAGGTACAGGGGATTGTGATGGGGCACAGCATGTACGCAAACCTGTACCTGGGGGAGTGGGAACACTCACTTCTTACTAATGAAGGACTATCTACCTATATGCATCATGTATTGATGTTGAAACGATACATAGATTATATATTCATCATATGGGACGGCTCCATCGAGCTCCTGCTTGAATTTCAGGCCTTGATTAACAACAATGAGTTTAACCTCAGTTTCACTATGCTACATAGTGCTACTGAAATCACCTTTTTAGATGTAACCGTCAAGAAGCAACCAGATGGGAGTTTATTGAGTCAAATATAGCACAAACCCACAGCAGGAAATTCACTGCTTCACGCAACCAGCTTTCACCCAAAGCCTCTGCTTATGTCCATACCCTTTAGCCAGTACCTTAGCCAGTAACTTAAGGTTCGCAGAAACTGCTCAGACGATGTTGTCTTCAAAAACAAAGCAGATACCCTTAAGACTAGACTCCGGGAAAGGGGCTACTTTAATACATACCTCAAAAAGGCATACCAAAAAACTATCAAGCTATCCCGTCTGGCCTTACTTGATGCACAAAAACAACCACCAGAATTATCACCACATATTCAGTACAACATAAACAGTTTAGGCAAATCCTAAATAGGTACTGGCATTTACTAACCATGGACTCATCATTATCCCAATTTGTGTCAGATAAACCGGCGGTCACCTTTGGGAAAGCACCCTCCGTGGGTGACAAGATCATTAATAGTGAATACCAACCTCATAGGGGTGATGCATGTAAAACCCTAGGCACTTTCTCATGTAGGGGCTGCCCATATTGCCAATATATGGACAGGCGCCGAGGAATTGACCTACTCAACGGACGTTTCCATCCAAATCATTTTGTTAACTGTAAAATTCCCAGCGTGGTATATACATGCTTACATGTGAATGTGGCTGTTACTACGTCGGGAAGACGATTAACGAATTTTGGAAGAGAATCTACCAACACATCCTTTCAATCCGTAAACGTGACCTGGAGACGTTGATTGGCGGAGACATGGCCACGGTGCATCCCGACTCACTCCTGAGGGTCCTCTTTTTGGCATTGGATCGGGTGCACTTTCACCCTAGGGGAAGCGACTTCAATAAGCGCCTCCTCCAATGCAAATTAAGATGGATCCTTAATTTACAGGCAACTCAACCGCCTGTAAAGACCTTTTCTCCCAGGATTCACATCGGGGGTCTGCGAGTTAAACCTGTAGGAACCCCCATTGATATATGACTTCACTTGTATTTATATCTACATTAATTATCATCCAGTGTATACATTTCTTTGTGTCATAATTGTGTATTGCAACTCCTTGTAATTTTTTTCATTATTACATTTTTTTTTATATATTAGTCACTCATTTCTTTTTAATTCATTCATATTTATTTATTATTTTTTCACTTTCATTATTTCATTTTATATACATTTATATTAATTTAATTGCATCTTTATTATTATTTGCTGTTATCTGTGTTGTTGTATCCATGTATGCTTTGTCAATCTACGTAAACACACTGATAGCTATTCTATCCATCCACTAGGTGGCTCTGTATCGTGTCTCCGCTTGCTCCTGTCTATACGCAGACACCTGGCGGGTAAGCTCCACCAGTGTTGGCTGGGGAATTGATGGAACATTTCCGTCCATGCCTCAGCCTATATGCACTGGATGGAGCGATTGTATGTGTCCCCCTTGCTGCATTTGATGTTGCGAGTGGGGAACCTCTCCCCACCGGTGACGTGGGGGTGCATGACGTCGCCATACCCCATGGGCATGGTCGCGCTGCGCACCTTTGTGTCAGGAAGACGCTCTGGACATCGCGTTTAGATGTTCTCGTACAGCTGATCAGGGATGAGCATCATTAGCTGTTTTCTTACAGCTGATAAGCGCTAATAACAACACCCCCTACCACCGCTCAGTTGATTGGCCCATGCCAGGCACAGCCAGGTATATATTTACTGACTCCAGTTTGGGATTGTCAGTCTACCGGCTGCTGACTTGGCACAAACATCATCCTGAGTAAAAGGTAACCTTGTTTACTTCATTTTTATGTCCATATATTTTTCACAGTGGACCATGGTATGTTTGACTGCCTGCTATGTCATTAGTCTGGGCCACTTGATATACTTAATTAATACATAATATATAATTATGTTGTGAGAGGAGCTTACTCTTTCCCTCTTACAATCATTTCCACAGTGCAAACTTTATTGCTGCGGTACTTGCCAGGCGCCTTTTGTGGATGCGTTTTGACACTTGAGCTTCGGACACACACTTTACCATCTACACTGTGTGGGTGTGAGGATTTATGCGACCAGTGTGTATTGCTGTCCTGAATTGTTTTTATCTCCATCTTTTTCAATGAATCTAATATGTAAGTACCTATATCAAAATGCCATTTATCACTACATATTCATATTTATGTTACAGATAAGAAAGTAACAACCCAATTCTGCTTTATAATAAACCACCCCTGAGGAAGGAAAATGCAACAATGCAATAATTTCTGAAACATGTCGGGTACATGGTTGAATATCTAATCTGCTGACCTCACTTGGTTTACGTGGCACTTTAGAATTATAAGTTTGGGTTATCCTATGATATTCTATATGCTTATTCATTGATTTATTGTTACAACTTACTTATTTTTGATGAGCATGTTTGTATGCTATATATATCTTTTTCTACCTTTATATATTAATAACGTTTTTTACTCAATTTTGACCTTACCTACACTTATTATTCTGCCATCCATAAAGTCCAAGAGGGCGTCCCCTAATGCAATTGACGCATGTTTTTTGCGCCAGTAGTTAGGATGTGTTCAGTATAATCAACACAGCACTCAATTCTCAACCTTTTTTTTTTTTTTTTCTCATTAATGTGCACATTTGAGTTTGACGCATAATTTTGCAGTTCCAGTGAGTCATTCACTTTAAAGGGGGCAGCTGTTTGTTCTCATCCCCACAAGGCGCCATTTTTTTTGGTACACGTTTTCTTTCATATTAGGGAATTATGCCTCTGCATTTTTCAAATAGGAACATATTGGTTGCACTGTACTATAGGTACTGTATGTGAATATTTAGGTGTTTGTCAATCATTAGCTGAAGGACTTTTATTTGCTTAACCACTTGCCGCCCGCCCTATAGGCAATTGACGGCGGCAAAGTGGTTTCATAATCCTGACCGGACGTCATATGACGTGATCAGGATTATGAGCCGCTGTGCGCCCCCGGGGGCGCGCATCGCGGCGATCGTTGTTGCGGGGTGTCAGTCTGACACCCGGCAACTACGATCTCGGTAAAGAGTCTCCGACGGAGACTCTTTACCACGTGATCAGCCGTATCCAATCACGGCTGATCACAGTGTAAATGGGAAGAGCCGGTGATCGGCTTTCCCTCACTCGCATCTGTCAGACGCGAGTAGAGGAGAGCCGATCGGCTGCTCCTCTGACAGGGGGGGGGTCTGTGCTGATCGATTATCAGCACAGCCCCCCCAGGATGCCCACACTGGACCACCAGGGACGCCACCAGACCACCAGGGAAAAGGTAATCCTCCCTAGACCACCAGGGATGCCAGTTAGCACAATGGGTGCCAATCAGTGCCCATAATGGATGCCAATCAGTGCCCACAATGGGCATCACTGATTGGCATGCATTATTGTTTGGCACTGATTGGCATCCATTACTATAGCATAACACCAATGCCGCCTATGAGTGCCCACCTGTGCCGCCTATGAGTGCCCACCTGTGCCGCCTATCAGTGCCCACCTGTGCCGCCTATCCATGCCCATCCATGCCCATCTGTGCCGCCTATCCATGCCCATCTGTGCCTCCTATCCATGCCCATCTGTGCCGCCCATCCGTGCCGACCATCTGTGCCAGCTATCAGTGCCAATTTGTGCCACCTATCAGTGTCCGTCCGTGTCGCCCATCCGTGTCGCCCATCAGTGCCGCCTATCAGTGCCGCCTATCAGTGACACTTCATTGGTGCCCATCAGTGCCGCCTTATCAGTGCCCATCAGTGTAGCCCCATCAGTGCCCATCAGTGAAGGAGAAAACGTACTTATTTACAAAGTTTTGAAACTGAAACAAAAAAAAACATTTTTTTTTTCAAGATTTTCGGGATTTTTTTATTTGTAGCGCAAAAAATAAAAACCGTAGAGGTGATCAAATACCACCAAAAGAAAGCTCTATTTGTGGGAAAAAAATGATAAAAATTTCATTTGGGTACAGTGTAGCATGACCGCGCAATTGCCATTCAAAGTGCGACAGCGCCGAAAGCTCAAAATTGGTCTGGGCAGGAAGGTGTTTAAGTGCCCTGTATTGAAGTGGTTAAAAAAAAAAACACAAAATGAATGCAGCCACCACATCCAATGATTGGTAAGCTGTAATATATTACATGTTTGGTTTGGGGTTTAATACTGCATTAACTGTGAATTCTTGGCACAAAAATGTTTATTTTAATATATTCCTCAATAGCCATTAACAAACTAAATCCTCTATATGTTCACTAAATGCTTCTGCAATCATAGATATTACTTTACAAAAGTAGCATAGGTATCATGCTGCTTATGGCCTGTGCACAGACCAGAGGTCCTCACAGTTCAGTTCCGTTTTTATACTGAAGGGTTTTCATCTAGAAAATCAACATCTGAACATTTGGCTTTACTGATTAAAATACCATTATATAATCTCTCCAGCATATGAAAATATTTTTAAAATTTATAGCTTATTCTCTGCAATTTTTTTCTGAACTATCAGCAGTCCGGCTTTGCCAGAAGGCATCTTATAAAAGATTTAATACATTAACATGTTAAATACATTATGTCATTTTTTTTCAGACCATTATATTCTCATATGTTTTTGTTGGAGATCTTGAACTTTTTTTGAGCATATGGATAATCATATACAGTATAGAATGACAAGTGAAAAGATTATTTTTGGATAAAATGGATTATTAACTTTGTGTTATCAGCATAACATGCATTTACTTTGCTAATTCCATTCAAAATGCAAATGTCTTACTTTGTAATTGCAGGCCAACTTGTTTACAAATATGTAAGGTTATAAAATGCAAGTTGATTAATTAAAATGTTAAATAGACATGAGGGGTTTTAAATATTCATAGAGTACATGTTTATGGTACGCAGCATTTAAAAGGGTAACTTGTTTACCAATGTACAAAAGTGGTAAAGAATCCAATTTTGCCTTAAATAATATGAGAAGTAACTGGGGCCAAGGAGCATAGTTTGTGTATAACAAGATCAAAAGAGTTAATTCAACCGATCAGCTGTCTTCACATGGGGCTTTTTTCTCAGAGAATAGGTGCAGGAACCCTCCCCCTTCTGGGTTAATTCTTGTCTCCACCCCCTACCCACCTCTGAGTAACGTTCCTTGGTTTTATCCCCCACCCACACCCCAGTACTACCCCTTTTAGAGAATACAGAGCCAAGTATCATTTTGTGGTGCTAAGTAATTTGTATGGAATTTGTTAATGATAGCAAGAAAAGTAGTAAAATAGATCCCCACAGCCAGCAGAAATAGATCCCCCCCAGAAACAATAGATTTGATCAAAAACAACAGACTCCCCCCAGCAACAATGGACCCCCACAACAAAATACCACCCCAGCAGCAACAACAGATGCTGCCAGCATCAATAGACTCTCTCTCCAGCAGCCAGCAACAATAGACCCCCCCCCCCCTTGTCAATAGTAGATCTCTTCCAGCAATAATTGACCCCCAGCAACAATAGATCCCCCACCAGCAACAATAGACCTCCCAGTAACAATAGACTGTCAACCAAAAATAGATCTGCTCCAGCAACAATGGATCACCCAGCAGCCATTATTAATAGACCCTTCAGCACACCCCAACACCCCCCACCAATACTCATAGTACATTGATTGTTGGGAAAGCGTTATTGTGGATGGAAGGGTCTAAAATATAGTATATTATTATACTTCATATTATTGCATTCATGGAAGCCATTTAGATCCATATTATAGATCAGACATACAGTATCTCACAAAAGTGGGTACACCCCTCACATTTTTGTAAATATTTTATTATATCTTTTCATGTGACAACACTGAAGAAATTACACTTTGCTACAATGTAAAGTAGTGAGTGTACAGCTTGTATAACAGTGTAAATTTGCTGTCCCCTCAAAATAACTCAACGCACAGCCATTAATGTCTAAACCACCTCCGGTTTCAATAACGATACTAATAATTACTATAAATTATTTGTCCTTCAACATTTTGATTTACAACAAGGATGAGGGTCTAGTATGAAATCTAAAGGTGGGCACCACACCAACAAAAATGTTTTGGGGTTCCCCCTAAACCTATCCTTGATCCCTAACACTTACCCTTCTCTTTCCTCACCAGCCAGGCTGCACACACAAGGGTCAGTGTGGATTTTTAGGTGGGCCCTACACTGTTTTTTGGATTTGATTTTTGTTTTGTTTTTTGCACAGGGCCCCTCTTAAAATCTAATGTTATTTAACGGGAATATTTTTTTCTAAATGTCACTTTTGCTGTAGTATATCCTATAGGTGTGCCACTTCTTGTGCAGATTTAAGGCATCCCTCAAGTTTGTTATTTACAGGAATTGAGTATTTTTAATGTTATTCTTTAAACCTTTTGAAAAAACCTGCTCTCGGCTTAATATTTAAAATGTGTTTTTTTTTTCACAATAATACATTTCGTTCCATTGCAGTGCCCAGTTATCCAAAAGCTTGCACACTGGTCATTAACCACTTGCCGACCGCCTTCCACATATATACTGCGGCAAGGTGGCTTGGCTGTGCAAACCGATGTACCTGTACATCGGTCTGTGCATATGGTACTGCGGGCGCATGTGGGTTCACCGGCCACCCGTGATCACGGTGAAGAGAGGCAGAACAGGGATCTGCCTATGTAAACAAGGCAGATCCCAGTTCTGACAGGGGAGGAGAGAGAGTCCGTCCCCCATACAGTTAGAAACACTTCCCTAGGGAACACTTAACCCCTTGATAGCCCCTTAGTGTTAACCCGTTCCCTGCCAGTGCCATTTATAAAGTGATCAGTGCATTTTTATAGCACTGATCATTGTATTGGTGTCACTGATTACCAAAAAGTGTCACTTAGGGTCAGATTTGGTCGCTGCAATGTTGAGTCCCGCTAAAAATTGCTGATCACGCCAATACTAGTAAAAGCAATAAAAACATTTTTTTAAATCCCTACATCTTTCCCCTATTTTGTAGAGGCTATAACTTTTGTACAAACCAATCAATATATGCTTATTGTGTGTGTGTTTTTTTTTTTACCCAAAATATGTAGCAGAATACATATTGACCTAAACTTTTTTTGATTAGCTATTATAACAAAAAGTAAAAAATATTGTTTGTTTTTTTTCAAAATTGTCAGTCTTTTTTTGTTTATAGCACAAAAAATAAAAACCACAGAGGTAATCGCATACCACCAAAAGAAAGTTCTATTTGTGGAAAAAAAAGGACATAAATTTTGTTTGGGTACAACATTGTAGGACCATGCAATTGTCAGTTAAAGCGACGCAGTGGCGTATTGCAAAAGATGGCCTGGTCATTAATCCTTCCAGGGCTGAAGTGGTTAAAATGGCAGAAAAAAATTACAACATTTTGGCTCCCTGAGACCTGACACTATGTTTAGGGTTTGCAAATTTTTCAACGGAGCAATCCCTGCTGAGCAAGCGGAGTCCATAAAAACGGACAGCCCCATGTGAAAGGGGCCTAAGTCTGTTGGTTTAAATGCCATACCTTAAACAATGTAGATTTGACTATTATCTTTATTGTATAGGCCTTCAGATATTAAGCTTCAAATTATGTTTAGGGTCATACTCCCTATAGTGCACAGTTTTGAATTGTCAAATAATGTTTTAATAAAGAAATAGATTATTGATATCATTTATTTTATCAATGTTTCTATTAGTGTTCTCTACATAGAGTATATTATTTTAAATTTCTGTAAATTTTGTAGCTCTGATAAAGGGGAATTGTTTGGGCTCCTGAAATGCACTTGTTGCCTTTTTTTTCTTCTGGTCTTTTTGCTTGTGGAATCAAATAATTACTTTTAGACTTTGGCACTTCTTCTTGCTCAATCATACATGGATTATTCAAATTGAGTGATCTCTGCCCCTCAGAAGGGGCCCCCATGTTGTGGAGAATTGATAAACCTAAGCCATTGTTTTTATTGTAGAAAAAGTATGTACACCCTGCCTCTGCCTCTACCTCTTCTTGGATTTCTGTTGAATGTGGGTGATAGAGGTTTGTAGGTTGTAGGAGTGCATTGGGGTACACTACATGCAGGATAAGACCTAAAGCCTAAGTTGAGATAAAATGAAAATCAGAAAAATTTGAACAAGAGACATAACCTATAGCTAGCATGATGTGCCCTTTGTGTTTATTGTTTTTCTTGTTCTTCCACCCAACATTGCAGTAATCTTCTGGTGCAGCAGGGGTTAATACAGCTAAAAGGCAGTCAGGAGTGCTCATCAGGAGAGCTTGACTATGCCTGCCCTTTCCTACCAGATCCACCATTCATAGAAGCCATACTACATCTTCTACGAATGGCACAGGATCACTGAATTAAGGAGGCAAGCTATCATCAACCCACCTACAATACAGAAAAACACACAAAAAGATACAAAATGTGAGGATCTATTGAAGCGGATAATGAGAGTGATGCCAAATGGTTACAAAGTTTGACAACAGGCATGTGTAAAAGAAGAGTCATGGAGGGTATATGGCTAAGTGGTTAGCATTTCGGTCTAGCAGCACTTGGGTTGTTGGTCTGAAACCTAACCACAGCACTACCTGCCTGGAGTTTGCATGTTCTCCTTGTGACTGCGTAGGCTTCCTCCCACACTCTAAAGACATGCTGGTAGGTAGATTGACCCTAGTAGGTGTATGTATGAATGTGAGTTAGGTTACTTTAAGCCTCATACACATGATCAGACTTTGTACAAACTTTCCTGTGGATTTTTGTACAAAGGGCGTCGGCCGTGAACTTGTATTGCATACACACGGCAGGACTTTTTCAACCAACTTTCACAAAATCACATGTTTTATTTGCTCTTTACTGCCACTTTTGGTCAACTTCTGTATTGTTGTCTGATCTTTTGCATTGGTTCTGAGCATGCGTGTTTGTACTTTGTACAAAAGTCCTATGGTTTCTGTACACGTGATCAGACTTTGCTCCATAGGACTGTTGTTGCTAGAAAGTTTGTCCGTTCATACAGCCAACAAAAGTCTGATGAAAACCGAAAAAGTTTGTCCGATGGAGCATACACACAGTCGGATGTTGCCTTATAACAGCTAATTTGCATGTTTGTTGTCAAAAAGTCTGATCGTGTGTATTGGCATTCAGATTGTAAGCTGCTTTAGGGCAGGGACTGATGTGCAATATATGTGTAAAGCACTGTGTACATTGGCAGCCCCATACAAGTACCTGTAATAAGTAAGCATGTGTAGGAGAAGAGTATAAAAGGTATGACAGTGAGCAGTGGGTGCAGAAGAGAAGTAGCGTATTATATAACTGTAGCTAGTATGTGCATGAGAGGAGTGAAAAAGGTTATGGCATGTGCAAAAAAAGATTTTATATTTTTTTATTATATTTTGAGGTTAAAATATGAGGGTGCACATATTAAGTAAATGTTGCCTTGGGAAAAATGAGAGATTAAATGCATTGTTTTTTTTAAACTGTTACTATTTATTCCCTATAAAAAAAACAAGGAAATAAAAGCACATGTATCCAAATCTGCTGCTAAATTAAAGCCATATCTGCCAAAAAACAAAAAAAAACTCTTGGACTCCAAAGAGCTTTAAGGAAAAAGAGAAATAACAACGAAAACGCAAAACAAATAAAGGGGAACACAAATGAATGTGATTATGGCTGCTACAGTCTTCAAAATGGTTCTAACATGAAACCCTGTCTATATACTTGTTTTTGCAGGAGAAAAATGCATGGGCATTCAAGTGGTTGAGAGCTTGATCAGAAAATTGGGAAAATTATACCTTTTGCTAGTTAATTGAATAAGTTACAACTGCAAATTTTGTATCATTTGTTTCGGTCATGGCAATATTAGGCTGGATTAACACATAAGCATTTTTAGTGCTTTTTGCATTTTGCAGATTTGCACAACAGAATGTGTTCCATAGGAAACCATGTTAAATGGACTGTAGTGCAAATCTGCAAAATGCAAAAAGCACAAAAAATGCATAGGTGTGATTCCAGCCATACACCATGTCTGATTAAGAGATTTGAGACATCCCAGAACTTGCAACTACTCTGCCAAAAGAAGTATATATTTATCCTTAATTTTCCATCTTCTATCGTTGGCTAACAAGTGGCAAACAACGTCACTACTTTTTTTTTTAAGGAGTATGATTTTATAGTGTTAGGGAGGATACAGAGAAAACAAATGTCATTGCATATATAGCCTCAAAGTGTTCTCATAGACACATTTTATATAGTATATAAATGTGCTAAGTTTAACACCTTTAGCTGAGACAGAAAACCTCCCATACCTTCCACAGTTTTTCATAGTAGTTGGCTGACATTATTTATTTTAATAATTACACGTGAGGGGCCAGCTTTTTTAGGCTTGTCAAGTATCGTATAATATAAATCAATTAAATCGATTCTGTTCTACGGGATTGAAATTCAAGTTGAAGTGATTGATGAACATTGGTATAGCAGAATTAATGCAGCAAATTAAATTGAGGATGTAGACTTTGAACTGACTGAAAAGCCTTAGGTTCACATTAACTTTTGTCAGGAAAATCAGATGGCTCTTGGAGCACTTATTTTTGAAGATACAACAGTCTTCAGTTTAATTTATAGGTCAGAAGAAAAAGTAAAAACTCATTTTTTTTTACCTTCTAACACATTTAGCTCTTTTAAAGAAAAGCAAGCTTACGTGAAAGCTTTTCATACCAGTATAATGTGCAAAACGTTATTGCTCTTCAGCACTTCATAACAAATAGAAATGTACTTGTATATCTGTATTAAAATGCAGATGTTTGTAATACCAAGTAATCATTTTATTATTATATGCAGTAATTGGCAATAAATTAACCATAATTAGTTTAACGAAGAGACAGAACATGTAATTGAAACAGAAGAGTTTCAAATACTTATATGCAACAAGCAGTTTTCTACAGTGATGTGTATATTATATTACATCCTACATACAGTGGAACGGAGCTGACCAAACTTTTGATGGAAATCCCCCTGGGCTTGTATCATAGCCTCTTCATCTATGTAGACTGCTGGTCTTCGCGAAGCAAGAAAGTACTGCACTTTTCTGAGGCTCCAACCAATGACATACATGAGAAATCCACATACTGCAGCTGTAGATCTGCCAACGCCAGCATTGCAATGAACATAGACTGTGTGACCATTTTCTAACAGTCCAAACAGGAGGTATACAGCTTGTGGAAGCATCCGAACTCTGCCTAAAACAAAACAGCAAGAACATATATTATTTTAGATAAAATCTGTTTTGTAATTTAAACATATACTGTATAATGGTCTTAATTATTTAGAATAGAGTAAATAAAAAACTTGCAGAAAGTTTAAAAACCAACCAACACATCAAAACTTATTTTTATTAAACTTTCAAAAACATTGCTGCAAATATACATGCCGTTTCAGTGCTCCCAATAAAGACCCATTTACACTAATCAAAACGCCGCTGGAAAGCAATTTATATATATATATATATATATATATATATATATATATATATTTATGGTCTAGAGCCCTCTGACCGATACGTATAAGGATGACAAACAAGGTTAACATAAACTCCCTTCCTAGAAATGGACCTGAAAGTGTGCCCTGGTCTAACGTACGGTATACCAAAATAAGGGGGCATACCCTAGATAGAGAAATGGGTATAAATGAGATGAATATGAAATGGAGTGAAATGAGTACTCTCATGAGGAGTATAATGCCTGAGAAATGCCCTAAAAAGGGGATGGGTGGGTGGGTATCGCGCACCGGAACCGACGAGGGAGGCAGGCGAACGGGCTAGTTATATACCCCACCGGGCTCCTCCCATAATTCCAGGCCACCATACTGGCCTTTCTATTTATGGTCTAGAGCCCTCTGACCGATACGTATAAGGATGACAAACAAGGTTAACATAAACTCCCTTCCTAGAAATGGACCTGAAAGTGTGCCCTGGTCTAACGTACGGTATACCAAAATAAGGGGGCAAAAACATTCAGGTAGGGGTTGTATTTTATTGTTTCAAGTTTGAGACTGGGTGAGTTTAACAAAGGCCTGGGCCATCTCCACTTGCGGGTTGGGTATGTAACGGGCGAAACAGGTGGACTTCCATCTGCCCAACTTCTTGATAACATGGTCCGGGACTCCTTGACGGGAGGCGGTTGAAGCTGCTCCGATACGGAAAGAATGTCCGGAGTAGTGAGTAGGATTGAGGTGAAGGATGCCCAGAAGTATCCTGACATGTTCCATAAACTGGGCAGCGTTCAGTGGTTTAGTGTGAAATGGCAGAAGCGGGCCAGACCCTGGTTGACCGGCCAGAAGGTTTAACAAGCGGGTGAGAATGGCGACCGGGCACCAGCGGTTGTTGGTCTTATAGAAATGTATGTCAGTACCCGAGCCAAGCTGCTGCGTCTTGGAGACTGCTAAGTGTAGAATATAATGATCTTCGTATCGGACCAGGTGGTGCTTGCACAGCATGCGTGCTGAGGGGCCATTACAAGTAAACTCGCCTGGCCGTAAGAAGCCGTAGAAGGCCAGGTGTATGGCTGCTTGCAAGACGATACTTATGCAGAGACCAAAAGGTGAAGTGGCCAGAATATCTGACATATCTCTAAAAACGTCTCCTGTAATAGGCAGCCGTTTGGTGAGGGCCACTAGCTGGCGCTTCTGGATGCCGCGCATAAGAGCCCGTACGGCGTGATAAGAAAATAAGGAAGGTTCGGTAGGGTCCTGGAGGGACGAGAAATGTTGTACACCGGCCAGATATAGCCGGATTGTATTAAAGGACAACGCCAACTCCGAGTGGCAGTGGGAAATGAAGCCTAGGACTTGCTTGACACGGGACGTCTCTGTGCTGTGACACGTCATGAAGCGGTTAAAGGCCCTCCAGGCCGATTGATAGGCCTTGAGGGTATTGCGTGAGAGGGAGTGCTCGATGAGTTGGGTCACCGCTAGGAGGTGTGGTGCTAATCCAGGGTCAGCTGAGACCAGTCCGGGATAGCTGCTGATGTTGGTCCAGCTCCGGGTACCTGATCAAAAAAAGAGACAAAGTTAAAGCGGGAGAGGGCGTCCGCTGCCTGATTGAATTTACCGGGGATGAAGGAACAATGGATATTGAACTGAAATGATAAAGAAAGCTGGACCAGTCGACGAAGGAAGGACATAATTGCTAGAGAGTTGGATCTGCCTTTATTAATGATCTCCGCAGTGGCTAAATTATCTGTAGAAAAGGTCACCGTTTGCCCCGACCAACTGCGGCCCCATGTGTGAGCTGCAGCTACGATAGGGTACAACTCAAAGAGGGAGGACGTCTCGGCGAAGCCAGGAATAGCCAGTATCTGGGGAGGCCAGGGAGCTGCGAGCCACAGATGGCCAAAAATAGCCGCAAAGCCTGTGGAGGCCACTGCGTCGGTCACCACCTGGGGTGAAAGGGAAGACACAGAGGGAATGAACAGGGACACGCCATTCCAAGAGGATAGGAACTCCTCCCACATAGCAAGGTCTGCGGGATCCAGGCTGAGGACTTGCTCCGGGTCCTGTGAGAGGGACAGTAAGACTAATAGGCGTGACACGAATGCGCGACCCTGAGGGATGATGCGCATGGCGAAATTCAGCATGCCGAGTAGGGACTGTAGCTGTCTTTTGGTGCAAGTTCTGGCACGGGTGAAGTCCCTCAGGACCGTCCTGATGCGGGCCAGTTTATCCAGGGGGAGGCTGGCCTGCATAGTGTTGGTGTCTAGGCTGACCCCGAGAAAGGTGATGGTCTGCGTCAGACCGTCCACCTTGTGCTCGGCAATGGGGACGTTGAGGTTACTGAAGACCGCCCTCAACTTATGCAGATCTCCTGGAGGTGAGCCGGGTGGCTCGATCAGCAGGAAGTCATCCAGATAGTGTATGACTCCCCGACACTGGGCTACGTGCAGCAGGATCCACGTGAGAGTCTGAGCGAAAGTATCGAAGAGCCAGGGGCTGCTCTTGGACCCGAATGTAAGTTTGGTGGCAAAATAGTACCGCTCCTTCCACTTGATGCCATGCCAGCACCAGAGAGATGGGTGGATGGGAAGGAGCTTGAAGGCGTCCGAGATGTCGGCCTTGGAGAGCCAGGTTCCTGTGCCTGTTTTGAGAATGGCCTGGATGGCCGTGTCTACAGATGTATACTTGAGGGAGAACTCCTCTGAGGGGATAAGGGAATTAAGACTGGGGACAGAAGAGGAATGAGGCGCTGACAAATCGTACACCAATCTGAGTTTATTAGAGAACTTGCCCTTGACAAGCCCAACAGGGCTGACTCTCCAGGTGTTGAATGGGGGCTGTGTGAAAGGGCCTATGATGAAGTCTCGGTCTAACTCTGACTGTAGTAGTTGGTCAACGGCTCGTTCGTCCATAGCTGCTGACCGCAGGTTCTGGTATTCGTGCGTGAGGTGAGGGAGAGAAATAAGTCCAGTGTGAAAGCCTTGAGTGAAGCCCTGAACAAGGTAGACGGATAGTGAGGGGGTAGGATGATCGGTGAGGTAGATGCTGAGCCACGAGACGTTGACCCAGCTTAGTCAAAATTTCTTAACCGGTTTGACCTCACACATGATCCTGGGATGAGCCCTATGACACTGTGTGCATACGTGGAGCAGCCTGCACTGACTGAAATTGCATGAGCCGCTGTTATAATTGTTGCAGATTGCTGCGCCCCCCATGGTCTTGATCGGGCGCCCAAATTTATCCGTCTGCGGCAGACGTGCCGGCGCCTGTGAGCCCTGAGCGGTACCTGAGGTAGAAGGACCGTCTGAGGGCGGGGCTGCCACTGAGCTAGCGCACCAAGTCGCGGTGTGAGTAGCCGATTGGCAAATCGCACAAAGAGGAGACCGTAGCCCCGCAAAGTGGCGGCAGAATAGTTCTGTATCCATGACGCTCCAATCAGTAGGCGTCTGGAACTGGACGAGCCTGGCGGCCGCTTTGGCGGAAAAGGAGCGGTGGTAGTCGTAAAATTAAAACCCGCCGTATTTATAACCTAGATCTACTACCACATGGAGGTAGCGATCCAGCTCCTCCCTCCTGCCAGGGGAGACTGAGCAGATGATGTCCCTCATCATGCCGAAGGCCAGTGTAAATTCGGTGACAGAAAGCTTCCTGTCCAGCCTGGGGTCTTTGGTCTTGAGGACCACCGACACATCCCCCCATGTATAAGCCTTGTTTTCTGCCAGTTCATGAATGGAGATGAGAAGCGAAGCCAGATTGACGTCCTTGCCCTCTAAGATGTCCTTCCTGATGCTAGCTGATACCAGATGAGAGGGGTACACCACTGATGTACACTCGGTGGTACCTGCGAGAGGGTTGGTCACTGCCTGGGATGCTGGTACTGGAGGAGACACGGGCGGGTGGGTCTCGAGGAGGGCCACCCGATTCTGGACCTCTGACATTGAGGTCGTCAGGGAAGACACCAAGGTATGGAGCTGCGAAATAGAAGAGGCGATAGAGCCCAGTGAGGCCTGCTGGGTACTAGCCTCAGCCGCAGCTGGGGGAGGAAAGAGGAGCCTGAAAAGCTCGGCCTTCCTGGCTGTTGCCGGAAAGGGTACGCCTCTGCGCCTAAGCTCAGCTGTCATCCTAGGAATGGTCCATGCTCTGAGGGACCGTTGGCTGCCACTCTCTGAGACTAGAGACGGAGACAATGGGGCAGTGAGGTCCTCGCTGCCAGCCCGAGACATGGTGGCGTAATCCAGGCCTGGCGAGCCTATTAGTCCTTGGGTTCGGGTTTTCTCCTACGCGGAACCTATATGAGGGTGACATGGATTACAAGACACGTTGGAGATCCTGAAAAAGCATATATGCTTAACAAGAAGGATGCTTCCGCTCATGAGCGTTTCCTCCCAGAAGACGTTTTTTTTTTCCTTTTTTTCTTACCTAAGGAGGCACCGTCCCACCAGGTGCAGGGTGGACCTACTGAAAACTCGACTGACCTGAGGAGATGAAGGTGAAGTTTGAGAGTTCTATACCTGAACAGAAATGCTAGCCAAAATAGTGATTTCATGGAGGTGAGATTTATTTTATTTATTTTTTCCTGGCAGGTATGAAACTTTGAAGCAATTTATAGTGAAATGTGGTCGGTGAGCCAGGCCCCCGGTAGGAATCCAAAGTTTGAAAAATCAACTGGACTTGAACCGGGAAGCGATATGACAGTGAAATGAGTGAATCCGCCATGACAGATGTCCGGATCGCCATGCCACCATCTTGCGACCGAGCACGAAACGGATTCTGGAGCATGTACTGAAAATGAGGCCTGTCCTAGGGCACGCCGAGGCGAATTTGGTGCACGGATGTGACTATTCGTACCGGAGCGTGATAGGTGAGATGAAATGATACCCATGACAAAGACAAGAATCAGAGGATGTGCCCATGAATGAAACAAACGAATCCTGTCTTTGGAGCATGTACTGAAATGAGGCGTGACAGCTGGGCACACCGGAACAAATCGGTGCATCAATAAATGCAACAGGATTCGAATCGGAGCGTGATAAGTGACAGAAAATGATATGCCATGACAGAGACAAGAATCAACGACTGGACAGATGGTTACAACAAAGAATCCTTCTCTGGAGCATGTACTGAAATGAGGCGTAACAGCTGGGCACACCGGAACGAATCGGTGCATTAATGCATGCGACGGGATTCGAATCGGAACGTAATAAGTGACAGAAAGGGTATGCCATGACAAAGACTAGAATCAGGGATTGTGCCTGAACCTGCGAGTGACTCAGTCTCTGGAGCATGTACAGAAATGAGGCCGAATAACTAGGGCACTCCGAAGCGAATCGGTGCATCGGGGATGCGACAGGATTCGCACCGGAGCGCGGTGAGTGACAGAAATGAAATGAATCGATCTGATATCAAAAAGATTGAAATGATGTGAAGTGACATGAAATGATCGAAATAATTCGAACGGAATGAAATGATCGAAATGACTCAAATATATGAAATGAATCGTATTTGGAACGGTCGGATCGGTTTACCGTTTGAAAGGACACGACATTCGAAATGATCCGGACTGCTAGAATTAACGTAACGAGCAGTCGGCTGCGGTATCGAAGTAATTCGACCGATTCGAATATTTAAGTAATGATTGGGGAGTCGTTCGGCTCGACCTGACGTGCCTACGAAATGAAGTGCCCGATGTGGCACGACCGACGCGTCTCGAAAGGAAATAACAACTTTCCTTCGCAAGAAAAAGGAGTAGTGACATGAGGTAACGAGTACGAGTGACACGGTTTAAAACATTCGTGAAATGAAAGGTGAGAGGTTCGTGAGTTCAGGATATCGTGTTTAAGTGACATTGTAACACATGAAATGAGAAAATGGGTGCCGAAGCCCTACCTGCGACAGCCGGCCCAGACGCGTTGTACGACAATGGCAATTTCTTTGAGTATTGCGACACTCGGACGGAAAACACACGAACGCCAACGACAAGACGACTGACAACATGGACACGATCAAGACAAACACGGGGACTCACGAACACAACTCGCTACGTTTGGTCTCAAACAGTCGGCCCTTGATTTCTGACGTATCAGATATCGCGCACCGGAACCGACGAGGAAGGCAGGCGAACGGGCTAGTTATATACCCCACCGAGCTCCTCCCATAATTCCAGGCCACCATACTGGCCTTTCTATATATATATATATATATATATATATATATATATATATATATATATATATATATACATATATACACACACACAGTGCCTTGCGAAAGTATTCGCCCCCCTTGAACTTTTCAACCTTGTGCCACATTTCAGGCTTCAAACATAAAGATATAAAATTTTTATTTTTTGTGAAGAATCACCAACAAGTGGGACACAATTGTGAAGTGGAACGAAATCTATTGGATATTTTAAACTTTTTTAGCAAATAAAAAACTGAAAAGTGGTGCGTGCAAAATTATTCGGCCCCTTTACTTTCAGTGCAGCAAACTCACTCCAGAAGTTCAGCGAGGATCTCTGAATGATCCAATGTTGTCCTAAATGACTGATGGTGATAAATAGAATCCACCTGTGTGTAATCAAGTCTCTGTATAAATGCACCTGCGCTGTGATAGTCTCAGGGTTCTGTTGAAAGCGCAGAGAGCATCATGAAGACCAAGGAACACACCAGGCAGGTCCGTAATTCTGTTGTGGAGAAGTTTAAAGCTGGATTTGGATACAAAAAGATTTCCCAAGCTTTAAACATCCCAAGGAGCACTGTGCAAGCGATCATTTTGAAATGGAAGGAGTATCAGACCACTGCAAATCTACCAAGACCTGGCCGTCCCTCTAAACTTTCAGCTCAGACAAGGAGAAGACTGTCAGAGATGTAGCCAAGAGGCCCATGATCACTCTGGATGAACTGCAGAGAACTACAGCTGAGGTGGGAGAGTCTGTCCATAGGACAACAATCAGTCGTACACTGCACAAATCTGGCCTTTATGGAAGAGTGGCAAGAAGAAAGCCATTTCTCAAAGATATCCATAAAAAGTCTTGTCTAAAGTTTGCCACAAGCCACCTGGGAGACACACCAAACATGTGGAAGAAGGTGCTCTGGCCATATGAAACCAAAATCGAACTTTTTGCCCACAATGCAAAACGATATGTTTGGCGTAAAAGCCACACAGCTCATCACCCTTAACACACCATCCCCACTGTCAAACATGGTGGTGGCAGCATCATGGTTTGGGCCTGCTTTTCTTCAGCAGGGACAGGGAAGATGGTTACAATTGAGGGGAAGATGGATGCAGCCAAATACAGGACCATTCTGGATGAAAACCTGTTGGAGTCTGCAAAAGACCTGAAACTGGGACTGAGATTTATCTTCCAACAAGACAATGATCCCAAACATACAGCAAAATCTACAAAGGAATGGTTCACAAATAAACGTATCCAGGTGTTAGAATGGCCAAGTCAAAGTCCAGACCTGAATCCAATCGAGAATCTGTGGAAAGAGCTGAAAACTGCAGTTCACAAACGCTCTCCATCCAACCTCACTGAGCTTGAGCTGTTTTGCAAGGAAGAATGGGCAAGAATTTCAGTCTCTGCATGTGCAAAACTGATAGAGACATACCCCAAGCGACTTGCAGCTGTAATCGCAGCAAAAGGTGGCTCTACAAAGTATTAACGCAAGGGGGCCGAATAATTTTGCACGCCCCACTTTTCATTTTTTTATTAGTTAAAAAAGTTTCAAAAATCCAATAGATTTCGTTCCACT
The DNA here is from genome assembly GCF_037356315.1 of Lithobates pipiens. NCBI lineage: Eukaryota > Metazoa > Chordata > Amphibia > Anura > Ranidae > Lithobates > Lithobates pipiens. The sequence continues at coordinate 175,814,795 of NW_027507758.1, forward strand.
TCACAATTGTGTCCCTCTTGTTGGTGATTCTTCACAAAAATTAAAAATTTTATATCTTTATGTTTGAAGCCTGAAATGTGGCAAAAGGTTGAAAAGTTCAAGGGGGCCGAATACTTTCGCAAGGCACTATATATATATATATATATATATATATATATATATATATATAGGCAATGAATACAGTAACTTTTGGGGCCATTGGCATTTATACAGTGATAGGTGCTATAAAAATACATCAAGAGTAACTTCCCCCTTACAACAAAGGCAACATTAAAAATGTTTAGTAACGGCAATCTACCAACAGATACTTTTATTGCTTTTTATTTATTATTTGCATACCTTATTTTTTTACTAAGGGCAAATGAATCCAACTCCCTTTACTTCCTGAAACTCAGTCTAGAACTGTGGGAACATGTGATTGGATGTTCCAAGGACACAGTTTTAAGGCCAGCGTGACATCACCAGTGGCTCGGCTGCATGAATTGGCGTCATGTTACGTCGCTTCTATTTGTGGCCACTAGGGGCGCACGCTCTCGCTGCTCGCCCCCAGAGCCGATGCGAGTGCCATGCGCGGTCATAAAGATCACTTGTGACACGCCGAGAATCGGGATCACTGTGTGTAAACACAGAGATCCCGGTTCTCTGAGGGGAGAAGAGACAGATTGGTGTTCATAGTTTGTATGAACACACAATCTATCTCTTCCCCTAGCAAGTTCCATCCCCCCATCAGTTAGAACATGTAGCAGGGAACACAATGAACCCCTTGATCGCCCCCTAGTGTTAACCCCTTCACTGCCAGTGACATTTTTAGTGTAAGCAATGCACTGTAATTTTTATAGCACTGATCGCTGTATACCGTATATACTCGAGTATAAGCCGAGATTTTCAGCCTCTTTTTTGAGGCTGAAAGTGCCCCCCTCGGCTTATACTCGAGTCATCGCTGTCTGCCCGCTCGATCAGCGTGTCGAGCAGACAGACAGCGGCCATTCTATAATTCAAAAGCCGCGCCTCCGGCTCCGCCTTCGCCTGTGATAGGCGGAACACTGAATTTCCCAGCAGCCTGTGTTCCGCCTATCACGGACATCGTATCATCCTCGTACTACGGACGAGGATGATACGATGTCCGTGATAGGCGGAACACAGGCTGCTGGGAAATTCAGTGTTCCGCCTATCACAGGCGAAGGCGGCGGCGCAGCTTTTGAATTTTACAATGGCCGCCGAGGCGCCGACGAAGAGGGCACGGGACGGAGGCAAGGCAAGGCACGGCACGGGACGGGACGGGACGGGACGGAGGCAAGGCACGGCGGCAAGGCACGGCACGGCACGGGACGGAGGCAAGGCACGGGACGGAGGCTCGGGACAAAGGCTCGGGACACAGGTAGGCTGGACACACACACACACACACACACACACACACACACACACACACACACACACACACACACACACACACACAGGGATGGATGGATGGATGGAGACACACACACACAGGGATGGATGGATGGAGACACACACACACAGGGATGGATGGATGGATGGATGGAGACACACACACACAGGGATGGATGGATGGATGGACACACACACACACAGGGATGGATGGACGGACACACAGGGATGGACGGACACACAGGGATGGACGGACACACAGGGATGGACGGACACACACACAGGGATGGACAGGCATGTCTCACCCTCGGCTTATACACGAGTCAATAAGTTTGCCAGTTTTTTTGGGGGTAAATTGGGGGCCTCGGCTTATATTCGGGTCGGCCTATACTCGAGTATATACGGTAAATGCCAATGGCCCCAAAAATGGGTCAAAATTGTCCATTGTGTCCGCCATAATGTTGCAGTCACGATAGAAATGCAGATCGCTGCCATTTCTAATAAAAAAAAATAATAATAATAAAAATACTATAAACCTATCCCCTATTTTGTATATGCTATAACTTTTGCGCAAACCAATCAGTATATACTCTGATTGCGATTTTTATTACCAAAAATATGTAGAAGAGTACATATCAGCCTAAACTGAGAAAAAACGTGCTTTTTAAAAAAAAATTAGATATTTATTATAGCTAAAAAGTACAAAATATTGTGTTTTTTTTTCAAAATTGTCACTTTTTGTTTATAGCACAAAAAATAAAAAAACACAGGGATGATCAAATACCACCAAAAGAAAGCTCTATTTGTGGGAAAAAAAAGGATGTCAATTTTGTTTGGGTACAATGTCGCACGACCGCGCAATTGTCAGTTAAAGTGACACAGTGCAGAATCGCAAAAATGGCCTGGTCATTCAGCAGCCAAATCTTCTGGGGCCGAAGCGGTTAAAGAAACCAGCAGGCAAGAAAAACTGTAACTGTAAGTGAAAGCAAATATGATGTAAATCGGCATAAGCTGGTCGGCAAGTGGTTAAATAGCTAGACACTAATATGACAGTCCAGTATAACACTACCAAAGAAGTGTCAGGGCTGGGCTCTAAGCCTTCCCTTCTCAGTGCTTGGGTTGCTCAGCTGTCAGTTATTTGCCAGCACTCATCGTTCCACAGCGGCTTACCTGGTGATCATTTCCTGCTCATCAGTCTAGCCTACAGCCAGCCCCTTCTGGCTATTTAAACTGCCTGGTTCATTTCTTCCGTGTCTTCGCCTTAGTCAAACATATCTGGAGACTCTCTGCTGTGTTCCTGTTGAAGACTTGCCTGGCTGATGTCCCTTCTGGTTCCTGATCCTGTCTGCTGCCTCTGACTACGCCGATCTCTGGTTTCCTGATTTATTGGCTTGTTCTGACTACCCGCTTTGGCTACCGTACCCTGGCTATATTTTGACTATATTTACTATTTGTACCATTTTTACCATTATATTAACCGGTTCCCGACCAGCGCACGACGATGTACGTCGACAGAATGGCACGGGCAGGCATATTGGCATACAGGTACGTCCAATATTCAATGCCGCCCTGCCATCGGGAGCACGCTGCCGCCGACGCGCTCCCGCACTGGTCGGGACCCCCGTGAGTCCGGTCGCGGGACCCGCGGACTCGATCACCGCGGGCATCCCCGCGATCGTCTCACAGGGACGGCTGAATGGAGGAAATGCCATGTAAACAGCATTTCTCCATTCTGCCTAGCAAGAATCACTGCATTTATATAGCAGTGATTACTGTATAAATGACAATGGTCCCAAAAATGTGTCAAAAATGTCCGATGGGTCCCCTACAATGTCGCAGTCACAATAAAAATGATCGCCGCCATTACTAGTAAAAAAAAAAATGATAAAAAATTAATAAAAGTGCTATAAAACTATCCCTATTTTGTAAACGCTATAACTTTTGCGCAAACCAATCAATAATCGCTTATTGCGATTTTTTTTTACCAAAAATATGTAGAAGAATACGTATCGGCCTAAACTGAGGGAAAAAAATGTTTTTTTATATATTTTTGGGGGATATTTATTATAACAAAAAGTAAAAAATAATGTGTTTTTTTAAAAATTGTCGCTCTATTTTTGTTTATAGCGCAAAAAATAAAAACCGCAGGGGTGATCAAATACCACCAAAAGAAAGCTCTATTTGTGGTAAAAAAAGGACGTCAATTTTGTTTGGGAGCCACGTCGCACGACCGCACAATTGTCAGTTAAAGCGACGCAGTGCCGAATCGCAAAAAGTGGTCTGGTCTTTGACCAGCAAAATGGTCCGGTCTGTAAGTGGTTAAAAGGTGTGATTTTAACTGCATTTTCTGTCTCCGTCTGATTCATAGCTCCTGACAGTAGGTGAAGGCCATGAATCCAGAAGATACAGATGGTCCACCTAGTGGTAATATTTTTTCCAGATTAAATGAGCAGGACCACCACATGGATCAGTTTGCCATAGCGTTATATGCTCCTGATTCGCACTGCTCATCTAGATCCTCCCACTGTGAGGCCGCGTACACACGCGCGGACTGTTCGCCCAATTTTGTCTGTCAAACAGTTTCGGCAAACAGTCCGCTCAAAATTAGCATGGACGGACATGGCCACACACGACGGACGAACAGTTTGCTGAAACCGTGCGCGATGACGTGAACGGCACGTACGACGGGACGAAAAATACGACGTCCTATACACTGCATTATAACTTTCGGCGTGTAAATCCTTTCTGAGCATGCGCGGAACTTAGTTTGACGAACAAGCCTACACACGAGCGGACTGTTCGCTGAAACAAGGTTTCAGCGGACAGTTTTTCGGAAATTCCGTAAAACCTTGTTCGTCAAACTGTCCGCTGAAACTGTCCGCTGAAAGCCCACACACGAGCGGACTGTCCGCCCAAACACTGTTCAGCGGACAAAGTTGGGCGAACAGTCCGCCCGTGTGTACGCGGCCTGACTGTTCCAGTACAACTTGTATTGCAGGCTATCCCTGCTGCTGCTCCAGTCTCTGTGCAGGCACCCACCTTGAATATTACCTCTATAAGAGATATGTCTTGTTCCACTCTGCTTCCCCAGCGATTTGGGGATGATCTAGTTAAATGCAGAGGGTTTTTCAACCAGATTGGGATCTACTTTGAGATGCTGTCCCAGGCGTTCCCCATGGACAGGAGCAAAGTAGGCTTCATTATTTCTTTGCTTTCTGATAGAGGCTGAGAGGGAGATGCAAAAACCCTGAGTTACCCTGAGTTTGTGGCTTCCTTTAAAAGGGTATTTGACGTTCCCACGTGCTCCACTTCTGCTGCCAAGAGCCTCATGTCCATCAAACAGAGTACAATAAAATGTTACCGATTACGCCAGTGAATTCTGTACTCTGGCAACAGAGGCCGCTTGGAACCATTTTGCTCATGGTCTCTCAGATAACATCAAAGTAGAGATAGCAGCCCGAGAAATACCTACGAATCTGGAGAGGTTGATCACATTTGCCATTCTCATTGACTCCAGACCTTCCTTTAAGGAGCGCTTGCGGAACCCTCCTGTACATTTGGCTCCGAGCTTTGCAGCCCCACCCTTGCCTCTCTCACCTCCCATGCCTCCTGGTACTGAGTCCACCAGTGAAGTAGAACCCATGCAGTTGTGCTTCACACATCTCTCTGCGGAGGAGAGGGCCTTTAGGAGGGGGAGAGATTGTGCCTTGATTGTGGCCAGGCAGGTCACTTTTTGAGTCTTGTTCTACTCCTCCAGGAAATGTCCACACCTTGAGATCCTGTAGGGGACAGACGTTGGGTGGAGTTGTTACGTCCCCAATTATCCTGAATATAAACTTTTAGTTATAGTTAACCTTTTTTGGTCTGAGTCGGCCATCAAGACACAGGCTCTAGTTGACTCGGAGGGGCGTTTCACCATGAGATAATCCAATTCCAAGTCATTTCCACACCTCATCACCCATGGTTATTGGTTATCTTTGGTTACAGAGGCACAATCCCTCTGTAATTGGATTTGTGCTGAGGTTCTTTCCTGGTCGCCACAATGCAGTAAAACATGTTTTCATTGTGTACCTCTTTACTCTCCTCCTTGCCAGGGGAGTACTGCGAATTTAGTGGTGCCTTTACCAGAGTTCAAGCCAGTAGTTTGCCTCCACATTGGTCATATGATTGTGCAACTGACCTTCAACCTTGTCATAAGATGCGCATGGGTAAAGCGCTCTGGCGCACAGTTGTGCGCAAATGGAATAAGCTAAAGCACACGTGTACACACACAGGGTGTGACCCCTCGCTGACCTATAAAGGAAGTGAGGTCATTCAAACACACTGCTGGTTCATCTTCAGCTTCCTGTGATTCCCACGTCTGCTCTTGTGATCTGTATTACCCATTGTGACTCGGATTGCCTCATCAACCTCGCTGATCTTCTCCTGACCCGACCTCTGGCTTGACCTTGGACTCCCACTTTCTGAACGTGTTTGACCCTCAGCCTGCATCTGGACTTACCTGCTATCTCCTGTGTTCGACCCCTGGCTTGTCTTTGGATTACCCTTCTGTCTCAGCGTTCCTGGTACTTGTTGTCTTCTAAACTGGACTGTGTTTGACCCCTGGCCTGCCTCCTGGATTCTGCCTTTGCCTTACGGACTTGCTACCATTGCTTCTGGACCTTCCCGCGGGACATCACCTTTCAGCTCAAGCTACCTGCTGATCTACTAGCAAGTGACTGTCCTACCGGTAGCTTGTGCCTCTTGGTGCAACCACACTCTGTGCCACCCTCAGGGGTGGTCTGCGCCGAGTCACAACAGCGACCACTCTCGGCATCTTGGCCTCAGTGAGTACATTTATATGATAAACCTGGTGCCATGCCCCATCGTGGCCGGGTTTACCCTTTGTCTATCTCTGGGAATAAAGCCATGGCGGAGAATGTTGCCAATGCACTCTCGAGGATTCATCTGCAAATCCTTGTCTCCAGCTAGTGCTAGCTTCTTTTTTTGTGAAAAAGAAGAGTGGTGAACTGAGAGATTGTATCGATTATAGGGGTCTCAATCACTTCACTATTAAGAATGTGTATCCGATTACATTATTTGGCCGCCTCAAGGGAGCAATGGTTTTCATGAAGCTTGATCTGAGAGGGGCATATAATCTGGTGAGGATCAAGGAGGGTGAAGAATGGAAAACTGCGTTTAATACCAGGACAGGACATTACAAAAACCTTGTAATGCCATTTGGTCTTTGCAACACTCCTGCAGTTTTTCACTAATTCATCAACAATGTCCTCTGCGATATATTGCAGCAATATGTGGTGGTTTATCTCAACGATATCCTCATATATTCTGAATCCCTAGAGAGCCAAGACACAGATATCTCCCGTGTCCTACAGAGGCTGAGAGGTAATAACCTGTATTGTAAGTTTTGAGAAATTCGAGTTCCATCATGAACAGATTACATTTCTGGGTTATGTCCTTTCTACTGCTGGATTTTCAATGGACCCAGAGAAATTATCTGCAGTTTTACAGTGACCTTGACCCATAGGTCTATGTCCACAATGTTTTCTTGGCTTTGCCAATTATTATCAGAAATGTATTCAGGACTTCTCTTCTCTGGTCAAACCCCTGACTGATATGACCACAAAGGACAGCAACTCACAGAATTGGTCTCTGGATTCCAGTAAAGCCTTTGAGTCTCTCAAGGCTGCCTTTGTTTCAGCTCCTGGCCTGGCACATCCTGATCCCACATTATCTTTCAACCTTGAGGTTGTTGCAGCTGAGACTGGAGTAGGTCGCCTTTCTGTCTCAACGTCCTACCTCTGAGAGCGCTATGAATCCTTGTGGCTACTTTTCTAAGAAATTGTCTCCTGCAGAGTGCAATTACGAGATTGGGGACAAAATTGTTAGCTATCATTCTAGCCCTGAAAGAATGGACACATCTCCTTGAAGGTACCACTGTACCGGTCCTAATTTTGACTGACCACAAGAATCTCACATTCTTGTCTGAGGCAAAATGCTTATCTCCCAGAAGGGTGTGATGGGTTCTTTTTCTGTCAAGCTTTAATTACCCGGTACTGAGAATGTAAGGGCTGACACATGTTGCAACAGTTTTTCTCTGCTTCCAAGATGGAGTCGGTTCCTGCTCCTGTAATACCTCCTGACAGTATTCTAGCCACTGCTCGTACTAGTCTTACTTCACCTTTGGGTGTTAGAATTCCTGCTGCTCAGATCCATTCTCCTCCCGAGAAACCTGGTGAATGCCGCTTTGTCTCTGAGAATCTCCACATTGCTTTGCTCCAGACTTACCATACTCCCAAGGCAGCTGGCCACCCAGGGAAGAATCAACTCATTTAGACTATTTCTCAACAACTCTGGTGGGCTAGTCTCTGCACTGATGTGATGGCCTTCGTAGCCGCTTGTTCCGTGTGTGCTCAGTGTAAAACACCACAACACCTTCCAGTGGGCCTCCTACAACCCATACCCAATGGAGAGAGGCCTTGGACCCACATGTCTATGATTTTTTTGTGGGGTTACCCAACTCCCAGGGCAACACAGTAATTATTATGGTGATTGACCGGTTCTAGAAAATGTCTCATTGTATTCCACTGGAGAAGTTGCCCACATTCAAAGAACTGGCATCCATTTTTGCTCAGGAGATCTTTCTGTTACATGGACTACCCAAGGTTATCATCTCAGACAGGGGTAGTCAGTTTGTCTCCAGGTTTTGGTGAGCCTTTTGTGCAAAGTTAGGGATTCAGCCTTCCTTCTCCTCTGCGTATCACCCACAGTCCAATGGGGCCACAGAATGAGCCAACCAAGCCTCAGAGTAGCTTCTTTGTTACTATATTTCTGACCACCATAACAACTGGTCAGACCTCTTACCTTGGGTGGAGTTTGCTAACAATAGTGCCGTCAATATCGCTTCCCAATTGTCTCCGTTTTTGGCGAATTATGGTTTCCAACCATCCATGTTGCCTGACTCTGTTGTTCCTTAAAGAATTCCTGCGTTATGTTAGAGGAGCATCTCTGTGATCTTTGTTCCACTTGGGTGCAGGTCCAAGAGTCCTTGCAATGTGCCAGTGAGATGTACAGATTCTATGCTGACCACAGGCGCCTCCCTGGGCCCTCCTACCAGGTTGGGAAGAGGGTCTGGCTGTCATCTCGTAACCTCTGACTCTATGTTTCCACATTGAAATTGGCACCACGGTTTATTGAGCCTTTCCGTATTCTCCGTAGGATCAACCCAGTGGCTTAGGCAATAGACTTTCCTTCTAACATGCGCATTTCAAATGTATTCCATGTCTCCTTATTAAAACCTTTGGTGTGCAAAAGTTTCACTAACTCGGTACCATGTTCTCGTCTGGTTCAGGTTGAGAACCATGAAGAGTATTAGATACAATTGATCATTGACTCCTGTAGGTTCTGTGGGCGCATACAGTACCTGGTTCACAGGAAAGGGTACAGTGTGGGGGGACAATTTTAAATTGCCTGGCTTTCTTCTGTACCTTCGCCTTGGTCAAACATATCTGGAGACTCTCTGCTGTGTTCCTGTTGAAGACTTGCCTGACTGATCCATTCTGCTTCCTGATCCTGGCTGCTGCCTTTGACTACACTGATCTTTGGCTTCCTGATTTACTGGCTTGTTCTGACTACCCACTTTGGCTACCGTACCCTGGCTATATTTTGACCACGTTTACTATTTGTACCTTTTTTACCATTATTTTAAAAGGTGTGATTTTAACTGCATTTTCTGTCTCGGTCTAATTGATGATTCCTGAAAAGAAGATCCCCTACTCCAGATTGTTTTCTCAGCATGTCCATATTATTCCAACAGGAAAAGAAATGGAAGCTTCATTCCAGTTATCCACTTTGCATAAAATTTTACTGTACTAGGGTTAATTTTGTAGGTTCTGGGGCCCTTCCTTTGACGCATTTCACAGGTATGAGCTTAGTAGTGGAGTCCACTCCTTGATTATGCACATTCCTGAGTGAAACATGTCAATGGCAGGGACAGATCCATGGAATGAACACTAGAATAATAAAGTGAATAAAGTAAGAGTCTGGTATGTGGCCTCATATTTTTTACGTTAGCCCAATGTGACACCAGCAATGTGAAGTACTCGTTTCAAACAGCGACTCACTAAATTCATTGAAAACCTCTGTGTGACAGCTGATCAACATGTGGGTACCAAGGACTAATTATATGCAGTGGCTTCTAATGGTTTCCAAAACAAACGGATATACTCCTGTCCATTGCATAAGACTGTAACTACAGCATAAACTTATGAATTTAATTATCAATAGCCTTTCTTTCCTCAACATCTCTATGAACACATTGCTTGGCCTATTATTTATATCAGTTACATTTAGTCATGTTTCTGTAACTTAGCAAATTAAGCAAATTACTCTATATAAAAAGTAATTTAGTTTTGAAGTTGTGAAGTGCATACAACTGAGACAAAACAGGAATGATCAATGGTAGTGCAGATTTCTTTTTTTATACGCTCTAAGAATCACTGTTAACAAGTTAATATGTTTTTATGCCTTAATCACTAAGATATCCAGCCTCATTTAAAAGATTATCAACTAACAACTTTTCATTAGCTTATGTATTTATTCAAATGCTATCAAATGAATTTCATTTCAGCTAGTATAATTACTTGAAATGTATGCCTATTTCAAGCTGTCACACACCAGCTAATGGACGAGAGAAGTCAGAAATTTGGTCAGGCAAGATAAGAAGGGTATTTTGAGGGAGTGTCACCAATGTGTCATCTCTAATGGTAAATGTGTTGCAGTCCTATACAAATCTATTGCAATTGGTTGCCCAGTATTACAGATGCTGTAGCGACAAATACAAAAAACTATTACTGTACATGGAATTTGCTCAGTGTGAGACAGCTAGATTTGTCTCCACAGTAATGATGTCACTAATTTGCCAAATAAATGTTTTGGGGGGACAAACTAGACTTTCTTTGGGCTATATTGTTAGTGAAAAATGTATTTAATTTTCTATGCCATCTGTAGAAAAAATAAATAAAAAGGATTACACTAGATGAAAGTGTGCAGAAATATGTGGGTTAATTATAATAAACTTCTGGGAATTAAGAATTAGCAAATGGTTTGTTAATTATCCTAAACACCTGAGAATTAAGAATTAATCCAGGTTCGTGGCAGAATAATCAAGCCCAGTGTGAAATTAAAAAAATTGCAGACTTAAAACCAAACCCCATTAAAGCCTATTGGGGTGAATCTTGATTGCAAGGCTAATAGGGAAGGGATTGTCAAAAAAGCACATGTAGTGCAGATTCATGTGTTTGCTCATGCATGTGGTACACAAATGACTGGTAGTTTCCCATGGCTTATATGCTGCAGGCCAAGCCTGCAGACCACAATGGTGCTGTCATCAGCAGATGTGGGGAGAAAGGCCTATATTTGAGAGCTATGTGGACAGGCCCTGGGGATAGCAGTGAGCTGTAAATGTAGGCCACTGCTGTCCAGTGGAACAGGGCAGCTGCCCCCTCCTGCACCCCTGCCCACTACTGTTCTGTCTCTCCTTACTCCTGGAGTCCACTTAGCAGTAAGCTTCGGGAACATCACTGTCAAATTCAGGGTTGGGAGTTTTAAACAATTTGAATATTAACCGCTTGCCGACCAGCCACCGTCATTATACGGCAGCAGGTCGTTACGATCCCGCACACCATCGTAGCTATATGTCGGCTCCTTTAAGCAGGATAGCAGGCGCGCGCCACCGGAGACATGAGCACGCGCCCGCTGCACTGCGGGGGTGCTGATGCTCATGGCCGAGTGATCTTGGGCACGAGAGTCAGAACAGGGATGTGTTTGTGTAAACACACAAATCCCTGTTCTGTTAGGAGTGACAGATCATGAGTTCCTAATAGCTAGTAACCACAATTTGTCATCCACTCTAGTCAGTCCCCTCCACCTACGGTTAAAACACACACCTAGGGAACACATTTAACCCCTTGATCGCCCCCTATTGTTAACCCCTTCCCTGCCAGTGACATTTATACAGTAATCAGTGCATTTTTATAGCACTTTTTGGTGTATAATTGTCCATCAACACAAAAATGTGTCAAAAGTGCGATGTGTCCGCCGCAATATCACTGTCTCTATAAAAATTGCAGATCACTGCCATTACTAGTAAAAAAATAAAATTAATAAAAATGCCATAAATTGATCCCCTATTTTGTAGACGCTATAACTTTTGCGCAAACCAATCAATATAAGCTTTTTGCGATTTTTTTTTTATTACCAAAAATATTTAGAAGAATACATATCAGCCTAAACTGAGAAAAAAATAACTTTTTTTTTTTAAAGAAAATTGGGGATATTTATTATAGCAAATAGTACAAAATATTGTGTTTTATTTCAAAATTGTCACTCTTTTTTTGTTTAAAGCACAAAAAATAAAAACTGCAGGGGTGATTAAATACCACCAAAAGAAAGCTCTATTTGTGGGAAAAAAGGATGTCAATTTTGTTGGGTGTAACGTTGTATGACCACGCAATTGTCAGTTAAAACGGCGCAGTGCCGTATTGCAAAAAATGCTCTGGTCAGGATGGGGGTAAATCCTTCCAGGGCTGAAGTGGGTTAATTGTTTTTAACCCCTTTTTACACCACCCCACCCCTATCCTGTACATCTCACTCCATCCCATTCTTTCTCTATAATAAAAAATTTACGTAATTGTGCACCTGCACAATGCAGGCAATCTGACCCTGTGATGTCTGATTGGCAGTGGATGTTAACGCCCACAGGGTAGGGGAGCTCTTATAGCAGCCCTTGTGGGTCTGCTATGTGAGCAGCAGTGAATATTCATGCTGGCCTGATGTGATGGATGGTGCAATTCTGATGCGAGTGTAATAATCTGGTCGGTGCTTGGTCTTCCCCAGCGCCTCCCTTATTAGTTATGTTTTTTGTTCCTTTCCTTCTCTCTCTCTCCCTGCCACGTATGGTTGAACTGCGAGGAATATCTGCATACACATTATTTCAGTCCATGGGGAGGAATTATGGCATGATGTATGAAAATGCACTATATTGGTATGACTATTAAGATCAATTTTGTCACTCTATTTATATGGTCCATGAAACGCATTGAGAGGAAAGACTTGCTATAAATCACTGCAGTGGTTTAAAGTTACGCATTTATAATTGTATTTTATTATATGTTTACTTCTTTAAAAGAAATGAAATAAAATATTACAAATTTCACTAAAATGTTGTGCCTCAAAAGTCCCATATGTTACTACAGATACTTTTTTGATAACACTTGGAATATAATAATACATTTAAATAAGTGCAGCTCTGTCTCAAACTACTAATGTATTTCAATTTGAATGCCACAATACGAAATAATACAAAATTAAAAACAATTTAGTGCAATACAACCAAAATTGCTAAAATAGTGTCTTAGATTCTGAATCATCGTTCTTCTGTCGCTCAATCAATTTATATTTGTTTTTCTTCTATTGATAATGTTCTCACACACTGATAGCAAAGTCCACTCAATAAACAACAATCACTGTGAACGTGTCCTTATTTCCAAACAATTATTCTTCTAATAATTGATCAATTTGATTTGTGCAACCTCCTCTGTGTCAGTTCTTCCCAAAAACACATATTATATTCTATATAATATTAATATATATAGATAATATATAATATATAATATACCTTATAGATAATAAACAATATAATTAATGTTTTATTAAAATACAATTATTGGATTTGGACCTAAAATTATATAACAGGATGGGAGAATGCATTTACACAAGAATGCATATATTCCACAAGTAGTGGGCACCACCCTAAGTGGTTGGCGAATATCCTAAAAAGGGCCGACGTTTAGAACCATACAAGTTTGTACAGAGATTAAAGTGATTAACCCTTACATACAGGGGAGGGCTGGCAGCCTTAGGCTGGGGGGCAAGTCCAGTCAAGTGGGCCATTGAACCACCGAATCAGCTCAACATCCATCTACACCACATTCCCCGCACAGAGAGAGAGGGAGGGAGACTGCTCCACATTGCCCCAGAGAGAGAGAAACCCCTTGACACTGCCTGCACATACAGAGAGAGACTGTTTGACAGTGCCTGCACAGAGAGAGAGACCGCTTCACACTGCTTGCACAGAGAGAGAGAGAGAGAGCGCTTCACACTGCCTGCACAGAGAGAGAGAGAGAGCGCTTCACACTGCCTGCACAGAGAGAGAGAGAGAGTGCTTCACACTGCCTGCACAGACAGAGAGAGTGCTTCACACTGCCTGCACAGACAGAGAGAGACCGCTTCACACTGCCTGCACAGAGAGAGAGAGAGACCGCTTCACACTGGTTGCACAGAGAGAGAGCGCTTCACACTGCCTGCCCAGACAGAGAGAGACCGCTTCACACTGCCTGCACAGACAGAGAGAGACCGCTTCACACTACCTGCACAGACAGAGAGAGACCGCTTCACACTCCCTGCACAGAGAGAGAGACCGCTTCACACTCCCTGCACAGAGAGAGAGACCACTTCACCTTCCCTGCGCAGAGAGAGAGACCACTTCACCCTGCCTGCACAGACAGAAAGACCGCTTCACACTCCCTGCACAGAGAGAGAGACCGCTTCAACCTACCTGTACAGAGAGAGAGACCACTTCACCCTGCCTGCACAGACAGAGAGACCACTTCACACTTCCTGCACAGAAATTTCAATCTGTCTATGGTGGCCTAAGTCCACCAGTCTCTGGGTTTAATAATATCCTCAAATCTTCTGAAAGGGGTGCTCCAGTTAGGTGTAGAAATTCACTTTGAACTTCTCCTTATTTCTATAAATCTCTCTAGGGTACTTTCACACTGAAGGCACTTTACAGGCGTTTTAGCGCCTGTAAACTGCCTCTCATGCAACCCCAGTGTGAAAACTTGAGTGCTTTCACACTGAGGTAGTACACTTGCAGAAAATTCCAAAAAGTCCTGCAAGCAGCATTATTGGGACAGTTTGGGAGCGCTGTATACACCGCTCCCAAACTGCCCTGCCTATTGAAATGAATGCAATACGGGCAGTTTTAACTCTCTCTTTGGCCGCTAGTGGGGGTTAAAAGCGCCCTGCTAGCACCACTAAAACAAGCAGCACTGTACCACTACTGCCCACACCATCCCAGTGTGAAAGTACCCTTTGGTATTAGACGTGCAAACAATAAGTTGAGAGCACATCTAATACCTACAGAGAGTAATGGAATCAAGGTGGAGTTCAAAGTGAACTGTGCCATTATCTGCAGGGATTGGCATTTAGGGGGTTAAAACAGGCAGGGAGGAAATGTGATATCAACTCCTCACTGCCTTTCAAAATGCCTCTGAAAAGTGACCTGAACATGGATCACTCTTCAGAGGAGTGGCAGTGACTGCTGCAAGTGAATACATGCCTTTGGGCTGACACAGATTTAGCCTGCAGAGAGGGGGAGGGAGGAGGAGCTCACTTACTTGGGCCGTCCCAGCCTCCCAGGAGACTCACTGGATTCCAGCCGACTGCTCACATTTAACTTTCTCGCCCACACATCCTCTTCACAGAGAGCACACGGGCTGTCCGGAGTGTGGGCGCGGAAAGAGAGAGCAGGTCCAGCCTCTGCCAGCCATTCATGTGGAGGAGGGAGGGGCTGGGCGGGGTTGAGCTGTGCTCTATAACACAAACTGTCAGTATCAGCCCTGTGACAGACGATATCGCCATTCACAGTAATGGATGGATGAAGCTGCCACACTCGGCCGGCTCAAGAACTGCGCATGTGCATTTCTGAGCAGGCGACACAGTGGCCTGTGTACAGCATATCAGAGCGGCCCAGGGGGCAATTACATCCCTGCCCCCCGGCCCAGCCTGCCCCTGGACTAGGTTATAAGTAGTGCGTTCATTGTGAGGAGGTGAGCATCTAGATAAAGGAAGGCCCGTAGACGTGGTGTATCTGGGTTTTGCAAAAGCATTTGATATAGTTCCCCGTAAACATTTACTGTACAAAGTAAGGTCCATTGGCATGGACCATAGGGTGAGTGCATGGATTAAAAACTGGCTACAAGGGCGAGTTCAGAGGGTAGTGATAAATGGGGAGTACTCGGAATGAGCAGGGGTGGGTAGTGAGGCGGGTGCCCCAAGTACTTCCCTGGTCCCAGAACAGGGTTCTGTCCTGGGATCAATCATATTTAATTTATTCATAAACGACCTGGAGGATGTGATAAACAGTACAAACTCTGTATTTGCGGACAAAACTAAGCTAAGCAGGGCAATAACTTCTCTGCAGCATATGGAAACCTTGCAAGAAGATCTGAACAAATTAATGGTGTGGGCAATCACATGGCAAATGAGGTATGATGTGGAAACATTTTAAATAATGCATTTGGATGGCAAAAATATGAATGCAATCTACTCCCTGGGGGAGAACCTCTGGGGGAATCTAGGATGGAAAAGGACCTGGGGGTTCTAGTAGATGACAGACTCAGCAATGGCATGCAATGCCAAACTGCTGCAAGCAAAGCAAACAGAATATTGGCATGCATTAAAAAGGGCATTAACTCCAGAGACAAAAAGATAATTCTCCCACTCTACAAGACTCTGGTCCGGCTGTACCTGAAGTATGCTGTCCAGTTCTGGGCACCAGTCCTCAGGAAGGATGTGCTAGAACTGGAGAGAGTTCAGAGAAGGGCAACAAAATGAATGGGGTCTGGAGGACCTTGGTTATGAGGAAAGGTTATGAGCACTGAACATATTCTCTCTGGAGTAGAGATGCTTGAGAGGGAATATGAGGGGATATGATTTCAATATATAAATACCATAGTGGAGACCCCACAATAGGGATAAAACATTTCTGCGTAAGGGAATTTAATGAGCCACGCGGCCATTCACTAGAATTAGAAGAAAAGTGTTTTAACCTTAAACTGTGTAGAGGGTTCTTTAATGTACGGTCGGACATTCCGTCAACAAAATCCGTCGGACTTTGTCAGACGAATTTTGTCCAAAACTTGTGTTGCATACACACAGTCGGACAAAGTTGTCGGAAAATCCAATCGTACGTAACGTGATGACGTTATTTCGTAACGACTGGACTACGTTCAGGCTAGTAGCCAATAGCTTTGGTCTAGAAATTTGATCTGAGCACTTTGTCCGATCGGAATTCTCTACACACAATCGGACAAAGTCCGATCGGATCATGTTGTCGGAAAGTTTTATAGCCCAGCTCTAAAACTTTGTCCGTCGGATATTCCGATGGAAACAGTCCAATGGAGCCCACACACAGTCGGATTATCCGACAACACGGTCCAATCGGACATTTTTTGTCAGAATTTCTGACCGTGTTACAAGGGCTTAGAGCTTCAAGGATGTAGAATTCCCTTCCACAGGTGGTGGTTTCAATGCAGGGCATCGATAATTTCAAAAAACTATTAGATAAGTACCTGAACGACCACAACATACATGGATATGCAATGTAATACTGACATAAATTCACACACGTAGGTTGGACTTGATGGACTTGTGTCTTTTTTCAACCTTGCCTACTATGTAACTATATTATCACCAGATTGTTGGATTACAGATTTGTGCGGCTTGCTTCTTTCTTCTCATTTATAAAGCTTGTCTGAGCCTTCATAAAAAAAAGTGTCAGAAAGCTGAAATTACACTCTACAGAGCTGAATTAGGAGAGCTCTAACAGCTCATTGGAGACATGCCCCTACACACAACACACAGGAACAGAGCTGTCAATCAGCAGGAGCTAATTTTTTTTCTTGGGTTCAGAAAACTTGCCAAAATTGATTTATGCTGATAGCAATGGAACGAAGCAGCAGACAAAAAATGATACTTAGTGCTCTTAATAAAAACAAGTAGAGATGGCCTTGCGGTTCGCCCGGCAGTTGGTTCGCGGCAAATTTTGCTTGTTCGCAATTCGCCAAACCGGCGGACTTCTGGCGCTGTTCGCAGTGGCCATATTTGTTTACATTGTGAAGAACGTTCACCCATGACACATCCATCATGGGGTACAGGACAGCCAATTGAGACATTTCAGGACATGGACAGTTGGACATCCCCCCTACCTTATAAAAAAGACCTGATCTGGCGGCCATTTTACAGTCTGTCTTTTGTCAGTGTAGGGAGAGGTTGCTGTGTGGAGCAGGGACAGACTCTAGTGACACAAATCGCTAGCTATTAGGTCCACAAAAGTACTTTTAAAGACTGGTATAGGTGTACAGTATATAGGGTTCTGGTGCACTACTGCTGATGGCTGTGCTGCTGATTGCTGAGTGCACTGCTGACTGATTCTGTAGCTGTCTTTTGTCAGTGTAGGAACAGGACGCTGTGTGGAGCAGGGACAGTCAGTTTAATCACTAGCTATTACTATTAGGTCCACAAAGGTGCTTTTAAGGACTGGTATAGGTACAGTATATAAGGTTGGTACACGTATAATATACTTTCTTTCAAATATACAAAGTATATTATGGTGCACTGCTGACTGCTGTGCTGCTGAGTGCTGCCCAATTCTGCAGCTGTCTTTTATCAGTGTAGGGACTGAGGGACATTCTGCAAATCACTTGCTACTAGGTCCACAAAGGTCCTTTTATAGGTGTATATTATATAGGCTTGTACACATATAATATACTTTCCACATACATACTGCACTTCTCTAGAGACTTTTGTCACAGGGTCATTTAAAAAATGACAGGCAGAGGAAGAGGCAGGCCCTTCCGCAGGGGTGGTAGGGGTAGGGCAGGAGCAACAGACTTGAGCCAAAGTGGCAAATTGCAGAAGGCGCGTGCAATTACGTCAAAGGACGCACCAGACTTGGTTGAGTGGCTCACTCAGCCTTACTCTTCTGCACCCTCCTCATCCTCTCAATCTGCACCCTCTTCTTCACTCTTTGCTGTGTACACCCTCAAAGACACTACCACCAACACCACCATCATATACCTTCCGCTTGAGTCACAGGATTATTTCCCGATCCATCACAAGACATTGCCGATGCACAGCCACTCTTGGCATTGGATCAGGAAGAGGAGGTAGCAACAACTGCCACTCAGCAGTCTGACGACAGTACCCAGATCACCCCAAGGAGGAAGTTGATCCCCGCTGTTGCTGCCTACTCCGAGATCTCTAATTATAGAGGTGGAGAAGGTGACGTCGATGATGACGTGTCTAGTGATGTCATGTGGGTGCCCACAAGAGAGGAAGAGGAGGGGAGTTCAGAGGGAGATATGGACCAGCAGATAGGGAGGAAAAGCAGGCAGAACTTAGATTGCACAGGAGGGACAAAGCAGACTACTAATGTATCAGGAGTGAGGCATCAACCATGTACGGTCACATCTGGCGCTCCCAGGACGCCGGTACATGGCTCCGCAGTGTGGGCTTTTTTTAACGTGTCCACTGTTGACAATAGTGTTGCCATCTGCAGCCTTTGCAGTCAACGCATAAGTCGCGGTAAGCCCAACACTCACCTAGGGACGGCCGCCTTAAGAAGGGACATGAGCTGCCATCACCGAGCCCAGTGGGAGCAACGGAACACACAAAGCCACACTCCAGGCTCTCACCGTCCTGCCTCGTCTTCTACTTCTCCTTCTCCTCTCTCCTCACAATTGTCCTCCACTCCACCTTCCATCATGCCATCCTCACATTTTTCTGGAAAAAGGCAGGCTTCCGTGGGCCAAATGTTCAAGCGTAAAAATATGATGACGCCGGATAACCCTCTTGCCCAACGGTTGACGGCTGGCTTGTCAGAACTGATAGCCCACCAACTACTGCCATATAAACTGGTGGACTCTGAGGCCTTTTGAAAATTTGTGGCCATTGGAACACCACAATGGAAGGTGCCAGGAAGGAAGTATTTCTCACAGAAAGGCATCCCAGAGCTATATGGCCATGTTCAGCGGCAAGTGAATGTATCTCTGGCACACAGTGTCGGTGCCAAGATACATCTGACCACAGACACGTGGTCTAGCAAACACGGGCAGGGAAGGTATATCACTTTTACTGCCCACTGGGTGAGCCTTCTGAAGACTGTCAAGCCTGTAACCCGTGGCACCCGTGTAGATTTGGTTTTACTGCCACGGATTGCATGCAGGCCTGCCTCTTCTTCTCCTCCTCCTACTCCATCCTCCTCCCTCTCCTCCTCGGCTGACTCCTTCTTTTCTGCTGCTAGCGTCTCTTCCACTGCGCCACCCAAGCTCCCCAGAACCTATTCGACATGCCAGGTGAGACCTTGCCATGCTGTGCTGCGTCTATTGTGCCTGGAAGCCAAGAGCCACACTGGCCCTGCACTCCTTTCAGCTTTGCGTTCACAGGCAGATCAGTGGCTAACACCGCTCAATTTGACAGTTGGTAAAGTGGTGCGTGACAACGATGCCAATCTGCTTAGCGCATTGAAACAGGGCAAAATTAGGCATGTGCCATGCATGGCACACGTCTTAAACTTGGTCGTGCATCGATTCGTTGTCAAATACCTTGGGGTCCAGGACATCTTGTGGCAGGCAAGGAAAATCTCAGCCCATTTCAGAAGATCTTACACGCCCATGGCTCGCCTTACTGACATTCAGCAGCGACACAATCTGACGGTCAGAAATCTTATTTGCGATTGCCCGATGCGATGGAACTCAACCCTTCTATATGCTTGATAGGCTGCTCCAGCAGAAACGTGCAGTTAACGACTACCTGTGCGAGCTCAGCGACAGGTTCTTGGGAGCTCGGTTTTTTTCACCACGCCGGTGGCTGCTCATGCGTGCAGACTTTTGCGGCCATTTGATGAGATCACCAAACTGGTCAGTCGCAGCCATGGCACCATCAGTGACATCGTACCTTATGCCTTCTTTATGGAGCGTGCATTGCGTCATGTCATTGATCAAGCCGTGGAGGAGCAGGAGCAGGAAGATGAGGAAGTCGCAATGCTGGATGAATTCCCAGGGGGGGCTACTCTATCTGAAACAAGTCAACAACAGGAGTCTGAAGAGGAGTCAGAGGAGGATGGTGCCGGGGCGGATGAGGAGGAGCAAGAAGAGCATGCTTTAAACCTTTCTGGGATCCCTGTTGTGCGTGGATGGGGAGAGAAGATTGTGGAGGACGACATTATCCTGGATGATGAGCAGGAGCCAGGCCACCACACCGCTTCCAGTTTAGTGCAAATGGGGGCCTTCATGCTCCAGTGTTTTAACAGGGACCCCCGTACTGTACTGGGTGGCAACGTACTTAGACCCCGGTACAAACACAAAATGGCGGAAATGTTACCACCATCACAGAGGGCTGTCAGAATGGAGCACTTACAGACCTTGCTTAGACAACTGCTGCATTCTGCTTTTGCGTGCGCTAGCAGAGGAGGAATTCTCACTCCCAGAGAAAGAGTTGCGGGTATCAATCCAACAGTGCCTGCAAGAAGAGGGTGGTTTGAAGATGTCTTGGTGACTTCTGATATGAGGTCATTCTTTCAGCCAACCCATCGACAGGTCTCATCCGGATCCAGCATCAGCGAACGCCTAGATTGACAGGTGTCCGACCACATCGGGTTAACGGCCAATGTGGACGCTCTGAGGAGTGATGAACCCCGGCACTACTGGGTGGGCAGGCTTGACCTCTGGCCAGAGCTTGCCCAATTTGCAATGGAACTGTTGGCTTGCCCCTCATCCAGTGTCCTGTTGGAAAGAATGTTCAGCGCAGCAGGGGGGATCGTGACCGATAAGCGCACTCACCTAGCTCACAACAGTGTTGACTACCTCACATTTATAAAAATGAATGAGGCATGGATGTCGGAGGAATTCAACACATGTGACCAGTAGACCATGTATATGCATAACTCTATAAACGATTTATTTAATAGAACACACTGACCTTTTTTCTACCTTTGGCTCACTTCCTTGCACAAAAAAAGCGCACCGTACTATATTCCCGTACCATCCTGTTTGAAGAGGTTGAGCGATGTCATATTTTTGGGTCCCGCAGCGAGTTGCTGGTATCAGTGCTCTCTATCTCGGTGCTGGTGACCGTGCTCTCTATCTCGGTGCTGGTGTTGTCTTAGTGCTCTCTATCACAGTGCTGGTGTCAGTGCTCGCTATCTCAGTGCTGGTGTGGTCTCAGTGCCCTCTATCTTGGTGCTTCTGTGGCCTCAGTGCCCTCTATCTTGGTGCTTCTGTGGCCTCAGTGCTCTCTATCTCGGTGCTGGTGTTGTCTCAGTGCTCTCTATCTCTGTGCAGGTGTAGTCTCAGTGCTCTCTATCTCCGTGCAGGTGTGGTGTCAGTGCTCTCTATCTCCGTGCTGGTGTGGTCTCAGTGTTCTCTATCTCGGTGCTGGTGTGGTGTCAGTGCTCTCTATCACGGTGCTGGTGTCAGTGCTCTCTATCACGGTGCTGGTGTGGTGTCAGTGATCGCTATCACGGTGCTGGTGTCAGGGCTCTCTATCTCTGTGCTGGTGTCAGTGCTCTCTATCTCTGTGCTGGTGTCAGTGCTCTCTATCTCTGTGCTGGTGTCAGTGCTCTCTATCTCTGTGCTGGTGTCAGTGCTCTCTATCTCTGTGCTGGTGTCAGTGCTCTCTATCTCTGCGCTGGTGTCAGTGCTCTCTATCGCGGTGCTGGTGTCAGTGCTCTCTATCGCGGTGCTGGTGTCAGTGCTCTCTATCGCAGTGCTGGTGTGGTGTCAGTGCTCTCTATCACAGTGCTGGTGTCAGTGCTCTCTATCACAGTGCTGGTGTCAGTGCTCTCTATCACAGTGCTGGTGTCAGTGCTCTCTATCACAGTGCTGGTGTCAGTGCTCTCTATCACAGTGCTGGTGTCAGTGCTCAGTCTCTATTGCGGTGCTGGTTTCAGACAGTGAGGGAGATAGCAGCGGAGAAGTCAATCAGCAGGCAGTGCCAACACCATGGCTGAGGATCAGCACTGGACTGGCACCTCTGGAGCACCGCATAGGTGTGGGTAAGGGCCCGGGCAGAGGGAGGGGCTCAAGCACAGGTTGGCACACTGGGACACTGGCACAGGACTGCGCTGCCCTGACTGTGGCACTGATAATCTCCTGCACCCCCTTCATAGCCTGCCCTGACCTTGCCTCTCCTCCATGGCCTTCATGCGCTCCTGAATTGTCAAAATATCACAGATAAAAAAGAATGCTTGTCGTTGTCGATCCCAGATTCACTTAATACTTTTGTTATGACAGTGTCCATGTTGTGGGACTATGTGTGCACAGCTAGTAAGTATTTTGTGGCTGAAAATATGACCTGGAGGTTTTTAAGGTTCGCCTGCCATTAAAGTCAATGGGGTCCACCGCCAACTTTGCGGTTTGCGAACTTTTGGCCGCATTCGCGGTTCGCATTCACGAAACGTCCCATCGGAAGTTCGTCCATCACTAAAGACAAGTACACACTATAGAGTGTTATGCTTTGTTCATATTTCACATCTGAGGTTTACAACCACTTTAAGCAGTACAATAAAATAAAAAAAATACTAAAACAATGTTTTATCCTAAAAGGTTATGAAGAACAGGATATTGAAGATATAAAAGAAATAGTAAGGAAAGTAGGTAGGGAAGAATCATTAAAGGTGTCTTTATTACACACTTTTATATACAGCACAGATGGAAAACAATTTTTTTCAGAAATGCAGGAATGTAGTCGAAAGAAACCCTATTTTATGGAAACATAAACCCAATTTCCTAGTTATGACTGAACAGATCTGACATTTTACAAAAAAAATTACCCTAATTAACAAAATCCCTGAAACAAAAAGGACCGCTTACCCTCTCCACTTAACCAATCAGTTTAAAATTGACAAATCTTCTCTCTGGAAATTTGATTTATCTAGTTGCATATGAGCACACAGGCAAATATATAGGTTACTGATAGCAACTCAAAATGACAGGATAAGCATGTCCTAACTACAGCACATTTCAGACAGGTTCTCGCTGCTATGAAACCAGGCAAACATAACAGTTTGCAAAAATGATGCAAATCCTTTTTCTAATATATCCACTATGAGGGAAAAGAAGCCGCATCATCTCTTAGGCAATCCAGAGATAGGAATGGAGTTACTATGAAGTCTAAACTTAAATAATTCCATGCAACACAAATGCAATCAAGACTGATCTCTATGCACGCACATGCCCACCAGGACTTCACATAAGACATAAGAATGCCTCCTCATTGAGAAAGCGTACAACACAAGAATTTTAAAATGTTGCAATTCCGAGAAAAGATTCCATTTGAATTCGGCAGCATTTAAATATAAAGAGAAAGGAAGGCATCATTCTGTCTTTTCAAATTCAAATGGCAATAGATTCTAGAATTGAAAAATAGTATAAAAGTAAAAATGAAAGGTGTTTTTAATGCAGATCTTTACCACGCTCCTGATCTCTCTCAGTTACTCAAAAACTATATTGCCAAAAATGTAATCAACTCTAATCAACTCTAATTTAGCTCTAAAACATAACTTCACAGCCCAGGTCACTAATTAGATTCTCATATAAAAGTTCTAACTAGAAACTTCAGTGACAGAATCCTATTCTTTTATTTAACATTATTCAACATTGGATATCTGTGCTCCTATTCCCCCCTCTATTTTTCACTTGATAACTCAGGATAATGTGAAGAGGGTCACAGCTTCAACCACAACAGAATACTTTGAACACATGTAAAAAATAGTGCCATTTAAATGTCTCCCATTCGTCTTTCCATCAATTTTCTTCCCACAATGGATGGCAGCCCCTCTAGGAGCATGTCTCACTCCATGGAACAATCACAATAACAACATTACAGGATGCATACACTACAAATATCAACCACATTCGCTGGTAAGTTAACAGAGGCTTCTGGTACAGTCCCTGCATCTTGGCACACACACCAGAATATTTGCTCAAAAAGCAGTTCTACAAGATCTACAACTTCTGATGACCAAAAATGGTCTCTTTCTTATATATACAGTAGTACACCAGTCTCCCAAACTGTATTGCAAATACTCCAGAAAGATATTCAGCCAAAATGTCCAACGCTATTATTCAGGCACAAAAAACATCTATGTGCCAATCTTGCATACAGTAGTGTTTAAGAGTAAATGTAACATTCCATTCCAGCAGGAAAAGCAGCACCACTATGAAATCTACAGCCTAATTTTGGATACGATATCCATCTTCCACATTTCAGCTCCCTGGAAACCTCAGCTTCACCTCCAGGCCATTTCTCTGGGCATCCTGCTTCTGGGGATTTTGTGTTTCATACCTCTCATCAGATGCTGCAGACTATGCAAGGTATTCTGTCCCTATTGAGGGGGTTCCATCACCCTTAAAAAAAAAAAAAAAATCCCTTGTGCAAAAAAAAAATTTTTTTTAAAAATGATAAAATTATTTAAAAACTTCTCATGAACATAAGTTGTAAAAAGTATTTAAAGTGGTTGTATGGTCAATTTTTTTACTTTTACCTACAGGTAAGTCTATAATAAGGCCCTTGCAATGGGCATATGCACAGGGAATTCTCAACTGAAAGCCCGGCAAATGCTGGTGTTTTGTCAAATACTGTCCTCCGTCGGATAGTGTCTGCCCTGTACTGCACTTGCGCAGTATGGAGAACAAAGAGACACCGAAGGTCTCCGAAGATGAAATGTGCCTGCACACTGAGTCCAGGTTCAAGCCCCACCATCCAAGTGGACATAGAGTTAGAATAAAAATTTGCAGAGCGAAGCGAGGCCGTGCCAGAAGCATGACGAGCGGCCCTGTTACTAAGTGCTGTTTTACATCATCTACCGTATGCCCACTTGCATGGAAGGCCTTGAACCTGGCCTCAGGGCAGAAGGTACTATTAAGTGCACCTTGTCCTTTTGGCATCTTCTTGGCCTGTGCAGTATGGGGCGGACACTATCTGATGGAGGGACAGTTCTCGGCAGAACACCAGACTTTGAAGTTTCCCACATGCATGCGCGGGATTGACGGGAGTGACGTCATCGCGCCTCCAGCCACTCACAGCGATGGAGCCGCGATACCTGGAGAACACGCCAAGGCAACATGTCAGCTACCAAGGCGTGGACCAGGTGAGTTACCGATGCTTCGTTTTAAGGTAAGTATTTCAAAATGAGCTAGTATGCGGTGCATACTAGCTCCTTATGCCTTTTGCCTTACAGGTGTAGAAAAAAACAAAACATTTTGGGGGATATACAACCACTTTAAGTGGGATGGATTCCCTAATGTTGAACAACTGCCTAAGGCCAGGACTCAAATGTTTATTCCATTAGGTCAAGATCCCTTCTAAGGCCACTATTAAGCTTCAACAGCCCTATTCCCAAACACTTTTTAAATGGGTCTCCATCATCATAGGTGTAAATGTGGAAGACACTGTGATGATAATGAGGTCCGATGACCTTAACTGAATGTAGATAAGGGGGAAATGGTGATGAAAAATGGATTTAAAGGGGGAATGGTGTATATATCCCCACTTCTCCAAAATTCACAAGAGATAACATTTTTAAATTTAAATCTCATGTCTATGCTGCAAAAAGGATGACAGCTTTTAAAAGCCACAAACCAAACTGAACATCCCCACACTAGAACACAGTCCAGCCTGAGACATGAAGCAGGAAGCAGGTATCATAGTTCCTGTTAAAGCATTAAATCAGACATGACTAAGGAATGTGCATATTTGTGAGGCTCCCGTCAATAAACACTATAAACCCATCTAAATCCTTACCAGCAATTGACCAGACAATACAATTTTTGGAGTCGAATGGCCATAGCAGCCTCTTTATTACAACAAATATAATACAAAATTCACACGAACATATAACTTAATGCATATAATACATTTTTACATAAACATTACAATCAAATACAAATCAGTTTTTAAACCTTCCTGATCTAGAGGTCTTTGAAGGCAAATTATATTTCCACAACCAAATACACACCATTGTTACCATTTAAGGGAAAGGACTCCCATATCTCCATATGGTCCCAACTCCCCCTAAACCTCCATTATTTTTCAGCACCGCCTTCAAAGACCCCATAGACCTCCTGCCACAGCACACACACGTGACACCTTACGTGCGTGTCACCCTCCAAACTTGGAACACCCGCTGAATGCCATCCTGTAAACCCAGCTGCCACAGGTCAATACCAATAGCATTCAGGCGCACCCCATCGGAACATAAAAAATGCCACGTTTCCTCCTCCAAATCCCGGTGACGAACTGCCAAAGCCCCATTCCGTACGAAAAACTTGGCCACCGCTTTGTTGACTTTTACCCTGGCTCTGTTAAGACCTGCAACAGAACGAGCCAAACGCCAAGCCATCCTGGCCACTATATCAGACCAGATATAAATGGTATCTGGGAAAAAAGATTGCAGTTGCAACAAATCAAATTTGATGTCCCTGATCAGCTCCCAAGCGAGCATACCTATGCATTTCAGGCACAACCCTGGACCATAGCATGCCAGGGACCCCAATCCAGCGTACTATGTCCTCCTCCCCAGACAAACCCAGCAACCTGCCACCCTTCCTGACATCCGCCCTCCTGGCACCCCAATACACATAGGAGTGTGACAGGATCCACACCAAGCAGGTTTCCAAATCTGAAAGAAATAGAAACAGAAAGGGGGAGGGAAGGGAAACACATCACCCCACCACCAAAGTAAATGACCCACCTGAACGAACAACATGAATGTGTAAAAAGCTGAGGAGAGAGGAGCCACAAACAGTAATCCCCCCCCCCTATTTTTTGACTCACAACAGGTGGGGGCAGATATATGATTTAAATCATGTTGACTCCCAACGTCCAATACTTTGAACCACCTTCTCATCCAAACCCCACTGGACCGCCTCCGTAGCCGCTCCAATGCAGAACGAGTGAGAAGAATAATTTTCCGCCCTCAACCCCGCCACCACCAAAAAATTTTTGAACACCGCCTGAAATTGGAAGCGGGACACAGCCACCCCATCCGAATGTTGGAAGAAAACCCCTTGGCCTTGAGGCCTAAATTGGCAAAATTCTCACACAGCTGCAACTGGACATATAGGAGAACCCGGGACCGTCCTCAACTCCAACCAGGCAGGCCCCCTTACCCAATTGATCCATCTTGGACCGCCTCAGGAACACCCCCAAAGCATCCTCCCGTACCCACACATCCTGAACTTCCAAGCCACCTTCACCCTTTTTGTTCCTACTCACTATTTCACCCACCCAAAAAGCCCCAAAAAAGGCCAATACAAAAACGGCCCGGAACAAGACCCTCTCATAATGCGTCTTGTGTCGGCTGCCGAGCGACCATCATGGTATCCGCGCATAGCATGCCGAACCATGAAAGCCTTAGTTGCATCCCGTTGACCCGCCAACTGGAACATAAAGGCCAGCCCATCTAACTTTTGTGACCTATACGAAGGCGAAACCCTGCTCTCAAAATTTCTACCCTCATCGTGAGAGCATTCCCCAACCTATTGCACCAAGTCACCCCATTCCAGTCAAACCTTACTGTACGCTGTCCAAGAAGCCGCAGAGACCGACTTACAGATGAAGAACTGGGCAGTGGCAATGCGATGCTCCATAACTGCTCGGGCAAGGAATCCCGTGCATATCCGCTTCCCACGCCAATTGAATCTGTCCCACTGGAAACAACACATCAGCCACTGAATTATCAATCCTCGGAACATGCACAGCAGTCACAACCCCCAGATTATCACAATGAAAACGCACGCGGCGATTCCTGAGTTCCTCCCCCCAGAGTTCAACCGCCAGCACTAGGGGGAATAATTCCAACACTGCCAGATTGCGTACTAAACCAGCCTCCTTAAATGCCGCCGGCTACCGCCTGCCGTTCCATCTTCCCTGGCAAAAGGCCCCAAAAACCACCTGAACTGGCCGCATTGGTGAACAGTTCCATGTCAACATTTGAAACCACCCACCCCAACCAGAGACAGCGCCTATTATAGGTAGCCAAAAAAAGAGTCCCACACCTTCAGATCCTCCTTATGATCCAGCACCAAATCAATGTAATGATGTGCAGCCCTGACACCGGCCGTGGCAAAAAACGCACCCCAAAGGCATGATGCCACAGAAAAATTTAACTTGTCCAAAAGCGATTGCAGGGCTCGAAGCTGAATTTTCTTTCCCTGTAAAGCCCCAGCCACCTCCTTCCTCAAATCCTCGAGTTTGTCCAAAGGCAAACGGCACTCCATAGACACGTTATCTATGACGATACCCAAGAAATGCAGCTCCGTGGCCGGACCTTCGGTCTTGTCAGCGGCCAACGGATCCCCAAAAGCTTCGAAAATTTGTTGAACTGTGGCCAACAGAGATGCACATACCAAGCTCTCCGCAGGACCTATACACAAAAAATCATCCAAGTAGTGGATGACGGATGACAGGCCCGAACCATCCAGCACCACCTATTCCAGAAAGGAACTAAACTGCTCAAACAAGGAACAGAAAAGGGTAAACACCTGTCAACAAAAAACGTACCCTGCCACCTACAGCCCAACAAATGGCAGAAATCAAGATGAACTGGCAAGAGGCGAAAAGCAACCTCGCTATCTATCTTGGCCAACAGTGCCCCTTACCATACCGTTGCACCCAGGCCACCGCCGTATCAAAAGACGTGTAGAATACCGTACAGAGGTCAATTGAATCGTTAACTGACCCCCCACACAGATGAGACGAATGGTGAATGAGCCGAAACTTGTTCGGCTCCTTTTTGGGAACCACACCCAAAGGGGAAATAACCAAAGCAGGTACTGGTGGCAGCACAAACGGGCCAGCCATGTGACCCAATGAAGATTCTTTGAACAATTTTTCAGTAATGACCCCAGAATGCTCTCTAGCCGACTTCAAATTGTCCGCCATAGGCAGAACCACCATCAATCAACTGTTAAACTTGAAAACCTCAGTAAACCCCAACTCTAATAACTTGCCCGCTTCCCGATTAGGATAATGCCTTAGAAAGGGGACCATCCTTCTTTCCCTCACCGGTGTCTTTTCTTTTTCCAGAATCCTCCCCTTTTCCGCGTCCCTGCTTAAAACACTGAGACTGTGGGTGTAAACCCCCACAGGTGGAACACTCATGCCGGAATCGACACTTGGCCACGAATTTGCAAGTGCCTGCATTAAATTGCCAGCAGAAACCCATGTGACTTCTGGCCATTGCCTGGCAGAGGCCGAACCCCTGGCCCCACCCTGAAAGGTGGGCAAAAACTTCTGGGAGAGAACATTAGCTTCATCCAAAGACTAATGTCTTTATGGTCCCACCGCAAAAGAAGGGCGGAACAGCCTTCAGTTGTCGGAATTGCTCATCATAGCACAACCAAGCAGTCCCCCCATACACCCTTTGCTCCTCCCCAATGGAATCAAGGTAGCAAAAAAATGGTGAGCAGTTTTTCGGGTGCCTTTTCCCCAATAAAGCTCACCAAAATCGCAAACGCTTGCAACCAGTTTGCAAACGTGTGCGAGATCAACCTGTAGCGCTGCTTCTCCTCCTCTTCTTTCTTGCTCTCGTCTGGCTTAATTTTGACCTAGTTAAACTTCTCCAAGGGCAACAAAGAGAAAATGTAAACATACCCCCCTTCCCAATGTGCTTCTTCACCTCAGCCTTCAAATGAGTGCCCAAAGGCCCCTCAAAACAGATGTAGACTTCATATTTGGCGGCATCCGCCAAATGCATCCCATCTGCTCCCACCGTCCCTTTGCCAGCCGCCGCGGTATCCACTACCGCCACCGTTGTACTAGCCACTGCCACCGGTGATGCAAGTGGGGCTAAGGGATTGGCCGCCCCTACCCCACTAGTAGTTGGGCCCCCCACCAACCCCGGCCATTGTGACTGGCCTGGCACCGCCAGAGTAGGGCCCTGGGCTGTGGAAGTGTGGAATGCCTAATGGGGACGGAGGGGAGAAAAAACATCCGTCCGGTGCGTCCTACTGCCACAATTGACCGCCGCTCGCTGCCACCATCCCAGCTTGATCATAAACTCCCCCCAGCTGCCAGCCTACCAATCCCAGGTAACTACCTTCTTTTTCCTCTACCCCCACTCTTGTCTTCGCCTCGCTGCTCACCCCAGTCATGCTGGCCCTCCTCCCAATGCTACTTCTGCTCTGGGCCATTACTTTATCATCACAGTGACTTGAAATGTGTTGGGAGATAAGACTGCCAGGCCTCAACAGTGGCCTTAGAACGAAACTTGATTTAGTGGATTCCACTTTTGGGTGCACTGCTTACCTCAGGTGAATGTTCATCACTGAAGAATCTGTCCCTCCAAATCCTTGTTACAACTTGTGTTCATGAGTAAATATGAAATATTTTAATAAAGTTATGAGTTTTTATTGCACAAGAGCTGTCTGGTGTTTTTTGAAGGGATCCTGAAACACCCTCAGTAGATGTGGAAGACCTTCAATAGTCTGTGGCAGCTGCAAAGAGGAATGAAACAAAGACCACAGAAGCATTATGTCCAGAGAAGCAGCCTGGAAAGGGAGGGAGCAGGAAAGTGGAAGCTTGGTATCAGATCCAATTGAGGTTTGGCGAACCAGTTAGCTGCCACTACAGCCGCAACTTCAGGTTTCATAGCAATGCTGCTTCTTTTCACAGCAATCATATGTCAGATTACTGCTTGAAGACCTGAGGTGATTGGCACAACTTTTATAAGAGAATTTAAATATTAGTGACCTGGGCTGTGACGTTATATGATGAATTGGAGATGGCTGCATTTCTGATAATATTGTTTTTTGCGTAATAGATAAGGGATAAGGATAAAGTGAAAATATGTATTTTTCTGGTCTTCAATAAGTTATATTCGTTTCACCACAAGTTGTTATTTTTCTGTTAGAAATCTATGGATTGATTTATTAGATGTGAAAATAGAAATGTTATATACAGGTATGCTCTTGCCTGTGTGGTCAACTTTATATTGACTGGACTACCCGGAGATGGGACGATCAAATTGATTAACATATTTATTCTACTGAAGCGGTTAATTCTTCTGCTCTCTCTCCTCCTGTCAGCAAGATCCCAATATAAAATTAACAGCACTATGCAATTCCGGCTTTCCCTCTTCAGTCACAGCTCTGGTGTTCAGAGGATTACAAAAAGTGGATGTAAAACAGCTTCAGATACATATACCAGATGTATGTAAAATATATTTAAAGTGTTACTAAACCCAGGACCCTGCATTCACTATATCTGGTCTCCCACAGTACACAGAACATGGAAATGCAATTATTTTAGTAAATATAAACCACTAAATATCTTTTTTCATCAGCAGTATATAGCAGTCTTGTGACTTCTATCAGTGTCTGGTTAAAGCTTGTTGGAGGAGTTTCTATTCTGTTCTGACTGTCCTATAAGTTTACACGACCCCTGGCCCTCTGTCTGGACAGTGCTGATTGGCCCTGTGCTGATCACACGCACTCTCCCAAACAAAAAAAAGAGAATTAACCCCCTAGGTTCCACAGTAAGAAAAACAAGCATGCTTTACTGCATATACTGACTTATTTTATTGTTGTGGATTTAGTAACACTTTAATACACTACTGAATAAAGGTCACATATATTTGCCTACAGTCTAAAGCCTTGTACACACGATTAGATTTTCCGCAGACAAAGTGCCAGACTTTTGCCCGAAGTGCGTGTGCCGTGAATTTGTCTTGCATACAATGGTTTTCAGCACAACAAACAAACATGAACCTAGTGACGTCCTACATAGAATTTCAGCTCTTCAGTGCAACTCTTTGGGCATCTTCTGCTAATGTCATGTTTGGTGAGCATTGATTCCGAGCATGCGTATTTGTACTTTGGACTTTTGTGTGACAGACTTGTGTACAGACGATAGGAAAATCTGACAACAGACTGCAGTCCGCCAAAAATTTTGTAGCCTGCCATCCAACATTTGTTGGTGGAAAGTTGGCCAACAATTGTCTGATGGAGCATACTAATGTTCGGATTTTAGGCAAACAGTTTGTCACACAATTCCCAGACGAAAATCCGCTCGTGTGTACGAGGCTTTTTCTGTATTTACTATGTGCTAGGACAGAATATTGTAATATTTTTATTACAATAAAAATTTAAATTTTCATTCATAAAATCCTTTGCAGAGAACCGCCCCAACAATTTTGGAGAGCATTAAAATTGCAACACATTGTGACCAGTATCTGGAGGGGACAATACTTCCTACACCTTCTGATGAATTTTGAAGAAGCGTGCCCATTGAGTTTCCCAATACGCCATGGCCTTTCACTGTCCTATAGACTGTTTACTCACCCCCCTGAGCGGTGCACCCCTACCTATCTTTTTAATGGGAAAATTAGAAACCATTTTTACAAAACAACAAAAAGAGGATTCTAAAGCCTCGTACACACAATCGGATTGTTGGCCAACAAAACCGTGGAATTTTTTTCTGAAGGGCATTGGCCCAAATTTGTCTTGCATACACACGGCCACACAATTGTTGGCCTACAATTACAAATGTAATGACATACTACGTTATTTTTCAGCTCTTTAGAGCCAATTTTGTGTTAGTAGAACTTTGGTGTTTGTTGATTCGCACTTTTCATTTCACGCTATTCAGTTTGTTTTTGATCGGCCGTTCATCAACCAGCCATGTTGTGGAATCGGAGGAGATAACACGTTATTTTTTATTGGCCTTGGAGTTATTGCTTTGACATTATTTTTTGGTTGAATAATAATGATTTGATTTGGTATATTTTCTATATTTTTGGATGCATAGAATGCACTTTTTGGTAAAGTTCTATTGGCAGATAGAGCAGCTTCATTATTAGCCCATTAACCACTTAACAACCGACCTATAGCCGAATGACGGCTACAGGGCGGTTGCTTAACTGTGGGAGGCCGTCATATGACATCCTCCCAGAATTCCTCTCTCCCGCACCCCCTGGGGTGCGCACTCGAGAGCATCCGTGAACGCCGGGTCCACAGGACCCTGCGCATCACGGATTACGGTAAATGGCCGCTCATCACAGCCGTTTACCACGTGAGCTCTCCGTCAAAGCAATCACTTGTAAACAAACCAGCGTCATGTTATGACGCCGGTTCCTCCCTCCCCTCTCTGTACCGATTGGTGCAGTGCAAGGGGAGAGATCGGTGCCAGCAGCGATGTGGGCTGGATCTGCAGTGCCCACAGCGCTGCTCACCGACAATTAACCCTGCAATTCCCTGCCAATACTCTGCAATGCCCTGCCAATACTCTGCAATACCCAGCCAATACTCTGCAATACCCAGCCAATACCCTGCCAATACTCTGCAATACTCTGCAATACCCAGCAATACCCTGCCAATACTGTGCAATGCCCTGCCAATACTGTGCAATGCCCTGCCAATACTCTGCAATGCCCTGCCAATACTCTGCAATGCCCTGCCAATACTCTGCAATGCCCTGCCAATACTCTGCAATACCCAGCAATGCCCTGCCAATACTCTGCAATGCCCTGCCAATACTCTGCAATGCCCTGCCAATACTCTGCAATACCCAGCAATGCCCTGCCAATACTCTGCAATACCCAGCAATAATCTGAAATACCCAGCAATACTCTGCAATAGCTTGCAATACCCTGCCAATACTCTGCCATAAATTGCCATACCCAGCCATACTCAGTGATACCCATCCATACTCGGTGATACCCTGCAATACCCAGCCATACTCTGCAATACCCAGCCATACTCGGTGATACCCTGCAATACCCAGCCATACTCAGCGATACGCTGAAATATCCAGCCATAGTCGGTTATACCCTGCAATACCCAGCCATTGTCGGTGATACTCTGCAATACCCAGCCATACTCGGCCATGCTCAGCCATACTCTGTGATACCCTGCAATACCCAGCCATACTCGGTGATACACCGCAATACCAAGCCATACTTGTGATACCCTGCAATAATCTGTGATACCCAGCCATGCTCGGCCATGCTTGGCTGTACTCAGCCTCTGTATGTGGCCAGGCTGTGGAAGTCTCACACATGTGGTATCTTCATACTCAGGAGGAGTAGGAGAATCTATTTAGGGGTGTCATTTTTGGTATGTAAATGCTATGTGTTAGAAATATTGTATAAATGGAAAACTTTGTGTTAAAAAAAATGCATTTTAACCACTTCCCGCCGCAACCGTCATATGACGTCCTTGACTTTGTGCGGGGATATCTGAATGATGCCTGTAGCTACCGTGCAAGATAAAAAGTTGCAACGACCACGATTGTATTCTCTAGGGTCTTTGCTAAAAAAAATATATAATGTTTTGGGGTTCTATGTAATTTTCTGGCAAATAAATTATGATTTTTACATGTAGGAGAGAAATGTCAGAATTGGCCTTGGTGCTACAGAACGCCTGATGGTGCTCCCTGCATGTTGGGCCTCTGTATGTGACCATGCTGTGTAAAAGTCTCACACATGTGGTATCGCCATACTCGGGAGTAATAGCAGAATGTGTTTTGGGGTGTAATTTGCGGTATGCATATGCTGTGTGTGAGAAATAACCTGATAATATAACAATTTTGTGAAAAAAAAGAAAAAAAAATCTTGATTTTGCAAAGAATTGTGGGAAAAAATGTCAACTTCAAAAAACTCATCATGCCTCTTACTAAATACCTTGGAATTTCTTCTTTCCAAAAAGGGGTCATTTGGGGGGTATTTGTACTTTTCTGACATGTTAGGGATGTTAGGGTTTCAAGAAATGAGATCAATCAATTTTCAGATATTGGCACCATAGCTTGTGGACTCTATAACTTTCACAAAGACCAAATGATATCCATCAATTTGTACTTATTTTTACCAAAGATATGTAGTAGCATAAATTTTGGCCAACATTTATGAAGAAAAATTACTAATCTGCTATAACAGAAACAAAGAAAAATTCATTTTTTACAGAATTTTCAGTCTTTTTTCTTTTATAGCACAAAAAATAAAAAATAAAAAACCCAGCGATTATTAAATACCACCAAAAGAAAGCTCTATTTGTTTGAAAAAAGGACAAAAATTTCATATGGGTACAGTGTTGCATGACTGAGTAATTGTCATTCAAAATGTGAGAGCACTGAAAGCTGAAAATTGGTCTGGTTATTAAGGGTGTTTAAGTGCCCAGTGGTCAAGTGGTTAAAGAAGAAGAGAATTTTGTGCTGCATTTTGAGATTTCATAATTTGCCACATCACAAATGTTAATTCTCCATTACGAATGCTATTTTACAAGACCGACCACTTCTGGCTTGTCCTTGCTTCTAAGCATGCGTGTTTGTACTTTGGACTTTTGTCTGATGGACTTGTGTACACACGCTCAGAAAATCCGACAACAGACATTTGTTGGTGGAAAATTTGAAAATCTGCTAGCCAACATTTGTTGGCGGAAAGTCGGACAACAATTGTCCGATGGAGCATCCACATGGTCGGATTTTCCGCCAACAGCCTGACATCACACATTTCCCGTCGGAAAATCTGATTGTGTGTATGAGGCATAGGAGTTTAAAACCAAAGTAAAAGTGAGCGCTGTGTGGTTAAATAGCAGCTGGCACAAAATATATACAACCTCCAAACAGTAATGGAAAGAAATGTGCAGCGCTTCAATATAATTCATAAAGCAAAAGACCTGTTATGTGCAGTAAATAGAAGTAAACAAAATAGAACTGTGACATAAGCCGGAATCTATTTTCAATGTATCCAAAAAGTAGCTGCAATAGTCAGTGTGACGTGCCAAACCACTCACTAGAAATCAAACAAATTTCAACATAATATGAACACACTTCACCCCAAGTGCTGAGGGATAATCTTCCACAGTGATACACCTCCATCAATCTAAACACTCACCAGATGGTAAGTTGTAACAAACCTAGAACTGTTGTTATGCAGTATAATGGTGACCTGCACCAATGTGTTGATTTCGTGGTAGGCTCCAATGGGATCAGGCACTTTACAAATGAAGCTCACCAGCAGGAGCCCAAGTGATACTCATATAGTGTATTATTTTATTAAAGTTAAGAATAAGT
Organism: Lithobates pipiens; assembly: GCF_037356315.1. Lineage (NCBI taxonomy): Eukaryota > Metazoa > Chordata > Amphibia > Anura > Ranidae > Lithobates > Lithobates pipiens. Next base: position 175,851,098 of record NW_027507758.1, read on the forward strand.
ACATGTACCGTAGTATAAAAGACAATAGTGGTTAAAAGAAACTTACAAAAATGGCTGCTTTCCTACCCACCTGTTGTGTTTCGTGCGCATGCATGTTCTCTAGGATTCTGCCTATTACTGACGTCAAGTTACAGGCTTCTTTAAATAACCACAATCCTGGAAATTACAAAAATTCTTACTGGAAATTGAATGTCTGCCATTTTGCGGAAGGCCGGAAGTGGGATGGCCACCATTTTCCAAGAAATCGAAAGTACCTCGGTCTACGTGTCTATAAGGCCTGAAGTACTATGGCTGCCATTTTGTTGGATTCAGATCACTTACAACCATCCTCAATGACCGAACACCATTTTTCAGATGACTGAAAATAATCTGATCAGCATAACAGAACATCGATAGCATGCCCGCAACCATTTTGTTGAAGTGGTGGTCGTTTACAGACGCTGTATACATAGAAAAGGGTGAACTACCTGCACATTTCTTTCCATAGGATTCTAAGACTCCCTCACTGTTGTCATTTCTTCCAATTGGCTGATTTGTGTATTTCTTGTTTTTTGGAAATTGATTATAATTTTACTTTGACATTTTTTTATAAACAACTACAGAATGCAAAAAAGTGTCAAGATGGTATAGAGCTCCTCAAACACTGAACAAACCTTTTCCACAGTCCTCCCCAGTATATTGGAGATGTCAACAACAGGAAGGTTGCACATATTCTGCAGTTGCCCAATTGCCCAATGCTAAATGCTTCAGGAAAAAGGTGAAAGAACTTTAATTTAAATTGAGTGATGTAAGTTTAGGAAACTCCAGCTGCCTTCCTCCTCCTTGCTCCTCTCTTAACAAAACAATATAAATGGTCACTTTTAATCCATTTTTTAAATGCAGCAAAAGTGCACATTCTGTTTTATTGGAAACAACCATATGCTCCTCTGACTGGCCTTTGAATTTGAAAAGTCAATTAAATTACAGCTAAAGAAGAAATTGTGGCAATGGCCAATTGGGAAGAGGAAATGTTCTGTAAAACATGGTTTTGCTGGTTAAATTTACCTTTTCTGCAGAATACTGTGAACTGATGACAGCTACAAATCATTAAGCAAATATGCCGATATGGTAGAACTGTGTAAATGTGCATTAGTGATTATACCAAGACACAGTCCTCCCTTTCCCCCCTTTTTTTTTCTTCTCCTTCTTTAAGACCCATTTTCTTGTTAAGACTAATGGAACCTTTTACGAATGAAGTATACCTACTTCTTTGGTCTTCTTGGCCTTATAGATCACCTAGTGTATAGTTCACGTCTTTATGTGATATACTAGATGCAGTGATGGTCCTTCAGTCGCATATTTGATACAGTCTTGAACATTTTTCTTTTTTCAATTAACGTTTTTTATTAGAATATACAACAACAAAATCAGAAACATTACATGCCGAGGGCACAGCGGCAGGATAGGCATACAAAATAGAACTGTCAAATGCGGAGACCACTGTGCCCAGTTGAGGAGAGAAAAAAAAGATCAGCAATCACTGGCACCACAGGCCCCACCGAAACAGAAGGCAGGGAACATCGAGTACCAACTTGTAGCTCACGGCATTAGTAACAAACAGAAGTAACAAGAGAAGAAGAAGAAAGGAATGGGGAGGAAGAAGAGAGAGAAGAAAAAAAAAGAGGGGGGGGGGAGAGAATAGAAGGGTGGGTAGAATAGGAGCTCAGCTTCCAGGGCATCTCACCTCGTGTCCTCCCGAAGATGCTAGCGCTCCCAGATCACACCGTGCTCGTCCAACTTGTCCCTCACCCTAGCCGTCAACTTTTCCATCAATTCAACATCCTTAATTCTGGCGTACAGGTCCTCTTGGGATGGGGGTGTATTTTTTTTCCAATTTAGAGCTATCAGGCAGCGGGCAGCTGTGAGTATGTGCCGGAGCAACTTCCTGGACGGCTTGGCCATCTTCGGGTGTGATAGGCCAAGCAGGAAAAATTGTGGCGTAAAGGGTATAGGTGCATCAAAGAGGCGGGTCAATAAGTGTCGGACCGAAGTCCAATAGGAAGCTATTAGGGGGCATGTCCAGTAGATATGGAAGAGAGAGCCCCTGTCGTGCTGGCATCGCCAACACCGGTCGGAGTTGGAGGGGTATATTTTATGGAGGAGATCCGGGGTCTGATACCAAAAATAGAGGAGTTTTCTTTATAGAGAGTGCACATCGAGCTTTTGGCTGCCTGCCTCCAGACTTTCTGCCACGCCTCCATCGGGAGTACCTCCCCCAGCTCTCTCTCCCATCTCAACATGTATGCGTGTTTGCCCTTCGTGTCCATCGGGATTGCATTAAGAAGTTGATATTAGACCCCTACGGTCACGTCCCTCGAGTATTATCCATTCAAACAAAGTCAGAGGGGAGAATTGCAGGGTGGGGGCTATAGTCCGGGCAAAGTGTCTGATCTGGAGATAACTAAAAAGGGCTCGGCGTGGTAGGTCAAATTTGGTCTGGAGCTCCGGGAACGGCAGCAGCCTGCAGGTCACAGGATGAGCCAAGTGGCCAAAGTGGAACAGATTTCTAGAGGCCCAGGGCCAGGACATCCGGTGAGTGAGGCTGACTGGGATTGCGGGATTGTAGAGAAACGAGTTCATGACCGAACATTTAGATTGCAGCACCCCGGAGCTAGACAACCGGTGCCAGAGCTGCCGTAGGTGGGACATCGGACCCAACAGTCTGTCGGGAGGCACCGGCACCTGCATGTTCCATAAAAGGCTATTGGGGTGAATCGGGCCAACCATATTTTCTCAATTTGCGACCATTTATTGTAGGACCGCTGCGGGAACCACGCAAGGATCCCTCGTAATTGGGTACGCCAAGCCCCCATCAGCCCGGGACGCGGACATGACAGAGCTTGGTATTCTATGTTTCCGATGGCCCCATACAATGCGTCCCCTTGAAGTTTCCGCAAGTGGGCATAGGGGACGGGGATGGGTAGAGTTTGAAAGAGATAAAGGAGCTTCGGCAAGATAACCATCTTAATAGATGCGATCCTGCCCAGTAAAGAGATCCGGTGGGGCCTCCATTTTTGGAGAAGGGCTCTGATCGAACTATACAGGGGCGGAAAGTTGGCGTGGTATAAAGTACTATAGGAGGGAGTGATAGAGACCCCTAGGTATTTAATGGAGGCGGTTTCCCATCTATAAGGGAAGGTGGACCTCAGATGTTCAACCTCCGCTGCCGGAATATTCAAGGGGAGGGCTGCGGATTTGGTGGCATTGATCTTGTACCCTGATAGTGCTCCATATGCAGCCAACTCCGCATGAAGATTGGGCAGGGAAATCCTAGGGTGGGTCAACGTCAAAATGACATCGTCCGCAAACAGGGACACCTTAAATTCCTCGCCTCTCACCAACACCCCCCTAATATCCGGGTTGCCCCTAATGGCTGCCGCCAGCGGCTCCACACATAGCGCAAAAAGCAAAGGAGAAAGGGGGCATCCCTGGCGGGTACCGTTAGTTACCCGGAATACGGGTGAAGTAGCAAAGGGGGTTTTGACTTGAGACGTAGGAGCTGTATAGAGATTAATTACCACCTGCAGTCCCATGAAGCCTAGGCGCCGCAGTGTGGCTATCATAAAGGGCCAGCTCAGGCGATCGAACGCCTTCTCAGCATCGAGACTCAAGAGTACCGACGCCATGCTTTCCCTATTGGCTACATCAATTAAGTCAATGATTTTCCGAGTGTTGTCCCCCGCCTGGCGCAAGGGGACAAAACCCACCTGGTCCTTATGGACTAGAGCGGGGAGGAGTGCGTTCAATCTATTCGAGAGGATCTTAGTGAATATTTTCAAGTCAGAGTCCAGCAAGACAATGGGTCTGTAGCTGGCGCATAGCGCTGGGTCCTTGTCCGGATTCGGGATCAGGGATATAAAGGATCTCTGCATGTCGGTAGGCACCGGAGTTTGGTGGAGAAAGGCATTGTAGAGTTTAGTCATGTTGGGGCTAAGTAGGGGAGGAAAGCCTTGTAGTATTCATACGGTAGTCCATCAGGACCGGGGGACTTATGGGCGGGCAAACCCTTCACCGTCTCCTCCAGGTTCTCCGCCGTAATAGAGGCATTAAGACCTAGCAAGTCTTCCTTCCGTAGCCGGGGCAATTGCACGCGCTCTAAGTAACGAGTGATACGGTCCGTCAGATCAGAAGACGGGGGATTGTGCGGTATCTCAGCTTTATTATAGAGATCAGTGTAATAGTCAGAGAAGGCGTTCGCAATTTCCTAGGGATGGGTCAAAAGAACACCTCGCCCATCCTTAATCTGGTGGGGCGCAGACATATGGGTGCGTTCCGCCAGTTTACGGGCCAGAAGTGACTGAGCCTTGTTGCCCTTGTTGTAATACACCTGTTTCAGGCGGACCAGGGCTTTTTCTACCTGGCCCAGGGCTAAGTCCCGAAGGGTTGCCCGTACCCGAACAATCCGTCGGAGGAGTGGGATAGAGGGGGAGACTTGGAGTTTCGCCTCCAAGGACTTTAGCTTAGTGGTAGCCGCCTGTTCGGCTGCCCTGGCATCCTTCTTCATGGCCGAAGAAAGGGCAATACAGCGACCCCGGAGGACAGCCTTATGGGCCGACCATAAGGTCTGGAGCGAGACGTCAGGGGTGTCGTTTTCCAAAAGTAGTGTTCCAGAGTGGATTCTAGTTCGGTCTTGGATGGGGGATGCTGTAGAAGAAAGTTGTTTAGCCGCCAGTTACAGGGCCGTCGCACAGGGGCACCAAGATGTAGCGAGAGAGCGACGGGGGCATGATCCGACCATGAGATGGGGAAAATCTGCGCTGAATCGACAATACGTAGTGCGTTGTTGTTTACAAAAAAATAGTCGATGCGGGAGTGGGTCTGATGGGGGGCAGAGTAGAAGGTATAGCGGCGGTCGATCGGGTGAAGGGCCCTCCACGCGTCAAAAATACCATGCCTCCTAGTCAGCTGGCGGAATAATTTGGAGTCCCTAAGGGCCGTGCCTGTGGGGGTTGAGGGGACACTGCCAGACGGTCATGGACAGCAGAGTGGGATAGGTTAAAGTCTCCTCCTAACACAAGAAGGTCTGAGGGCGTGCGGGATAGACGGGTAAGAACCTTAGCCAGAAAGCTATGTTGGCGCGCGTTCGGAGCGTACAGAGCGCACAAGGTAATGGCCTGCGCTTGCCAGGTGCCTCGAAGAATAATGAAGTGTCCAAGTGGGTCAAGATATACACTGGAGCACTGAAAGGGGGCCCCTTTTTTTAAAAGGATAGCGACCCCCGTCCTCTTTCGCGGATTAAAAGCTTGGTAGGCCTGTGGGTAGTAACTGGATGCGAACCCGAAAGAGTCCCCCTTGTTAAAATGCGTTTCCTGAACCATAATGATATCGGCCCGTGAGTGCCGGAATTCCCGGAGCGCCAGACGTCTTTTTTTTGTTTGAGTTAAGCCCGTGGACATTTAGTAATAGTACCTTAGCCATTGTCATAGAGGGAGCGGGTAAAAAACATACTTAGCTGAGACGTACAGCAGCAAGGTGCGATCCGGGAGCGCAGCAACCAGGGGAGGAAGTCAGGCGGCGTGCCAGATAAGGAGGACCATAGAGCAGGAGGGGGTGGAAGCCTAGGGTAAAGAAAAAGAGTTAGAAAACATACACAATTAAATAATAACACAATCATTTACAGTCTGGCCTACAGGGATCGAGATATCCCAGGGCCAAGTTCCAATTGGGCTCCCCGGCTGGGCTCCCCGGGAGGGAAGTCCCAGAGAGGGAGGCCTAAAAAAAGTCCAAAAGGGAATGCAAAAACAGGTGACGAAAATGACAAAAAGTAAAAAAAAAAATAATAAAAAAAAAATAAAGAAGGGGGGGGGAGGCAGGGAGCTATCAGGTGGCTAACCACGGGGGGTGGGTAACTCCGAGACCGGCCTGTCCGACAGGAGTCCAGGGCCAGCCCAGTTCGTGAGGCAGGAGTAGGTAGGCTATGGGCCAACGGGGGGCACACACAAAAAAAAAGGGGAAACGTAGTGGTGTTCGTGGACACTCAAGAGGGCAAGATCATTGTGATAGATGTCCTGGTGGGAGGGTAGAAAAAGCAGTGTGGTGTGCAGCTCCTCCTGCAGGCTCATCCCATTCTGTGTTTGGGGGGTCTGCACGGGTGCTCTGGACCTCTGGCACGTTTAGTGGAAGGGACCTTCTGCCAGACCACTGGTGGTGGAGGCGGTGTGGCCAGCAGGTCCCAGGCAGGCAAGTTGGGGGCGGGGATCTCCAAAGCGTCACAGAAGGAGTCCAGATCTTCCGGATAACGTAGGATGGCCGTCTTCCCCTGGTGTTTAGCGGTCAAGCTGAAGGGGTATCCCCATCTGTAGACAATACCCTTGTCCTGGAGTGTGCGCAGGAGAGGCTGCAGTAATCTGCGCTTTTGGAGCGTGATCCAGGACAAATCCGGGTATATTTGCAGTGGGGAGTTATCAAAGGTAAGGTTACGGATGGAACGTGCCTTCCGCATGATATCCTCTTTCAGGGGGAAAGAGTGGACCGGACAGATGATGTCCCGAGGTTGCGATGAGGAGCCTTTGGGGGCGGAGGGCCCGATGGGCTCTATCCATTTCAATAGGTTTATCCGCGGGCTCCCCCAGCATTTCATTAAACAACTCTTGTAGCGTAGACTGGAGGTCCTCAGAACCTTCCAATTCTGGGAGGCAACGGACACGGATGTTGTTTCTGCGCCCCCTATTGTCCAGGTCCTCCACTTGGTGCTGCAGATCTCGGAGCATAAGACGGTGGTCGGATGCCTGCATTTGGGTCTGGTGGACTGTCAGCTTCGTGTCTTGCAATTCTTCTTCCACCATTTCCACCCGGTCTGTCAGGTGCTTGAGGCCGGCATGTAAAGATTGGATTTCCGCTCGGCATGTGGCTTGCACGTCAGCAATAAGTTGCTTGAAATCGTCCTTAGTCGGGATCGCTTGCAAATAAGCCTACCCATGAGAGTCCGGACCTACGTTCTGACCCCGAGTCGCAGGGGCAGGGGGAAAAGGCATCTGGGAGACCCCAACATGGGGACTTTGACTCCGGGAGTGGGGTGGAGAAGGGCGGGGGTCCCACGGTTCAGACGGGGCCCCTCTGCGAGGAGACAGCACAGATGGCTCGGGGGGGTCTCTTCCTCTGGTAAAAGGGGGAGCTTGCGCCATCGGTGCATAAGAAAGGGGGGCAAGCGAGTGTCCTCCAGACTCACTTCGGTCCCTGGAACGTTGGGCCTTAGGAACAGCGGGGCCTGGCCACTCAGAAAGCTGCCCCCATCCCCCAGTCGAAGCAGACGCCATCGGGGGGTGCTTGGGGTGCATCAGCTCCGGGAAGTCCTCTGGTTCTGCTGACAAATCTGAGGGGGGGCTGTTCGCAGCAAGGGCCCCTGGGTCCGAGCAGGCACGAAACAGCTGGGGGAAAGCTGCAGTGCACTGCGTGTAAGTTAGCCCGGCTTCCGGATGGGTGGATGGTGGGCCAGGTGAGCAGGGGGAGGCATACTGAGTTTGTACCCCCCGGTGGGGGTCTTCTGGGGCCAAAGCGCTGCGCCCGGGATAAACTTCCCTCTCTGGGGAGCGGTGAGGGCCTGCAGGCGGCAGTGTGCAGTGGTCATTGTGCGTGGCTGCGGCAGCCGGCGCCATCTTTGGACTTCCCGGAGGTCTCGATGCGGCCTTGTCACTTGGACGGTCGGGTGAGGAGCCGGGGGGGGTCATGGAGAGGACTCACCCCCCGGAGCACAGCAGCCGGTGTTTGAAGTCCCGCGGGGAGCTCGAGGTGGAGAGCGGCGGCATCTGAAAATGCTCTCGTAGCGTGGCAGCGGCCGGCGCCATCTTGCTACTCCCGTCCAGGGAGTCCTCGGGCGGGATAAAGTAGCCCCGGAATGCTGCCGAGGAACCCGGAGGCGGTAGCGACGACCCCCGGGAGGATGCAGAGCGGGTGGTACGGGATCTACCCATAAAAGCTGGATGTGGCCCCCGTTTTTGGCCTTTTTGATGCTGGGCTGGACAGGAGCTCTCAAGCCAAGCGTCCGTCCAGGTCGGCTTCCGGTCACGCCCCCTCAGTCTTGAACATTTTAACTATAACATTCATATTGCTCTCTATTCTAGGATCCATGATTGTACTAATGCATGTTTAAAGTGTTAACACATAATCACATATTTCATGGTTAACATTGCTAATGTCATTTTTACAGGCTGTATATTTTCTAAAATGAAAAATAAAGAATTTACAAAAAAAAACTTTGCAGAATTTCTAGAACTTCGTTTGAGCTAAAGCTGATCCATTGAGCTGACTTCTAAATTATTTGTATGGTTTATCATATTCTAAACTATAAATATAATGTAAAAATAGCTTATGTATGCGGTAAAATATGATCACTTTAAAAAAATCAGGGATTGTCTCCTTGAATCTGTCTTATTCACTTACTGTCGGTCATTTAATAGTCTTGTGATGCAAGCTAATAAATTAATTTTACTGCAGTACATCATCTATTACTGCACGAGTGCTCCCAAGTGCGATTGCTCCACTAATTCCAAAAAAAGATCAAGTGAACCATATAACAAGAAAATAATTCCATATTTCAGATCAAAATTGGTTTACAAAACACAACCCACAGCAGGCAGTTTTATAGCTAAAGGAGATTTAAAATGCAGACCAACCAATATTTTTTCTTTACTTTCAATTAAATAACAAACAAAATGCCTGTCAGCACTAAGCCAGTGCATTAAGAGACCAACCCCTTATTTGAAAAGAGTGAAGAGAGTATAGGCTGGTATTAGGGATCGCATATTCTTGGATGTCTTCCAGCAATGTACCAGCTTGTATGTGTCAGTACACCTGAGGCCAGGTGACAGGTGCACGCCACTGGGGCTAGAAGCACACCACTAAGGTTGTGGACCCTTCAACTGACTGCTGCGGATGGAGCTCAGGGTGGTTCAGGAAAGCAGCTCCACCTGAACACAAACATGGACCAAACAGGGAGCTAGAGCTTAAGATCCCCAGGGTGCGGAGTCTAAGCACTAGCAGGTTTTCACCAGAGCCTCTGATGGTGAGGATGGACTTCACTGCAGCTGACTCCAGGTTGTGGCCCCCAGGGTCTCCCAAAAGTCGGGACTACAAGCAGACAGGAATAGTCAGGATAACAAGCCTAAGTTTGTTACACGGAGTCAAACATACAGCATATGGCAAGAAATACACATTGCTCGGGCAAGGCTGGCTTGCAGTGCACAAAGTTAAGTAGTGTTTCCTGTTAGAGGCTGGGGTGGAGCCATGCTGAGAGAATATTACTTAAACATGCAGGTATGAGAGCACAGTCCTTAAGATAACACACAGACCAGAGAGGTAATCAGACAGACAGGGCAGGAAACATTACTGCAGATTCAGGACAGTATGCTTGGTGTGATGGGTTTGTATTTCCAATGTAGCAGGGGTTCACATGCATTGTTTTCTAGAATTTAAAGCTGAACTCTAGTCTTACCTTCAGCTTTGCACAGTTGTATAGGCTTCTCTCCTTTACTTACAGCTTACTATGATTTTATTGCATACTGTGAGTTTCTCACAGTATGTACCAGAAGTTTCAGCAAGTAGGAAAGAGCCTGCTTCACTTCCTAGCTGGAGGATGGCCAGCATCAGCTTTACTGTCCCTAGCTCACACCTTTTAATCATTGTATGTCTTGTATTGTACATTTTTGAAATAAAGAAGCTCAGCATCACGAGGGTGTTACCTAGGGTGTTCTGCATGCACAGCAGTCTGCCTAGGCATGCCAACTCCAGACTACCAGTCACCCATTAAGCTATTTTGATATTTGCTTAACTTCTCCTTGTATGAGGCTCTTAAGAGGTGCACTGGGGGGTGTACTGTGACATTTTTAGAAAGCCCCCTGCTAGCCCCACCCACCAGTCATGGTCTGCCTGCATTGTATGAAGAAGCTTAGAGACCCAGTGATGGCATTGCTTGTTCTAAGGTAGGGTATGTATTGAAAGCACTTTTTATTTAACCACTTTCTGACAACCGTACGCCGATGTACGACGGCAGAATGCTAGGACAGGCAAAAGGGCGTACCTGTACATCCTTTTGAATTTGCTGCCCGTGATTCCGGCAAACTCGATGCTCACTGGCGGCCCGTGATGGTGGCAAAGAGAAGCAGAACGGGGAGATGCAAACAAGGCATTTCCCTGTTCTGCCTAGCAACATGACAGGGATCTACTGCTCTCTGTCATCGGAAGCAGTAATCTCTGTCATGTTGTAGTGAGCCCACCCCCCCTACAGTTCGAACACATCCATGGAACACACTTAACCCCTTAATCGCCCCATAGTGTTTAATCCCTTCCCCGCCAGTGTCATTTATACAGTAATCAGTGGCTATTTGTAGCTCTGATCTCTGTATAAATATCAGTGGTCCTAAAATAGTGTCAAAAGTGTCTGATCTGTCAGCCATAATGTCGCAGTCCCAATAAAAATCGCAGATCGCCACCATTACTAGTAAAAAAAATAATAATAATAAAAATGCCTTAAATATATCCCCTATTTTGCGGACGCTATAACTTTTGCGCAAACCAATCAATATACACTTATTGCGATTTTTTTTTACCAAAACTACATAGAAGAATACATATCGGCCTAAACTGTGGAAGAAATATTTTTTTTTATATTTTTTGAGGGGATATTTATTATAGCAAAAAGTAAAAATATTGCTTTTGTTTTCAAAATTGTTGATTTTTTTTGTTTATAGTGCAAAAAATTAAAACCACAGAGGTGATCAAATACCACGAAAAGAAAGCTCTATTTGTGGGGAAAAAAAGGACATCAATTTTGTTTGAGTACAACATCACACGACCACGCAATTGTCAGCTAAAGCGACGCATTCGCGAATTGCAAAAAATGCTCTGGTCAGGAAGGGGGTAAATCCTTCCAGAGCTGAAGTGGTTAAAAATGTCATTAGTATGTTGATTTGGTTGTAAAAATTGTGGATTAAGGTAGTAAAATTCCAGCAAGACAGAGTATTGGTTATTTCTCATCTCTACCTTTAGATTACCAACATTTTACACAACTATTATAGTTTTATGCAGAGTTAAACGTGATATAATCCTGGCCAGGGTAGTCATTTAACATAGTGTTCAAATATTTCAATGACAATACTATTAAACTGGCCTCTTTAACCACTTAGCACAAACCGCTGTCATTGTACGTCGGTACTTTGACACTAAATACTGTTGTTATGGCAGCAGATAGCTGCTATAACCCTGGTATTTTCAACAACGGCAGGTGGCTGGCTTTCAGATCAAAGTGGTCCCTTGGTGGATTCGCCGTGAGATCACTTTTATAGGTAGCGGGAGAGGGCCCCCCCTCCCACCACGTCCCAGTCATATCCGCCGCTTACCGGAACTGTCAGTATCGGCGAAGACGATCACGTCCTTTCTCCTCTGAGACATGGAGCAGAGTGAAGGGAAGATCGCCCCCACTCGGTAAATAACATTAAATGGCCGAAGCAACGCCATTTCCGCCCAATGGTCTTAAAGGGGAATTTTTTAATTTTTTGTATTGCATTTTAGTGTAAATGTTAGATCTGGGGTCTTTTTGACCCCAGATCTATCATTTAACAGGTCCTGACATGCTTTTTTTTTATTTATTTCTATTACAAGGGATGTTTACATTCCTTGTAATAGTAATGTAGCGCCAGCTCCTGAAGAGCATGCGCTATGTTTTTGTCAATTTAAATGTTCTTAAGACCATAGTTGGGTTTTAGGGTTAATTGTAGTCAATTATGGTCTCAGTATCAGTTTGGCTGGACTATAATGTGTTCTGCTTGGCCATAGGTGTGGGTGTCACCTTTGGCAGGCATTGGAACGCAGTCCAGTATGACGCATTGAGTGCCAATCTCTCTCTGAACCAATCAGTGGGTGCATTGTCTCGCTGTGTATTCTGGGAGAGGGTACTTAAGGTACTGGGGTCACATGATTCGAGGTTCCAGTCCAGAGGATTCTTTCTGACTACCTGGTCCTTGTCCTCCTGACCAGCCCCCAGAGGCCCTCATGGCCTGTGGTGTGGATCCATCCATTTCCGAGTCTCAGGGCTGGCTAGCCTGAGGCACAGTAACTGGAAGGAGGGTTCCAAGGTGGTCCGCTGCCGTCTCAGTTTTGGAGAGGCCCGGCAGCTGAAAACGCAACCAGGGGAGGACTCTTCAGAAGACGGCCACGCACAAGGCTGGCTGCTCAGCAAGAGCCTGAAGGCTAAGCTGGAAAGGACACCAGTTGAATCCACATTCATAAGGTATCACTGGACCGGCTGCAAGATACTGGTACCATGTGAGAGTTATCTAATTTCATCCTTCAGTTACAACTAAGTCTGTGGCAGAGACTTTTCATTCTAAAGTTCTACAACCAAGTCTGTGGTAGAGACTTTGCTTTATCTGAATCACCTGTCAGTTGCTAAATTCACCAAAAGGGGATCTATTCGATAGTTGTAATATCCAGTTGCGAATGGCTATTCCCTGGATTGCATAGAGAGAGACATTCAAGTGTCAGCCGTTCCAAGAGTACCTGAGCTTTCCTACCCTTACCCTCTATTCCCTACTGAGAGATTGTGTTCTCTTCAATGTTTTGCAAATAAAAAAATCCCTAAAGTGGATCCAGTGTCAGTCTCCGTAGTTTGTTGGGCCATCTACCTCGGGAAACCCCTAGATGCAAATCAAGGTGAAGAAGGTAACTGTAAGCCAAAAAATAACCAGCCGCTCCTTTGGGGGTCAGTGCTGCATGTGGGGGCCCGTAGTCCGGGATTTACCTTTAACCTTCGCAACAAAAAGAACTGTACATGTGAGTTTATAGGATAGAGGGTGTAAGTTTTTTGGACTGCGCCATTTTGTGAAAGGCGAAAGACATTCACTGTTGGTGAGTAAGCATGGGAGGAGCCCTGTAAAAGCCTGCGAGTTGCGCAACCAGAGGAACCAGTGGGAGGAGTCTTGCCTGTTTAGTTTCCCTGAACAAGGCACCGCATGAGTGTGTTGTAGGAGGAGAGCGAAGTCACTCGTGTTTTTGCTGTATGGAGAAAAGTTTTGATCAGAAGAAAAAGAATGTTCCGAGTCCCAGGGACATCGTCTGTTCCGGGACCCAGGATGCCATCAGTAGGAGGCCCTATAAGTATGAGGCTGCCTGGTACCGTGCTGACCGACATGGGGATCCGCTTGCTGCCGCAGGGGCGTTTTATCCTCTATACCTCCGGGGACATCGAGGGCCTCGGCATGCTTTTCGGAGCATGTGAGGGACTGGTTGCAAGTCCCCGGCCGTTTGTCCGCTGCCAAAGATGCAGAAACTACTTGTTTAAAGTGGAACAGCCTACAGAGTCGCCTTGGGCCTACCACATGGACTGGGCCATGGGCGTAGCCACCGAGGAGTCCATTGTCTACACTCCGATGGTGAGGTCTACAGCTTCTGCACCATCTACTGTTGCCGGTGCCCTGGAAAAAAGACATTGCTTCTTCCTGTGTTAGAGAAGCTACCCCTGAGGTTATGGACACGGCTTTGTCCACCACCACTGCTATTAATATGCCTGCTCTGGAGGATGTGGAGTGTGCAAAGACCTCCCGCAGCCGCGGTAGAGGACCACCTCCCAGTCCGGCTGGACTTCATCGGAAGGAGGCGATTGCCCTGGAGAACCCAACAAAGTCTACTGGTGAGAAATCTGGGGAAATGGTGGGGAGCAGGACTGTGAAAAGTTACTTGCCAGCAGAAGAGGTACGGGACTCAGATTCAGACTCTTCTTTTAATGCTGGGGACGTTAATGAATTATTTGAAACAATGTCCCAAGAGTTGCTATGGGCCTGTGGGGATGATGTGGCCGCTACCTGTGCTGACATTCCGGGCTGTGTAAAAGAAGCAATAGGTAGATGTGGCACTAAACTTTAACCACTTGCCGACCGCCGCACGACGATGTACGTCGACAGAATGGCACGGGCAGGCATATGGGCGTACCTGTACGTCCCTGCCTTCCCGCGGGTGGGGGGCCCGATCGGGCCCCCCCCCCGGTGCCTGCGGCGGTCGGTATTCGTTCGGGAGCGATCCGGGATGAGGGGACGGCCATTCATTCATGGCCACCCCCTCGCGATCGCTCCCGACGAATGGAAATGCTCCGTGACATCACTTCCTCTCCTGTAATGTAAACACAGGAGAGGAAGTGATGTAATCTCTCCTCCGTGTCGGTATTTTTCGTTCCGGCACCGAGGAGAGAGGATCGGTGAGTTGCACCAACACGACACTTCACAGTAGAACATGCCAGGCACACTCACACCCCCCCTTCACCCCCCGATCACCCCCCCAATTACCCCTGCCCCCCCCCCCAGTCACAGTGACACCAATTGCATTTTTTATTTTTATTTTGCATTGGTGTCATTTGTGACTGTAATAACTGTTAGGGCAGTTAGGGTTAGCCCCCTTTAGTTCTAATGTACCCCCCTAACCCCCCCAATAAAGGTTTAACCCCGTGATCACCCCCTGTCGCCAGTGTCACTAAGGCTGGGTTCACATTGCAGCGGTTTATGAGAATGGATGTGATTCGCACCGCACTGCAGTGCAAATCACATCCAATCTCTGTGCGATTCGAGTTCAGCCATACAGATAGTATGGCTGAATTTGCGTCGCACCCGCCGCACCCGCCGCAAACTCGCACGGGACCCTTTTTTTGGTCCGCAGCAGAATCGGATCGCATGGGTGTTCACACCATGCGATCCGAGTTTGCAGATCGCACTGCGATATGCGAACTGGTCTGGGGGTGTCATTAACATTTCACTGACACTCCCAGCAGTTCGCATAGGGCAGTGTGAACTGCCGCCGGGAGGCATGCGATGCGGGAACCCGCCGCGGATTCGTGGCGTTCCTGCATCGCTTCAGTGTGAACCCAGCCTAATAAGCGATCGTTTTTCTGATCGATGTATTAGTGTCACAGGTGACGCTAGTTAGGCAGGTAGGTATTTAGGTTCGCCGCAGCTTTTTATAGCGCCAGGGACCCCCATATACTACCGCATAAAGCCCCCTGATTGCCCCCTAGTTAACCCTTTCAGCAGTGATCACCATATAACTGTTACAGGTGACGCTGGTTGGTTAGTTATTTTTTTATAGTTTCAGGGAACCCGCCATTTATTACCTAGTCTCACTAGTGTACCCCTAAATTTAGGGGTGTCTACTTTCCAAAATGGGGTCATTTGGGGGGGGGGGTTTGTGCCATCTTGGCATTTTATGGCCTTCAAAACTGTAACGCCCTTAGAAAGCCTGAAGGCGGTGCTTGGTTTTCGGGGCCCCGTACGCGGCTAGGCTCCCAAAAAGTCCCACATATGTGGTATCCCCGTACTCAGGAGAAGCAGCAGAATTTATTTTGGGGTGTCATTTCACATATGCCCATGGCATGCGTGAGCAATATATCATTTAGTGACAATTTTGTGAAAAAAAAATAAAAAAAAATTAAAGTTTGTAATTTTCCCGCAACTTGTGGCAAAATATAAAATATTCCATGGACTCAACATGCCTCTCAGCAAATAGCTTGGGGTGTCTACTTTCTAAAATGGGGTCATTTGTGGGGATTTTGTGCCATCTTGGCATTTTATGGCCTTCAAAACTGTAATAGGTAGTGAGAAGTGAAATCAAAAATTTACGCCCTTAGAAAGCCTGAAGGCGGTGCTTGGTTTTCGGGGCCCCGTAACGCGGCTAGGTTCCCAAAAAGTCCCACATATGTGGTATCCCCGTACTCAGGAGAACCAGCAGAATTTATTTTGGGGTGTCATTTCACATATGCCCATAGCATGTGTGAGCAATATATCATTTAGTGACAACTTTGTGTAAAAAAAAAAATAAAATTTTTTTTTGTCATTATTCAATCGCTTGAGGCAAAAAAATAAAATATTCAATGGGCTCAACATGCCACTTATCAATTTCCTTAGGGGGTCTACTTTCCAAAATGGGGTCATTTGGGGGGGTTTTGTACTGCCCTGCCATTTTAGCACCTCAAGAAATTAGATAGGCAGTCGTAAACTAAAAGCTGCGTAAATTCCAGAAAACGTACCTTAGTTTGTAGATGTGACAACTTTTGCGCAAACCAATAAATATACAGTTATTGACTTTTTTTTTACCAAAGACATGTGGCTGAATACATTTTGGCCTAAATGTATGACTAAAATTGAGTTTATTGGATTTTTCTAATAACAAAAAGTAGAAAATATCATTTTTTTTCAAAATTTGCGGTCTTTTTACGTTTATATCGCAAAAAATAAAAATCGCAGAGGCAATCAAATACCATCAAAAGAAAGCTCTATTTGTGGGAAGAAAAGGACGCAAATTTTGTTTGGGTACAACATTGCATGACCGCGCAATTACCAGTTAAAGCAGCGCAGTGCCAAATTGTAAAAAGACCTCTGGTCATTGACCAGCAAAATGGTCCGGTCTGAAAGTGGTTAATAAATCCCCAAAAATTATTTTCTATCTGAAATATGAGAGAGGCCTCTATTTATTTTTCCAGGATATGCCTGCTTTCACAACATTAAATGAAATTAATTTTAAAAGAAATTAATTATCATTTTTTTTGCAAATATGGTGTTGGACCCCCTGTTATGTTTTACTCCTAACTAAGGTCAACCTCAGGGTTTGCTGTGTTAAAAAATAAATGTAAAAAATGTAATATTGTGGTGTGCTTTTGTAGAGTGATAATTGTGAAAAAAATATGTTGAGGTGAAAAACAAACATTAAATGGAATAAGACGAATAAACAAATTAATAAATAAAATTCTGTGTTGGACCCTCTGTGCAGTGATGGGTCTTCAAAACTTTCCCAAAAATATGACCAAACTGCGTGAAATTTTTTTTTTTTGTCAAATAACAATATTAAATATGCATATAAACAACTAAATTAATAGTCCAAAGACGTGATAAAAGTGACTCGTGCTCAATTTAACGAATCATGTGACTGCTTCTTAATGGCTGAAAAAGTTCCCCGGTGCGTTTTTTCGTGCAAAGTGATGGTTTTGCACTCACCAGATACCAGCTCTTAACAAAAATGCCAAAATTCCCATGTTTCTTGGCAACCCAATGGTACACAAGGCTTATCCACAAATCAATTGGCCATGTGAAGCCCCATATACCCAGCACCTGGCAGCCGGATGAGTGGTCTGGCTGGGAAATAGTGTCTGGGATCAAAACATCCGCCGTGGCTCACTTGGACATCCCCGCAGGCCAGGTAAATGACCTAGACGGGCCATAGTTTAAGGACCCCTGCCTTAGGTGTTTGGTTGCGAGGGATCTTGATTGCCCATGGGTTGCTCATTAACCACTTAATAACCGGCCCATAGCCGAATGACGCTACAGGGCAGTTGGATATCTCTTAGAGGGCATACAGTGATGTCCTCCCAGAATCCCGCTCTTGCGCGCCCCCTGGGGCATGGACCCGAGAACGTCCGTGACCGCCGGCCGTTTACCACGTGACGTCGGTTCCTCTCTCCCCTCTGTGTACTGATATGTACAGTGGAGGGGAGAGATCGGATGGCAGCAGCGCTGTGGGCTGGATCTGTAGTGCCCACAGTGCTGCTGTGACAATTGCAGTCACATCCATGGATCCATCCATCCATGCTCAGCCATCCCTCGATACTCTGCAATACCCTGCCATATCCTGCCATACTCTGCCAATACCCTGCCAATGCCTTGCCAATACTCTGCAATACTCTGCCATATCTTGCCAATACACTGCCAATACACTGCCAATACTCGGTGATACCCAGCCATACTCTGCAATATCCAGCCATACTCTGCAATACTCGGTATTACCCAGCCATACTCGGCGATACCCAGCCATACCCAGCCATGCTCAGCCATACCCCGCCATGTACGCATCCTCTGTATGTGACTAGGCAGTGGAAGTCTCACATATGTGGTTTTGCCGTACTCAGGAGGAGTAGGAGAATCTATTTTGGGGTGTAATTTTTGGTATGTACATGCTATGTGTCAGCAATATTGTATAAATGGTCAACTTTGTGTTAAAAAATATGCATTTTATCCACTTCCCGCCTGCCGGCCGTCATATGATGTCTTTGATTTTGTGTGGGGATATTTGAATGATTCATGCAGCTAAAGGCATCATTCAGATATCAGCTTTTTCAGCCAGTGATTCCCTACACCATAAGAATGATCATAATGGCTGTTCCACTGCTTGATCGTTCTTACGGGAGGCAAGAGGGGACTCGCCCCGCTCCAGTCACCCTCCGGTGCTTCTACCGACTCACTAATACGATAAAAGCCAGGAATGTTTTTTTTTATTTCAGGCTTCCCAGCCTAGAGGGGAGATGTGTGGTCTTATTGACCCCATATCTCACTGTGAAGAGGACCTGTCATGCCATATTCCTATTACAAGGGATGTTTACATTCCTTGTAATAGGAATAAAAGTGATCAAACTATTTATTTTTGGGGAAAAAAGTGTCAAACTAAAATAAATAAAGTAAAATGAACAATAAAAAAAATGTTTTTTTTAAAGTGGCCCTGTCCTCGTGTGCTTGCATGCAGAAGCGAATGCAAACATAAGTCCCGCCCACATATGAAAATGGTGTTCAAACACATGTGAGGTATCGCTGCGAATGTTAGAGCAAGAGCAATAATTTTGGCCCCAGACCTCTTCTTTAACTCAAAACATGTAGCCAGTAAAAAAATTTAAAGTGTCACCTATGGGTATTTTTAAGTAGCGAAGTTTGGCACCATTCCACGAGCATGTGCAATTTTGAAGGGTGACATGTTAGGTATCTATTTACTCGGCATAACTTCATCTCTCACATTATGCATTGGGCTAACTTTACTTTTTTTTTTTTTTTTAAAGCACAAAACTGCGCAAATACCATGCAAGCTAAAAAGCTGCAACGACCGCCATTGTATTCTCTAGGGTCTTTGCTAAAAAAACATATATATAATGTTTTGGAGTTCTATGTAATTTTCTAGCAAATAAATTATGATTTTTACAGGTGCTCCCTGCATGTTGGGCCTCTGTATGTGGCCACACTGTGTAAACATCTCACACATGTGGTATCGCCATACTCAGGAGTAATAGCAGAATGTGTTTTGGGGTGTAATTTGTGGTATATATATATGCTGTGTGCAAGAAATAACCTGCTAATATGACACTTTTGTGAAAAAAAAAGAAAAAAAATCTTGATTTTGCAAAGAATTATGGGAAACAAAAACAACTTTAAAAACCTCACCATGCATCTTTGTAAATACATTAGAATGTCTTCTTTCCAAAAAGGGGTCTTTTGTACTTTTCTGGCATGCTAAGGTCTCAAGAAATGAGATAGGCCGTCAGTACTTGAGGTGTGATACATTTTCAGATATTGGCACCATAGCTTGTGGACTCTATATATTTCACAAAGACCAAATAATATACAACAATTTGTTCTTATTTTTACCAAAGATGTGTAGAAGTATAAATTTTGGCCAAAATGTATCAAGAAAAATTACTAATTTGCTAAATTGTATAACTAACCTTTTTTTTTACAGAATTTTCTGTCTTTTTTCTTTTATAGGGCAAAAAATAAAAACCCCAGCAGTGATTAAATACCACCAAAAGAAATCTCTATTTGTATGAAAAAGGACAAAAATTTAATATAGGTATAGTGTTGCATGACTGAGTAATTATCATTCAAAATATGAGAGCACCGAAAGCAGAAAATTGTTCTGGTTAGGAAGGGGGTTTAAGTGCCCAGTGGTCAAGTGGTTAAAAAGAGAAATCTTTTACTCTGATTAAGCTTCTTAGGGGAATCCATATTCCGGAATGCATGCATAAAGCCACTACAGGATGGGGCAGTTTTGATGCTGCAATTTTGATGGTGGCAATATGATGGGGCAGTTTTGATGGGGCAATATGATGGGCAATTTTGATTGTGGTAGTATGATGGAGCAATTTTGATGGGGGCAGTATAATGGGGCAAGTTTGATGGGGCAATAGAATGGGGCAGTATGATGGGGCAATTTTTATGGGGTCAAAATGATGGGACAATTTTGATGGGGGCAATTTTGATGGTGGCAGTATAATGGGGCAATTTTGATGGGGGCAGTATGATGGTGGCAATATAATGGGGGTGATTTTGATGGAGGCAATAGGATGGGGCAGTTTTGATGGGGGCAATATGATGGGCCAGTTTATATGGGGGCAATTTTGATCGGGGAAATATGGGGCAGTTTTGATGGAGGCAATGTGATGGGGCAGTTTTGGTTGTGGCAGTATGATGGTAGCAGTATGATGGGGCAGTTTTGATGGGGGCAGTATTATGGGGCAATTTTGATTGTTGCAGTATAATGGTGGCAGTATGATGGGACAATTTTGATGGGGGCAGTCTAATGGGGCAATTTTGATGGTCGCAGTTTGATGGGGAAATTTTGATGGAGGCAATAGGATGGGGCAGTTTTTATGGAGTCAATATGATGGGACAATTTTAATGGGGCAATTTGATGGGGCAGTAGGATGGGACAATTTTGATGGGGGTAATATGATGGGGCAATTTTGATGGGGGCAATAGAACGGGGCAGTTTTTATGGGGAAATTTTGATGGTGGCAGTATGATGGGGCAATTTTGATGGTATGATGGTGATGGTATGATGGTGGCAATATAATGGGTGCGATTTTGATGGAGGCAATAGGATGGGGCAGTTTTGATGAGGGCAATATGATGGGCCAGTTTTTATGGGGCAATTTTGATGGGAGAAATATGATGGGGCAGTTTTGATGGGGGCAATGTGATGGGGCAGTTTTAGTTGTGGCAGTATGATGGGTCAGTTTTAATGGGGGCAGTATCATGGGGCAATTTTGATGGTGGCAATATAATGGGGAAAATCTTGATGGGGCAACATGATGGGGCAGTTTTGATGGGGCAGTTTTGATGGTGCAATTTTGATGGTGGCAGTATGATGGGGCAATTTTGATGGTGTCAGCATGATGGGGTAATTTTGAAGGTGGCAGTATGATGGGCCAGTTTTGATGGGGGCAAAATAATAGGGCAATTTTATGGGGCAATATGATGGAGCAGTTTTGATGCGGCAATAGAATGGGGCAATTTTTATGGGGCACTTTTGATGGTGGCAGTATGATGTGGCAAATTTGATGCTGGCAGTATGATGGGACAATTTTGATGGTGGCAGTGTGATGTGGCAATTTTGACGGGGCAATTTGATGGGACAGCTCCTTCAAAAGGTAATTACTTTTTAAAAGATGCTAATTGTAAATGATATCTCTTGTTTCTGTGAAGATATATATAACAGTATCTCACAAAAGTGAATACACCCCTCACATTTTTGTGAATATTTTATTATATCTTTTCATGAGACAACCCTGAAGAAATGACACTTTGCTACAATGTAAAGTAGTGAGTGTACAGCTTGTATAACAGTGTAAATTTGCTGTCCCCTCAAAATAACTCAACACACAGCCATTATTGTCTATACCACTGGCAACAAAAGTAAGTACACCCGGGGAGACACCACATCTGATATGAACATTTGCTGTTCTCCATGTGGACATTCTCGTTCTCCTGTCATTGCCTTGAGCAACTGATCTCCAGTGCATAAAGCGTTAAACACATGAGGTAAGTTTGTGACATTAAAACATATGTATCTATACTGTTTAACCACCTCAATACAGTGCACTTACACACCCTTTCTGCCCAGACCAATTTTCAGCTTTCCACGCTCTCACAGTTTGAATGACAATTACTCATTCTTGCAACACTGTACCCATATGAAACGTGTCCTTTTTCTCACACAAATAGAGCTTTCTTTTGGTGTTATTTAATCACTATTGGGTTTTTTGTGCTATAAATTTTAAAAAAACTTACATTTTGTGAAAAAATTGCCTTTTTCTGTCATAAAATTTGGCTAATTAGTAATTTTTCTCCATAACAATTCTGCTACATATTCTGCTACATATCTTTGGTAAAAAAAAATAACCCAAATTAGTGTATATTATTTGGTCTTTGTGAAAGTTATAGAGTCTACAAACTATGGTGCCAATCACTGAAAATTGATCACATCTGATCAGGCCTTCAGTACATCAGGTGAATCTCATTTCTTGAGACACTAACAAGTCAGGAAAATACAAATACCCCCCAAATGGCCCTTTTTTTAGAAAGTAGACATTCCAAGGTATTAAGTAAGTAGCATGGTGAGTTTTTTTAAGTTGTCATTTGTTTCCCACAATTCTTTGCAAAATTAAGATTTTTTTTATTTTATTTTTACAAAATTGTCATATTATAAGGTTATTTCTCACACACAGCATATGCATACAACAAATTACACCCCAAAATACATTCTGCTACTCTTCCTGAGTACGGCGATACCACATGTGTGAGACTTTTACACAGCCTGGCAACATACAGAGACCCAACATTGAAGTAGCACCTTCAGGCATTCTACAAGCATAAATGACATATCTCATTTCTCAACCACCTATTACATTTTTGAAGGCCCTGGACCACCAGGACAATGGAATTTCCCACAAAATGACCCCATTTTGGAAAGCAAACACCCCAATGTATAATCTATGAGGAATAATGATTCTTTTTAACTGTCATTTGTTGTCATTTTTTTTCCTGAAGTTTTTGGAAAATGTGGAAAAAAATGAAAATGCATTTTTATTTTTTTTACACAAAGTTGTCCATTTCTAACACATAGCATGTATATAGCAAAAATCACACCCCAAAATACATTCTGCTAGAGTATGGCGAAACCACATGTGTGAGACTTTTACACAGCCTGGCTACATACAGATGACCAACATTGAAGTAGCACTTTCAGGTGTTCTAGGAGCATAAATTATACATCTCATTTAATTCCTACCTATCACACTTTTGAAGGTCCTGGTATTACACACAATATGACCCCATTTTGGAACGCAAACACCCCAACGTATATTCTATGAGGCATGGGCTGCAAATAGGTACTCGGGTACTCTGATGGGCTGCAAATAGGTACTTGGGTACTCTGATGGGCTACAAATAGGTACTCGGGTACTCTGATGGCCTGGTGACAGGTACTCGGGTACTCTGATGGGCTGGTGACAGGTACTCGGGTACTCTGATGGCGCGCATTCCCTGTTTAAATGGAGGGCAGTCATATGACGCCATGATGGACGGCGGGCAGCAAGCAGTTGAACTGTTGTATACTTGTATAACATTATATGTATAATCATGATTTCTATATCAATCTTATAGATTGTAGCTATATGGAAGTCTTTCAGCCCTTTACTTTCTTTCCCTGAAGAAGACCCTTACTCCACATGTTGAAACGCTTTGGATTTTATCTGTTTTACAGCATACCTTTACTAGAATACATTAGGTATGAGGATTATAGGGCTATTTTTATCTAAAAAGTAAAATTTTGTTTGGTCACTTCACCTCAAAATTTTGGTAATTTGCATTGAGTGACTACTTTTTATCAAGACAGAAAATTAGGCAAGTCTACCAAACAAAGCTTGTGAATGGTTGGTATGTAAACACAGAGTTATAAGAAAATTGGCATTCACAATGTATATGTACCTTCTGTACTCATATCAGGTGTGGGTATCCATATGTAGGTCATTCCAACATCCTTATACAACATGAAAAGGGTATCTGGGCTCATGGGTTCATTGTATCGATTGCAGCCTTTACTGTTTTGAACGATGTCCCACTCATTTTGAAAGTTTAAGACAGCAGTCACTTTTAGTTCATGCTTCATCTTGATAGTAACATGTTCCAACTGTCGTGGACAACTTCCCAACCAGATATTGGGCAGTATTCTGTTAAAATACACAGATGCATAGTCAAAATATGAAAATAAAATTGCACTTTTATGCCAAAATGATTTACGCAATTTTTCAGGCTCCCTTTATTTTCAGGGTATGATGACATCTTGCTTAATGAAATGTAGCTTAATGAAAATTTCTAGAATGCCCATGCTTACAGTACAATTCACATACATGAAAGAAGCAGCTTCATCACAAGGTGATCGTTCTCTAGTACTGAATGAATTTAAGGGGTTGTAAAACCTCAAGGTTATTCACGTAATACATTCTATGCATTAAGGTGAAAAAAAAACTTCTGTGATGCAGCAGCCCCCCAGAGCCCCCCTTTTACTTACCTGAAACAGGTCGGGGAAGGGGATAAGCTCCAGCTGGTGTCTAGGGTCCTGATTGGATAGATTGATAGGAGCGCAGTCATTGGCTCCCACTGCTGTCAATCAAATCCAATGACGTGGGAGTCGAGTCCTGCTGTCTGCGTCAATGGACGCAGCAGCAAGACACGGGAGGGCACCGGCATGAGTGCTCTGGGGGAGAGCAGCTCTCCAACGGGGCACTCGGGAAGAGGAGGAGCCAGGAGCGCCACTGAGGGACCCCAGAAGAGGAGGATCGGGGCCACTCTGTGCAAAGCCAACTGCACAGAGGAGGTAAGTATGACATGCTTGTTTGTTTATTATTTTTAAAACAAACCTTTACATATCATTTAAGCCTTTCTGAAAAGCAATCCTCTCTTTCAACACAAATATATATATATATATATATATATATATATATATATATATATATATATATATATATATATATATATATATATATGAAGTAGTGAGTGTACAGCTTGTATAATAACAGTGTAAATTTGCTGTCCCCTCAAAATAACTCAACAAACAGCCATTAATGTCTAAACTGCTGGCAACAAATGTAAGTACACCCCTAAGTGAAAATGTCCAAATTGGGCCCAATTAGCCATTTTCCCTCCCCGATGTCATGTGACTCATTAGTGTTACAAGGTCTCAGGTGTGAATGGGGAACAGGTGTGTTAAATTTGGTGTTAGGCGTATGAGTGCTGCCAGCATTGCTGCAAAGGTTGAAGTGGTGGGGGGTCAGCTTGTCAGTGCTCAGACCATATGCCACACAGTAAATCAAATTGGTCTGCATAGCTGTCATCCCAGAAGGAAGACTCTTCTAAAGATGATGCACAAGAAAGCCCACAAACAGTTTGCTGAAGACAAGCAGACTAAGGACATGGATTACTGGAACAATGTCTTGTGGTCTGATGAGACCAATATAAACTTATTTGGTTCAGATAGTGTCAAGCATTGTGGCGGCAAACAGGTGCGGAGTACAAAGACAAGTGTATCTTATCTACAGTCAAACATGGTGGTGGGAGTGTCATGGTCTGGGGCTACATAAGTGCTTCCAGCACTGGGGAACTACAGTTCATTGAGGGAACCATGAATACTAACATGTACTGTGACATACTGAAACAGAGCATGATCCCCTCCCTTTGAAGACTGGGCCACAGGGCAGTATTCCAACATGATAACGAGCCCAAACACACCTCCAAGATGACCACTGCCTTGCTAAAGAATCTGAGGGTAAAGGTGCTGGACTGGACAAGCATGTCTCCAGGCCTAAACCCTGTTAAGCATCTGTGGGACATCCTCAAAGGGAAGGTGGAGGAGCGCAATGTCTCTAACGTCCACCAGCTTCGTGATGTTGTCATGAAGGAGTGGAAGAGGATTCCAGTGGCAACATGTGAAGCTCTGGTGAATTCCATGCCCAAGAGGGTTAAGGCAGTGCTAGAAAATAATGATGGCGATGTTTAGAGGAGTCCATGTGACACTCACATAGAAGAAATTGTTCCATTGATCAACTTGGGTACAGCCAGCATGGCAGATTTTTACATGTGATTATTGCCAGCAGCTATAGCCGCTAGCATTAATCACTGTGTTCTTCCCCACTGGGAGAACACAATAGCCTCTCGGGCACTGACTGTGTTGATGGGGGAAACTAGCAAATTTCTTTCCTGCTATCTGTGATTGCAGGAAAGAAAATCACATCATCTCTGGCCTGTCTTAGTTAATTCCTCCTACACAGCTGATTCTGTTTGATTTATGATTGTATTCTAACCTACATGTTAACCTGTTGATCTGATATAATTGTTTGATCATGCATTGGACT
The DNA here is from genome assembly GCF_037356315.1 of Lithobates pipiens. NCBI lineage: Eukaryota > Metazoa > Chordata > Amphibia > Anura > Ranidae > Lithobates > Lithobates pipiens. Next base: position 175,877,052 of record NW_027507758.1, read on the forward strand.
ATATGCCTACAAAATCCTTAACTGTGCTCATGTGTACCTAGGAGAACGGACGCTGTTTTAAAGGCAAAGGATGGCCACACCAAATATTAATTAGATTATTATTATTATATTATTATTATTATATATTATTATTATACTTTGTTTTCTGTTTCTGCAATTTGTAGGTTGTTAATAAATCAAAACTTTTAATTCAATGCTTTTTGAAAGCATCCTTACTTTACAGCATTTTTCACAAGTGCCTAAAACATATTACAGTTATAATAAATATATATATTGATTTGAATGTATATATTTGCTCATTACATATGCAGGATCTGCTTCCTGCTTAATAACCCCACACAGTGACTGTGCTTTACTGCTCTTTTCTTTCAAATAAAAATATATATAAATATGGCACAGCAAGTAAATAAAAATGTGCAAATCTCACCAAAAATAGTTTTCTGGTAAATAGAACAATGATAATTCAAAATGTTTACTTTGTTTCTCTTAAAAAAAATAAAATAATAAAGTTAACTTAAATTAGCCAAAAATAGTGTCCATTCTAATTTGTTGCCCTACTCATACTGGTCTTTGAATTTCTAGTACCTGGAAAAGTGCATTGCTTGATTGTCAGCGATGTGAAAATAGAAATGTGTAGTGTGCTTCATTTCATCTGTATGGCCAGTAGTTTCAATCCAGTGCCCTATTGGATAGCAATAAGCGCCATCAACTATATTGCTCTCATCATAAGTACAACATCGGTCATGGTGAGGTCCATTACCTAAGTATAAAGAACACATAAAGGAGAACAAATTTAAATATTTCAATAAGCAGTGGCAAATAATTACTGCAGTCTTAAAGGAAAATATATTAATTTTGGATTAATTGACTTACTTACCTGAAACAGAAGTAATCTACTTCTAAGTACAATGTATTTCTTTGTTAAAGTAAGAAACACTGTAATATATTAGACGAGTACTGCTTAAAGCTTAACTCCAGGCACAATCGCATTTATTTAAATATAGTAAATGCCTTTGGAAACTCTGATATTACCTTGTAAAAGTAGCAGTCACCTGTGCAGAGAGCAGAGCTCTGGGAGGCACCCAGAAGGCTCCACCCACTACAGGTTGCCTGCAAAAAACTACAGGAGGAGGCAGAGACAAGACCAGTCACCCTGCACAAGGGGAGAGAGCAGTAGTGACTGATCTTTATTACTTGAAGCTCCTGCACAGAAGCAATAAATACTGGTAGTACCAAAAACTACGTGGAAGAAGACCACCTGCCCACATCCCTAATAAACTGTGTAATAGGACAAATTTTCCTCTTATGGGACTTTGGGAGGCAGGAGTCTTCAAAATGATATCAAAAAATAGTTTTATTAGAAAAAGTTAAAACATGAAGGCAATAAAAACATATGGATGCAACATTAATGATTGGTGGCATACAGAAAAAACACACAGAAAACACAATGAGGAATGATAGCAACACCACACTGATGAGTCCTAAGCAGTAAGCTGAGGCCAGAATAATAACAACGCGTTTCGAGGTTATTAGAGAGTAGAACCTCTTCTTCAGGGGCTGATAGTGTAGTGTATTCTCATCTGTAGATATTGCAAAAATATAACATAAACAAATAAAATAATCACAATTAGTGACTATTAGTGACTATAGTTCAATATATAAAGTATCAAGCAACATCCAATTGCCACATTCTGTAATTGTTCTAACCGTATAATATTGTAGGTCACCATCCAAAAGCATCCAATGTGAACAAAAACTGGAAATAGGGGGAAGGTTTCTCCTCCAGGGATCAGATCCGTAAGCCGGTGCAAGATGTCGGGGAGTACCGGGAATTCGGAAATCAAGCTAGGCACAAAGGGTGTGTTCCGACCACATATGTTACACCCAAAAAGTGTGCCTGGAATGATCCTATGATCTAACACAAAACAATTGAGATTGTAAGGTAACTGATGTAACTCATTAGTATATGCTATTAATGCAAGCCTAAGCTCAAAAAAGGGGGCTATTAGTAGATACTAAAAATAGGTATTTTCACCCAATAGCATACCTGCTCAAGTGCATCATACAGGGAGTGACCGGCAAATGGCTATCCACCCAGCGATTGTAAACACGGGGACGATAAAAGGATTAGTCCCCACAGGGAAACAATTAAGGCCTAACAGAAAAATGCACCATAGCCAGGGATGTCTGGAAATGCAAAGACATAAATACTGTCTAGTAAGGCATAATAAACAGTCAGACCCTGCTAAGAAAACAGACAGTGGAAATGAGCCCGCAATGAGAGCACATTTCCACAATTAGTGGGGTAGGCAAAGTGAAAGCCTTCAAAACCACCATCAGTTTACAAAGCACTCATATTGTCCCTGGATTTAAATACCAATATATCTATATTTACCTGTAAGAAAGTATGCAGCAGCACGATCAGTCTGATGCCTGCAATAGCATGAGACTGAAAGTGCAATTGCTGCTGTTATATAGACTAACTGACGAACACATCAGTTACAGCTGATCAAGGGGGTTTGGCAGCTAGGGTGAGGTGGGAGGGGCCGCCCTCCGAGTCTCCGGCACGCAAGCTTGCCCACACCCTCCCAGACAAACGATGCCGCAAGAAATAGCCGCTTTGTAACATCATCCGCTCGATTGAAGGGCATGGCCAAAGGAGGGAGGTGACCGGCATCCGCGTCAGTGACACGCGGCGTGCCAGTCACCACGGCAACGGAGGAAAACAAAACCACCGGCTGTGTGTGTACCGGAGACAGGGCGGCCATGGAAGTGAAATCACAAAGGAATGACACCATGGCCTCCGTGCGCCGAGTACATTTCATTTCCCATTGTGTTTGTACACATTTCTGTGTATTTTTCTGTATGCCCCCAATCATTAATGTTGCATCCAAATTTTTTTATTGCCTTCATGTTTTAACTCTAATAAAACAATTTTTTGATAAATTTTGAAGACTCCTGCCTTCCAAAGTCCCGTAAGAGGAAAAATTGTCCTATTACTGCACAGAAGCAAGGTTTCACACTGGATTATTGTACAGATCTGGAAAAAAATACATAAAGCACACTAAAGCATCATACACGCGATCCGACTGTTGGCAGGGGATTGTCTGTTGACAGACTGTTGTCCTGAAAAAAGATCGTTAGTACGCTCTTTCAGACAATTGTCCAACTTTTGGCCAACAAATGTTGGATGGCAGGCTAGTAAATTTTCGGCAGACAAAGGTCTGTTGTCTGATTTTTGTATCGTCAGTACACAAGTCCGTCACACAAAAGTCGAAAGTACAAACACGCTCAGAATCAATGCTCACCAAACAGGAAATTAGCAGAAGGGGCCCTAAGGGTGGCCCTTAAGAGCTGAAACTCCTCGTAGTACATCACTACGTTCATGTTTGTTGGCCAACAATTGTGTACCATTAGTATGCAAGACAAGTTCCTGGCACATGCCCTTTGGACAAAAATCAGACGCTCGGTTGGCCAACAATCGGATCGTGTGTACGAGGCTTAAGACTCAAGTAAGAATACACATGACTCTTGTATTTAGATAATATCTGCTTATCCCATAGTTCAGCGTTAACTTTTAATACTAAACAAATGAAGATACTTGCAGTGGATTACCACCAATCTTTAATATTACTATATATGAAAAAACTCTATTTTAAGTATATGGTAATTAAACCATAACAACAGGCCTAACTAATATGTAGGACAACACAAATAGCTTTATCATCTTTCACATAAAACTCCTAAAAAGATAATCCACCCAATGGACAAAACCATTTACAATCTTTACAGGTATAAGGAAGCCTTAACGCTATTACAAGCAAACAGATATTGGGGGTTATTTACCAAAGGCAAATCCACTTTGTACTGCAAGTGCATTTGGAAGTGCAGTCGCTCTAAATCTAAGAATACTAATAGATCTGAAATGAGGGGAAGCTCTGCTGATTTTATCATCCAATCATGTGCAAGATAAAATGCTGTTTTTTTATTTTCCTTGCGTATCCCCCTCGGATCTACAGCGACTTTACTTCCAAGTGCACTTGCAGTGCAAATAGGATTTTTCTTTAGTAAATAACCCCCATTGTCATTACAACCTGTGGAATCCAATCGCAGTGTCAACAGGTATCTGATAATCTCAAATCCAAAAATAAAACACTCCAGTATATCCACTCACAGTAAGCAGGACTTCTCATCACTTAAAAAATACTGCACATCAATCACTGTCACACTCAAACGGTTTTGGTTCAAATGGCAACATGCATATCTGCTATGATTAATTGTAACCAGCACAGATTCCAGTACTTATTCAATTCAAAGCTAAAAAATTAATAAATAAAGGAGGACTCAATGGGGGTTGTTTATGAAAGGCACAAAGTGCACTTGAAATTGCACTGAAAGTGCACTTGGAAGTGCAGTCACTGTAGATCCGAGGGGGACATGTAAGGAAAATAAAAAACAGCATTTTAGCTTGCACATGATTGTATGATAAAATCAGCAGAGCTTCCCCGCATTTCAGATCTTCCCCTTAGATTTACAGTGACTGTACTTCAAAGTGCACTTTCAGTGCAATTTTTAAGTGCACTTTGCACTTGTAGTGCAAAATGGATTTGCCTTTCGTAAATAACCCCCAATGTGTATTAAGCTTACTTGATATGTTTATGAAGTGTATTCTTTCCTTATCTCTGAATATGTATTCTTCACCACCTTGGCCAGTCGGCAAGGAATTTTCCATTGCAGTATTGCTCCACTTATAGAACAGTACAGAGTATAAAGACATATGAAGAGTAGAAGCAAATGCAAAATGGTTTTAACCACTTCAGCCCTGGAAGAATTTCCTCTCTGACCAGAGCACTTTTTGCAATTCAGCACTGCGTCGCTTTAACTGACAATTGCACGGTCGTGCAACATTGTACCCAAAGTCCTTTTTTCCCCACAAATAGAGCTTTCTTTTGGTGGTATTTGATCACCCCTGCGGTTTTTATTTTTTGCACTGTAAACAAAAAAAGAGCAACAATTAAAAAAAAAAAAAACACATTATTTTTTACTTTTTGCTATAATAAATATCCCCCCAAAGATATATTAAAAAAACAAATTTTTTCCTTAGTTTAGGCCGATACATATTCTTCTACATATTTTTGGTAAAAAAAAATCGCAATAAGCGATTATTGATTGGTTTTCGCAAAAGTTATAGCGTTTACAAAATAGGGGATAGTGTTATTGCATTTTTATTAATATTTAATTTTTTTTAAATGGCGGCGATCAGCGATTTTTATCATGACTGCATTTTTGGGACCATTGTCATTTATACAGCAATCAGTGCTATACAAATACACTGATTCCTGTGTAAATGACACTGGCAGTGAAGGGGTTAACCACTAGGTGGCAGTGTAGGTGTTAAGTGTGTCCTATGGGCGTGTTGCTAACTGTGGTGGGCGTGGCTATGTTTTACAGATGACTGATCTCTGCTCCAATCACATGGAGCAGAGATCAGTGTCATTTGTTGCTAGGCAGAATGAGAAGATGCTGTTTACATCAGCATCTCTCAGTTTTTCCTCTCCGTGAGGCGATCGCTGGTATCCCTGCGGAGATCGAGTTCACGGGACCCGCCACTTGACTCACGGAGCTTCCCGCCCTCTGAAAGGGCAACGCACAAGGTACGTGATTTTGCCTGTACGTGCCCTTCTGCCAACGTATATCGGCGTGAGACAGTCGGGAAACGGTTAAAGCCCAACTATGGGCTAAGTAAAAACAAAAGTCAGATTGATCGAGACCCTGTGCCCTATTTTCACTGGTACTGTTACCAATGACCACTTGTTAAATTCTTTGTCTCTACTGAAGCTGCATGATGTACCATGACACACATGATAATGGTATGCCGTCAGAATGTATGCTGCCGATCCTTTTGGGTTCTGGAATTTGTTCCCCGGTACTACTCTTGTTTTCCCTTTTCTCCATGTCTGATCTTACTTACTGTCGTGTATTGGATTATGAGAGGGCTGAACTCCCTTGTCAAGAGGTCTCTGGTTTTTCACTTCCTGAAGCATCACAGTCCTTAGCAGTGTATTCTTCAGGAAACTCACTTGGTGGGCAGTAAGACACACAGCCGTAAAAAGCCCTGGGTGGGTTTCCACTACCACTCTAGTTACTCTAATTTTGCCAGAGGGGTAAGCTTATTAGTACAGAAGTCACTTCCCTTTCAGCTGTTACACTTACACTAGAGTTGGACCCAGATCGACGGTAAATTATAATACATGCTGTAATAGACAGTCTTGAGATGGTGCTGGTTGGTCTGTATCTTCCTCCTCCAGCCTCATCTAAACTACTCCACAAGATAATTTCTATGGTGACTACATTTGCCAAAGATAAAATATATCTAATACAGGCATACCCCACTTTTAAGTACATAATGGGGTTTATTTACTAAAGCTGGAAAGTGCAAAATCAGGATCACTTCTGCATAGAAACCAATGAGCTTCTAACCCCAGCTTGTTCAATTAAGCCTTGGTATTAAAACCTTGAAGCTCATTGGTTTCAGGATCCATTGGGGCAGTGGAGATCCATCCTGATGAGCAGAAATTAAACAGAAAGACAAATAATGCATATAATTGAACATGCGTGAAAAAATGGATTTACAGCAAGGCCAGTGGGATTTATACATGTCATAAATACTTGGAGCTTGGTATGGTGGCAACCTGTTATATGCCAAAATGGGGCAGGCGCACCGAAACACAGAAAACCATTATATAATCAAATTTGCATAATTTGGATCCCATTCTGATCCACCTGACGCAAATCCCTCCAGGAAGGGTCTGAATGAAATGGACTTGTTTAAACCAGGGGATCTGGTTGCATTGAGGCGAAAGATACATCTCTGCTCATGTTGCAGGAGGATCTTGTTCCAGTTGCCCCTCACATACCCGGATAGATTACAGGATTTCATGGACACTATAGCCCCGTACACACTATCAGATTGTCTGCTGAGTTTTTCCTTCAGATTTACCAAAACCATGTAGTAGAAGGGCCTGCCTGATTGCATACACATTGAAACTCCTAAGGTTTGACCTCATATTATATGGTTTTGGTAAATCTGAAGGAAAAACTCAGCAGACAATCTGATAGCGTGTACGGGGCTTTAGGGGGTTATTTACGAAAGGCAAATCCACTTTGCACTGCAAGTGCATTGAAAGCCCACTTGAAAGTGCAGTCGCCCTAAATCTAAGGGGTAGATCTGAACTGAGTGGAAACTCTGCTGACTTTATCATCCAATTATGTGCAAGCTAAAATGCTGCTTTTTATTTTCCTTGCATATCTCCCTCAGATATACAGTGACTTTACTTCCAAATGCATTTTCAGTGCACTTGCAGTGTAAAGTAGATTTTCCTTTAGTAAATAACCCCCTATGTGTCGGTACGCTCACTTCCAAAATTCCAAAATAGTCTTGCCCACATAAAAACATGCACAGTCACATAACATAAGATATTCTACACTCAGAGTTCGACAATTGGCATAGTGAGTTGGTAGGTATTTTTCGCCATTGGGTAATTTTATATTTTTGGCACTATTCATAAACTGACAATATCTGCAACCCCCGCACCTAAATGTACCTGGGCATTTACAGGGGTCTCTTTTTACCTCTCCCACATATACACTTGTACACTCGTGACTAGTTAGTCCCTTATTGATTTAGCTTGTTTAAAGGTGAATGAGGGATTGTCTTTTATGAAGGGGCAGTGGCGGCCAACCACCCCCCCTTCTGTATTAAATTAATAAAAAAAAAAATATATATATATATATATATATATATATATATATATATATATATATATACACATACTTTTTTAAACGGCCCCTTTAAGAAAAAAAAATAGTAAAAAAAATGTCCTTTAACTAAGTGCACTGTATTCGGGCGGCAGCACAGTGCACTAGGGGAAGCGCCGCGTCAATCACGAGATTGCAGACGTGTCGCTTCATTGGCGGGGTTTGGAGCTGCTTTGTGGCATAAACAATTGCGCTAAGCAGCATCTGCCTGGTGCACAGGCGGGTGCTTTGTTCTCAGTGTGAGAACAAAGTCATTTCCGGCAGGCTACAAAAAGATGGCCATCGATGGGGACTAATCCCCTTGTGTTCAGTGGAGAGGGGAGGCCCCTCCCCTCTCCACTGAACACACAGAGAAAGCCAGTAACTAGCCATGGAGAGTCACAGATGCAGCTTGAAGGAGGACAGATGTGAGGAGGATCCTGTTGCTCCGCTGGGGACACAGATATGAGGAGGACCCTGCTGGAGACACAGATGTAAGGAAGGGCTCCGCTAGGGGCACCTGATGTAAGGAGGGACTCCGCTGGAGGCACCTGATGTAAGGGTGGACTCTGCTGGGAGCACCTGATGTAAGGACAGGCTCCCCTGGGGACACCTGATGGCATCTGGTGGCAGGCGACGTGGCAAGTGACACGCTCAGGGCTCCCACTGATTATGCATTATGGTGAGTTGAATGATTTCATTTTATATTACAAAGTAATAATAGAAATAATGTGCTTCAATCATCCTGACACCATAACAACCATGGTGCCGGGATGATTGAAGTGCTAACACCAGGTGTTTGGAGTATCTTTATCTGCTGATTGTTAAACTTTCTAGAAAACACATGTTCTATTGTTGTGTAGGATCTGGGCCTGCTGTCCCTCCCTCTCTCCCTCTCTCTCCCTCCATCCCTTGTTCATCTCAGACGCTAACCACACCACCTTAGAGTCACGCCCACTATTTTGCTGAAACCACGCCCATTTTCACCAAGTGGGAGGGGTCAAAAAGGAAGGGCGGGCCCCCCAATCCTAAAACTTCACCAGCCGCCAGTGGTTCTCTGACACTCAGTCCAAACCTTCCCCGCATCTTTGCTTCCACCCTGCTGCCACAGCCATGCTGCAGGGTGAGGACAGACTCTGATAGAGACTTTTATGTAAGAGGGAATCTGATGGGGACCCTGATGAAAAGGCAAACTCTGAGGACTCTGATGTAAAGGGGACTCTGATGGGGACTCTAATGTAAAGGGAACTGTAATGGAGACTGTGATGTAGGGGGAAACTCTGGTGGAGATCTTGATATAAGGGGGGGTCTGATGGGAACTCTCACGTAAGGGCGGACTTTGATAAGGACCCTTATGCAAACTAAACTCTGATGTGAACCGGGGAATCCTGGTGTAAAGTTCACTAAGTTTTCATTGCCTTTCTGCCTGGTTGCTAAGAAGGCAATGAGTATTTTACGAATACTTTCCATAAATTAGGCTGAAAGACATGGTTATTGAAAGAGATTTTTTTTTTTTTATAAACGCTTGTGCTGAGGGTTGTACATGTCTGTTAAGCTGTTTTATTTAATGGTGCTCCTCCCACTGTTAGCACAATCTGGCAACACTCACCATTCATCTTAGAGCGCTGTACTTTAGTACTTATAATTATTATTTAGTACTTATCATAGGTATGTAGGTGTTAAAAAAATGTACATGTGAAGGTGGCTTTGACGGAGCTCCAACATTTCTCTGTGGAGAGAGGAGAACCTTTTAGAACAACCATCTCTGCAGCACGCCACCAATCAGTCCTGTATGGTAGATTTGCCAGACGGAAGCTTCAGTAAAAGGCACATAACAGCCCACCTGGTGTTTACCAAAATGCACCCGAAGGAAAAATCACCCCCAACACATTGAATCACATCACCCCAGCACATCGAATCGCATCGCCCCCAGCACATCGCATCGAATCGTATCGCCCCCTGCACTTTGCAGTGAATCGCATCGCCCCCAGCACATCGCATCGCCCCCAGCACATTGAATCGCATCTCCTCCCAGCACATCGAATTGCATCTCCCCAGCATATTGCATCGCCCCGCCAAATGGCATCTCCCCTAGCACTTCAAATCGCATCTCCCCCAGCACATTGAATCGCATTGCCCAAAGCACATTGCATCACCACAACACATCGAATTGCATAAGCACATCAAATCGTATTGCCCCCAGCACATTGCATCAACCCCAACACATCAAATCACATCAGCACATCAAATTTTATCGCCCCAGCACATCAAATCCCATCGCCCCCCAGCACATCACACCGCATTGCCCCAGCACATTGCATGGAATCACATCGCCCCAGCACATCGCATTGCCCCTAGCACATCGAATCGCTTCTCCCCCAGCACATCCAATCGCATCTCCCCCAGCACATTGCATCACCCCAGTACATCAAGTCACCCCAGCACATCGAATTGCATTGCCCAAAGCACATTGCATCTCCCCTAACACATCGAAACGCATCAGCACATTGAATCGCATCGCCCCAGCACATCGAATCGCATCGCCCTAGCACATCGACCGTCCCAGCAAATTGCATCAAATCGCATCACCCCAGCGCATCGCATTGCCCCTAGCACATCGAATTACTTCTCCCCCAGCACATCGAATCACATCTCCCCAGCACATCGAATCGCATCTCCTCCAGCACATTGCATCACCCCAAGCACATCAAATCGCCCCCAGCACATCGAATTGCATCGTCCAAAGCACATTGCATCACCGCAACACACTCCGAACACATCGAATCGCATCAACACATCGAATTGTATCACCCCCAGCACATCGCATTAAATGACATCGCCCCAGCACATCGCATCGCATTGCCCCAGCACATCGAATCGCATCTCCCCAGCACATAGTAATCACATCTCCCCCAGCACATTGCATCACCCCCAGCACATCGAATGGCATCCACCACATCAGATGAGGTGGGATGCGATGGGATGAGGTGGGGTAGGGTTGGGTGGAATGGGATGTGGTGGGGTGGGATGAGATGGGATGAGGTGGAGTGGGGTGGGAGGAGGTGGCATGGGGTGAGGTGGGATGAGATGGGATGGGGTGGGGTGGGATGAGGTGGGATGGGATGGGATGGGATGGGATGGGATGAGGTGGGGTGGGATGGGATGGGATGGGATTGTTGTGTGTGGAAGTCCTGTAGATCTCACCCATGGCCAATAGAGCACACAGTAAGTGTCCCTGCCCCAACCCCTGTATCCATCTGTTACTGTGTGTGTTGTAACTTCCACAGACCTGATCGGTGATGACTGCTTCATGAAGGTCAAGAAACACACCAGACAAGTCAGGGATAAAGTTGTGGAGAAGTTTAAAGCAGAGTTAGGTTATAAAAAAATTCCTAAGCTTTGAACATCTAACAGAGCACTGTTCAATCCATCATCCGAAAATGGAAAGAGTATGGCACAACTACAAACCTACCAAGACATGGCCGTCCACCTAAACTGACAGGCCGGGCAAGGAGAACATTAATCAGAGAAGCAGCCAAGAGGCCCAGGGTAACTCTGGAGGAGCTGCAGAGATCAACAGCTCAGGTGGGAGAATCTGTCCACAGGACAACTATTAGTCGTGCACTCCTGTAATCTGGCATTTATGGAAGGGTGGCAAGAAGAAAGCCATTGTTGAAAGAAAGCAATAAGAAGTTCCATTTGCAGTTTGCGAGAAACAATGCGGGGGACACAGAAAACATGTGAAAGAAGGTGCTCTGGTCAGATGAGACCAAAATTAAACTTTTTGGCCTAAAAGCAAAAAGCTATATGTGGCAGAAAACTAACACTGCACATCACCCTGAACACACCATCCCCACCATGAAACATGGTGATGGCAGCATCATGTTGTGGGGATGCTTTTCTTCAGCAGGGACAGGGAAGCTGGTCAGAGTTGATGGGAAGATGGATGGAGCCAAATACAGGGAAATCTTAGAAGAAAACTTGTTAGAGTCTGCAAAAGACTTGAGACTGGGGCGGAGGTTCACCTTCCAGCAGGACAACGACCCTGAGGCTCCATGCATACTGCAGCTCATGAACTGCAGTTTATTGGAGTTTGGGCATTTTTTTTAAAAGCCCATAAACTCCACTCTATGTTAGCCTGTGTGTCCATGCACACATGGACGTTTTTTAGCTTTAATGAGCAGTGGAGTTTATGGGCTTTTTTCTGAACGCCAGAAATTTGCGTTCAAAGTGCCGTTTTTCACCGCCAAAAAATGGCAAACGCTGATAAACACTGATAAACGCTATTAAACGCTTATAAACATGCGTTAATTAGTGTTCGGCATTCTATTTTTCAATGCATTGTGGGATTTTTGGAGTGTCCTCTGTGTATTTTTATAAAAACGCCCATTAACGCTAATGCTGTAAAAACCTTATAAACGCTAGTATAAAACGCTGTTAAAAGCAGGTTTTTCAACCAGCGTTTTCTGCCAGCAATCTGGCGTCTAGAAAAAGCTTTTTTGAGCTTCAGTGTGCATGGAGCCTTAATATACAGCCAGAGCTACAATGGAATAGTTACATAGTTACACAGTAGGTGAGGTTGAAAAAAGACACAACTTCATCAAGTCCAACTCATGTGTGTGATTATATATCAGTATTACATTGTATATCCCTGCATGTTGCAGTCATTCAGGTGCCTATCTAATAGTTTCTTGAAACTATCGATGCTCCCCACCGAGACCATCACCTGTGGAAGGGAATTCCACATCCTTGCCGCTCTAATGCCTTGTACACATGGTCGAACATTCCGACAACAAAGTCCAACAGACGGATTTTGTGCCAAACTTGTCTTGCATACACACGGTCAGACAAAGTTGTCGGAAAATCCAATTGTTCAGAACGAGGTGACGTTCTTTGCGTACAACGGGACTACGTAGAGGCCAGTAGCCAATAGCTTTGGTCTCGTAATTTAATCTGAGCATGCATGGCACTTCCGTTGGAATTCTGTACAAGCGATCGGAAAAAGTCAGATCGGATTTTGTTATCGGAAAATTTGAGATCCAGCTCTCAAACTTTTTCCACCAGGATTTCTGACGGAAAAAGTCCGATAGAGCCCACACAGGATCAGATTTTCCGACAACATAATCGAATCGGACCTTTTCCGTTGGAAAATCAAACAGGGCATTACAGTAAAGAACCCTCTATGTCATTTAAGGTTAAACCTCTTTTCTTCTAATTTTAATGAGTGGCCACGAGTCTGGTTAAACTCCCTTCTGCTAAAAAGCAACCTTTCCTCATAACTAATATCCTCCAGACACTTTATTAGCTTTGTTTCCCTTCTTTATACTTGCTCCATTTCCAGTACATCCTTCCTGAGGACTGGTGCCCAGAACTGGACAGCATACTCTAGATGCGGCCGGACCAGAGTCTTGTAGAGCGGGAGAATTATTGTTTTATCTCTGGAGATGATCCCCCTTTTAATGCATACCATTATTCTGCTTTGTTAACGGCAGCTTGGCATTGCATGTCATTGTTGAACCTATCATCTACTAGGACCCCCAGGTCCTTTTCCATCCTAGATTCCCCCCAGTGTATAGATTGCATTAATATTTTTGCCACCCAAATGCATTATTTTACATTTTTCTACATTGACCCTCATTTTCCATGTAGTTGCCACACACCATTACTTTGTTCAGATCTTTTTGCAAGGTTTCCACATCCTGCAGAGAAGTTATTGCCCTGCTTAGCTTAGTATCGTCCGCAAATACAGAGATTGAAATGTTTACCTCTTCCTTCAGGTAGTTTATGGACAAATTAAATAGGATTGGTCCCACCACAGAACCCTGGGGGACCTCGCTACCCACCCCTGACAATTCTGAGTACTCCCCATTTATCACCACCCTCTGAACTCGCCCTTATAGCCAGTTTCAATCCATGTACTCACCCTATGGTCCATGCCAACGGACCTTATTTTGTACAGTAAACGTTTTGGGGGAAAAGTGTCAAATGCTTTTGCAAAATCCAGATACACCACGTCCACGGGCCTTCCTTTATCTAGATGGCAACTCATCTCCTCATAGAAGGTTAATAGATTGGTTCGACAAGAACGATTCTTCATGAATCCATGCTGATTACTGCTAATGATACCGTTGTCATTTCTAAAACCTTGTATATAGTCCCTTATCATCCCCTCCAGCTCCTCAAGACTTACCATGGGCCTCTTGGCTGCTTCTCTGATTAATGCTCTCCTTGCCCAGCCTGTCAGTTTGGGTGGATGGCCATGTCTTGGTAGATTTGCAGTTGTTCTATACGCTTTCCATTTTCGGATGATGGATTGAACAGTGCTCTGTAAGATGTTCAAATGATTCAGCTCGGAATGGTTTAGATCAAAGCATATTCATGTGTTAGAATGACTCAGTCAAAGCCCAGATCTAAATCCAGTTGAGAATCTGTGGCAAAATCTGTTGAAAATTGTTGTTCACAGATACTCCCCTTCCAATCTGACAGAGCTTGGGCTATTTTGCAAAGAAGAATGGGGAAAAATGTCACTCTCTAGATGTGCAAAGCTGGTAGAGACAGCCCCAAAAAGACTTGCAGCTGTAATTCCAGTGAAAGGTGGTTCTAGAAAGTATTAATTCAGGGGTGGCTGCATACAAATGCTCCCCACACTTGTCACATATTTCTTTGTAAAACATTTTGAAAACCATTTATCATTTTCCTTTCACTTCACAATTATGTGGCACTTTGTTTTGGTCTATCACATAAAATCCCAATAAAAATTACAGTTTAGGTTGTACATGACAACATGTGGAAAATTTTAAGGAGTATGAATATTTTTCAAGGCCATCTATGTGAAAAAATATACAAAAAAAGCATTTTTCACTTTCAAATAACTTCACCATGTGTACTAAGATGTAATGGTCCAAATTATTTTAAAACTTTAATTTGTAAGAAGTGGAAGACATTTTTTTCAAATCCTTCTCCTTTATTATTATTATTATTATACAGGGTTTATATAGCGCCATCAGTTTGTGCAGCACTTTACAACATGGGGCAGTTACCGTCTAGAAGGGAGGGTCAAGTGGAATAAAAGGTAACAGCTGTGTGGGGGGGGGGGGGGGGGAGAAAATACTACTTACTTCTCTGATAAAAAATAATTTGGTATTGTAAATAATCAAAACATTATTTCAAATCAATATAAATATATAGGTTTACTTTTTTCTCACCTTGCACAGGGTATACAATTTTAGTGTTTGTGTGTTTCAGTTTAAGAAAATAAAATCTAATAAGCAACTTTGATTATTTTGCTTCTTTTAAATACAGATTACAGATTACAGTACTGTATAAAAAAAATACACATCCCCTTTGTCCCTAGTGGTCTGTCCAGTGCCCTGCATGCACTTTTATATTATAAATACAGTTTTTTTCTGCCTGGAATTTGGAGATTGTCCATAGCAACCAAAAAGTGTCCCTTTATGTCAAAAGGGATTTTAGACCAACTAGAAAACAGCGATAATAAATTAGAATCACTTGCAGAATTGAGCAATAGTGATTTGTGGGGAAATTCATCATCAAACACTCAATCTAATGACAGCGACAATTCTGCAAATGAGCAAATTTCTGTGTTTTTGGATTTGATTACATTATTGAATAATTTTTATTATTATTTATTATCATTATTTATTATATTATAAACGTTATCATACCCGGGATGTCTACTAGACTCTTGTTTGAACAGATTTAAGAGAGTTATTCCTAAGAATTGCAGGCCTACAATATAAAAAGCCAAATTTCCATGCAAAATAATTGTACTGCTTTCAGCACCTAAAATCAGAAATAATCATACCGCCAGGGAGGTTAATAAGGGGGCCCCCACCCCATGTGAATGAGTATGGGGTACATCTCACCTGAGGGGAAAAAAGGTGTCAATAAAAAACACACTAGACAGGTTTTTAAAGTAATTTATTAGGCAGCTCTGGGGGTCTTCTTCCGACTTCAGGGGTCTCTTCCTACTTCTCCATTCTCTTTGGCCTCTTCTCCTGGTGTCCGGTTCTTCTCCTGCTCTCCGGCCTCTTCTCCCACTCTCCGGCCTCTTCTCCCGCTCTCCGGCCTTCTTCCAGCTCTTTTTCTAGCGTTGTCCTGGTCTTCTGCGTCGTCTTCTTCCCTCTTCACTTCCTCCGATGTGAAAAACAGACAGTTGGTAGATCGATTGACAGAGGTGGTTTTACAATAGATAGGCATTATTCATCTGCTTTATTAGAGCCCTGTGTATAATGTAGAGCCTGTTATATGATGTGCAGAGTCCTGTGTATAATGTAGATCCTAGTATATGATGTGCAGAGGCTGGTGTATAATGTACAGCCTGGTATATGAGGTGCAGAGCCCTGTGTATAATGTAGAGCCTGGTATATGAGGTACAGAGCCCGGTGTATAATGTAGAGCCTGGTATATAATGTACAGAACCCTGTGTATAATATACAGCCTGGTATATGATGTACAGAGCCTTGTGTATAATGTAGAGCCTCGTATATGATGTGCAGAGCCCTTGTCAGGGTCGTTACCTGGATGGTCGCGGTGCTGCCCATGTTGCTGTGCGCCGATGTCCTGCGGTGCGTGCTGGGGTGCATGTTCCTGTGCGTGTGGTGTTGCGAGCTCCTGTGGGCGCTGGTGCACGTCAGTGTGTGCCCTCGCGTGCCCCTGCTGGCGCCGGTGCGCGTCGGCGCGCGCCAGTGCATGTTGTTGTGGGCATTTCGGGTGCTGCTGGTGTGTCTGCTGGCGCCCGGGTGCAGGTGCGCGCACGCCTATGCGCGCGCCCGCGTGCGTCGGCGCGCGCACGTGCGCGGTGCTTGGCGCCAATCGGCCTATTTAGGCCTGCTGCTGAGACCATTCAGGTGCTGCCTGATCAACAGCTCCTCGGTTCCTGTCCGTTGTCCATATCCTGCATTCCTGTTTCCAGATCTCCTGACGACCCGGCTCTCCTTGGACACCTCTGACCTCTGCCTGCACCTGACCTCGGCCTGTTTGACCTCCCTCTTGCCTGCTCCTTCCGTACCTCTGCTGCCCGCCTGTTGCCAAACCCTGCCTGCACCCGGACCTGCCTGCTCTGCTCCTGCTCCGTACCCAGTTTGCCTGTGTTCTACCTACGCACCTGCTGCTGGAAGCTTCCTGCAAGTTCCTGCTCCTGGAGCCATACCACAGGCTCTCTTACCACTCCGCACTCTCAGCCACCTGTCTGCTCTATCAGGGGTTGTAAGTCGGACACGTACGGGAGACCACCCTCTGCCCAAGCGGACTCACCAGTTCGGTAAGTGCCTGTCTGACAGCCCTGTGTATAATGTACAGCCTGGTATATGATGTACTACAGGGGATGGGGCAGGTGGATTATATAAGGGGTGTGGCTTATGTGAAATGGGAGGGGTCAAATGGAAGGGCGTGGTCTGGCCCCCCATCTTAAAACTTTACCAGCCACAACTGCGAAGGGGCCAGTAGTCGGATCAAATTTCAGCACATGCCAGTATTTCTCAATAATATGTTTTATGGTTTTGTTCTGATTTGAGAATTTTGTAATGGTCCATATCGGGTTGGTCTTTTTTCTAGAAGACATGGGGTTGTAAATAAGCTTGTGTCTCATTTTTTGACAAGCTCTTTTGAAGGTTTTTTTTTTTAGGCAGGTGTTTAAGTATCCTCACACTAACAGCCTAGCTTCCTTTTTTTAAAACGTAGTCATTAGAACAGATTCTTCTAACCCGTAGGTATTGACTATAGGGGATAGAGGAAATGAGCGGTTTGGGATGGAAGCTGCTCACATGCTGTATGGAATTATTGGCTGTGGGTTTACGGTAAATTGAACTGTTTAACAGTCCATCTTGATCCTTATGGATTGTGACATCCAAAAAGGTGATGGAACTGTGATCATAAGTCATTGTAAAAGTCAAATTGAATATGTTATTGTTCAGTTCATGCAAAAAGCTCTTTAGTGTGTCCATTGGTCTGTCCCACACGAACAGGACATCATCAATATAACAATACCATATAATTAAATTTTCTATGTATGGGCTCATACATTCCCATTCCCCAGGGTACAGGTTGGCATAGGACGGGGCACATGATGTCCTCATCACTACCTCGTACTTGGAGGAAATGTGCACCAATAAAGGTGAAATAGTTATGATGAAGTATGAAATCCAAAGCATCTGCTAGAAACTGATTTTTCTTTTTCTCAAAACGATTGTTTTGTGTGATGACGTGCTTGATGCACGTCAGCCCCTTGTTGTGTGGTATAAAGCTATATAAGGCCACTACATCCAATGCCACCAAAATTGATGTAGGTGGGATGCAGAGGCCATCAATAGTCTGTAGAAGATGCATGGTATCTTTAACAAAGCTTGGTAAATTCAGCACGTGTGGATGTAAGTGACCGTCTATGAACTGACTGAGGTTTTCTGTAAGTGAGCCATTGCCAGATATGATTGACCTTCCTGACAGCCGGGGCACGTTCTTGTACAATTTGGGCAAGTCATAGAAAGTTGGAGTGTGGGGTAGTGAGGTTCTCACATAGTCCTAGTCTGATTTGGAAAGTATATTGGCAGCGTAGGCCTCATCAACTAATTTGTAAAATATAATTTATCAATTTTCGTTGAAGAGATTTTGCAGTGCCATTGCTTGTTGTATAAGATTTTATTACAGATTTCTTCATAATGCTCGTTGTTCAAAATTACGATGTTTCCCCTGCTTCCGAAGGTTTAATTGTGATTAAGGAATTGGAGGCAAGCAACTTGAGTGCCTCCCGTTCCTCAGCACTCAGATTATACTGCCTATTGCTAGAGGTATTCATTTTACAAATCTCACTACATGTCAGCTTGACAAAAGCAAACATTAGTATTGAGTGTGGGAAATTTGTCTAATTTCTTTTTAGCGTATTGGGAAGGTATGATTGATCACAAAAGATGTGGTGGGACTGCTATGGGTAACTATTCCAGTGCAATCCCACCACATAACAAGGCAAAATGCCTTGTCCCCAGTGTGCCTGGTTTATCTAACTGCATTGTGATGGTGTGCAGATGGCATGCGCTGAAAAAATTGTAGCACATTTTTTCAGAAAAGGTCAGACAGAATCATTTCATCGGATATTCCAATCGTGTGTGGGCTTCATCTGACTTTTTTTTCAAAAATTCTGACGGAACTAGAAATAGAAAATGTTTTAAATCTTTCCGACGGAATCAATTCCTATCGGGAAAACCATTTGTCTTTATGCTATGCCGACGGAAAAAAAAAAAGACACAAACGCAGCTATTGGCTACTGGCTACTGAACTTCCTTTTTCTAGTCTCGTCGTACGTCATCGCGTTCTAACCGAACGGACTTTGGTGTGATCATGTGTAGGCAAGTCAGTTTCAGAGGAACTCCATTGGAAAGACCGTCAGAGTTTATTCTGACGGAAAAAACGGTCGTGTGTATGCGCATAACACTTCATAAAAATTATATTGATGCAAAGGGGCTCAAGTTATAACTAGCTATCCCGTATTTCAAGACTGACATACAGTTGTGCTCATAAGTTTACATACCCTGTCAGAATTGATGATTTCTTGGCCATTTTTCAGAAAATATGAATGATAACACAAAAACTTTTCTTTCACTCATGGTTTGTGTTTACTCTTTTTAAATCATAATCACAACAGAAACTACCCAAATGACCCTGATCAAAAGTTTACATAACCCAGTTCTTAATACTGTGTATTGCTCTCTTTAACATCAATGACCGCTTGAAGTCTTTTGTGGTATTTGTGGATGAGGCTCTCTACCTTCTCAAATGGTAAAGCTGCCAATTCCTCTTAGCAAAAAGCCTCCAGTTCCTGTAAATTCTTGGGCTGTATTGCATGAACTGCACGTTTGAGTTCTCACCAGAGTGGCTTAATGTGCACCATCCTGGCTGATGAATGCAAATGTTCCTCCATTATTTTTTGATAACATACTGCATTCATCTTGCCATCAATTTTGACCCAATTTCCTGTGCCTTTGTAGCTCACACATCCCTAAAACATCAGTGATCCACTTCCGTGTTTCACAGTAGGAATGGTGTACCTTTCATCATAGGCCTTCTTGACTCCTTTCCAAATGTAGTGTTTATGGTTGTGGCCAAAAAGCTAAATTTTGGTTTCATCACTCTAAATGACTGTGCCAGAAGATTTTAGGCTTGTTTCTGTGCTGTTTGGAGTATTGTAAGCGGGATACTTTGTGGCATTTGCGCAGTAATGGCTTTCTTCTGGTGACACAACCGTGCAACCCATCTTTCTTCACATGCCTCCTTATTGTGCATCTTGAAACAGCCAAACCACATGTTTTCAGAGAGTCCTGTATTTCCCCTGAAGTGCTCTGTGGGTTTTTCTTTGCATCCCAAACAATTTTCCTGGTAGTTATGGCTGAAAATTTAGTTGTCTACCTGGCTGTGGTTTGGTTTCAACAGAACCCCTCATTTTCCACTTATTGATTAGAGTTTGAACACTGCTGATTGGCATTCTCAATTCCTTGGATATCTTTTTATATTCTTTTCCTGTTTTACACACTTCAACTTCCTTTTCCTGCAGATTCTTTGACAATTCTTTTGTTTTCCCCATGACTCTGAATCCAGAACTCCTTGTGACGTCACTTCCGGTGCCGATTACGGAAGCGTGGTGAGGAGGCGAGTGTGTCACTACTCCCATTTTATACTGCGGTTGTTGTTCTTACTTGAAGTAAGCAGCTTTGTTTATTAAACAAGTTTATTTTATCTGCCAATATTGCACTATGGTTGTCCTTTGTTTCCTTTGAGTGCCATTCACACAAAAAGCATTTATCCTTTGGAGCAAGCTTTTTCTCTATATATGGAATTACCCATTGATGAGCGCAGGATGTGTTGATGCTAAGATTTCATGCAGGATTTTGTCTTTGTTTGGTACCTGAATGTCTTCACAGATCCACCAGCAGGATTCCCCATTTGCTATCTGATAAACCTTGTTTGAACTTTTGGTAATTTTTGGAGGTGAGCAGCCAATCTATAAATTTAACAGTTGATGTTGGATTGATGCTTAGTTTTTTTTTCTTCTATCAAGTTATTTCTAGGAGATATTCATCTCTATATGAACTTATTCCTACCACTGGGCTTTAGTTGGACTTTTGTTTGCATTTTTATTTTTCTTTATTTTACTTTATGGCATGTTATAGTGAATAAGCGCACCACTCCCATTTCTCTCCTTTTTTGTATGTGTTTACGCAGTGTTTTTGAGTACACTACTAAGTGGTTGCAGCTATTTCACAGCTATTATACATTTATTATACTTATGTGGAAGACCACTTTTGCAGTAATATGCAAATTTTTATATACATGTATTTCTATCATGATTGATGGTTTTGCCATTTTCATGTATATGCCAGAGCTCAGTTTTTTACAACTTCTATGTAATTGACAAATTGCCTTTTAATACAATAAAGATTTTTTAATCAATAACCTTTGCATTTTTTTAACTGCTAAAAAACCCCATGAGGGAATCTTTCCATTATATAAAAGTTTTGGGGCGTGCAGCATGAGCAGCTCACATATATGTGTTTTTTCTATTCTATACAATTATTAAACTTTTGTTCTTTTTGAGTTTATTATGATTCCTATATTTTCACTATATTTACTGGAGTTTGGAATTTGATGCTTTATTTTTATTTTCAATTACTCATAGTAGCACGCAACTTATATCCCTATAAAAATATGCACTGTCACTGTACTAATGGCACTGGCTGGGAAGGGGTTAACATCAGGGGCGATCAAAGGGTTAACTGTGTGCCTAGCTAGTGTTTTAGTGTAGTGTGAGAGGTGCTTTTACTAGGGGAAGACAGGATCCTGTGAATAGCATCTGCCCTGCTGCTTACAGTTTGACTGCTCAGCACAGGCACCATTTAGAGAATGCCTTGTATCTTCTCAATGAGTGCAAAGCATTCTCTGACTGGAAATGATGAAGATTCTGTTGCCACCAACCCACCTCTCCACCTCATCCAATCAGGGAATGCTTTGCATTCATTAAGAAAATGCAAGTGATCTCTGAATGATGCCAATGCTAAGCGGGCAACCCACTATGTTCAATAAGCTGCAGGGCAGCCGCTTCGCATTGGACCTGGACGCTAGTGGAGATCATTGCAGTAGCGATGCTTATTGCAGTGATTCCCAGCTTTCAGGGAATACCATACAGTAGGTATGGCATATGCCAATATAGATTAATGTAACTATGTAAACGTATCCAATACCTAGATTATATCTTTAAAAGCAAAGCTTAGATTTCATACTAGACAGAACTATTTCTATTTTAGTGCATAAGACACAATAAACAGATTTGTACTTTCAATCTATAATGCAGAACCTTCCTGATTTAAAACACTGTAAAAAACATTGAATTTACTTTTTAAATATGACCGTCCTCTGCTTGTTTTCCTCAGTATTTTGCACAAGCTATACAAAAGATTCACCAATCTCACTTAACCACAATGTTTCAATTAGCTGACCATCTATCATCAGCTCTGAAAAAGTGACACTAATGGTTTCTGAGATAAGAATATTTAGAAAGCTATGCTTTTAGAAAAGACTGTAATCTGAGTTCATTAATTCTGTTTTTATGTTATCACAAAACATTCCCTGCAAAAATAAAATGGTAATAGAGCCATATAATGTACAGCTGACAGCACAGAATTGCCAACTGATGTGTAAAGATGCATGAGACTATATAACAGATCAAGCCCTTCACTCATTTCCACAGTTATAAGGAGATAGAGAATGTTAATTGGTACCCAAATAACTGGGCACAAAGACAAGGAATTCTTCCCAACAAGCATTTTTGTATAAAACATAAGGACATTTCAAGAGTTTCTTGATAGCATTCAAAAATGAATAAGGAACTTCGGTACTGTTTAGTTGTCTGCAATGAAAATCTTTATGACAACCATATTGACATGATGATTTTCACGTAGAAGTTTCACAGTAGTACCGTATTTTCCGGACTATAAGGCGCACCGGATTATAAGGCGCACTAGCAAATGGCTGCCTGCTAATGGGATATTTCCATATATAAGGCGCACCGGACTATAAGGCGCACTGGATTATAAGGCGCATTTAATGAAACAAAGCTCTGAACTCAAAACTTTGGTAATCCCACGAAGCTGCACTGCTTGGATTGGGCATTACGGCCATCTTAGTCAGGAGGTGTGCGCATTCATTCGTTCATTTTCTACGGTCTACCCGCTGCCCCAAAAATGGCTCCTTTTAAGAGACCTGCTTACGAAGCGGATTTCAAACTCATCGCTATCAGTCACGCAGTAGAACAACCTGAGAGAGGTTTACGGTACGTCGGTTTACGGTAAGAGACCGGGTGGCTTTTTCCACGAATCTCCATCCCTATTGGTCTGTGACTCCATGCGCGCCCATCTGACAGATACTGTCAAAGCCCAAGTGAAGAAAACTTATTCGGTGCTTGCCATCATTCCGGGTGCATTAACCAAAGAACTCCAGCGATGTCAACAGGTCATATATAAGGCGCACTGCATTATAAGGCGCACGGTCGATTTTGTGAGAAAATTTAGGGCTTTTAAGTGCGCCTTATAGTCCGAAAAATACGGTATATCTCAATAAAAATAAAGCAGAGATACACACTGTCGTATTGAAATAAAAAAAAAACGATTTCAGACAAGTGAAAACACTGAGTGAATTTCTAATGTTATCTAGCACAGTGTACCAGAAAGTTCAGTCAATATACCTAAAAATGGAATTCCAGATACAAGTATTTTATAAGTTCAGAACTACATAGAGGCCAGGGCTTCATTGAAGATATTTATTTTGTAGAAAGCATTCAGCAGTACCTAGGATATATCTAAGTTCTAAGGTAAGTTATATGACTAAAACCGTACCTCTCCAAAAAAATTAAGATACATTTCAGCCTCAGTGGGAACCTGGAGTATCGATTATGAGTGAAGAAAACAGTTTTTCAAGATTGTGGCATTCCCAGATTGGGCTCTGTAGATTGGAGATTTTAAAGTGCTTTGGGAGTGAAAAAAAGTGAAGAAATCTCCAAACTCTGTATCCAGGTCTTGCAGAAGACCAGCAGGCTGAGCGTGTGGGTGCCATTATAATGATAGGCTTGGGCATAGTTTAGCTCGTTCCATGCTACACACGCCCAAAGAAACTTCATCAACACAAGACGTGTAGCACATCCAATCTCTCTGCCCTATTTCTGAGACCCCCTGCCTCCTTCCCCAGGATACAGTAATTATTGGCTTTGATTAATTAAAGCCAGGATCACTGTATACTCCGAGAAGGTGTCGGTAGCTTCAGCTGTCAAAAAAAGCAGTCTGACACAGTGTTTATAAATAACACCTGCTTAGATGCCAATATAGAAAGTTACAACGTAACATAATGTTACTTTTGTATCTTTCTGTTTATTTATTTGCAGAACAAAGAAATTAAAGCGGAGGTCCACCCTAAAGTGGACCTCCGCTCATCGGAACCCTCCCCCCCTCCGGCGCCACAATTGGCACCTTTCAGGGGGAGGGGGGTGCAGATACCTGTACAGTACAGGTATTCTGCACCCACTTCCGGGATAGCTCTCTGCGGAAAGGGGCGTAGATTACACCCCTTTCCGCAAGGGCCCGCCCCTTTCCGCAAGTGCCCCGCTGCCTGCTGGGAAACACACAGATCCCAGAGGCAGCGGGGACCGTCCTTATTGCACAGCGCGACTCGCGCATGCGCAGTAGGGAACCGGGAAATGAAGCCGAAAGGCTCCATTTCCTGATTCCCATGCCCAAGATGGCGGCGGCAGCACTCGAGACGATCTAGGGATCGGCATCGGGTGCCGACATCGCGGGCGCGCTGGACAGGTAAGTGTCACTATTTTAAAAGTCAGCAGCTGCAGTATTTGTAGCTGCTGGCTTTTAAAAAAAAAAAAACGCGGAGTCCCGGTGGACTCCCGCTTTAAATTAGATCAGCAATTGGTGTCAGTTAAAGCAATCTGGCAACTAAATAAATATATATTTCTTTTAAATGTTAACCCTTAGATTACTAACCCTTGTTACCTTAAAGTACTACCATAGGCAAAAACTTTTTATTTTTTATTTTGAATAGAGTAAGTGAGGGTCATAACCCCTGTCAGTTTATTTTTGCCATCTGTGTCTAATTGGGGAGATTTTCCTTCACTACCTGTCCCATAGCCAAAACAGGAAGGGAGAGGAAATTACTGCAAACCAAAGTGGAGTTCCACACTGAAAAAAGTTTTTTTCAAAAGTCAGCAGCTACAAACACTGTAGCTGCTGGCTTTAAATAAGGACACTTACCTATCCAGGGAGCCCACAATGCCGTCCGTCCATCGGATTGGGTGCAGACGCCACCATAGTAGCTAAGGTAAACCAGCAGTGGAGCCTTCAGGCTTCACAGTCAGTTTGCTACTGCACATGCACGAGTGGCGCTTTCTGAATGGCCCCGTAGTCTTCTGGAACACACACAGGTACCAGAAGGCAGTGGGGGGAAGGAGAAGGGGTAGAGCCAGAAGAGGACAGGGCGTATTTTGTCGCGGTGAAGCTGGGACAGAAGTTCACCATTAAACTACTAAGGTAAGTGAAAAAAAACTATCTAAAAGCAAGGGGTGGAGGGGTGGTCTTTCCTTTAAGAACAAGTTCTAAAGTTGGGTTTTACTCCCCTTTAAGGGAACTATAAGGGGACCCCCAGGTCACCAGAACTAGTATCCCCATTGGAAGATTTCTCCTCTATTACTTTTCTGGGAAAAACCCCAAATTTTAGATTTTTTTTACTTTTTATTCGTTCGGGAGCGATCCCGGACGAGGGGACGGCCATTCATTCATGGCCACCCCCTCGCGATC
Organism: Lithobates pipiens; assembly: GCF_037356315.1. Lineage (NCBI taxonomy): Eukaryota > Metazoa > Chordata > Amphibia > Anura > Ranidae > Lithobates > Lithobates pipiens. The sequence goes on from NW_027507758.1 coordinate 175,902,707, forward strand.
GCTCCCGACGAATGAAAATGCTCCGTGACATCACTTCCTCTCCTGTAATGTAAACACAGGAGAGGAAGTGATGTAATCTCTCCTCCGTGTCGGTATTTTTCGTTCCGACACCGAGGAGAGAGGATCGGTGAGTTGCACCAACACGACACTACACAGTAGAACATGCCAGGCACACTCACACCCCCCCGATCACCCCCCCAATTACCCCTGCCCCCCCAGTCACAGTGACACCAATGTCATTTTTTTTTTTTTGCATTGGTGTCATTTGTGACTGTAATAACTGTTAGGGCAGTTAGGGTTAGCCCCCTTTAGTTCTAATGTACCCCCCTAACCCTCCCAATAAAGGTTTAACCCCGTGATCACCCCCCGTCGCCAGTGTCACTAAGGCTGGGTTCACATTGCAGCGGTTTATGAGAACGAATGTGATTCGCACCGCACTGCAGTGCAAATCACATCCGATCTCTGTGCGATTCGAGTTCAGCTATACAGATAGTATGGCTGAATTCGCATCGCACCTGCCGCACCCGCCGCAAATTCGCATGGGACCCTTTTTTAGGCCCGCAGCAGAATCGGATCGCATGGGTGTTCACACCATGCGATCCGAGTTTGCAGATCGCACTGTGATATGCGAACTGATCTGTGGGTGTCATTAACATTTCACTGACACTCCCAGCAGTTCGCATAGGGCAGTGTGAACTGCCGTCGGGAGGCATGCGATGCGGGAACTCGCCGCGGATTCGTGGCGTTCCCGCATCGCTCCAGTGTGAACCCAGCCTAATAAGCGATCGTTTTTCTGATCGCTGTATTAGTGTCACAGGTGACGCTAGTTAGGCAGGTAGGTATTTAGATTCGCCGCAGCTTTTTATAGCGCCAGGGACCCCCATATACTACCGCATAAAGCCCCCTGATTGCCCCCTAGTTAACCCTTTCACCAGTGATCACCATATAACTGTTACAGGTGACGCTGGTTGGTTAGTTATTTTTTTATAGTTTCAGGGCACCCGCCATTTATTACCTAGTCTCACTAGTGTACCCCTAAATTTAGGGGTGTCTACTTTCCAAAATGGGGTCATTTGGGGGGGGGGGGGTTTGTGCCATCTTGGCATTTTATGGCCTTCAAAACTGTAACGCCCTAAGAAAGCCTGAAGGCGGTGCTTGGTTTTCGGGGCCCTGTACGCGGCTAGGCTCCCAAAAAGTCCCACATATGTGGTATCCCCGTACTCAGGAGAAGCAGCAGAATTTATTTTGGGGTATCATTTCACATATGACCATGGCATGCGTGAGCAATATATCATTTAGTGACAACTTTGTGAAAAAAAAAAAAAAAAAAAAGTTTGTAATTTTCCCGCAACTTGTGGCAAAATATAAAATATTCCATGGACTCAACATGCCTCTCAGCAAATAGCTTGGGGTGTCTACTTTCTAAAATGGGGTCATTTGTGGGGGTTTTGTGCCATCTTGGCATTTTATGGCCTTCAAAACTGTAATAGGTAGTGAGGAGTGAAGTCAAATATTTACGCCCTTAGAAAACCTGAAGGCGGTTCTTGGTTTTCGGGGCCCCGTACGCGGCTAGGCTCCCAAAAAGTCCCACATATGTGGTATCCCCGTACTCAGGAGAAGCAGCAGAATTTATTTTGGGGTGTCATTTCACATATGCCCATAGCATGTGTGAGCAATATATCATTTAGTGACAACTTTGTGAAAAAAAAATAAAAAAAAATTAAAGTTTGTAATTTTCCCGCAACTTGTGGCAAAATATAAAATATTCCATGGACTCAAAATGCCTCTCAGCAAATAGCTTGGGGTGTCTACTTTCTAAAATGGGGTCATTTGTGGGGGTTTTGTGCCATCTTGGCATTTTATGGCCTTCAAAACTGTAATAGGTAGTGAGAAGTGAAATCAAAAATTTACGCCCTTAGAAAGCCTGAAGGCGGTGCTTGGTTTTCGGGGCCCCGTACGCGGCTAGGCTCCCAAAAAGTCCCACATATGTGGTATCCCCGTACTCAGGAGAAGCAGCAGAATTTATTTTGGGGTGTCATTTCACATATGCCCATAGCATGTGTGAGCAATATATCATTTAGTGACAACTTTGTGTAAAAAAAAAAAAATTGTCATTATTCAATCGCTTGAGGCAAAAAAATAAAATATTCAATGGGCTCAACATGCCACTTATCAATTTCCTTAGGGTGTCTACTTTCCAAAATGGGGTCATTTGGGGGGGTTTTGTACTGCCCTGCCATTTTAGCACCTCAAGAAATGAGATAGGCAGTCGTAAACTAAATTCCAGAAAACGTACCTTAGTTTGTAGATGTGACAACTTTTGCGCAAACCAATAAATATACAATTATTGACTTTTTTTTTACCAAAGACATGTGGCTGAATACCGTACATTTTGGCCTAAATGTATGACTAAAATTGAGTTTATTGGATTTTTCTAATAACAAAAAGTAGAAAATATAATTTTTTTTCAAAATTTTCGGTCTTTTTACGTTTATATCGCAAAAAATAAAAATCGCAGAGGCAATCAAATACCATCAAAAGAAAGCTCTATTTGTGGGAAGAAAAGGACGCAAATTTTGTTTGGGTACAACATTGCATGACCGCGCAATTACCAGTTAAAGCAGCGCAGTGCCAAATTGTAAAAAGACCTCTGGTCATTTACCAGCAAAATGGTCCGGTCTGAAAGTGGTTAAGTAATGACAACGTTATTTCCAAATAAACAGGTCCAAAGCAGAAATGGAAAAATTGCTCTGGTCCATAGGAGGTGAAAAGGTGTGAGAGGTGAAGCAGTTAGGGCTTCTGTTTGGAGACAGAGGTTCTCTACTAAAGACACAGCACTCTATGCTGGAGCAGAGGTTCCATGTCCATTAGGCTGAGAGAATTGAGGTGGCTAAGCAAGTCTGGGAGACTGAAAAAGAGTCTAGGGCCGCGTACACACGGACGGACTGTTCGCCCAACTTTGTCCGCTGAACAGTGTTTCAGCGGACAGTCCGCTCGTGTGTGGGCTTCAGCGGACAGTTTCAGCGGACAGTCTGACGAACAAAGTTTTTCGGAATTTCCGTAAAACTGTCCGCTGAAACTTGGTTTGAGCGGACAGTCCGCTTGTGTGTAGGCTTATTCGTCAAACTAAGTTCCGCGCATACTCAGAAAGGATTTACACGCCGAAGGTTGCATTGCAGTGTATAGGACGTCGTTTTCTAGTCCCGTCGTACGTGCCGTTCACGTCATCACGCACGGTTTCAGCGGACTGTTCGTTCATCGTGTGTGGTCAAGTCCATTCATGCTAATTTTGAGCGGACTGTTTGTCAAACTGTTTGACGAACAAGGTTGGGCGAACAGTCCGCGCGTGTGTACGCGGCCTAGGAGACACAAAGAGAGAGACTGGGAGACTAAAGGAGCCGGGACAACTAGTCGATTCCCAGGGTCTGTGGGCACTAAGGGAATCTGAGTCTCAGAGGAGTTTGAGAGCTTGGGATGTCAGAAGAACACCTATCGAGAGGCCAGGAGTGGGCCCATACAGCAGGGAGTGGTAACTACAGGCTAAGTGGATCAGGAAAGTCCAGAGAGCCAGGAGAAGCTGGGTGTGATGGTTTGAGGGGCCAATTACAGGAGATGGGCTGAAGGTAAGAATGTGACTTGGTGACCTGCACTCAGGGGGAAGGAAGAATCAATTAGACGTGCATTTTGTTTCGTCACGATTTGTTCTTCAGACAAAAATGTAATTTTCAGAGATTTGGATGTATCCAAATCTCTAAGGCCACGTACACACGAGAGGATTGTCTGGCCAACTAAGTTCGTCAGACAATCCGACAGACAGTCCGTCCTACTTTTGAATGAACGGACTTTACCACACACGACGAACAGACAGTCCGCTGAAAGCTTGCGCAATGACGTGTACGGCACGTACGACGGGACTAGAAATTCGACGTCCAATACACTGCAATGCAACCTTCGGCCGTGTAAATCCTTTATGAGCATGCGCCATACTTAGTCCGTCCAACTAGCCTACTCACGAGCGGACTGTCCGCTGAAACCAAGTTTGGACGGACAATATTACGGAAATTCCGAAAGACTTAGTCCGCCAGACTGTCCGCTGAAAAAGTCAGCTGAAGCCCACACACGAGCGGATTGTCCGCTAAAACACGTTTCAGCGGACCAAGTCCGTCAGACAGTCCGCCCGTGTGTACGCGGCCTAAATGGACATGAATATCAACAAATCTGAAAAAGTTATAACAAAATTAACAAATGTATTTGTTTCATTCTGATGCCATCACATGCAATAGTAGTTTGGGCCCATGGGAAAATGTATTCAGTTTTTAAATTTGTTTGATAATTCTGATTCGAATAACAAATGGATGCAAATTTCGTTCCACTCTTTAATTTCGATGCACATGACGCCAGACAATATTGTCCAATCACCTCATGCCATTTCTATTCGTGGGTTAGATTAGCATCTGAAAATATCAAGCCCTTCCGATTCTAATCTATCTGATTCAATAATATATTGAATATATAGCAATTTTCCAGAAAAACTGCATAATTTTTCAAATCCACTTGGACCAACAAATATATGAAATTAATGCTGAAGATATGAAATTAATTCCCCCAAAAAAAATCGTGTCAACATAATGAATATGACAAAATGAAGTTCTTCAATGAACTAATGTAACCGAAAAGCAAACTAATATTTCTGGAGTGCACATGTCTACTACAACTTCATCAACAGATAAATAAAATGTGTTTTCGTTTTCGATAAAGTTAAGGGATTAGAACAGAGGTTTCCAAAATTTTCAATACTAGGACAACATTGTATATTTTACAAATATATGGGGGGGGGGGGGGGCATTCGAAGAAGAAAAATAAATAAATTTTGGAATCAGCAGAAAACTTTACATTGAAATCCCCATCAATGACTTCATTACATTGGAGTCTTCATCAGAGTCCCCCCTTTCTTCCGAGTCCTCAGGAGAGTCCCCTCTTACACCAGAGGGTCACATAAGATCTTGCAGAGGGCTGGATTTGGTCCATGGGCCACAGTTTGGTGACCCCTAGATTAGAACACCTGTTTTTTTTTGCCGTCTGTGCCTGTTAGGGAGATTATCCCTCTCCCCTCTCAAATTTTGGGTTGTTAACAGAACAGAAATAGACCAGAAATATTCCAACGGGGTCACGATTTCTGGTAACTCTGGTGACAAGGGATCCCCTCCCTTTGGAGGAATTTTCTCTCACTATGGGATGGAAAGTAAAAGGAAATTTTCCCAATGGGACACAGTTGACTTGGGTTATAACCTTCCCTTATTCTTTCCAAAGTAAACTTTTTTTTTGCCCATAGTTCTACTTCAGGTTGACAAGTGACAATGTAGCTTCCATATGTTGCATTGTCATTAACTAAAAGAGACGCAGACCAGTAAGAATTCAGAGGTCTTTCTTCATACCGGCATTTTACATCTATAAGTAGATATAACATTTACAAACTGCCATATGCTACAAGCCAAATGAAAGCCACTTAGAAAAGAACATTCCAAAGTGCACAGGAAGCATTTTTTCTCATCTATGACCACTTAGGTGCCTGATGTAGCATTCCATGCATATGCTCAGAAATGGCCCATATAAGGAAACATATGTTGGGGAAAATTAGAGATTATGACACTGCTGATGAGTAAAACCACATTAGAATTTCATGGTTGTTTTGTGATTTTTGCTCTCTTAGAACATATTTCGTGCAAGAGTAATGTAACAGGGCCGAGGTCAATCTCTATCCTCCTGTGGTATAATGTAATAAGACTGTAAAATAACTTAAAATTCACCAACTTTACTGCATGTATGTAAATATACAGAAAAAATTTAACTATAAGGCCGCGTACACACGGGCGGACTGTCTGTCCAACTTAGTCCGCTGAAACGTGTTTCAGCGGACAGTCCGCTCGTGTGTGGGCTTCAGCGGACTTTTTCAGCGGACAGTCTGGCGGACTAAGTCTTTCGGAATTTCCGTAATATTGTCCGTCCAACTTTGGTTTCAGCGGACAGTCCGCTCGTGAGTAGGCAAGTTGGACGGACTAAGTATGGCACATGCTCAGAAAGGATTTACACGGCCGAAGGTTGCATTGCAGTGTATTGGACGTCGTATTTCTAGTCCCGTCGTACGTGCTGTACACGTCATCGCGCAAGCTTTCAGCGGACTGTCTGTTCATCGTGTGTGGTCAAGTCCGTTCATTCAAAAGTAGGACGGACTGTCTGTCGGATTGTCTGACGGACTTAGTTGGCCAGACAGTCCGCCCGTGTGTACGCGGCTTAAGAAATACTATTTCACAGCTATTTCTTACGTAAAAAAGTAGGGATATATTGAATGTTGTGTTATGATTATATTGCGACCGTTGTACAAAAATTGGACTATGCACGATATAAAATTTTAACCGATAACCAGTCGTTTATAAAAAAAAAAAACATTAATAACCAAACCTGCCCTAAAAGACTCTGGGGTAGATTTACTAATTTGTATAGGCTGTTCACTCTGCAAGAGAATTCTATATTTACAGGGGAATTTTCCTTTAGCTTGGTCAATCTTATGAAAAATCACTTTACAAAGCATGCCCGATCTCATGCAAGAAAAAAAATAAAAAAAGTAAATAGTAATATCAGTTGAACTAAATGGACTTGTAACTACCTATGTAACAACAGTATGTAAATCTTTTTTATTGCACATTTGATTATGTCATGAGAGCTTCGCCTCATTCACTAAGCTAAGGCCCCTTTCGTTCAGGTCCGCCTGTCAGTTTTTTAGGTGGACCCGAACAGACGCTCCATGCAGGTCTATAGAGTGACGGATGTCAGCAGTTACCATGTGCGCTGACATCCGATCTGCTAAAATCAGACGTATGGCCCTATGTTCACATACATCGGATCGGATGAGAACTGATGAAAACAGACATGCTGTCCATTTTTGTCAGATCCTTCCATAGGAATCGGCGGTGCTCTGACAGTCCCCTCCCCACTCAGTGAGCAGAGATGGACCTGTCATCTGCCAGCTCGGCGGAGATCAACGGAGAGATCTTCTGCAGAGCTGGCGGACAGAGCTGAGTGGATCTGCCTCCTGGGAATGGGGCTTTAGGGAAAATTGTGAGTAAAGTGAACAGCCTATTTGATTTTAGTAAATCAACCCCTCTGTCTCTAGAATAATAAAAAAAAAACTGCTGCAGGTTCACAATGCGGGTACCTAAAGGTTCCTACACATAACTGCAACATCTGTAAAGATCTGCAGATGCAGCTGAATATCTGGCCACTCTGACATGCAAGCTTGCCGCTAGCTCCATTCTACATTTTTATTGGCCTATCATTATGAGGTGTAGCGGATGACATTTTGGATCAAATGTCACACGCTTTGTAAATTTAGTTTTTTGCCTCAGGACCCTACAGTCCTGAGGGTTAATTGTGTACGTAGGCCTTAACACCAGTCTGGCCAGGCCATGTTTGAAGTTCTGCCTGGTCATGTGAACGGTGAGGTGCACATGACAGCCTAGAACCAGGCCTGGTTGAATGTTTGGGTATGGCCCTCTCGGAGCCAATCAGTGGAAGTGCCGGGCCCGCTGAGGAGTCTGTAGGGATCCGTCTGTTCCCGAGTCTCAGAGCCGATTGTTCCGAGGCACTGTAACTGAGGGAGGATTCAACGTGTCCGGGTATGCTCTCGGCTTGGAGGGACACCACAGCTTGTGGAAGTGACCGGGGGAGGACTCTTCAGAGGAGGGCAGGCAAGTGGCATCCTGAGAAGTTCCTGGTTACTGAGTTGGGAAGGACATTGATGAGTTCACACTTTTCCAGTACCACAAAGGAAGCGGGAAACGTTCCAGATACGGTTGGAAAAAGGTTCCTGTTCACCTTCAGTTGATTGTTTAAGTTTTGAGTCAACGTGCTGACTGCCATGATCTCTGGCTAGAGGTCTGTTCAGCCTTGAAGTACCCAGCTGCAAGTGGCTACTCTCTGGGTGGAAGTAGAGACTTTGTTAAACCTGCAGTTCAAGGTACCCGAGTTCTTCACCCATGCCCTCTTTTCCCTAAGAGACTGTGTTTTGTGAAAGTTCTACTGCAAAATAAAACCTTTTAAAAGGACTTTATCTGTGTCAGTATACAAGTCCTTGGTTATCAACCCTGGGAACCCCTAGACGCGGAAGAGCAGGCCAGGAGAAGGTAACCGGTAATCCCATTCAGTCAAGGCCACCCTGCAATGGGTAAATGGACGCTCACTGACTTTTAATGCAAGAAAACACAATATGAAACTTCATTTTTTTTTAGAAGCTATAAAAGATGATGTTACACTGAGTAAATTGATAACAAAGATGCCCGTACAACAGCGACAAACAGCGTAAATTTTACTATCCATAGGCAATGCTTTAAAAGCCTTTACAGGCTACCACGTTAGATTTACAGAGGAGGTCTGGTGCTAGAATTACTGCCCATGATCTGACGTTCACAGTGATACTTCATATGTGTGGGACGATGGCTGTTTGCGTGCGTGCGGAACCAACACACATGTTCACCTTTGCACAGGAGGACGGGGACACTTTAATTTTTTATTTATTTATTTATTTTACACTGTTGCTTTCATTTTTTTGCTGTAAACATCCTTGTGACAGCAATATGCATGTGAGAGGTACTCTTTATGGAGACATCGGGGGGTCTATAAGACTCCAAACTCCTCCTCTTCCCTTAAAAGCACCTAAAAGAATTTAAAACACCAACATAGGTGTTTTTGAAATGTTTCATTTTTTTCAAAAATGGCGCCAATTCTTTCAGAGTAAATCAGAAGGGATGTCACGTCATTTCTTCCAGGTTACTATTACGAACAGCCGATCAAAGCCAATCCTGGCGTACTGGTCGCTCAGGTCTGATGGTGGGAAAGGGTAAGCAAAGCAAGGTGCAGAAGGCATCGGGGGGATGTCCGTTCACGCTGATTATAATAGCAATCGAGCAGCTAGTCAGCCCCTCCGATTGTTATTACAAGAGAGCCAACCACCAGCTCTAAGTAACTATATGGGGTGATGACTGCAGCAGGCATCTTCCTGGTATAACCACCAAAAGTCCAGTGATGTACGTGTATGTCGCTGGATGGGAAGTGGTTAATAAAATATTTTAATAGGAATAGGAACATAAGATTTCAGCCTCATTAAAGTCCAACTCTGGAAAACAAAAAAATTATTCCTTGCATTGGGATTGTGCCCGCAGTGTAAAGGTTAACTGCTTATTTAGTCTACGAGAGACTTTAACATACCTGATCCTCTATCCCACCAGCAGATAGTGCTCGTCTACACTCTGGCAGTGAACTGGCAGTGTCGCTTGGCGTCATCACATCCAGTGCACCGCTATAGACCCTACATTGTCCCCTAGCCCTAAACAAGCAATTATTCCTGCAGTGGAGTTGGGCTTTAAAAATTAAGATTTTTTTTTCGAAACAGCACCAGAAATAGATTTCCTATAATGGCATTAATATATCTTGGGGAAAAGACCTAGGTAATTATTTATATAGCTGTTCACCTTTATTTAAAAAAAAAATAAACACATTTTTTGCCTTGGGCACATGAAGATGAAATTACCTACTCAAGGTCATCCAAACTCAAAAAGCTGTTTTTCAAGGGTCTCCTATGGAACAGAGGAGCTCATGGTTCATTATTCAAACGCTCACATGATAACCAGTGCAATCTGATAAAGTAATTTACGGTGAGGGATGCCAAGGCGTAATTAACTCACATTAACCCAAAGTGTCATTAACCTACTGTAACTTCTGGATTAATTGCCAAGAATGTGGTACTCTGGATTAGACATAAGTAGGATCATTAAAACATATATGCAAATTAGACATGTTTATAAAATAACTACATGTTTGATAAGGTCTTTGATCAAAATTAACCATTATGTTGCTCAACGTGTTTAAATCATTCTCAGCAGCTTGCTGTTATAAAATGTATTTCATTTTAATCCAACTGTTATAAAAAAAAACTGTGTTTGGTTGATAAATAGCCAGAGGAGGAAGAGAGGCAGAATTTTTTTTGTTGTGCTAATGAAATCATGCCCAGAACACTAGTGCTCTGCCTGTTCTTTTCATGCAAATCTGTGTTTGAAGGTACCTGTCAGTGGTCTTTCCCAGGTTAAACTGCCAGAATCTTTGGGGAACTGAGGAAAGCTCTCAGAGTTCAGCAAAGGAAACGAGAAAGCTTGCATTTGCATCTATAAACATATTTGATTTGTCTGAATGTATTATACAGTAGGAACATTAGGTGAATGTTTAATGGTGCACTTTGTTCTTCACTGCACCTATATACCAGTATATCCTTATCAACAAAAGCAATGGAAATAGTCATGCCATTAATGTTACCATATATTAAATCATATGTTGTTTTAAGGATAGAAAATACTTTTATAGCAAAAGATATTTACTTTTCTATGTAATATACAGGCAAAATAAAAATAAAATAAAAATGTATATATTTTTTCCAATTTGACCTATAACAGTTTTAAAAGAACTAGTGTTACTGATAAAAGTTGCAACTTGCATTCTATTACTTGTCCAATTTACAATGACTCTAAAATTTAATTTCTTCAAAGCATAGGGAAGTTTCTTTTTTACAATGAAAATAAACAAATAAGGTGCAAATGGAGTAAAAAAAAATAAAAAAATAAATCAACATAAAAAAAAATCAGCTTTAAATAATTAAAACCCTACACTGGGCTTTAAGATCTTCCAGGCATTATTTAAAATAAAATGGTAGTGTACATTGCATTGATGACCTTCTTTTCCCCATCAGAAATGTCTTTTCGTCACAAGATGCCCTCAGGCTCCTGTTGAATGACACGTGTGAACAGCACCAACTTCAGCATTGTTCTCTTTAATGTCTCAACCTGTCACATGACTGGCCTGATGACATCTGAAAGAGGTGAGTATAAAAAAATACTGCTGGCAGGATCCTCCATTCTACGCGGGGTGAAAGTTGAGGAGGAGCCTGGGATCTGGAGTTGGGCTCTGAGGCTGACCCTTTTTTTCGTTCACCCAAAAAGCAGATTCCTCCATACATATAATTGAGGTAGATAGAAGAATCCTCCCCACTGAGACATATTCTGACAACAGGGACTCTCCAATTGAGAAAGATATTCCAACAAGTCTGTTCAACAGAAGTGGATCTTCTGTCTCCAGCTGAACCAGGTGAAACTCGATCCATCTATGGCAGTAGTTCTCAACTTCAGTCCTCAAGTAACCCCCCAACAGGCCATGTTTTGGGAATTTTTCTTACATAAAATAGCTGTCCAGAATACCAAGCCATTGACAGTGATTTAAAATAACCATGCAAGATAAAGGAAACATGCAAACATGGCCTGTTGGGGGTACTTGAGGACTGAGGTTGAGAACCATTGATCTATGGCCAGCTTAAAGCAGATCTTCACTGCATTTGAGAACCACAAACCAAAAACGCTACTTCATTAATTTTTATTGCTCAAGGCAAACTCCCCCATCCATCCATGTCTCCCTGCTTTATTTTGTTGAGAAATCACTTTGAAAAATAATCCCCTAGCATTTCTGGTTGTGGCCATCTTGAGTGAGGGCAGATGATTCATGTAGTGTTTACTTCCTGGAATCCATCTCAGGCATACATGGAGGAGAGTGTACTTAGCTGAGAAAACCCCTCCTCCTCACCTCCCCTCTTGATGACTTCTGGGATGTATGCCATCATTTGCCTAGGCAAGAAACCAGGAAATAATTGAAGAAATGTACTGAAAAACAAAGTTTAAAACCAGCAAATATAATAAAGTTTCCTATTTACTAATGCTAGCAGCATGGGGAATAAAAATAATCAATGTTGATTGGGAGAGTGAAGTTCCACTTTAAAGGAAGAGGTTAATTAGGACTGAATAATGTTAAGAAAAGGTTTTTAGGACGTTATATGGGAATCATTTTTTATAAAAAGTAACTTTTCTTTTTACTTGTAAATATGTTTTAACAGACATTATATGCAAATTAAAAGTAAATTCCTCTGATGTTCACATCCAAAAACCAGTGCAGTTACATTGTAATTATTAATTATTGATGTGAAAAAAAGGGAAGCCCAGGTGGGCTAACGCTGCTCTAGAAAAGCAAGAATTTATACTATATATGAAATATAGGGAATGTAACAAGCTGCCAGCACTAAAAGGTCTAATACAAGAACTCCAAATAAATATATATATAGGGTGAGTGCAGCGCAAATAAAATAATGACATGACAAATTTTTCAAATTTGCAAATAAAAAAATAAATGCCCCAGTGAAAAATTCAGTCCATAAATAAAGAAAAATCAGACATCCATCCATATAAAATAACGGTGACAAATTGTAAAAAAATTGTGAAAAATCCTCCAAAGGAATGTGCATCCAACTCCACACCCAAGTGAGTAAGTAGCCTGCTTACCAGCTATCCGTGACTGCTAAAAGCAGTCTCACCCAGCACGGGGAAATCTGTCTCCCCAAGACCCTTAAAGATGTCTGGAACCACAGCTAGGATGATGCCACTGTTTTATTGTGCTCCTTAAAAGAAGGATGGTAGAGTTGATACTGGTTTGGACAATGCTTCTTCAACCACTTGAGTGAGGTGAGTCAGTGTGTTCCCCCTGGAGGGTCATGTTGATGTTGTCCGCACTGGCAGTGTGGTCGATATTATTGGAGTTCATATTGCAATGAATAACTTCCGAAGAGCTCTAAATTATAAGAGATCATCGAACGCATTAGGTAAGAAAATGCCCGATGAATGGCCACATCCTCTGTGTGTCTCCCAAGCTTCCAAGATGGATGGATGGATCCGACAGCTCCAAGCTCAGCGTCCCAACACCTCTCACTCTAGACTCTGGCGCCACACTGAAAATATATTCGGTCCCAGGACATCTTGACATCAACATAACACAACATCAATGTGAACCTCCGGGGGGAACACACTGACACACCCTCCGCTAAGGACACTTCAAAAGTTCCAGAGCCCAAGGGGACACCCAAGAAAGTGCAGACAGAGCCAGACGCACCCAAGCCCACTATACTTAAAGCAACCAGTCAGTTAAAGCGACGCAGTGCTGTATCACAAGAAAATGGCCTGGTCAGGAAGGGGGCAAATTCTTTTGGGGCTGAAGTTGTTAAAAAAGCCTGGATTCTTTCCTAAATGTACATAATATACATTTATAGGTAAAGTTGATCCAAGGAATATCTGATTGCCTCTAGGGGGATCAGGAAGGATCCCCCCCCCCCCCCGCTGGAGCAAATTGTTTCTTGCTGTGCTGTTGTTGTTTTTTTGCCTTCCTCTGGCTCAACTGTGGGTATAGGATAGTGTATATAGGATTGTATAATTTTTTTTTTCTTTTTGTTTTCCCTTTTATTGGTTGAACTAGATGGACTTGTATCTTTTTTTTGGCTATAGCACAGTGGAGAAGTGATTAAAGTAACAAGCAAATGTAACTTGTGTAATTAACATCTGAAGATGTTTGTTCCTATCAACAGTTCCCACATGTGTAACTACTGAGATTTATTGTTCTCAAATTCTGCAAAATCCTCAACTAGTTAAAAAAGAATTCCAGATATAGTATTTTTACACAGTTACATTGATCTAACATGGACCATTTAACTATGTATATACCATGCCTGTGGGATCCCCATGAAAGTTTGCAATCACTGTAGCCAGCACCGCTACTCCAGTGAACTTCAGTAGCTTTGGTGTTCCGTACTGGGTGGCTGCCCTGCTGTATTGTGAACATAGGAGATCAAGCACTCAGCATAGGCACAATTCAGAAAACATAAACATATACAAATATGCGACATTATCACTTTAATAATAGAAAATATAATAAAATTACATCTTCATGTTTCCCCTGAAAAAGCAAGTTCTGCCAAAATGTGCATAGAGCGGAACATGAGATCTGACATCACTAGGCATAAGCTCTGTAAGGCTTAGTGTGATGAGCTTTATGTCTTCTGCTGCATTGTGAGTGCATTATGTTTACAATAAATTTGGATTCATTTTATTAGATTATACTATGTATGGTCTTTTCGTTGATAAGACCAATAACATGAGCATTCTTGGACAGGGACTGTAGGTTTGTTGTTAAGTAGAGTCTGTTTGTAATTTTGAACTGGTAAATTTTTAAAGTGTAGTTACTGCAAAAAATCTATTTAATTTAAGCTTTTTGTAAAACATAGGGAAGGGTTATCACCCCATAACATTTACAATCAGTACTGTGCTTTTTCAACATATCAACAAGCTGCACCACAAATCTCCTAAGGAAGCGCTAATTTGAGCGAAACATGTTGAGAGTGGTAGTGTCTTAACATACTCATGTCTGTATAAATACACTAATTAGTTGTTTGGATGTTTCATTATGTCCTTGTTGGTGTATGTTTTTAATGAATTTTGTGTTAAAAATTGTGTACATTTCTATTATGGAATGTGTTAGATGTGTTCAATTTGATACTGTTAAAAGTCCCTGAGGCTGGTTACCTTACAGCCTTGTCTGTGCCCCTTTTCTCTGTTGTGAGTGCATTATGTTTACAATAAATTTGGATTAATTTTATTGGGTTATACTATGTATGGTCTTTTTGTTGATAAGACAAATAACATGAGCATTCTTGGAGGTGTAGAAGAAAAACCTGGGGCTGTTGGAGTGATTCCCTTGCCGGCTAACAGCTATTTAAAATTATGAAAGAGAGCTTGTGACTTTCATAATAAGGGGTCTCTGGATTCGGTAAGAGGCATATTTTTAGTGGTGGTTAGGGATGAGCCGAACACCCCCCAGTTCGGTTCGCACCAGAATGGACCGAAAATTTGCACAAACTTTAGAACCCCATTATAGCCTATGGGACTCGAACATTCAAAATCAAATGTGCTAATTTTAAAGGCTAATATGCAAGTTATTGTCCTAAAAAGGTTTAGGGACCCGGGTCCTGCCCCATGTATGAATGCAAAATACGTTTTAAAAACGCAGTTTTTTCGGGAGCAGTAATTTTAATGATGCTTAAAGTGAAAATAAAAGTGATATATTCCTTTAAATATCGTACCTGGTAGTTGTCTATAGTATGCCTGTAAAGTGGCGCGTATTTCCCATGCTTAGAACAGTCCCTGCACAAAATGACACTTTTAAAGGTATAAAGGTCATTTGAGGTCTTGTATGGATATTAAGGGGAACCCCGCACCCAAATTAAAAAAAGGAAAGGCGTGGGGCCCCCAGGCCTTATATACTCAGAACAGCAGTATACAGGCGGTGCAAACCAGACAGGGACTGTAGGTTTGTTGTTAAGTAGAATCTGTTTGTAATTTTGAACTGGTACATTTTTAAAGTGTAGTTACTGCAAAAAATCTATTTAATTTAAGCATTTTGGAAAACATAGGGAAGGGTTATCACCCAGTAAATTTTTTTTGCTGTCTGTGCCCCTCTTCAGAAGATTTCACCTCACTTTCTGTCCCAATGACAAATATTTTTTGAAAATTGTTTTTTTGTTGTGAAACAAGGATTGATAAAGCATCAGTGGAGAGGAGACACGTTTTTCCCAAATCAACTCTTACAAGACAGAATTTCCCTTCCTAGGGGTAGATTTCATCTCACTTCCTGTTGTCTCCTTCCGTTTGCAAGTAGGAGACATTTGTAAGTTGGATGTTTGAAAGTAGGAGCCTGCCCTATATGCTCTGCAGAAATTTGGGCCTAAAGTGTTGGTGTTGCCACAACACTGTAAGCCCTCACAGTTACTCTTGGTGGGCGCTGGAACGCCCTGTTGTGAACTACTATATCAAGAATTGTATTTACATGCCATTGTTGAACAGTAGTAGAAAAATTGGGCCTTTGGTGGTGGTGGTGATGCTGGTGCCACAACACTGTAAGTCCTCACAGTTACTCTTGCTGGGCGCTGGAACGAGCCCTGCTGTGAAATGTTATATCAAGAATTGTAATTACATGCACCTGTTGAACAGGGCCAGAAAAATTGGGCCTTTGGTGTAGGTGTTGCCACAACACTATAGGCCCTCACAGTTACTCTTTGTGGGTGCAGGAATGACCCCTGCTGTGAAATATTAGATCAAGAATTGTAATTACACGCCCCTGTTAAACAGGGGCTGAAAAATTGGGCATTAGGCACTGGTGATGGTGCCAAAAAACTGCAACCCCTCACAGATACTCTAGTTGGAGTGCAGGAATGAGCCCTGCTGCTAAGTACTGCATCAAAAATTCTAATTACATGTCCCTGTTAAACAGGGGCTGAAAAATTGGGCCTTAGGCACTGGTGCTGTTGCCACAACACTCCAACCACTCGCAGATATTGTAGTTTAGCGCAGCAACGAACCCTCCTACAAAATATTGCATCAAAATTTTTAATTATACGCCCCAGTTAAACAGGGGTTGAAAAATTGGGCCTTAGCCACTGGTGGCAGCACCCAGAACCAAAAATTTTCTTACAAGCTATCAGCATGATCATTGAGGAGGAAGAGGATAGTCACTCAGCAAAACAGGATAGTCACTCTGTATCAGCATAGGCAGTTTTGAAGGGATCTGACATTTCAAAAAGAATATTCGGTTACACCAGCATCAGGTGCTTGGTAGCTGGTGTTGATCCATGACTGATTAATTTTTATGAAGGTCAGTCGATCAACCGAGTTGGTGGACAGGCGCACCCTGTGATCGGTTACAAAGCCTCCAGCAGCAATGAATGTGTTTTCCGAAAGAATGTTGGATGCAGGACAGGTCAATAGCTTAATTGCATACTGTGCTAGCTCTGGCCAGTGATCCATCCTCAAGGAGGATTTTCGGTGGGAAAAGTGTCTAAGTCTGATCTTGCCCCTAGGTATTCCCACACCATGTAAATCAGATGCTGGCGATGGTTGCTGAAACCGATCATACCTTGGGGTAGCGGACTAAAAAATTGTCTGAACGCATCGGTCAGATGGCCACCTTCTCCACCGCTCCTTCTGTGACGGACCGAAGCCTCAGCAACATGTTGTCGAGGACCAGGAATTTGTAATCTCCCAGGCTCTGGGAACGCGTTGCACAGACCTTTCTGCAAGGCCTCCCAAATATCCTCTGCTCCCTCTGCGACGGCAAGATAAGGTGCGCAACCTTACCCTTGTAACGTGGATCAAGGAGGGTTGCCAGCCAGTAATGATCCCTCTCCTTGATCCGACCAATACGAGGATCCTTCCGCAGGCTTTGCAGGATCAGGGAGGCCATGCAGTGTAGGTTAGCTGAGGCATTTGGTCCAGAGTCCTCTGGGTCACTAAGAATGACATGATCCGCAGCCACCTCCTGCCATCAACGCAGCAACGTACAAGTCCATGGGTTTCTTGGGACTGTAAATGATCCCTTAAAGACTGCTGCTGATGCTGAGTGCTAGGTTCCAGCTCCATGC
Source organism: Lithobates pipiens (assembly GCF_037356315.1). Lineage (NCBI taxonomy): Eukaryota > Metazoa > Chordata > Amphibia > Anura > Ranidae > Lithobates > Lithobates pipiens. The sequence continues at coordinate 175,920,090 of NW_027507758.1, forward strand.
TGACACAATCCTCCTCCTCCTCCTCTTCCTGTGTGATCGGCAGGCCAGCAGGTACACTGTTTGGATAAAGGGAGCCTTCAGAGGTAAGGAAGTCCTCCTCTTCCTGCCTCTGTTCTGCCTCAAGTGCCCTGTCCATTATTCCACACAGGCTGTGCTCCAACAGGTGGACAGAGCGACACTGTCACTGATGCATGCACTATCACTGCTCACCATCCTCGTTGCCTTCTCAAATGGTGACAGGACAGTGCATGCATCCCTGATCATGGCTCACTGGTGTGGGGAAAAAAAACAAGCTCCCCTGACCCCGGCCTAGTGCCATAGTCGCACAGGTACTCATTAATGGCCCTCTGCTGCATGTGCAGCCGCTGCAGCAAGGCCAACGTTGAGTTCCACCTGGTGGGCATGTCACAGATTAGGCTGTTCTTGGGCAGGTTAAATTCCTTTTGGAGGTCAGCCAGCCGAGCCCTGGCATTATATGACCGGCAGAAATGCACACAGACTTTCAAGTTAAGGATGTATGCCAAGTCCATCCAGTTCAACCACAAAAAAAAAAAAAAAAAATCATACAATCCCATATACCCAATTCTATACCTACAGTTGATCCAGAGGAAGGCAAAAAACCCCAGCAGAGCATGATACAATTTGCTAAAGCAGGGGAAAAAATTCCTTCCTGATCCCCCAAGAGGCAATCGGATCAACTTTACCTATAAATGTTAGTACCCAGTTATATTATGTACACTTAGGAAATAATCCAGGCCTTTCTTAAAGCAATCTACTGAGCTGGCCAGAACCACCTCTGCAGGGAGTCTATTCCACATTTTCACAGCTCTTACTGTGAAGAAACCTTTCCGTATTTGGAGATGACATCTCTTTTCCTCTAGACGTAAAGAGTGCCCCCTTGTCCTCTTTGTTGACTGTAAAGTGAATAACTCAACACTAAGTTCACCATATGGACCCCTTATATTTTTGTACATGTTGATCATATCCCCCCTTAATCTCCTCTTATCAAGAGTGAATAAATTCAGTTCCTCTAATCTTTCCTCATAGCTGAGCTCCTCCATGCCTCTTTTCAGTTTAATTGACCTTCTCTGCACTCTTTCCAGTTCCCCATCCATTCCCCATATCCTTTTTGAGAACTGGTGCCCAAAACTGAACTGCATATTCCAGATGAGGTCTTACTAATGATCTGAACAGGGGCAAAATGATATCTCTCTCTGGAGTCCATATCTCTCTTAATACAAAAAAGGATTTTGCTCGCTTTGGAAAAAGCAGCTTGGCACTGCATGCTATTATTGAGCTTATGATCTACAAAAAAAACAGATTCTTCTCCACTATGGATCCCCCCCCCCCTTGTGCTCCCCCTAGAATGTATGATGCATGCATATTCTTAGCCCCAGAGAGCCACATAGGTTTTATTTTTAGCCTTTTTGAACTTATTTTGCAATGGGAATATACTTTGCAGTGAGTTCACAAACAGTCTTTTTGAAGAATTCCCATTTCTGTTCTGTGCCCATCGCTGCCAATATTCACTCCCAGTCTAAGTCCTGGAGAGCAGCCCTCGTCCTTGGAAAATTTGCTCTCTTGAAACTAAGTGCCTTTATCTTTCCCGTATGTGATTTTTGCTTACAGCTAACATCAAATGAAATCATGTTATGGTCACTGCTACCCAGGTGTTCCTTTATCTGAACATAACCAAGTAGTTGGCTGTGACACACCTAATTCTACACCTTCATTCCTCTTAGTGCAGGTTTCAGAGAGGACTGAACGTATAGTGGGGTTGGAGATCCCAGCTGTGAGGAGCAAGGAGAGGTCCGTTTTGTTCTTTGGTGTGGGTCTTTTAGGTACACTTACCAACGAACTGCATGGCAGGTCGACATATGTCTGGTCAAGCATGTGGTGCCTGAGCGTTTGATGTTTTGGCCATGTGAGATACGCTTGAGACATATGTTGCAAATGGCAGCGGTGCGATCTGATGCACTCATCTCAAAAAAGGCCCGCACAAAAGAACTTTTGGAATAACACGCAGAGACAGCAGTGCCCTGCACATACAGAGCTCTGCGGTGTGATGCAGTCGGTGTGTTGCCCTTAAGCTGGCCCCTGGAGGGCACCCTGCCTCGTTATAGACGTGCCTCCTCCTCCTCCCCCTCTCTCCTATCAGGCACCCACATGGAGTCAGTGACCTCATTATCCCCTCCCTACTCATCACTGGAGCAAACCTAGCAGTATGCTGCAGCTGAGGCAACATGACTGCCAGATTTCTGTCCTTCTTGGGCATCCCCTCTCTCTGGGCTCATGTTACTGCCTTCCTCTTGCTTGGTGTTATCATCAGAGCCTTCAAAACGCTGGACATCCTCCTGGAGCATGCACCCAAGACTGTGTTCAAACAGTTTGAGGGACTCCTCAGGAGGACATGGTGGGGCTAGGGAAGGAGTGACTGATGCCATTGAGCCGAGGGAAGGCCAGGCAAAGTACCCAGAGCCTAGGTGAGAGAGGATGAGGACGGCTTGGTCATCCACTCTACCAAGTCTTCGACATGTTGCGTCTCAACACGACTAGCTGCCGAAAAAAAGGATGAGTGTGCCCCACGGCCACGTGCTGATGAGGATGCACCGTGTCCACAACCAGCATTGTTGCCTCTAGACACGGAGCCTGCTTGCCCTTTTTTATTGGCTCGTGACTGTCTACCTCTCCTTTTTGGCCTTCCAGACATACTAATTGCCTGCAGGAAGATGTAGCTGCACAAAGCTGGGACGTATATATATACTAATTATACTGCAGCTAGCAAAATTAACTGCCTGCCGGTAGTATTATTAGTATGAGAACACCGGCAATTGTATTCAGGTAAAACTTTATGTGCACATTGTGCAAAGGACACTAAAACAAAATACTGCAGCTCCTGCCTGTATTTGTATGAGAACATCGGCAATTGTATTCAGGTTTAGGTGCACACCATGCAAAGGACACAGTACACTAAGTGAAAATAGTGCAGCTCCCTGCCTGTCAGTATATTATTAAGAGAATAACAGGAACGGATCTAGCTAAACTGAATACAGTGTATATATACACAACACACCTGGGATGCATATATATCCTCTATACACTGTAACTGAAGCTAACTGACTCGCCTGCCTATTCCAGCTAACTTAAATCAAATGACACTGTCTCTCTGTCTATCTCTCTCCTCCACCGCAACGCACTACACAATGCCGCCACACAGGCGGCCTTCTATAGTGTGGGGCGTGTACTAAACCCCCTGAGGCATAATTGGCCAAAGCCATCCTGGCTTTGACCAATCATGGCTCTCCGTTTTTTCTGCGCTGTGATTGGCCAAAGCATGTGGGTCATAGTGCATGCTTGGCAAATCAGCAGCCAGCAATGCATCGCCACTCGAATTTGGCTTGAACAGCCCATGACGTTTGGAATTCGTTGAACAGGCGAACAGACAATGCTTATCCCTACTCTACATAAAGATGGTCTAGGCTATAAGAATATTGCCAAGACCCTGAAATTGAACTGCAGCATAGTGTTCAAGACCAGCAGTTTAACAGGACAGGTTCCACTCAGAACAGGCCAAAGAAGTTGAGTGCACGTCCTTAGCGTCATATCCAGAGGTTGTCTTTGGGAAATAGACATATGAGTGCTGCCAGCATTGCTGCAGAGGTTGAAAGGGTGGGGCTTAGCCTGTCAGTGCTCAGACCATATGCTGCACACTGCATCAAAAGGGTCTGCATGGCTGTCCTCCGAGAAGGAAGTCTCTTCTAAATATGATGCACAAGAAAGCCCGAAACAGTTTGCTGAAGACAAGCAGACTAAGGACATGAATTACTGGAACCATGTCCTGTGGTCTGATGAGACCAATATAAACTTATTTGGTTTATATGGTGTCAAGCGTGTGTGGGGGAAACCAGGTGAGGAGTACAAAGACAAGTGTGTCTTGCCTACAGTCAAGCATGGTGGTGGGAGTGTCATGGTCTGGGGCTGCATGAATGGGGCCGGCACTGTGGAGCTACAGTTCATTGAGGAAACCATGAATGCCAACATGTCCTGTGATATACTGAAGCAGAGCATGATCCCCTCTCTTTGGATACTGGGCAGCAGTACTCCAACAAGATAACGACCCCAAACACACCTCCAAGATGACCACTGCCTTGCTAAAGAAGCTGAGGATAAAAGGTGATGGACTGGCCAAGCATGTCTCCAGACCTAAACCCTACTGAGCATCTGTGGGGCATCCTCAAATGGAAGGTGGAGGAAGCAAGGTCTCTAACATCCACCAGTACTCACTTTTGTTGCCAGCAATTTAGACATCAATGGCTGTATGTTGAGTTATTTTGAGGGGACAGCAAATTGACACTGTTATACAAGCTGTACACTCACTACCTTACATTGTAGCAGAGTGTCATTTCTTCAGTGTTGTCACATAAGATATAATAAAATATTTGCAAAAGTGCGAGGGGTGTACTCACTTTTGTGAAACACTGTGTATGTATATGTATATGTATATTACCCCCGAAGGAGCTGCTGGTAATTAATTGGGCCTGTACTCTGCTTCTCCACCCCAAAAGAATTGGGTCAACCCACTTGACACAGCTGTGTAATAATGTTAGTGTGAAACCCAATAGCAAGGAACAACCCAACAATAGTATTATATATTGTACCTTTACCGTTACCTGGGTATCCTTCACTTCACCTGCTATAGCAATAGACAACGTCTCACACCATTTGTACTTTAACCACACAGTAAGTTTACTGGAAACTGGTTTAGGATAGCAAATACAATAATGATTCTGATACACAGGGTTAAAACAATAATAATCAAGGTGCATGTAAATATTCAGACTCAAAGATCACATGAGTAACGCATGCAGGTGTGTCTCAAAGTGGGACTGATGCTCAGGGTGGTAAAACCTTGACACTGGGCACTTTTCCACTCCCGATGCAGCCACGCAAACACACTCCTAACTTTCCATACACTATCCAGTACTAGGTAACAATGCAGTACAGTACATGTGCTCAAGGGCTCCCCCTAGGTCGTACTGCATTCCTCAGAGTGTGTGTAAGAAAAGTAATAAGCGCTTTATAGTGAATGGCAAAGTCTTTGATCTTCTTTCTTCAGCTAGAGTTATTATACTGCAGTATTTGTAATCCAGTGAGTAAGCAAATGTTAAGATAAGATAAGGGTGGTAACTGGTCTCTCTTGACCTGCATAAAGCGTTTGATTCTCTGTCCTGGAATTATTTATTCTTTATTTTGGATAAATATGGATTCGGACCAAGTTTCTTGACCACGCTTAAAATGATTTATGACACCCCCACGGCAAATCTAATGATCAAAGGTTACCAGTCACCGAACATTCACATACGCAGGGGGACCCGCCAAGGGTGCCCCCTGTCCCCCCTATTGTTTATATTAGCTTTGGAGCCACTGGCTATTAAAATCCGTGAACATCCAGACATACTGGGTATTAAAAGCGGCGGACGGGAACATAAATGCGCTTTGTTCGCAGACGATATCTTACTGCTCCTCTCCTCCCCAGTCACCTCTTTACCTAATTTGCACGGGGTATTGCAATATTTTACAACATTTACAGGGTTAAAGGTAAACCACTCCAAATCTCAGGCACTTAATGTGTCCCTACAACCACACATAGTCCGAGCATTACGGAGCTCTTTTCCCTTCCAATGGCAAGACCATACTTACCATACTTGGGTATCACACTGACCCCTACTCTTACATCATTGTATAAACATAATTTTCCTCCACTGTTTAAAAAAATCTCTGCAGATCTTAAACGATGGTCGAATAACCCTCCGTCATGGTTTGGCAGGTTGTGTTCAATTAAGATGACAGTTTTACCTAAAGTACTCTACCTATTCAGGACCCTACCGATCTCTATTGATAGGCGAGAGCTTCAGAGGTTCCAGAAAAAACTGCTGGACTATATATGGGAGCACGGAAGACCCAGGGTGAATAGACAGACGATGTATACACCGAAGGCGGGGGGTGGCCTGGGCATGCCGGATTTGTTTAAATACCACCAGGCGGCACTAATTTCACAATTAATTCGGTTCCATACCTGTCGAGACAGACCGCTCTGGATGCTGTTGGAATCCTCTCAATTTCCAGGAAAAGAAATTAGCCACTTAATGTGGATGAGGGCAAAAGACAGGCCTAAGGTGATGTGCCCGACTTTGTCCCTCTCTCTAAATTTGTGGGATAGGCTAGCTACTACCCACAACTTCAGATCCGGACATGTCCCATTAGCCCCTTTGCTTAACAATCCCATGTTCGCCCCGGGTCTCCGCCCCCAAGATTTCTCATGGTGGACCAACAAAGGTTTACTACGTATAGCTGACTAATGTGACCATAGGGGGGCTCTGTCGCGAGCATCCCTACAAGAAAGGTATCAGCTCCCGAGGTCGGAATTCTACCGCTATACTCAAATAGCGCACTTTTTGGCGTCACTAAGTCGCATTTCTGCACTCACCACATGCACCCCGATGGAAACTATCTGTAGGACACACGACAACCTCACGGGCCACATATCTCGGCTATGCAATATTTTATTCTCACCTTCTCAGAAATTGCCTTATATGGAGAAATGGGAAGGGGATATGCATACCACCTTGAAGATGGAGGAGTGGAACAAAATAATACAAGGTGCATCTAAATCTTTTATTAACACTTCTTTGATTGAAGCAAACTATAAGGTGCTGATGAGGTGGTATATGGTTCCAGCTCGACTGGCCACCTTCGCCCCTGGGGCGTCCCCGCGGTGTTTTAGAGGCTGTAATGCGGATGGTACCATGTATCATATATGGTGGTCGTGCCCGAAGGTGTGACGGTTTTGGATACGCACGTACAATTTTATATATTCTTTGACCCGAGTGAACCTCCGCAAATCGCCCCTGCATGCGCTGCTGGGACGCCCCGTAGAAGGGGCTTCAAAGCCAATGAGCAAGCTTATAGCTTTTATCTTTGTGGCAGCGAGGATCTCCATAGCCAAATCGTGGAGATCACCAATTGTCCCATTTTACTTACTTAAAACAAAATTGGGGTGGGCCAGTAACTCTTTGAAGTACCCTCGCAACTTCACACATGTACTACCAGTTTTTCTTCCTTCTTCTCTCTACTTGAATTGTTTCGTATTGTTTTCTTGTGCTTTTATGTATCTACGTTGTCAGATACAGAAATTGTAACTTCTCTTGTCGAAAATTTGAATAAAAATATTGGAAAATTAAATTAAGATAAGGGTGGTAGGTGAACTGTGAACTTGGTTATGTGAAACACGTGCAAACATCTTCTTCTATGAAGGTTACAATCGGACATGTTATGTGGAAGGCAAACTTTGAGACCTGGTCGGACATAGTCTATAACAGTGAGACCGCTCTGTAGAACTACAGGTCCCAGCAATCCTCTGAACTAGTCTACAAAATGACAAAGTAATATATAAATCATGGGCAACAGCCCTCTCACCACACAGGGCTCGAACAATGTTGCTGCTCCGATCTCAGTCCCACTTCAGGTTAGTCCCATTTGCCGAACCTCTCCATTGGATGACTGATGACTGTGTTTCTGAGCAAAACATGGCCGCTCTGTATCTTTTATCTCCTACCCAGCATGCAGTTCGTTAGCTCGGCCTTGTGGGTAGGTAAGTGGGTATTGTGGGTATGTAGTTCCCTGACTGGTAATTTACATATGAGTCACTTCTCTATTCACTACATGAGGTAGCCATTTTCTAACTTATAACCATCACACTATTCATATGGTAATTTAGGTGGCAAAAACACCTGCGCTGCACACACACACACACACACACACACACACATACATACATACATACATATATATATATATACAGTGGTGTGAAAAAGTGTTTGCCCCCTTCCTCATTTCCTGTTCCTTTGCATGTTTGTCACACTTAAGTGTTTCGGAACATCAAACCAATTTAAACAATAGTCAAGAACAACACAAGTAAACATAAAATGCAATTTGTAAATGAAGGTGTTTATTATTAAAGGTGAAAAAAAATCCAAACCATCATGGCCCTGTGTGAAAAAGTGATTGCCCCCCAAACCTAATAACTGGTTGGGACACCCTTAGCAGCAACAACTGCAACCAAGCGTTTGCGATAACGTGCAATGAGGCTTTTACAGCGTCCTGGAGTAATTTTGGCCCACTCATCTTTGCAGAATTGTCCTAATTCAGTTACATTAGAGGGTTTTCGAGCATGAACGGCCTTTTTAAGGTCATACTACAACATCTCAATAGGATTCAGGTCAGGACTTTGGCTAGGCCACTCCAAAGTCTTCATTTTGTTTTTCTTCAGCCATTCGGTGGTGGACTTGCTGGTGTGTTTAGGATCATTGTCCTGCTGCAGAACCCAAGTTCGTTTCAGCTTGAGTACACGAACAGATGGTCGGACATTCTCCTTCAGGATCTCTTGGTAGACAGCAGAATTCATAGTTCCTTTTATCACGGCAAGTCTTCCAGGTCCTGAAGCAGCAAAACAGCCCCAGACCATCACACTACCACCACCATATTTTACGGTTGGTATAATGTTCTTTTTATGAAATGCAGTGTTCCTTATACGCCAGATATACTTGGACACACACCTTCCAAAGAGTTCCACTTTTGTCTCATCGGTCCACAGAATGTTGTCCCAAAAGTCTTGGGGATCATCAAGATGTGTTGTGGAGAAATTGAGATGAGCTTTGATGTTCTTTTTGCTCAGCAGTGGTTTTCTCCTTGGAACTCTGCCATGCAGGCCATTTTTGCCCAGTCTTTTCCTGATGGTGGAGGCATGAACGCTGACCTTAACTGAGGCAAGTGAGGCCTGCAGTTCCTTGGACGTTGTTGTGGGGTCTTTTGTGAGCTCTTGGATGAGTCGTCGCTGCGCTCTTGGGGTAATTTTGGGCGGCCGGCCACTCCTTGGAAGGTTCACCACTGTTCCATGTCTTCGCCATTTGTGGATAATGGCTCTCACTGTGGTTCGCTGGATTCCCAAAGCTTTGGAAATGGCTTTATAACCCTTTCCAGACTGATAGATCTCAATTACTTTCTTTCTCAATTGTTCCTGAATTTCTTTGGGTCTCGGCATGATGTGTAGCTTTTAAGGATCTTCTGGTGGACCTTACTGTGTCAAGCAGCTCCTATTTAAGTGATGCCTTGATTGTGAACAGGTGTGGCAATAATCAGGCCTGGGTGTGGCTAGAGAAATTCAACTCAGGTGTGGACAACCACAGTTATAGTATGTTTTAACAAGGGGGGCAATCACTTTTTCACACAGGGCCATGATGGTTTGGATTTTTTTTCACCTTTAATAATAAACACCTTCATTCAAAATTGCATTTTGTGTTTACTTGTGTTGTCCTTGACTATTGTTTAAATTGGTTTGATGTTCCGAAACACTTAAGTGTGACAAACATGCAAAGGAACAGGAAATGAGGAATGGGGCAAACACTTTTTCACACCACTGTATATATATATATATATATATATATATATATATATATATATATATATATTGCATTTCTAGTGGATTTTAAAAACATAACTGTAATAACTCTACTATGTTACTGGATTTACTGTCTTGATATTATGCAAGATTTTAGCCTAAACATTGTTGCAATGTGCATGGCTATAGCAAAAAAAAAAAAAAAAAACTGCTTACTACAGATGAAGACTATTACTAAATCTGGTTCAATATCAGCCTTTAAACCAGACCATTCAAGTTGCTCCACATTACCAGCTGACCCTACATGGATTATTATATAGGGCCAAAACATTTTAGCTGCATTAAAAGGGCTTGCTGAATTTAAAACTAATTGGTAAATGCAGTGGCGTAACTAGAACCTTCAGGGCCCCCCTGAACCCCAGCCAGGGCCCTTCCCTCCGAGTCCGGCGGTGGAACTCCAGGGCGTGGTCACAGGTATGACCTTTGTGAGCCCTGTAGTTCCACCACTGGCATCAGTAGTTTTTTTTTTATTAGTTTTTTTTAAATTTTTAGGTGCCCCATTGGGTGACTGTCCCTAGGCAGGATGGGGTCCCCGTCCCCAGAAGAGATGAGGTCCTTTTCTCCAGGGCAGATGAAGTTAATGCCCCCAGGTGAGAAGGGGTCCCTGTCCCCAGGGGGAGATGGAGGGCGTAAGTAATGGTGTGTGGGGGATGGGGTCCTCTCACTCACCATGACCAAGCTGCAGGCCACGCACTCATCCATGTTGGCCTGTGCTCCATCCAGTGTGCTGGACGGGTGATCAGCATATCTCCCAGAAAGACCGTTAATCATCTGTGTATGACGGGGGAGGAGGGGGGCTGGCAGACAAGCCTGCAGTGTCCTCCGGGGAGCCGGCTCTCATAGGGCTGCACTGCATCTGTGTGCTTAAAGTTTGTTTACCCAGGAGAAGTATGCAGTGCAGTGTGGGCCGGACTCGGGGGGGCGGGACTCTGGCTGGGGAGAACAGACATCGGACTGGGCGGCAATGCATGAAGCAGGAGAGGGGTACTCTGAGTTCCAGCCGAGGACACAGGTCATGCGGGGAATGCTCTGCTAGTCACCCTCCAACTCCAGCCACCTGTGTGCATGGTGCACTGGTACCCCTAGCTGCCTATGCTGCTGCTGGCCATATGTAGAGGGGGCTGCATGGGCCCCCTGCAGCACAGGGCCCAGTTGCGGTCGCGACTTCTGCACCCCCTATAGTTACGCCCCTGGGTAAATGTTGTGAAACGATAATTACTGATGGTTGCTACAAAGTCATCTTTTCAAGGCTTGCATGTGTATTCTGTGCTGAATTAGCTGATTTGAGTGGACTTTACTATTTACTTCCATGTTTAAGCAGCTTTACATAAGTACAACACTACTTAGGCAAAAGCAATGTGCAAAATTAGGTAAACTATGCTAAGCCAGGAGAGAGTGTCCACCAATTTTAGGAAGCAAGTGGGAAACCAAACCCGAAACGAATGTTCAAATCAGGGTGAAATTATATTATAGTCCCTATATGTAATCTTCAATTTTGCCTTGCAAGTTCACTTTATATACTTATGCAAGAGGGTTTCGTTTTAGACACTTCTAATTCTTAGTGTAACATTGGGAATCAGTAGCCATCAGATATATGTCTTGTGCTGCCATCCATTTTTCAGATTAGACACATTTATTTTCAAATGTAGCATCTTGTTATACACAGATGTAATGAGATGCCTATTATAAGTTTGGAAATATATTACAAGTTATAAATCTCATTCTGCAGGAACAATTGTTGTTTACTAGTTTATAATCTGAAAATAATGCAATGTAAGGACATAGAAATTAAAAAAAGAAATGGCCTGTGAATTTGCCCGTGACAGATTAAGTGTTCAGAATCCCATTATAGGGCAGGCTACTAAGTGTAATGCAATAGCTTTCTGTATGCAAACTGTATGAATGATGGGCATCCAGTGACCTTTGATCATTTGTAATTGTTTTAGCATAAATAAGCTTAAAATACCCAAAGGATGCTGGTAAAATAGAAGGTGTTTTGAATTTGAGATACAGCAAAGCATCCTCCAAAGTGATTTCCTTAAATAATACAGTAAATGCAGATCATAGCAGACTTATTTCCATTCGGCAAGCACAATGGTGATTATTTATGAGTTACACATAGTTGTCCAAGTGTGTATAATTTGTGATCAGCACATCCTGTCATAAATAGCACTTAATGAGATAAAATAAGTATAATTGAAGAATCTATGCAGGCACTTATGCTTAGTTGTTTTATTAATTATGCAAAGGTCAGCATTTTAGCTCCAGTGGCCTGGAATAAGTGTCACAAATACTTAGATGTTTCAATTAGACAAATAAATATTAAGCTCCCAAAATGTACAGTAACCTTTTCCTGTAGATGGCTGAGGATTTCCAGATAAAGTAAATATATGTGGGTAGATGGTGTTTTAATGGTACTAAGAAACAGTAAAATGAAAGTCTGAACTAAAAATCTGTGATATGCCCAAACACATCTGGTGCTGAAAATTGCACGTTATAAATGTTCCATTTATAGTCTGGTAATATCCGTACAGGCCTATATTTATGATATTGAATGTGCCCCTCATTGCAATTTTGTATTGCAGTCCATTTAAATGATGTTTACTTTTAAAAAATATGGGTCCTGGATTTCATTCTGTCTTTTACGCATCACATCAGAGGCTTAAAGAGGAAGTAAACCCTGATGGGTTTACTTCCTCTTTCATTCCCTGCAAAGGCAAAGCATAATGGACTACTATGCATCGCATAGTAGCCCATTATGTGTCACTTACCTGACACAGGAGCCAACGAAGTCGCCGCTGTCCCCTGTAGTCCGCCGCATCCATCTTGCTGGTGGCGTCTCGCAGCTCCGCCGCTGTCATTCGGCGAAGCCGCAATGACGTCACTCCCGCGCATGCGCACGGGAGTCGAAACGCGCGGCAGCTCCATTCTTGGAAATGCCGCGCTCAGTGCGCCTGTGCGCCGCTGTCTACGGCGCATGCGCCGTAGACAGCGGTGCCCGTTTTCGGGCAAATATCTCCTAAACCATATAGGTTTAGGAGATATTGCTTGGACCTACAGGTAAGCCTTAATCTAGGTTTACCTGTAGGTCAAAGTGGTTTGTAAGGGTTTACAACCACTTTAAACTATACCTAAAAACGTTGTTTAGTTTTGGATAGAGAGGAATTAGGACACCTGTCTGTTTTATTGGGGTTTTTTTTTTTATTGCTGTCAGTGCCCCTGTTAAAGAAATTCACCCTCTCTATTTGTCCTGTTTAATATTAGCAAGAAACTGAAAGTAAAAAAGAAAATTCAAAATTTGGGTTGTCCCCAGAAAAGAAATAGAGGGGAAATCTTCCAATGGGGACACTAGTTCTGGTGAACTTGGTGACAACCAGGGATTCCCTCACTTCAGGATGTGTTATGTCACACCCCCGTGACTTCTTCACGGGATGACGTTATGACTTAACATGCAGGGCGTGAGCGGAGGTATATTGGAAGGGACATCACAATGGATATCAGTTCAGCACGGTGTTTGGTACAGTTTCATTATTTGAAATGTGAGTAAAAGCTGTTTTGATTTAATAAACCAATGATATCACACTATGGGAGTGTCTTTCACATATATATATAACTGTGCATGACATGGGAAATTAACCAGTAATCTACTCAAAATAATTGAGTAAATAAGAACTACTGCAGCTAGCATATAACATTTACCATAATTATATAAATACACACCAGTATGGGAATAATAAAAGCTTTATAAATTAAGAGTTTAACCACTTAAGGACCAAGCCTATTTTTTAGACTCAGTGTTTACAAGTTAAAATCAGGTTTTTTTTTTACTAGAAAATTACTTATAATCCCCTAACATTATATATTTTTATCAGACACCCTAGAGAATAAAATGGTGGTCATTGCAATACTTTATGTCACACCACATTTGCGCAGCGGTCTTACAAGCGCATTTGTTTGGGAAAAAATACACTTTTTTTTACCTAAAAAATAAGACAACAGTAAAGTTAACCCAAGTTTTTTTATATTGTGACAGATAATGTTACGCCGAGTAAACTGATACCCAACATGTCATGCTTCAGACGCCATTAAACGAGCTTCATGTTCGTAGAATGGTGACAAACTTTTACCCTTAAAAATCTCCATAGGGAGTGCGCATGCACGGGCAGCCGGAGCGGATGCAAAGCTAGACTGCTCCGCACTCTCCCGCCACTTTCGGCTAAAATACGCTGCCCACCGGCCCCGCTCGTCCCCATATACATACGGGACAGCGGGCACTGTATGCGCGGATCGCTTCCCCATGCCTACTAGGTCGTCGGGGAAGGCGCACGGCGGCAATTTCCATCCGCCTCGTGGATCTGGCCGCAAATCCAAGATGGTGACTGGCAAATACACAGGGCCCAGACCGGAGCAACAGCCACAACTACAGCGGGACAGAGGACGTTTAGCTGGCTGCAAGTCCTTTGATGAAGGCTCTCTCACAGCTTCTCCACCTTCAGGTGAGCAGATGGATCATCCCTGTCCAGCATCCAGCCCTGTCAGATCTCTCTCTCAGGCCTCTGCTCCGTCCCCGGGCCCTGCTTCTCAGGACTCCTCTGCCCTGGAAAAGGACCTATCGGAAATATTTCTCAGCCAGACCAGCGGCCATGATATGGATCCTGATAGTCCTGAGGGGTCCCCTGACCCTTTGCCTGCACCATTACCATATTCCCCTGATACTGTTTTGCTTGCTCGTTTTGCGGACATGCTGAGGAAGGAGCTAGAGAAAGCTACATCTAAATTAACCTCTGATCTACGGCAAGATTTTCAGAGTTTGGGTTGTCGGTTGGATAGTATTCAATCTAAAGTTGATGATACTGTCCATAGAGTGTCACAGAATTCTGACATGATTACCGAACTCCACGATCGTTTAGAGGAAGCCTATAATAGAATTGACGACCTGGAAAACCGTGCCAGACGTTATAATTTCCGTATTTGCGGTTTACCGGAATCGGTTAAAGATATTACCTCTTTTACTTCTTCTTTGATGCATTTGGCGGTCCCAGAGATTGATGACATTCATATGGAAATTGATCGCATTCATAGAGCTTTGGTTCCCCTGAAGCCTGATGGACCACCTCGTGACGTGATTGTAAAGCCCCATTTCTTTGGGATTAAAGAAGCCATTATGCGGTATGCCAGGGATCGCCCTGATTTGGAGGTTGAAGGTCATCATATCCAAATCTTCGCGGATATATCGCAAGCTACCATTCAGAAGAGGAGGGCGTTTAAACCGTTGCTATCCCCTTTGATTCAGCGCAATATTCGCTATCGCTGGAACTATCCCTTCCGACTACAATTTACCTATGACAATCGATCCTATGCTTTTTCTACATTCGCAGATGGGGAAAAAATCTTGCTGAAACTGGGGTTCATTTCCCAGGCCCCAATTTCTTCTGGTCCGCCCACAGCTACTGATCTACCCCCCCCCCCCCCGCTTTTGCCGCTCTGGTCTTCCCCAACTTCGAAGAAATCTGCGACATCGCGTCGACTTACCTGAGAGACTCTATTTTTTCTTTTTTTTGATTTTTTTTGATTATACTGGTACACCGGACTCGGGGGGGAAGGGGATAATATAAAGAGTTGTAGATTTATGTTTTATGTTGTTTTTTCCCCTTTTTCCTAGGGTCTGGGGGTGTTTTTTTTTGTGCGGTAGCTTCTCTGTGGTCCTTATATAGGACATTAGCTGCCGCTTGCAGATTTTTGTCGCTCGATCGGATTATTGTATCTTTTTTCTTTGTATTACTTAGAGTTTTCAGGTATGGGTCTATGGGCATAACATTTGCTATCTCATATTGTGCCGGGAGGTGGCTATGTGCTCTCCCTGTTGGTAGGACTCTCCCCATTGATTTTCTTTGGTGGAGACTCCCACATTTCCAGACTTAGATTCTGGTCTACGTTGTTATATTGTGTTTAACTTCTGTTGCTTAATGTTTTTTTTTCCGTTGATACTGGGTGTTGTTGCACCCACGTATCGTTTTTTTTTTTCTCTTCTTCTTTCTCTCTTTGCTTTCTTTCCAGTCTTCACTATTAACTCTTTTTTTTTCCTTGAGGGTCAGCCAGCGGAATTCTGGTTCATCGAAGAGGTCCATGTGTTGCCATCGTTAGGTGAGTCTGTCTATCATGTACATTTACGTTTTTTACCATGTCCCGGTTAACTGACTCGACTGGAACCATTCGACTGCTATCCCATAACGTACAGGGATTGGGCTCCCCATCTAAGCGGATCCAGGTATTTAACTATTATAAATCTCTGCATGTAGATATTGTAGCTCTTCAGGAAACGCATTTTGCCTCCTCTTTCACCCCCCGCTATATACATAGAGATTACCCTGTGTGTTACTTTGCTAATGCCACAGAGAAAAAGCGTGGGGTAGCACTCTGTTTGTCACGGCGACTTTCATTTACGGAGAATAAAGTACTGCGGGATCCAGAGGGGAGGTTTCTACTGGTTAAAGGTCACTTGGGGAGCAATTTGGTGACAATTCTGGTTTATTATGCCCCCAACACGAATCAAGTAGCATTTTTTAAAGCCTTGCTCCGGTCATTAGCGTCTGAATTTGAGGGTGATGTGATCCTAGCCAGAGATTCTAATTTAGCACTAGATCATGTTCTGGATAAATCACACTTATCTCGTCTTCGATCCCCTCCCAAATGTAGCCAAATTTTTGCTCAATTACTACATCGCTATGACTTAGTCGATGCTTGGAGGGAGGCCAACCCTACCGCCCGCGATTATTCTCATTTTTCTAGGGCCCACAATCGCTATTCGCGTATTGACCATGTGGTTTTTCGCCTCGGGACTGTTGCCTAAACTGACTGCAGCTAAAATTGTATCTACACCTTGGTCAGATCACGACCCAGTAGTATTACTGTTTTCGAATCTAACGTTTAAATTAGCGAAGTCCCACTGGAGGCTGAATGAGTCTATCCTCGGCAATGAATCTCACTGTACAGAGATTATAGCCCACCTAAAAGCATATTTTGCGGTTAACAAAGCAGAGGACACCAACCCTGCTATTAATTGGGCGGCGCATAAGGCCTCCATTCGGGGCTCTCTAATTCAATTGACGTCCAGACTTAATAAGGCTAACAACACCTTGATCTTGACCAAAACTAAGGAATATGAAACCCTAGCTACCCAACATAAACGACTCCCTCATCCGGACTTACTACTTAAGCTTGAACAGGCCCGCACCGAACTTAATATATGCCTTACTACAAGGGCCGAAAAATGTCTTAGTTGGACCAACCATAGGTTCTTTACATGGCGTAATCGTCCAGGTTCATTGCTAGCGCACAAACTTACCCCTAAACACACGCATACGGCTCTCCCTAAAATTAGACTTTCAGGGGGTAATCTTTCTCAAAATCCTCAAAGTGTCCTTAACGAATTCCAGAATTTTTATACTACACTATATGCCCCAACATCACGACAATACGTCTGTTTCTATCAACAATTTCTTAAGCACTTTATCGCTACCGTCTCTTACGGAACCTCATAGAGAAATTATGGACCAACCTATCACTTGTGAAGAGTTACACCACACCATTAAATTATTATCTCTGCATAAATTGCCTGGCCCTGATGGACTCCCTAATAGCTATTATAAAAAAAATTCTGAATACCTGGTCCCTCATATGGCTCTCTATTTTAATTCCTTACGAGACGGTGGCGAAGTACCTTTAGATGAAAACAGGGCCCACATTAGTGTTATACCTAAACCAAACAAAGATACTACTGATATTCTTAATTATCGCCCTATATCATTGATTAATTGTGATCTCAAAATCCTTACGAAATTATTAGCATTACGATTGGGCGCCTTTTTACCACAATATATACATAAAGACCAATCAGGTTTTATACATCAACGCCAAACTTTAGACCAAATTCGCCGATCTATAGCTTTGATCTCTGCGGTTCGCTCCCAGTGGGATGCTCCTGGATCTCGGGAACTGCTATTGCTTTCATTGGACCTTCATAAGGCCTTTGATAGCCTTAATTGGGACTATTTATTTACTACTCTTGGGGCCTTTGGTTTTGGTCCTGTTTTTATTTCATTATTACGAAAACTTTATAGCAAACCGTCGGCCCAGGTCGCTATCCGGGGTTATAGATCATCCTCATTTCTCATTGGTCGTGGCACGAGGCAGGGCTGTCCACTTTCTCCATTACTTTTTGCGTTGGCAATTGAGCCTTTAGCGGTAGCGATTCGATCTCATCCCCGAATTCATGGAATATGTTGTGGACAGCAGGAACATAAATGTTCCCTGTTTGCCGATGATGTTCTTATGTATATTACCAACCCTACAATTACCCTACCTAATTTGTTGTCCCTATTTCGTCAATTTTCCCAACTTTCAGGACTTACTTTAAACACTCAAAAAACGGTGGCCCTTAATGTCTCTCTGCCCCCTTTAATAGAACAACAGTTGCGACGCGATTTTCATTTCCAGTGGACCTCAACCTCTATACCATATTTAGGTATCCAATTGACATCCTCGATTAGCACTTTATACAAAGCTAATTATCCCCCACTTTTTCGCCGATTACGAGAGGACCTTCGGTGTTGGGGGGATTATTCCTTATCTTGGTTTGGTAAGATTAATTCAGTCAAAATGACGTTTCTCCCCAGACTACTCTATTACTTTAGGACCTTACCCATTGCAGTCCCGAGGAGAGAATTGCAACAGTTACAAGGAGATGTTCTCCGTTTTGTTTGGGGTAATAGGAAACCCTGCATGAATAAATCAACGTTATATACCTCAAAATTACGCTGTGGACTTGGCCTCCCTAATTTGCAAGCTTATTATCAGGCAGCTCAAATAACACAGCTCTCATATACCACAGCCAGGGGGCCTCAGCCCCTTTGGGTGTCTATTGAAGCCCTTTCGTGCCACCCTCTTGCTATTGGCTCCTTAATGTGGTTGCCAAGTCGCCTTCGCCCTCCTATCTTATGCCCCACCCTGTCTCACTCCCTTGAGGTTTGGGACAGGGTGCGCCATCGTAAACTGTTAGTGTCTTCGCATACTCCCTTGGCTCCGGTGTTCTGTAACCCAGAGTTTCCACCTGGCTTGACTCCACAAGTATTCCAGTGGTGGCTCAATAAAGGCCTCCTACGGATAGGTGACTATTTAGATGGGAACCGACCTCATTCCTTGCAGTACTTTATAGAGACAATACAGATGCCCCCTAGTGAACTGTTTCGGTATAATCAAATTGTATCCTTTATACGTTCTAAACTCGGTTTGCTAGATAGACCGTTTACTCTTACGAATTTTGAATTATCTTGCCAATCATAGGACCTAGTACGGGGACGTATATCTACTATTTATGCTACTATTACGGACCCACTTACTAAACTCCCCTATATGACCCATTGGGAACGGGACTTGAATCTTACCTTTGACCTGCCTGATTGGCAAGATATAGCTTATGCTTTATCTAAAGTATCTGTTAATACTGCACTGATTGAGGCGAACTATAAAACTCTACTACGATGGTATTTAGTACCAACCAGGGTAGCTAAGATGCATCCGTCTGCATCCCCCATGTGCTTTAGACGGTGTGGTCAGATGGGTACAATGTGCCACATTTGGTGGCAATGGCCGATAATAGTCAGATTTTGGATTCGTATATTTAACCTCATATACACGGTTACTGGGGTTAATATTCGTAGAGCCCCAGAGGTAGCGCTTTTTCAAAAGCTCCCTGATGGGGTTCCCAAGAAATCTTTCAAACTGATAACATATATAATTCTGGCTGCTAGGATAACTATAGCTAGATATTGGAAGCAGTCGATGGTTCCTCTTGACTCTGTGAAACTTAAGCTTAACTGGATTATGGTCAATGATAGACTCACCTGGACCCTTCGTAATAATTCCAAGAAATTTAACGTGATTTGGGATCCGTGGATCAAATATGTCTCTCCACTGTGACTTGCCGCTGGTTGACCCTCCCTCTTTCTCTTTCCCTTTTTTTTTTTTTTTTCTCTCTCTCTTCTCTCTCTTTCCTCTTTTCTTTCTTCTCTTTCTTTCTTTTCTGTCCCCCCCTTTTTTTTTATTTTTTTTTTATTTTTTCTTCTTTTCTTCTCTCTTTCTTTCTTCTCTATATTTACTGTCTAACAAGATATTTTTTATAATTTGAAAAAGGTCAGGCGCAACTCTGTGCGGTCATTCCTTGTGGAAGGGGGGTGTAGGGGAGTTCTCCCCCCCTCCCTGTTTTTCTTCTTTTTTTTTTTTCCCCCTCTGCCCTGCTCTGTTTTCTGCTCTGTTATTATTCCTGACAATATAGACATAAAAGGTTCTCTGGACAAGATCCAAATGGGTCTAACAGAGTGTGGGGCATGCTTGTGAATTTGATTGGTGAAGCACCATACTCTTTTGGGCTACTCTGTAATGTGTAGTCTATCATTATACTGATTACGTTTAGTCTATTTGACTTAGGGCCGGTTCACACTGCAGGCGATGCGAGGCGACACCGACTTGCCTCGCCGCGACCTGCCGCAACCTCAGCGGCAACTTGCAGATGACTTCTGTATAGAAGTCAATGCAAGTCGCCCCCAGGTCGCCCAGAAGTAGTACAGGAACCTTTTTTCTGAGTCGGAGCGACTCGAGTCGCTCCTCTCAGAACGGTTCCATTGTACAGAACGGGGGCAACTTGCGAGAGCGCGGCGAGGCGAGTCGTGTCGCCTCGCATCGCCCGCAGTGTGAACCGGCTCTTATGGTTTTAAGGAACTACACTCTCATGTTTTACTGTTGATTGACCCGGCTAATGTGTAGGGTAAGGGTCATATTTTTCAGATTTTATTTGTTCATTGACCGTATTATTTGTGATATTTTCTTACTGTCTCACCTTGCATTATAAATAAAAACATATTGAAAAATAAAAATCTCCATAGGACTAGTTTAAAAATTTCTACAGATTACCAGTTTTGAGTTACAGAGGAGGTGTAAGGATAAAATTATTGCTCTCACACTAATGATCACGGTGATACCTCACATGTGTGGTTTGAACACCATTTTCATATGCATTCGCTTCTGTGGTCAAGCTCGGCGGGACAGGGCGCTATATATAGCTTGACCACAGAAGTGAAAGCATACGTTTTTTGCCTATTACAAGGGCTGTAAACATCCTTTGTAATAGAAAAAAACATGACAGGACCTCTTAAATGTGAGATCTGGGGTCAAAAAGACCTCAGATCTCATATTTACACTAAAATGCAATTAAAAAATAAATAAATAAATGTCTTTTTTTACAAAAATAAAAATTCCCCTTTAAGAGCATTGCATGGAAGCGAAGTTTGACGTTGCTTCTGCCATCCAATGCTATGGAGCTGAGTGGGGCCATCTTTCTCTCACAGGGAAGCAGACACTATCGTGTCCGCTGCTACCAACAGCTCTGCTCCGTCACCGATAAAAGTTATTTTGCTGTGAATTCGCCACTGAGACCATTTTTATCTAAAAGCCAGCTGCCCGCTGTTTTTAAAAATACCGGGTTTATGGCAGCTAGCTGCTGCCATAATAATGGTATTTAGTGTCAAAGTACTGATGTAAAACGACGGTGGCTGGTCCTTAAGTGGTTAATAATAGTACATAGTATATAGTTATTAGTTAAAATACCTTGAGATGAATGTTGCAGCAAAGCCCATTTGCATGGGCCATTGAGGATGATCACGATGTGTCATCCATCTTGGTGTTGAAGATAGAATCAAGTATGATAGGGAGATCCTCAAACCATTCTGTAACCAGCCTGGAATGTAACTTCTCACCAGCAGAAACCGTGGTGTGCCACTGGAACTCAGCCTATTTACTCTGGTCCCTAGTAGCTTCAAATCTGCTGTGCAACTAGACCTCTAACTACCTGTGGGCCATTAGATGCCTATGACTATGTGGTTGATTTACTAAAACAGGAGAGTGCAAAATCTGGTGCAGCTCTGCATGGTAGCCAATTAGCTTCTAACTTCAGCTTGTTCAATTAAGCTTTGACAATAAAACCTGGAAGCTGATCGGTTTCTATGCAGCAATACACCAGATTTTGCGCTCTCCGGTATTAGTAAATCAACCCCTATGTGTTATAATGAGTGTGAAATAACAAGAGGACAGATTTACTTCTGTCACCAGATACAGTGCCTTGCAAAGGATTCACCCCCTTGGCTTTTTATCTATTTTGTTACATTACAGCCTTTAGTTAATTTTTTTTTAATCTGAATTATATGTGATGGATCATAAAACTATACATAAAACTATTTTTCAGAAATAAAAAACTGATAATTGGAATGTGTGTTTGTATTCACCCCCTTTGTTGAGAAGCCCATAAAAATCTCTGGTCCAACCAATTACCTTCAGAAGTCACATAATTAGTGAAATGATGTTCACCTGTGTGCAATGTAAGTGTTACATGATCTGTCATTACATATATACATCTTTTTGAAAGGCCCCAGAGGCTGCAACACCTAAGCAAGAGGCACCACTAACCAAACACTGTCACGAAGACCAAGGAACTCTTCAAACAAGTAAGGGACAATGTTGTTGAGACGTACAAGTCAGGGTTAGGTTATATAAAAATTATCCAAATCTTTGATCATCCCTAGGAGCACAATCAAATCTATCATAACTAAATGGAAAGAACATGGCACAACAGCAAACCTGCCAAGAGATGGCTGCACACCAAAACTCACAGACCAGGAAAGGAGGGCATTAAACAGAGAGGCAGCACAGAGACCTAAGGTAACCCTGGAGGAGCTGCAGAGTTCCACAGCAGAGACTGGAGTATCTGTACATAGGACAAAAGCCGTACGCGCCATAGAGTTGGGCTTTATGGCAGAGTGGCCAGAAAAAAAAGGTGTGTTTTGAGCTTGCGAAAAGGCATGTGGGAGACTCGCAAAATGTATGGAGAAAGGTACTCTGGTCTGATGAGACTAAAATTGAACTTTTTGCCCATCAAAGAAAACGCTATATCTGGCAAACCCAACACAAACCCAACACATCACATCACCCAAAGAACACCATCCCCACAGTGAAACATGGTGGTGGCAATGGTGCTGTTGCATCATGCAACAATGACCCCAAACACACTGCTAAAGCAACACTTGAGTGGTTTAAGGGGAAACATGTAAATGTGTTGGAATGGCCTAGTCAAAGCCCAGACCTCAATCCAATAGAAAATCTGTGGTCAGACTTAAAGATTGCTGTTCCCAAGCGCAAACCATTCAACTTGAAGGAGCTGGAGCAGTTTTGCCTGGAGGAATGGGAAAAAATTCCAGTCGTAAGATCTGGCAAGCTCCGACTAATCCAAAGTGACTTGGAGCTGTGATAGCCGCAAAAGGTGGCTCTACAAAGTATTGACTTTGGGGGGGGGGGGGGGGTGAATAGTTATGCACATACTTTTTCTGTTATTTTGTCCTATTTATTGTTTGCTTCACAATAAAATAAAAATAAAAAAATATATATATATATATATATATATATCTTCAAAGTTGTGGGCATGTTCTGTAAATTAAATGATGCAAATCCTCAAACAATCCATGTTAATTCCAGGTTGTGATGCAACAAAACATGAAAAATGCCAAGGGGGTGAATGCTTTTGCAAGGCACTGTATATATAGTTCCAATACAGCACCCAGAGAGATGAAACACTATTGCATATTTAAAAAAGTGGTAAACAATACTGCGCTTGTGTGTGAAGGTCAGTAGCAGCAACAATAAAATGTGAGATATGACACAAACAATATTAAAAAGGGGGGCAAGTTGCATTCACAAATAATGTAAAAAGTCCAAACCTGCCTGGCTTCTGAGCCTCTTGCCTGCCTGCTCAGCATCCAGGCAGGACAAGAGATCAGAGGAGTCCGAGCTGTGCAACAGAGTGTGGGACAGACGACTGGAGAGACATACATCATCTGCACTGCATGTTCAAGGGATACAGCTGATCATTCCCATTGTGCTTTTGACCTTCCACAATAGAGGGTCCATCATGTGAGGTAAGGGCACATCCTATCTTCAATGTTGGTGGCGTTACATGGTAGAGAATTTATTTGGATTTTCTACTCACAAGCACTATATTTAAAGTTTCACATTGCTTTGGATTTATCCAATTATTCATCTTTGTTACTTGGACTGTTTTGATCACAGTTTGGACTTTTTACATTATTTATGAGCACAACTTGCCTCCCTTTTTACTATTACATATTTAACATTGTGATATTAAGCAGCCAGTTATTTACAAATATATGCAGCAGAAGTCAGCTTATTCCTACAGGTTCCCTAAAAGTGAAAACGAATATAGCCAGTATATCCACAGATTAGTAAACTACATTATATTACATTTTTGCTTTTGGGTTTAGAGATCTTTTAACCTATGTAAGGTCATGATCTAGCACACCAATGGCTTCTCATGCAACATGATGTACAGTCCAGTACTGTTAAAGCTTTTGTGGTCAAAGGTCCTTTAAAGCAGTGGGTTCTCAACCCTGTCCTCAAGTACCCCCAACAGGCCATGTTTGCAGGTTTTCCTTTATCTTGCACAGGTGTTTTAAAAGGGAGTCAGTGGCTTGGTATTTTGGACAGCTATTTTATCTAAAAGAAATTCCAAAAACATGACCTGTTGGGGGTACTTGAGCACAGGGTTGAGAACCACTGCTTTAAAGGATGCATGCACACCTGGAGGCAAGGGGTCTAAAACATACATGCTTTCCAGCACCTTGGGTAAGATGGATAGCTGTTAAAGATGGGACTGGAAGGAGGTAACCTATTTATGATACCCAGACTTTGCCAGTTAGAAAATGTATTACATGTAATGCTGCGTACACACGACCGGACTTTGACGGACTTGGTCCGACGGACAATCCAAAGGACTTTGTAGCTGAGGTCCGCTGGACTTTCAAACGAACGGACTTGGCCACACACGATCACTCCAAAAGTCCAACGGATTCGAATGTGATGACGTAGAATAAGAAAGTTCATAGTCAGTAGCCAATAGCTGCCCTAGAGTCAGTTTTAGTCCGTCGGACTAGCATACAGACAACCAGATTTTTCGACTGGACTCGAGTCCGTCAGAAAGATTTGAAGCAAGTTTTATTTCTAGGTCCGCCGGACTTTTGGGAATAAAAAGTCCGCTGGAGCCCACACACAATCGAATTGTCCGACGGATTCCAGTCCTCTGGACCAAGTCCAAGGAAAAATCCGGTCGTGTGTACGCGGCATAAGAACTCGTTTAACTGGAGGGCTCAGTCTGTTACTAGACAGCATGAAACAGCATTTTTATCGACATGACCAGGACCTCTGACATGCCCTTTTTCAGCATTAGTGGAAAAAAGAATTGTGTCTACCAAAGGCTTGAGGATTTCATTCAGTAGCAAAGAGCTGGAGAGTTGGCTGATATCTGAATTTATAAACAGGCATGCTGGCAGATCAGCCAATAATTTGTGGTCCATCAGCTGTCAAATATTACAGTGTTGGATAAATTTAATTTTGCTTGGGGCATGGTTACAGAAAGCTTGTGCAAACTAGAATCTATTAACATCAGCCAAAAAAATAAAGAACAGAGTAATGATATACCTATGTCAGAGAGAGGGCAGAATAGTTCAAAAACAAAAGGCTGTCTGCCAAGTTTATAGGACACAAGCAAATGAGCATATAACTCTACATGCTATACTGTAAAAATGGACAGATCTTTAACACAAGGATAAAAGATTTATGTACACATGAGTACAAAGTATACATGAGTACAAGTAAAAATGTGTTACTATGTCCTTCAATATAAAGAAAGACATTTACAGAATATATTTTACTTGCTCAGTTTTTCTGTGAAGACTTAAAGTGGTTGTAAACTCTCTCATTAAACTTTAACTCATTGTAAGCTACATTGAAAACCCTACTGACCGATGCCTGTGAAATCTCACTTACCTGTACATTCTTCTTGCAATCCTTACTTCAATTTTCAATGTCACGTGCGCAGTCCGCCGCTTAATTCACGGCACGATATGTGTGCCATTTCACGGTTAACAGCATGCCGGGTCTGTCACTTGCCCTGTAAACGGCACAGCACGAAAGACTCACGTTACTGTGCCTTCCTCCTCAGATTTCTGGTTCCCGCCTTGTGTGCACGATTGCGCGTGCGCAAGAATTAGGCAGGGGAACAAAAGAAAAGCAGAAATGCCATCCACACCAGGGAAAGAAAACAAGACTAAAGATGGTGCTGCCAAATCCTGGAAGAGGATTTAATTTCAAAAACGTAAAAAAAGGGTATCTACGAAGAGTTTTTTAAATGCATATAAATGTGGGAGACATGTAAATAATTAGTTCTTTGATAATATTTAAAAAAAAAGAAAAACCCGAGGTTTACTTCCCCTTTAAGGCTGCATTCACACCTGAGCGTATCGCTTTTAGGCTTGTTTAGGGTGTTTTCATGTGTTTTTGCAGCATTTTTGTACAGGGGCTTTGAGGTCCAAAAAAAAAAAAAGAAAAGAAGCTCATGTACTTTTTTGAGCTTCAGGTATTTTGCTTCAGGCGACAGAACTCTGATGTGAACAGGGGATATTTAAATGAATGGGATTTTGTTTGTTGGGCGTTTTGGAGCTTTTGAGATGACCGTTTTACGGGCGTTTTATGAGCTGAAAGCACTCAGGTGTGGTTGCAGCCTAAAAGCTATCCACTAATTCAGAGACTGGTTTATCAGACTTTGTTACAGTTAATATTGGCCGGACCTTTTCAACACGCATTTGCCTTCACTGCATATTTCAAAAAGTGGAATCACTTCATTTATAATTATCCACTTTATATTCCACATATCTACAAAGATATACTTACCTATGAACTACAGTGAGTTTAAAGTAACATTTCAGCAATAGAAATACCCAGCTGTGAGGGGAAAGAAATGTGCCTTTGAGCTCATTTGCTATCTTTTATACAGAGTGTAACAAAGAATGTCAAAATCTGGGCTCTGGCTGTTTCTTTACACAGGGGTACTCTGCAATCTAGGACGATCATGGTTAATAACATCAGACTATCCACATATGTTTCATGCAGTATTACAAACTAAGCCTCTAAGCATCCACTGGTTTAAAATAGCTATATCTCCCTTTTACAAATAGAAAAGCCTAAAAAAAAAATAAAAAAAATAAAACAAAACACTATTTTACTTTATCAGTATGATTTTTACTCAAACTATACACCTTCATGTAGAAAGTATGTACACCCCATGGAAATGGTTGACCCTTTCACCATATGAACCATTTAATGACCATCTTATAGCAGATCTACTGTTAGCTCTTGTACACACGGTCGACATTCCGACGGAAAATGTCCGATCGGACCGTGTTGTCGGATAATCCGACTGTGTGTGGGCTCCATCGGACTGTTTCCGTTGGAATATCCGACTGACAAAGTTTTAGAGCTAGGCTATAAAATTTTCCAACAACATGATCCGATCGGACTTTGTCCGATTGTTTGTAGAGAATTCCGATTGGACAAAGTGCCACGCATGCTCAGATCAAATTACGAGACCAAAGCTATTGGCTACTAGCCTGAACATAGTCTCGTCGTAACGAAATTATGTCATCGCGTTCTGAACGATCGGATTTTCCAACAACTTTGTCCGACCGTGTGTATGCAACACCAGTTTCGGACAAAATCCGTCAGATTTTGTTGTCGGAATGTCCGACCGTGGGTACAAGGGCTTACAGGGTAGCCGTTCTATGCAGAGTCATGTGTACATACGTGACTCTGCACTTCTGGGCAGGGGGTATGCAGAAGCTAATCAGCGGGTGACAGGCAATGGATTGTGGAGAAAAGACGCTGGATGGACCTCTGCCTATTTAAATAAGCCAGAGATCCATCCTGACAGCAGGGATGTGATGAATTTTCTTTCCCTGCATAGAAAATCCATCACATATCTTGGTAAAAACACTACACACAGTATACAAAAAGACTGGCTAGGCACACATTTAACCCTTTGACTACCCTAGATGTTTAACCCCTTCCCAGCCAGAGTCATTAGAACAGTGACAGTGCATATTTTTAGCACTGATCACTGTATGTGTGTCACCGGTTCCCATAAAGTCTCAAAAATGTCAGTTATTGACAGATTGTCCATTGCAATATCGCACTCCTGCTATAAGTTGCTGATCGCCACCATTACTAGTTTAAAAAAATCATTAATTAAAATTCCAGTATATATATATATATATATATATATATATATATATATATATATATATATATATAGACACACACACATATATACATACACACACACCATCATTTGTAGACGCCATAACTTTTGTGCAAGCCAATCAATATACACTCATTGTTTTTTTTTACCACAAATATGTAGCAGAATACTAATCTTGGCCTAAATTTATAAAGAAATTCAATTAAAAAAAAATTATTGGACATGTTTTTTATAGCAGAAAGTAAAAAAAATTGTTTTTGTTTTTTCAAAATTGTCGGTCTTTTTTTGTTTACAGTGCATACAATTTACAAAACGCAAGGTCAAATGGTTAATATTCAAACTTTAGATCTTAATTCAAATAGTTCCTACAGATAAGGGTGACATACTTTGAAAAAATGCAACATAAAATTGACATTTCCATGATCTAATTAATAAGAATGAAAATTTGTCAAAAGTGAATGAATGAACGAGTGACTTGTACACCTCTACATTTACCACCACTTCAAATCCATGAAATTATAATCTCGTGTTAAAGATTAGGTGACAAGGATTAGAACCTCTTTAGGAAATATGAAGGTGGAACCTGTCTTTTTTAACCACTTGCTTACTGGGCACTTAAACCCCCTTCCTGCTCAGGCCAATTTTCAGCTTTCAGCGCTCTCACACTTTGAAAGATAATTGCGTGGCCGTGCAACATTGTACCCAAATTAAATTTGTATCATTTTTTTCCCACAAATAGAGCTTTCTTTTGGTGGTATTTAATCAGTGCTGTTTTTTGCTGAAAAGTTGGAGTTTCATTGTTTGTTATAAAATTTTGCAAACAGATATTTTTTCTTCTTCATTGATGTGTGCTGATAAGGCAGCACTGATGGACACTTATGAACACTGATAGGCTGCACTGATGGGCACTAATGAGGCAGCACTGGTGGGCACTGATGGGTGGTCCTGATGGGTGGCACTGAAGGACACTGATAGATGATATGATGGGCAGTAATGGGCACTGGTAGGTGACACTGATAGGCAGCACTGATAGGTGACACTCATGATGGGGCACTATTGGGCACTGGTTGGCAGCACTGATGGGCACTGATAAGTGGCACTGGTGGGCATTGATGGATGGCACTGATAAGCACCTGTAGGGAGCACTGGCAAGTGGCATGGAAGTGCACTGCTCATCAGCAGTGCCTCTCCCTGTTTGGGACCAATGTCCCTCTGTCAAAATTTGGTGATCATCTTTTTTTTCCCTCACATTAGCAACGTGGGGGGGGGGAGCCGATTACGGATATTCTGTTTATATCACGTGATCAGCTGTCATTGGCTGACAGCTGATCATGTGGTAAGGTTGTGGTATTGATGGCCTCCCAGCAATTAAGGCCCGTGCTGTAGCCGTCATTCGCAGGCAGGGGAGGTGGTTAAACATCAGACTTCTTGGGATTGATTTACTACAGGTAAATCAGCTATTCACTTTGACAGGAAAATTTTCATTTGCAAAGGAATTTTCCCCAGAGCTTAGTGAATGTTTCATCATACAATCATGTATAGGCAAAAATGCTGTTATTTTATTTTCCTTGCTAGTAACTGGGTATTCTTTGCAAAGTGAAAATTTCACCACATTCACAAATCTGGGGGGAAAAATTCTTGCAAAATGAACAGCCTATTGGCCTTTAGTAAATCAACCCCCTAAGGCAGGGGTAGGCAAATGTTACACCTTCAACTTTTGCAGAACTGTCCCCAGCTGTCCCATGAGGCATGTGAAGACAGTGACAAGCCTGCGCATGATTCTCAGAGGCAAAGGCATTATGGGACTATAGGTTTACAACAGCTGGGGGGTGGAAGTTTGCCTACCCCTGCCCTAGGGTCTTTGCTATTGACATGCGTGGTGTCATCAGGCCAAACTCAATAGAGCTCTCTAAAGCTAGCTATATATGGATCAAAATTCAACTGGTTCAACAGAGACCACCTGAATTTCAATCCATGTGTGGCTGGCTACTCCTGTTTGACAGAAGTCAATTTAATGTTGGGGGGGAAACAAAATCCATCAGCGACTACAGCAGTGAATTCTGACAGTGGAGATAATCCTTGCTATCCAAGTACAATGTCTCAGCGGGGAGGATTCCCCTATCCACCTCAATTGTGTGCCAACCTAAGGTCCTCAAAAAGAAAACCTGCCATAGGATTTAAAAAGCTCCTCAAATCAATCATTCCTACAGTAAGGAAATAAGTCTACAAGTGGTATAAATTTCAAACAACTGCTAATTTGTCCAGGATTGGCAGGATAGCATAGAGCTCCAACATTTCATTGTGGAGTGTTCAGATAACTCTTGAAAGTTGAAGTCAAAGGGCATACAGCTACAATTAGGAATATATTGCAACAATTAAGCCTGCATTAGAGGCGTGTTACTAAAAAGCCTTTGTTGTCCAAAAAGAATATTACTGTACAGCAAGATTACAGTTTGCCTTAAAACATAAACATATAGACTGATCAAAGATATGGTTGTGTTGTCACAGTAACACTAGATATGTTTGCCACAAAGTGAAGACAGTATTTCAGAAGAACAAATTGTGAAGCATGGTGGTGAAAATATAATGGTTTGGGGTTACTTTTCTGCTTCAGGGTTTCAAGGGCTGAGCAACTCGCAGTCATCGTCAACTATTTATTCTGCATCATATCAAAGGGTGCTCAATGAGAATGTGTGTCCAAAAGATGAAGTGGAATCTAAACTAAGTCTTTTTAACACGATACTGGTCTAAAGCACACAAGCAAATTCACCAAGAAATGGCTTAAAAACAGGAAATAGACTGCTCAAGTCAAAGTCATGATTCAATTCACATTGAAATTATGCAGGGGGATTTTGAAATAGACAGTTCATGCAAGGAAACCCACAAACATCTTGCAGCTGAAGGAATTTTACATAGAGAAATGGTAACATACTTCACTGAGTCAATGTCAGAGACCGATGGGCAGTTATACAAAATGGCTAAAAGGAGAAATTTGTGGTAAAGGGACAATACCAGCTTTTGATGCCAAGGCTTTTTCAGTAGTACACCATTAGGCTTCTTTCACACTGAGGCATTTTACAGGCACATTTGTGTTAAAAATAGCACCTGAAAAGCACCTGTAAACTGCCTCTTCTGCAGCCCCAGTGTGAAAGCCCGAGTGCTTTCACACTGGGGCGGTGTGCTTGCAGGACAGGAAAAAATGTCCTGCAAGCAGCGTCTTTGGGGCAGTGCGGGAGCGGTGTATACAACTCTCCTAAACTGCCCCTGCCATTGGGATCAATGGGTAGTGTTGCAGAAGCACCTGCAAAGCATTTTGGCATTGGTGCTTTTCAGGCACTTTTAACCCTTTCCTCGGCTGCAGCGGGGGTTAAAAGCACCCCACTAGCAGGCAAAAAGTGCCGCTATAAAAGCGGTAAGGCTGGATTCACACCTATGCATTTTTAGTGCTTTTTGCATTTTGCAGATTTGCCCTACAGAACGTGTCCCATAGGAAACCATGTTAAATGGACTGTAGTCTAAATCTGCAAAATGCAAAAAGCACTAAAACTGCATAGGTGTGAATCCAGCCTAAATCTAACGCTAACGGCTCCCTTCACACCAATGTGCTTTTTCATGCTTTTTGCAGAAATGCAGGATACTATTTTTAACATGTACTCCTATGGAACAAGTTCACATAAATGCATTTTTGTGCCTCTGCGTTTTTGGAAAGGGTCAGGAACTTTTTTAAACACAAAACTGTGCTTTTTTTGGTTCAGTAAACTTCAATTCAGAAGCTGCAGAAAAGCATGTAGTGCATTTTTAACGATTTTGCCATAATTAGCATTTTGCGTTTTTTTTAACCACTTCAGTCCCAGTCCCCCCTTCCTGACCAGACCATTTTTTGCAGTACAGCACTGGGTTGCTTTACCTGACAATTACATGGTCCTGCGAAGTTGTACCTAAACAAAATTTATGTCCTTTTTTCCGACAAATAGAGCTTTCTTTTGGTGGCATTTGATAACCTCTGTGGTTTTTATTTTTTGCACTATAAACAAATAAATAGCGACAATTTTGAAAAAAAAACAAAATATTTTGTATTTTTGATATAATAAATATCCATATAAAAACGAAAAAAAATGAATTTCTTCATCAGTTTAGGCCGATATATATTCTTCTACATATTTTTATTATATAAAAAAAAGCGCAATAAGCGTATAATAATTGGTTTGCGCAAAAGTTATAGTGTCCACGAATAGGGCATAGATATATGTCATTTTTATTATTTTTTTACTCGTAATGGCAGCAATCTACGATTTTTATCAGGACTGCGACAATGAGATCAGACATTTTTGACACTATTAGGGACCATTGACTTTCTATACAGCGATCAGAGCTAAAAATAGCCACTGATTACTGTATAAATGTCACTGGCAGGGAAGGGGTTAACACTAGGGGCGATCAAGGGGTTAACTGTGTTCCCTAGGTGTGTTCTAACTGTAGAGGGGAATGGGACTGACTGGGGAGGAGACCGATTGGTGTTTCTACTTACTTAGTAGGAACACACGATCTTTCTCCTCTCACCTGAGAGAACCAGGATTTGTGTGTTTACACACACACATTCCTGTTCTCGTTCTGTCATGAGCGATCACAAGTACACAGCAGACATGGCTCCCGCCGGGAAATGCATTGGACATGCGGCGTCTGCTTTGACGTCTTAAAGGGGAGATGTATAGCAACGGTGATTTGCACAGCCATGCCAACCTGCCGCAGTATAAATGCGGCGGCTGGTTGCCTAGCGGTTAAATCTGCCCAACAACAAATTTTCCCCAAAAAAGCCCAAAAAAATAAAAAAACGCGGTAACAACCCACAAAATCATCAAAAAGCAAAAAAGCACTGCAGAAACGCTCAAAAGAAAACTGCATAGGTGTGAATAGAGCCTTACATCTATTGATATTTTTGTTGAATAAATGATTGAAAAGGCAGGTTTTCTTCTTATTCAAGTATATCATATCTTAGGCTTGATTCAGACTACCGTAATACGTTTGAGGCTTTTTATATTTTGCAGAAATGCAGAGAATTTTTTTAACATGGGTTCCTTTGGAACACGTTCCAATCAATACATTTTTGTTCCTCTGGTTTTTTGGGAAGGGTCGAGGACACTTTTCCCACAAAATGCAGTGTTTTGCATGTAACAGACTTTAGTGGACCCACATCCAAAGCGCGATTTTACCGTGATTTGCGTTTTGTGTATTTTTTTTACATGCACTGTATACAGCTGGTTGCTGTATACAGGAGCAGGTTGGGAAGCCGGCCGCCAAGTCCTTAGAAAAAGATGAGTCATCAGCTGTCAGTGGGTTTCCCAACTTCTGTCCTACCTAGCTGTGGATAGTATCCTTTTTTCATTAACTTTTGTTCAATTAAGATGCCAACAGCAAAGAGAAATATGCGTCACTTCCAGGTATGCGAAGGATGTGGCTCTCTCCCATTCAGGGGCATTGCTAGGACCATAAACTACCTGAAGTACTACAGAGCACTATTCCTTGGTCAAATGGCAGCATGCTTTGCACATTATGAGTGGGACTAAAATGTAAATATTGTTTAAAGTGTGGTTCTGGAAACCAATGCAAGAGTAAAAGTTGTAGCTCACTTCATTTCTGGGTGTCTACATCTATTTGTTTATTTCCCAAGTTTTTTTCTTTTTTTTTACTGAAATACAGTTATCCTAAATCAAGAGCATCCAGTAGTATACAGTATAATGTATGGCCTTCGCTATCCAGAATCCATTTATTTGTATCATTCAATACTACTACACTCAATCTATATAAGCAATTTACTCATCACGCTTTCATTTATGTGACTAATGGAACAGTAGAAAAATTCTCTGAGGGCAAACAGACCTGGTTCCAGTTTTAAAATCACTTGCAAATAAAACAAGACAGTTTGTTTCCCTAACAGATTCCTCAGTAGCTTCAAATATTGGATAAAGCATTTATAATGTAGGTGAATACTGACCTCTAATGGTAACACATTATTAAAAGACACAAAACACTGTATACACCACTAGATCGCAAATTGAAATGCATACCAATTTAATCATTTAGCTTATGCCAAAAAATACAAGAAATGCAATGACATCCTTAACCCATAACATAAGCCTAAAAAGATTGTCTGTATTTAATATTGTGATACGTAACCACTGGTACCAATTATTTTCTTTCTAGGCCTCTTACAAATTTATTTAGCTAGTGTTTTACATCAAATTTGAAAACGTACAGGTGCAGATCAACCCTTGTTGTGTTTTGCAGGGAATAGTGAGAGTCTCATCTATTTGCGTACAGGCTATTCAATACAATAATGGCACATTGTATTTAATCACTTGCTTACTGGACACTTAAGCCCCCTTCCTGCCCAGACCAATTTTCAGCTTTCAGCGCTGTCGCACTTTGAATGACAATTGTGCGGTCATGCAATGCTGTACCAAAATGAACGTTTTATAATTTTTATCACACAAATAGAGCTTTCTTTTGGTGGTATATAATCCCTGCTGGGTTTTAAATTTTTTGCTAAAAAAAATAAAAAATATAGAAAAAAAAAAACTGTTTCATAGTTTGTTATAAAAAAATGTTAGGGTAATTTTTCTCGTTCATTGATGGTTACTGATAGGATGCACTAATGGTTACTGATAGGCTGCACTGATGGGCACTGATGAGGCTGCACTGATGGGCAATGGTAGGCACTGATCGGTGGCACCGATGAGGCACTGATGGGCATTGATTGGCAGCACTGGTGGGCACTGGTAGGTGGCACTGGTGGACACTGATAGGTGGCACTGGCAGGCACAGATGAGCCAGCCTCGAGTCTCTGTTTGACGGACCGATGTCCTTCTGACAGAAGCAGGTGATTGGATTTTTTTTTACTCGCGCTGACAGCGTGAGGGGAAAAAATACCAATTACCGATCTTCTGTTTACATCATGTGATCAACTGTCATTGGCTGACAGTTGATCATGTGGTAAGGACATCTATGATCAGTCGAGTCTCATAGACTCGGCGATCTTAGAGTGCGCCGTGCTCAGCCCGCAGGGACGAGCTGACAGTGCATGCTCGGGAGGATGTCTATGGACGCCCTCCCAGCAATAAAGACCCTGTTGTCAAAACATTCATTTCACCAATTTATTCCCCTAAGAATACATGTGCACTTTACATTTTATGCTCGTTCTTTAAAAAGAAACTTCACCCAAAAGAGGAAGTTCGCCCCCCCCAGTTTTGACTGGTACGCGCTTTCCACTTGGATCGTCAAGGTGATTGAAGTGGAAGTTTGGCCCCCTCCCTGTCTGCCACCTTTTGGGACACTTTACTGGTCCCAGGAGGCTATGGAACAATTCAAAGGGCACAGCGCAGCTTGCACATGTGCAGTGGAAAGCCGCAAAATGTCACAACTGCCTTGCCACACTAAATATGCTTGTGCTGGACCCGAAGACCAGCGAAGAATGGCCTGGGTGACGACAGCACTGGATCCCTGGACAGGTGAGTGTCTGTTTATTAAAAGTCAGTAGCTACAGAGCTGTGTGAGAAATATACAAAAGCCTCCTGTAACCACCAGGTTCAGCTGAACTGCAGATCATTTGGTAGGTTGGCAGGGAATCGTACAATCTACTGCTGGGATGTTGTATGCATGCACTCACTTTCACATTCTCCTCCTGGGCTCTTATCTATTTCTGAAGCTGCACACTACCCTGATCCTGAAAACCTGTCTGCCAGGCTCAATGCTGCCAGAGTAATGGCTCTTCTTGCATTGATACCCCCTTTGAAATTGCATGAATGCACACGCCAATCAGAATGGATACAAACATGCAGTCAGTATCCATTCTGATTGGTGTGTGCATTCATGTGACAAGCCATTGTGAAAAAATGTCTGCTTCAGGGTCTTAACATTACACTAAAAATAACAACTGAAAATACCCAAAGAACTGTAACTAATAGGAACCAATCAGATTTTACTATTTATTATTGTGGAAACATTAACCACTTGCTTACTGGGCACTTAAAACCCCCTCCTGTCCAAACCAATTTTCAGCTTTCAGCACTGATGCATTTTGAATGACAATTGCGCGGTCAAAAAACACTGTACCCAAATGACATTTTTATAATTTTTCCCCCACAAATAGAGCTTTCTTTTGGTGGTATTTGATCACCTCTGCGGTTTTTAATTTTTGTTAAAAAATTTAGATTTTGTCATAAAATTGTGCAAACAGGTATTTTTTCTCCTTCATTGATGTATGCTGATGAGGCGGCAGTGATCGGCACCGATACGTGGCAGTGATGGGCACTGATGGGTGGCAATAATGGGCACTGATTGCTTACACTGATAGGTGGCACTGATTGGCACCACTGGTGAGCATTGATAGGTGGCACTTATGGTCATTGATAGGTGGCACTGGTGGGACTGTGGGCACTGGCAGGTGGCAATTATTGGTGGCACTGGCAGGGGGTACTGATTGGAACAGATGAGGTGCCTGTGTTCCTTCCTCTTCAGGACCAATGTCCCTTTAACATAAGCGGGTGATCGCCTTTTTCTCCTCACGCTGTCAGCGTGAGGAGAAAAAAGAAGCGATTACTGAGCTTTTGTTTACATCATGTGATCATGTCATTGGCTGACAGCAGATCACATGGTAAGGGGCTGGGACCGACCCCTTACTTGGATCGGTGATCACCCGAGTCTCAGTGACTCGGTGATCACATCGCGCTCCCCAGGGAGCATACACAGGGAAGGACGTTCTATGACGACCTCCCGGAAATTGAGGTCTGCGCTGTAGCCGTCATTCGGCTATGGCCCGGACCTCAAGTGGTTAAACAAGAATTTGCTACAGGAAACACCTGCAATTGTGTGCTATTTTTTTCTCTTAGGCCCCTTTCACACTACCACAACTTGAAAGTCACGTGATTTTGCCACGATGTTGACGTAATTTCAGGAATGCCTGTGTAACTTGCATCAAAGTCGGAACAAAGTAGTGCAGGGACTACTTTGAAGTCGGCACGACTTGGAGTCTTACTAATATAATTGGTTTTCATTGGAAATCATGGGAAACGACTTCTCGTGTGACTTTGCAGTCCCAAATTACAGGACAAGTCGTATAAATGTGAAAGGGGCCTTAATGTTTACTGGGTCATACTTGGATCTATAGCTTTTTATGATAATACGTTATGGATTTAAAGCATATCTATAGCTCAAACTTTTTTTTGCTTGTTATTTATAAAGTAGGGAATATTTAGAATGAGGGTTGGCAACAGTTTGATCAAGATCTACTTGTCAATTTGAGTATAGATGTATTTTCTGTCCCACTAGGGAGATATCCCTTCAACTGCTGTCTTAAAGACACAACAGGAGTGAGAAAAAGTGATTGAAAATCTTCTTTTAGACAAATCCAAAACAGGTGTCCCAATTGATAGATTAAACCGTATCTTTCCAATGACAACTGTAAAATTAAAAAAAAAAAACTTCCTATCTCCTTCTGCTCTGATGACAATGTCAAATATACAAATAGAGACAGTTAATCCCACAAGCAGGGCCACAGACAACAATAAAAATCTGACAGGAGTTTTAGCCATGCTTTTCTCTACCCAAGACTCTGACATAACATAACCTCTGACAACATCGGGATTTCCTGTGTGCTCCAGTGCTGATCTTTGAGCAAGGCCAAGCTAATCCACTTGTACTCCCCATCCCCACGTAGCAACAGATCAATGCAATAGTCTTGAAATCTATTGCTTGATGATAACAGTGAACAACAGATTACTGTTTTAAGTGCTTTGTCGTGAAGATGAGTTTTGAGGAGGTTGGATCAGATTCCTCTTACCTAATCCAGCCTCCAATGAAGAAAAACCCAGTGGAAAAAAAAAGTT
The DNA here is from genome assembly GCF_037356315.1 of Lithobates pipiens. Lineage (NCBI taxonomy): Eukaryota > Metazoa > Chordata > Amphibia > Anura > Ranidae > Lithobates > Lithobates pipiens. The sequence goes on from NW_027507758.1 coordinate 175,957,696, forward strand.
AAAAGAAAATAATTTTAAATCTAAGTAAAAATACACCCTCTCTGTATTAATACACTGGTCTCAAAAAATACTTCAGATTCCTCTGAATGGCATTTGTTCTTATTGCATGAGCATCAAACATTCATGAAGGCATACACAATGTCATTGATAATGTTTGTAAATGCAAACATGTGAAAGTGGTCCCACTGTGCTAACTACTGTTTGGTACTCAGAAGACTTCGTAAAATTAGAGAAGCAAAGGTAGGCCCTGCATTTATCCCATGTGATTAAACAGGATTTGACTCTAAATACAGGCACTTGTTGGTTCATGTAGGTACCTTTAGGTGACAACTCTAGTACTGGAAGAAGGAGCTCAGAAATCAGAGCCATAGTTTTTTTTTTTTTTTTACAATTCTGTATCCAGTGGATGCTGCATGGTCATGTCAAGCCCTCATAGTACCTTCAGGGTACTTACACATTTACTTAAAAGGCATAGTTTACCTTTTTTTTTTTATCTGGTAAATGCACCTACAATATTATACTAAAAATGTACATTTATAAAATTTTTGCACCAGGGTCTGCAGAACTTCGCAATACCAATCAATGCATCCCAGTGAAATACAAAGGCTCCTGTATTGTTTACATCCCAGGACTGTACCTCCGTAGTCTTTCCATTTACAGATCTTTATAAATTGATCTGTAAATGGATGACGCGGTTGTGCAGGTGGAGCCATTCACATTTGTGCCAAATTTAAAAAAAAGACACTCCAGGAAGAAGCACAGATTCAGGTAAATGAAGGGATGGCAGTTGGAGAATGGGTGAATGTGACCTTGTTTCCTGTTGCGCCCTAAATGTAACATGAAACATGGTCAGAAAGAGGAACTATGCCTTTAGGGCTGTCTTCACACACATACATTACAGTAATATATACTTTGCATGTTACACAATGTACAATGCAGGCCCAATATTCAAAATAAATGGGCTCACTTAATTCAATGCTCATTAATGTGAAAAATAACACAATGGATCAGGGTCCTTGCGAAGGATGATCATGTGAAAGGGTTCTTAAGCAAACGGGATTTGCCCATGTAGGCCAATGCTTCCTAGTTATTAAATCTAGCCCCCAGTATAAAGAAAAGAAAGAGGCCCTTGCTCCAGTTAGGGCTCGTGCAGGACCGAGGAATGTGCACCCTACCAGGGTGACAGCACTGTCACAAGAAAGGAAGAAGTGTGGACCACATACTGGGTATTTTCTAAATCCAATAGAAAATGGAGCAGCTGGGATAGAACAAAAAGTGAGTATGTCGTGCTTGGGAGGGGGGCTTTCAAGAAGATCTGTTGCTTTGCCATGTGTGGGCACAGATTTGGGCACATATTTTCTTAAAGGAGGGGAAGCGCGTGTGTGGTTAGGTATAGGGAGGCTCTAGGAACAATATATTTGATATTCTAACCTGCACTAGGAGTGTTGGAGTAAAAAAAAAAAAGTTGGGTTGTGCAGAAATTCACTAGAAAACTTTTAAATTTCTGATATTACGTTCTAATAATATAACAAATCCTGGAACAAAGCCTTTAATGAAAAAATGCTGTTATTTCATCTAAATTACTGTTTTCATGCTATTGTTTTCTGCATATAACAGCTTATCTTTTAATCTAGACACTTTGGTTTAGAAAGCAGTCTTTGCCAATAATTGCATCATATTGTAAAATATGCAAGTGTTTATGTAGAAATGCCTTCCCCCTATTATGTTCTATATTGTCTAATTCCAAGTTCTTGTTTTTTTTATACCATTACCATAAATAAATGTGCTTATCGTGTCTCTTTTTAAAATATCACTTTTAGAAATAATATCTGGTTTGTACAATATAGCGGAACCTATTAAAGTGCTTGCTGGGAATATTAGCAATCCTTGCAGAATGGCAGCATTTGCCTGTATTTGGTTACCGCTATATCTTTCTATAGCTTCCTAAAGTTATACTAAAGTCATATTGAAAATTAAATCTAAAGATGCATGCAGGGAAAAAGCATACCATCACAGGGTTCAGTTTTTCTAGGTTTATTTTTATTTATCTTATTTTAGGATTGGGCAGGGGGGTGCAGGAGATTAAAATGATTGTAAACCTTTATTTTTTTAAATAACAAACGTGTTATACTTACCTGCTCTGTACAATGATTAAATGATTATGCAAAGATCAGCCCTCCTCTTTTGTGGTCCCCCGGTGGTGCTCTTGAACCCCCCTCCCGCCAAGTGCCCCATAGCAAGCCGTTCACTGTGGGGGCACTCATGAAGGCTTGAGCTCAAGCTGCGTTGTGCGTTCATAAACACACGCAGAGCGGCTCAGCCCCACCCCCGCTCTATGCTCACTGGCTGTGATTGGCAGGGACAAATTCCATATACTTAACACACACTTGTGCATGCACACACAGATATACCTAAACCCTATTATGCTACACATATTTGGTATTTCTTAGCACAATTTAGGCCGCGTACACACGGGCGGACTGTTCGCCCAACCTTGTTCGGCAAACAGTTTCATCAAACAGTCCGCTCAAAATTTGCATGAGCGGACTTGCCCACACACGAGCGGACTGTTTGACGAACAAGGTTGGGCAAACAGTTCGCTCAACTTTTGAAATGAACGGACTCGCCCACGTAAGGAGGAGGCAAATCCGCCCATTTCGAGCGCGTGTACAGGTAGGCGGGGCCCGCGAAGGAGACGTCGCGGGCTCCGCCGCCTGGAATGGGCTTAAAGGGGAACCCCAACGCCGAAAAAAATCGGCGTGGGGGTTCCCCCCAAGTCCACACCAGACCCTTGTCCGAGCACGCTACCCGGCCGGCCAGGAAAGGGGGGCGAGCGAGCGCGCCCCCCCTCCTGAGCCGTACCAGGCCGCGTGCCCTCAACATGGGGGGTGCCTTGGGGAAGGGGGGGCCGCGCGGCCCCCCCACCCCAAAGCACCTTGTCCCCATGTTGATGAGGACAAGGGCCTCTTCCCGACAACCCTGGCCGTTGGTTGTCGGGGTCTGCGGGCGGGGGGCTTATCGGAATCCGGGAGCTCCCTTTAAGAAGGGGGCCCCCCCGGATACCGGCCCCCCACCCTATGTGAATGAGTATGGGGTACAATGTACCCCTACCCATTCACCTGTGAAATAAAGTAAAATAAAAACACAACACAGGGGAAAAAAATATTTTATTGCACAGCCGGGGGTCTTCCGTCTTCGGGGGTCTTCTCGCCGGACTCCTCCGCTATGTGTGTGTAGCTCTTTTGCCAGCGGAGGAGTCCGGCTTTCTTCCTCCCCGCCGCCGGCCTCTTCTCCCGACTTCGGGGGTCTTGTCCCCCTCTTCGGTTCTTCTGCCGGGCCACCGCGCCTGGTCCGGTGGCCCGGTCTTCTGTCGCCGTCTTCCGTTCTTCTGTCGCCGCCTTCGATTCTTCTGCCGGGCCACCGCGCCTTCTTGTAGCTCTTTTACAGGCGGTGGCCCGGTCTTCTGTCGCCGCTGTCGCCTTCCGTTCTTCTTCTTGTTCTTCTTGTTCTTCTCCAGGAGATGTTGACACGTCGCTCCCTCCGGCCGGAATGCCAGAGCCGCCCTGCGCTGTGACTTATATAGTGACAATGGGGCGGTGTCACATGGTATATGTCACATGGGTTGGTCACATGGGTTGATGTCACATGGGGACTATGACATCGTAAGGGGGCGGGGTCACCATGTGACCAACCCATGTGACATATACCATGTGACACCGCCCCATTGTCACTATATAAGTCACAGCGCAGGGCGGCTCTGGCATTCCGGCCGGAGGGAGCGACGTGTCAACATCTCCTGGAGAAGAACAAGAAGAACAAGAAGAAGAACGGAAGGCGACAGCGGCGACAGCGGCGACAGAAGACCGGGCCACCGCCTTTAAAAGAGCTACAAGAAGGCGCGGTGGCCCGGCAGAAGAACCGAAGGCGGCGACAGAAGAACGGAAGACGGCGACAGAAGACCGGGCCACCGGACCAGGCGCGGTGGCCCGGCAGAAGAACCGAAGAGGGGGACAAGACCCCCGAAGTCGGGAGAAGAGGCCGGCGGCGGGGAGGAAGAAAGCCGGACTCCTCCGCTGGCAAAAGAGCTACACACACATAGCGGAGGAGTCCGGCGAGAAGACCCCCGAAGACGGAAGACCCCCGGCTGTGCAATAAAATATTTTTTTCCCCTGTGTTGTGTTTTTATTTGTACTTTATTTCACAGGTGAATGGGTAGGGGTACATTGTACCCCATACTCATTCACATAGGGTGGGGGGCCGGTATCCGGGGGGGCCCCCTTCTTAAAGGGAGCTCCCGGATTCCGATAAGCCCCCCGCCCGCAGACCCCGACAACCAACGGCCAGGGTTGTCGGGAAGAGGCCCTTGTCCTCATCAACATGGGGACAAGGTGCTTTGGGGTGGGGGGGCCGCGCGGCCCCCCCTTCCCCAAGGCACCCCCCATGTTGAGGGCACGCGGCCTGGTACGGCTCAGGAGGGGGGGCGCGCTCGCTCGCCCCCCTTTCCTGGCCGGCCGGGTAGCGTGCTCGGACAAGGGTCTGGTGTGGACTTTGGGGGAACCCCCACGCCGATTTTTTTCGGCGTTGGGGTTCCCCTTTAAGCCCATTCCAGGCGGCGGAGCCCGCGACGTCTCCTTCGCGGGCCCCGCCTACCTGTACACGCGCTCGAAATGGGCGGACTTTCCGAGCGGGAACAGTCCGCTCATTTCGAAAGTACAGCGGACAGGCCCACACACGGGCGGACTGTTCGCTCAAACACAGTTTCAGCGGACAGTTTTTCGGAATTTCCGAAAGACTTTGTCCGTCCAACTGTCCGCTGAAACTGTCCGCTGAAAGCCCACACACGAGCGGACTGTCCGCCCAAACACTGTTCAGCGGACAAGGTTGGGCGAACAGTCCGCCCGTGTGTACGCGGCCTTAGAGGTTTAAAAAAAAATGTAGGTCATGGCAGGAAAAATATTAAATTGAAGTGGTATTAAAAGTTTGGCTTTTAAAAAACAAAAACAAAGATGTTATACTTTTCTGCTATGTGCAATGGTTTTGCACAGAGCAGCCCTGATCTTCTTGTTCTCAGGTTCCCTGCAAGTGCTCCTCCCCCTTGACCAGTACCCCCAATAGCAAGCTGGTGCATGCTTATTCCTGAGCCGTGCTCTATGAGTCCATAAGACACATAGAGCTGTGGCTCGGCCCCACTACCAAATCTCTCCTCATTGTCTCACTGCCTGTGATTGACAGCAGTAGGATCCAAGTGCTCCCACTGCCATCCCGGCTAATGAGGAGAGGGGGTCATGCATAAAATGCAAGAAGATAAAAAAAACTTTCAGTCTTTACAACCACTTTAATGCAGCATAGGATTTTGCTATTTTGCCGTTTTTCATCTACCGTATATACTCGAGTATAGGCCGACCCGAGTATAAGCCGAGGCCCCCAATTTACCCCCAAAAAACTGGAAAACTTATTGACTCGTGTATAAGCCGAGGGTGAGACATGGCTGTCCATCCCTGTGTGTCCGTCCATCCCTGTGTGTGTGTCCGTCCATCCATCCCTGTGTGTGTGTCCATCCATCCATCCATCCCTGTGTGTGTATCCATCCATCCATCCATCCCTGTGTGTGTGTGTGTGTGTGTGTGTGTGTATCCATCCATCCATCCATCCATCCATCCCTGTGTGTGTGTGTGTGTGTGTGTGTATCCATCCATCCATCCATCCATCCCTGTGTGTGTGTGTGTGTGTGTGTGTGTGTGTGTGTGTGTGTGTGTGTGTGTGTCCGTGCAGCCCTGTGTGTGTGTCCAGCCTACCTGTGTCCCAAGCCTCCGTCCCGAGCCGCCGTCGTCCCGAGCCTCCTCCGTCCCGTGCCGTGCCTCCTCCGTCCCGTGCCGTGCCTCCCCCGTGCCGTGCCTCCTCCGTCCCGTGTCTCCTCCGTCCCGTGCCGTGCCGTGCCTCCTCCGTCCCGTGCCGATGGATCGCCGCTCTTCTCGGCGGCCATTCTACAATTCAAAATTCCGCCTCCGCCTGTGATAGGCGGAACACTCAATTTCCCAGCAGCCTGTGTTCCGCCTATCACAGACATCCTCTCATACTCGTCCGTAGTATGAGAATGAGCGGATGTCCGTGATAGGCGGAACACTGACTGCTGGGAAATTCAGTGTTCCGCCTATCACAGGCGGAGGCGGAGAAGGAGGCGCGGCTTTTGAAAATTAATGTCCGCCGTCTGTCTGCTCGATACGCTGATCGAGCAGTCAGACAGCGGCGACTCGAGTATAAGCCGAGGGGGCACTTTCAGCCTCAAAAAAGAGGCTGAAAATCTCGGCTTATACTCGAGTATATACGGTATTTGATTTAGCACACCATTTGACATATTTTCTTTTTTATTATTTCAATACAGTTTTGTCATTTATCTCTAATAGAGGTTTTTGTTTATTTTATATAAATATTTGCAATGCTATCAAGGGTGTATAATATTAAAGTTCCAACTTTAATTTTCTAGGCTTTCAGAAAATGAATGCTTGAAAAATGTTTTAAGTTTGCAATATGCTTGAAACAAAATAGAAAAATTCGTCTAACCATCTGAAGTACAAAATGAGAGGCAGCGCCTAGGAGCAAAAGGAAATGCAACAAGTGCTCTCCAGTTGCACAGGAATGTAGTAGCAGACTTGCCAAACAGAGAAGGCATGTCAAACTGTTTTAACACATCCTAAGCATGTATGTAACAGATGCGTTAATTGCAACAATTTTCATACCATTAGGGTTAGCTCACAGCAGAACATGGGGTGTTCCGTGCACATTTCCCCCACTGTGTACAAAATTCACTTCAGTTGCGATCTGCAGCAGGTATCAATATTAAGTTAATGACACCCCAAATCTAGGTCGCAAACTCAGATGTAATTGCAGTAATTTTCTAAAAGTAGTGCATGCACTACTTTTGGTGTGGTGTGATTTCGGCCCATTTAAGAAATGAATGGGTTGAAATCACACCACACTTAACTGCATGTGAATCACACAGGAACACTGTGCGCGCTCCTGTGCGATTCCCAGTGTGAACCGGCCTCTAACCAAAATGCCAGACCAATATTAAAACCAACTTTGATCTAGAAATATGCAAAAAAACAACAACTTAAAAGTATTTGAAATATGGATACTTTATACTGTAAAATTCTAAATCTGTCCTTATAGAAACCTCTTGGGAAAGCAAGGGTCAGCACTTTATGCTTACAGGCTTGTGTTTCTTCAGTTATCAATTACCAGGTTGGGAGGGGAATCGGCTATAATGCCACATACACACGACCAGACTTTTTGACGGACTAGGTCCGATGGTTTTCTATGGACTTTCCGAACAAACGGACTTGGCCACACACCAACGGACTATGTCCGTTCGAAAATCCGTTCATTTTGAACGTGATGATGTAAGACGGGACTAAACAAGGAAGTTCAATAACCAGTAGCCAATAGCTGTCCTTGCGTCGTATTTGGTCCATTGGACTAGCACACAGACAAACAGTTTTCCCAATTTTTAGTCTGTCGGAATTGAGTGCGTCTGATAGATTTGAAACATGTTCTATTTCTAGGTCCATCAGATTTTCTTCCCGAAAAACGATTGGATTGTCCTACAGACTGATACCATCGGGCCTAGTCTGCCGGAAAGTCTGGTCGTGTGTATGCAGCATAAGAGAGCAGAACTTCAGCAGCCATTTTTTCCTTATGTCAACCATAATATATTTATGAGTGAATGCCATTACCATGGCTTCAGATGGATGAACATGTTAAACTGTCAAATGGAGAATACATGTAGCTATAAGAGTAAGACATTTATGCTGTGGATACTGTTGAGATCCTGAGAAGATAATGTTTGCATGGAACTCTACTTTACATTTTAACTTCATCTCTTTATTGAACATTTTCTTATTTAAAACATACAATGATAAAACAAAAAGGAGTAACAAATTACAGTCATGTCCTCTAAACTTCATTACATGCGCCTATTCGAACCTCCCCGTTAAAAGAGAAAAATAAGCATTATATAGTCGGTAAGATATAAATATTAACTGGGGGGACCTGGTGGCCTATAGGAGGACTGTCCGAAGCAACACTAAAGACTAGGCTCTCGCCCAACTAGTAGACTGTTCCATCACACTCAATCCACTAATTTCATCCTTCCATCCAACTTCCAAACTCTCTTGGGTCAATTTCTTTTAGTTCCCATTCTGGCACTACCATATTTATCTATCAGGTGCAACTTAACCACTTGCCGCCCGCCCTATAGCAAATAGACAGCGGCAAAGTGGTTGCATAATCCTGACCGGACGTCATATGACGTGATCAGGATTATGAGCCGCTGCGCGCCCCCGGGGGCGCGCATCGCAGCGATCGTTGTTGCGGGGTGTCAGTCTGACACCCGGCAACTACGATCTCGGTAAAGAGTCTCAGACGGAGACTCTTTACCACGTGATCAGCCATGTCCAATCACGGCTGATCACAGTGTAAATAGGAAAAGCCGGTGATCGGCTTTTCCTCACTCACGTCTGTCAGACGCGAGTAGAGGAGAGCCGATCGGCTGCTCTTCTGACAGGGGGGGTCTGTGCTGATCGATTATCAGCACAGCCCCCCCGAGGATGCCCACACTGGACCACCAGGGACGCCACTAGACCACCAGGGATGCCAAGGACAAGGTATGCCACCCTAGACCACCAGGGATTCCAGTCAGTGCCACAATGGATGCCAATCAGTGCCCATAATGGATGCCAATCAGTGCCCACAATGGGCATCACTGATTGGCATGCATTATTGATTGGCACTGATTGGCATCCATTAGTACAATATAATATAATACGATGCCGCCTATCAGTTCCCATCTGTGCCGCCTATCAGTGCCTACCCATGCCCACCTGTGCCGCCTACCCATGCCCGCCTGTGCCACCTACCCATGCCCACCTGTGCCACCTAACCCATGCCCACCTGTGCCACCTATCCATGCCCATCCATGCTAATCCGTGCCAATTTGTGCCACCTATCAGTGCCCATCCTTGTCGCCCATCAGTGCCACCCATCAGTGCCGCCTATCAGTGCCACATATCGGTGTCCATCAATGCCACCTCATCAGTGCCACTTCATTGGTGCCACCTCATCGGTGCCCATCAGTGCCGCCTTATCATTGCCCATCAGTGAAACCCCATCAGTGCCCATCAGTGAAGGAGAAAACTTACTTATTTGCAAAGTTTTGAAACTGAAACAAAAAAAAACATATTTTTTTTCAAAATTTTCGGTATTTTTTTATTTGTTTAGCAAAAAATAAAAACCGCAGAGGTGATCAAATACCACCAAAAGAAAGCTCTATTTGTGGGAAAAAAATGATAAAAATTTCATTTGGGTATAGTGTAGCATGACCGCGCAATTGTCATTCAAATTGCGACAGCGCTGAAAGCTCAAAATTGGTCTGGGCAGGAAGGTGTTTAAGTGCCCGGTATTGAAGTGGTTAAACATTAATCTCCCTTGCATCCCACCAGGGTTTCCAAATCGATTCATACTTCCATAACGCACTTTGCTTTATATAGACCACCTTTTCTTTAAGACCGTATTCATAATGTTTAACCATACCTCACTGGACGGGGGGGGGGGGGCGGGTGCCGACTGCCATCTCCGGGCAATCAAATTTCTTGCTTGAAATAAACATCTTGTGACTGCTATCTGCTTTTTTCCCCAACTTCCCATCTCCTTCCACTAATCCCAGCAGGCATCATTTTGCTTCCAACTCCGTGGAAGTACCAAATGCTCGATCAATGACTCCCGTCACCCCCGTCCAGTAACGGAAAAGTTTCGGACATCTCCAAAACATATGGAACATGTCTGCTTCTAGGTTCTCAGGTTCCCACACCTAGGACATCTCGAGTCTACGCGAAGGCCAAACTGAAAAAGTTTTATAGGGATATAATATGTCCTGTAAAGAAGGAACAGATGTGGCATCCTCTGTGAGGGAGACAGAGAGACCAACGGGGCTATTTCCAAAATTCTTTTCCACTGTATTTTTGTGATATCTCCCAGTTCTTTTTCCCATTTTCTCCTATACACGAGGGGGGGGGGGGGTCTAGTTCCCCCAGTCTCATCTTATTAATGTGTAAATATAGTTTAGAACCTACCCCTGTATCTGCCTTGATCAGTTTTTGAAGTATTGGAATTGTGTTCCACTCTGAAGTCTGTCCCCTGAATTTTTCCTTCAGGGCATGTCTTATTTGTAGGTATCTAAAGAAGGATTTATTCGGGAGGGCAAATCGCTCTCTTAGATCCTGAAAGGACTTTAAGGATCCCTCCGTGTATAATTGGGACAGGGATTTTATTCTACATCACTTCCATTCCCATACTGTCCCCAGTTTCCACTGTTCTCCTATGTCTTTGTTCTCCCACAATTGGGTAAATTCTGAAAAGCCCCTATATTTAAAAATTGTCTTTGCTGTATCCCATACTTTCATTATGAGGTTCAAAGTAGGAAGACCTGTGAGAAAAGAGCGTGCCTCCAGGGCCTCTATTATTGAATCATGTGGGGTGTTTTGTAAAAGCCTCCTTCTTATTGATACTCGATCTGGTACATTACTCTCCCCAATATGCTGGAGTTGCGATGCCAAGAAGTAACTGAACAGATGTGGGAGGGCTACTCCTCCTTCCTGTTTCTGAAGTTGTAGAGTACTCAAGCAAATTCTTGCAGAGCCGCCCTTCCAAATCAGCTCCCGAAACAGCCTATCTTTTGAAACCACTTATTGTACACCCATATTGGGGAGTTTTGTAGGACATATAAAAGTTGCGGCATCCAGATCATTTTAATTAAATTGCAGCGGGCAGCCATTGTTAATGGTACATTTTTCCAATTTTTTTTTTCTCTATAAATTTAGTCAGTACCGGAATGATATTGTCTGAGGTATAGCACCAGGGATCTTTTCAAAATGTTTATACCTAAATACTTACATTTATTCACTTCTGGGAACTGGACCACTTCCTCGGGTAGAGGGTAACTCAGTTGATCTACTGGTAACAAACAGGACTTATTCCAATTTATTTTTAACCCAGAAATTTGGCCAAAGTTATTAATGATCTTCATAGCTTCCCTCAGTGACTCCTGCATATCTCCCAAAAACAACAATACTTCATCCGCATATAGTGCAAGATTTTCCTCATGATCACCTCTTCTAAATCCCCTCACCCTCTCAGAAGCTCTGAGCATGGTGGTCAGGGGCTCAACTGCGATGGCAAAAAGGAGGGGTGAGAGGGGACACCCCTGTCTCGTCCCTCTCCCTAGGCCCAAATTTTTCAGACGTTTTGTTGTTTACTTTTACTTTAGACGTTGGATTTCCATAAAGCATTTTAACCCAGCTGATGAACCCTGGACCAAGCTGGACTGCTTCCATGGCCCTCCAAAGGTACAGCCATTCTAGGCAGTCAAAGGCCTTGGCGGCGTCCAACAAGAGAATAGCCTCCCCCCCCCCCCCCCTCCGTCCATTAGGGCCTGTAAATTTATATACAAGTGCCTAATGTTCATACTAGTTGTTCTCCCGGGTATAAAACCCAGGGTGGACCAGTTTCGATATATAACTTTGTTAAGCCAAGACCTTTGATAACATTTTTATATCTGTATTCAGTAATGCAATAGGTCTATATGAGGCCACATCAAGTGAGTCTTTACCTTCTTTAAGTATAGTAATTATAGTAGAATCCATCATTGATAGGGGTAGAGCACCCTTTGCCATTGAGGAATTCAATACCTTCAATAGCTCGGGGAGCAATACCTTCCCATAATGCCTATATATTTCAGATGGGAGGCCACCTGGACCCAGAGATTTCTGTTTCGCCATCTCCTCAGTGATCTGCTGAAGCTCTTCCAATGTTATGGGGCGATCCAGCTCAGCTCTATCCATATCAGCGAAGGAGGGAAGATTCAGATTCCTGAAGAAGCTCTCCATTCCATCATTCTTCCCATCTTGATGGGATCTGTACAGATCCTCATAATATTCTTTAAATGTATTAGCTATTTCTGGAGTATGAGAGGTCACCCTTCAATTATCTGTAGTGATTGTAGGCACTACCGAGGTGGGAGAGTTAGCCCTAACCAATTGCGCCAACATACGTCCCACAGCTTCTCCTTCTCCAAAAGCTACTTGTCTTTGGAGGAGGTGTTTATTCTCTATCTTCCGGAGGGTCACTAACCGGAAATTATTTTGCTTCTCTATCCAGTTCCTAAGTATTTCCTGTGTAGGGTTGTTAATATATTGTTCTTCTGCTGTTGTTACCTTCTCTCCCATCTCTCTCTCCCAGTCCTTTGGTCTTTTTTTTTATTTTTAAAATCTGTAAAATCAGTAGGCCCCTTAAAAAGGCTTTCATCGCATCCCATACTATGGCCTCTGAGGCTGTCCCCTGCTTCAGATTAATAAATTCTGGTAACGGGAGCATAATTTCATTTGCGTCTCCCATCTGTTCAATCCAAATGGGGCTTATCTTCCACTCTCCGGGATGGCTACACTCCCCCAACTGTAATATCGACGTCACCGGGGAGTGGTCCGACAGTCCCCTTGGCCTGTCATTTAAATTTTTTATAAAGGGCATCATTTCTTCATTCACCAGAATTAAATGAATCCTAGAGAGTGTAGAGTGCATTTTAGAAAAGCACGAATATTGTCGACTCTCCGGATTCCGTGCTCTCCAAATATCCCTCAATCCAGTTTTCTTCAAAAATTTAGTTATCCGAGTATTAGCTGTGGTGCCTATTTGTGGCAAGAGGGGGAAACCTATCCATAATGCGGTCTGTTACCATGTTAAAATCCCCCATTACTATCACCGACACTCTGGGTTTGTCCAAAGTAAAATCGATAAGCCCGCATAGGATCGAGATATCAGAGGGAGGAGGGAGATAAACGTTTGCCAGTACGCAGTATCTATTTTCAATTCTGCAAAACAGGAAAACATTGTCCAAACTCATCTATTTTCGACTGTATGGGGGACATAGCCACCCCATTTCTAATAAGAATGCTTACCCCTCTAGAATAAGAGGTATGAACTGAGTGATGTTGTGTATTAAACTCTCGCCATCTTAATTGGTGGATAGAAGCCTTAGAAAGGTGTGTTTCCTGTAAGCATAAAATATCTACTTCATATGTCCTTGCTATAAGAAAAACTGCTGTCTTTTTCTCTAAATCTCTCATTCCTCAGACATTCCAAGAACATGAAGTATGTTTTTTAAAGTGCATTTTTCTGGATGCCAAAAATATATTTACTGTGAACCCTAAATTCCATATCTTTTGTGATCATGTGCCATTTTTGTGATAGATTGATATCTTCTCATTCCTTAATCTCAAATCTATGCATTATTTCAAACATTCTAGTGTACCAAACACAACATTTATACAACTCAAACACCATTCTTATTCACCCGCTGGGCCTATTTAGGGGCGCCCTAATATGACCGTTACCTATTCCAATGTTCTTATCACTTATAAACTGCTTTATCCTATCTTGCTTCTTTGTCCCCCCCCCCCCCACCCTCCCTCTCCCACCTAACCTCTTATCGTACCAGAACCTTCCACAAAACAAACAGTACATACAACAACACACATATGTGAAAAAACTTTTTGCCATCTCCCTTAACAATAAGGGGTGGTGCAGTCCTAGTTCCCTCCCACTTACCTCCCCCTCCCCACCGCCCATACATTTTTAGCCTTGTGTATATTTGTGAGATATAAACTAGGACCTGGGAAAAAAAAATGCATTCACATTGTCCTACAGGATTAGGCCAAGTCATAAGCCTCGGTCATGTTATTCTTAATTTTCAAAAATACAAAAACAAATTCTACAGTCTATTCTTATAGAAAACTATCCACTCCTCAACCCTCTCTGGAGTGTCCAAAAATGTTGTCTCTCCCATTGCATTTAATCATAGTCTTGCCGGGTATAACAGAGCATAATTCACTTTCAAATGTTGCAATTTGCGTTTAACCTCTCCAAACTTAGCCCTTTTCTTCTGCAAATCCGGTGAGAAATTAGGTTACATGGAGACCTGGTTTCCGTTATACACAACATTCCCCATTTCCCTAGCTTTATTAAGGATAGTAACTTTGTCCGTATAGTAAAGTAGTTTTATCAGGAGGGATCTAGGGGGAGCACCTGGTTGGGGTGGCCTGGGGGGGACCCTACGGGCCCTCTCCAATACAAAGAAGGGTCAGAAAGACTGATCTCCAAACAGCTCTTTAAGCCATTTTTCTACAAATGTGGTGAGGTCCACTCCCTCACTGCGCTCCGGAAATCCCCCTATTCGTATATTCTTCCAACGAATCCTGTTTTCCATTTCATCCAGTTTTATCCAATAGTTAAAAAATTGCTCCTTTATAGTGTCCATCTCCCATTTCATAGGGTTTAGGTCATCCTCCAGTAGGCTAACCCTTCCCTCCAAGGTCGAGGTCCTTTCCCGTACTTTCTGCATGTCATGTCTCACTAACGACAGTTCTTACCGTATAGTTTTAAGTTGGGAGGACATTTCATTTATAGAAGACTTACAGGAGTTAATTGCATGCAATATGTCTTTTAATGATGGTTCTGGTTCTCCCATGCTTACTTCATTAGATGGTTATTTTGAGCGCCCCTGTTCTTCTTCCATTCCCTCGGCTATTACATTTCCTGTGGGGAGGTTTACCCCTATTACAGATGTTACCTGAGCCTGACCCAGGCTCTTCCTAGGGAAGCTAATCCCAGCCTGTGGTTTAGATAACATACCAGCATGTTGGGACTTTGGGGGGTCTGACCATGTGAGAATTCTTTAAGTTTAGCAGCAGCAGCCTGGCTTATTTTAATAGTGCGCTGTGATGGCATAATTGACATAAAGTAGGTGCGTACCAGAATCTGTTTATATCGGTCCCATTTCCGCTTATCTTTTCTTCCTTTTTCTATCTCCTATCCCCCAGACCACCTCACGGTCAACAAAGTGCTCAGGTGACAGAAAGATGGAGGACAGGGGAGGATCAGAGGGGGAAAAATAAGGCGTGACCGGATGCGAGAGGTGTTATGTGTTGTGGTGAGGAGTGAGAGGACGCTGCGCTGTCTCCCTCCATCTCCCCTCTGAGAAGACATGCTGCGAAAGCCGAAGAACCCTCCCTCCGTTCCCTGCATGGTAGTGCGAGAGACAAGTACACTCAATTTAGTTGTAGGAATCACTGGGGCCATACAAGGATTTCCGAAGCTGCTCCGAGCTGACCCGAGATACCCGAGCCATCCCGAGTGCACCTGAGAGTAGAGGGACGTCACATGCCATACGCCGCTCGAGGGGAGACCTGCGAGCTGCGGGAGAAGCCGGCAAAAAGCACTAGTGTGGGGTAAAAAGGGCTCGCTTTTGGAAGTACCCTGAAGAAGGATAGGTGTCTCCCCAATACGCACGCTGTGGACGTTATGCAGGGGAGTGAGGAGCCCAGGGGAAGCTCTCCAACGAAAGGGTCAAGTTCCTGGATGCTGGGCATAGAGAACACCGCACCCTGTAATTTACCTAAGAAGAAGGACACATGAGTAAAAGCAAAGCAAAAAGGAGATATAATATTTTATGGATGCTATTATACACCGCTAAAATATTTTATTGAAAACAGCATATAAGGATTTCAAGATAAAATGCTAAAAGACTGACTCTAGAAACTGTTTGCCATTTTCAACATACACTGCTAAAAGTTTAACTTACAAACCTGTTGCCTGGGCACATGCAGCTGGACACACATTGATCATATAACTGAAAAGGTTGGAATATTGATAAAGGGCTAGCCCAGAGATTGTGTACGCTGTAATAATCCTTACCTTCTCCAGCTACTAGCTTACCGTATATGGTTTGAAAACGGGAAATCGGGACTGGACATTGCAACATCACCTTTGTGTTGTGGAACAAGATCTTTATGTATTTATTTATTTATTTTTTCTAATTTACATTTTGAAATAAATGCAAAACAGACTATTGAAATAACACACTGCCCCAAATACCTGAACTCTTTCTAGAAACTGTTGATCCATTTGATTTAGGCTTTGATTACTGCAGAGAGGAGAGTGCATAAAAAGGTTGCTTGTATCCCAAAACACCTGTGAAGTGTCCACAGGTACCCCACTTCAAAGGAACTTGTTAGCAGTTAAATTAGTAAAACAGACCAATTGGGCCCATTTTACAAGCTGTCTTTTAAAGTTAATCATATTTACAAGCTCAGGGGACCCAAAGCACAGAACAGATGGTCTAGAAGTGATTTTGTTCAATGGCTTGAGACTAGGAATCATAAACACAGAGGCGAACAGTGCAGAATTTTTAAACATGAAAGCAAAAGTCTATATAGGGCGAATGGGAATACCCACAACACCAAACTTTTGGGGAGGAAAAACGTAGCAAAGTTTGTGTAGTTTGAAAAAACCCTTTACAAAGTAAATATAATTTTATATTTAAATAGCATAACTATCATGTGGGAAAAGTAGACTTGCATTTGCTTATTACCCTGCTTCTGTCAGTTTTGGCTAAAAAAACTAATCTAATTAGATTGTCTCTACCAATATATTTAAATTGCTAATGAGGTCAGAGTAAGAATCAACTATACTCAATGCCAGACTGGAGATAAAACACAGCGTGGCATGGTAGCCCACATACAGTATATGCAGGTTATATAAGGAAAGTTATCAAGTTCAACAGAGCTGCCACCACAGCTGATGGTGTATATTCTTGCAGCCGATCAGCTATTTTTTCAAACACAAGATTGCTAAGGCCGTGGCTAAAGCCAGCCATAGATGGTGCAATTTTCTTTCCTGCAACCACAGGTTGCAAGAAACAAAATGCCCACATAGTGGCTATTGTAGCCACTGTCAATAATCTCATGAAAAATCTGACATTTTAGATCTATCAACTTGGCCACAATTAGCCTGTCCATACATGGTTCGACTCTCGGCTGGTCCCTGCTGAATCAGCTGAGATTCAAACCGTCTATGGCATGGTTTAGTGTTATCTTCCTGAAAAAGAAAGTGCTGCTACTAGCAGGATCTCCAAGTAAATACTTTTTGTCAGGATCACTTAAATGCTTCTGCACCCAGCATCTGGGTTTTTACTGTTGCATTCTCCCTGTCTGTGTCCACCTGCTGGGTGATTGATGTGGTCAGTCATCTGTTATAAGCCAAATGCTCTGTCCTTTGCTTGTGATAGCGAATGATACCTGTGTTGTTGCTGATCAAGCTCCCTGTCTGTCCTGCTTTACTAGTTTGGATTTCCTGTGTTTGACTTCGGACCAGATTATTGGACTATTCCCTGAATTCAGCCTGACTTTTACCTGGAATGTCATTGAACCATGCTAGCAGTCTGCTAACTGCAAGTAGTCTGGTTGTTTGTTCAGTTTGCATCTGCCCTGGTGTGGTGGCCAGGCACTATAGCATTGTGTATAAGTTCTGGGGGCAACAGAGTGCCGGTAGGCTTGCTTTCCTTAAGGGAAAGGGGGCTGCTATAGGTGAAGCACACAGCAGTTAGCTATAGTGTCTGATCACCTGCGTTGGGCTAAACGTGACATTTTTTAGAAAGGACATTCCACTTAAGGAAACGGAATACAGTGGAACATAATGGCATACACACTGAACATACTGTAGGTTTTGGTTTGCATGCAATTTAGGGCACAGGGTTATTCATACTCTAGTCCAGTGGTGCCCAACATGCCGCCTGCTGTGTCCTGGGTCTATACTTGTTGGGTGCAACTTTGCAAAGTGGCAGTGGGGTACCAGTTGCTGAAATGTTCTATGTATTCCAGTACCCAACACTGAAATAAACTTTACTGTAGAAGGACTTATCTCTGCCCACAGTACAAGTCCCAGTCTGCTTCTGTAGACTGAGAAGAGTTGTGCTGGAGAACATGTAAAGTGGGTAACATTTCATTGCCACACCGCACTGACACTGGAAGGGGGGGGGTGAAACTGCACTGCCACACTCCATTGACACTGAGGGGGTTTATATTTTGCTGCCTCAATGAACCAACACTAGAAAGGGGCATTACATTTCACTGCACTGACCTTTGGGGGTTCAATTTCGCATCATTGGGGGGAAGTTGTAAATGTTACTGCAAGAACACTGGCCCACCAGTAGGGGGCTTAAAATTCACTGGGGGTAATTATTGAGGTCACCGACACCAATGATGGGAGTTATTATTGTGGGCACTGATAACAATAATCACTTCAACTTTCTTTTCAGTGTACATTGATGTACATTGCAAAAATTTTTTAGAAGAACCAACATTTGTTGGTGTTGAGGTGCATTATATCCTATTTATTTTAAATGGACTGCCTGACTTCATGCATGAAAATGCTCTTATTGTGCAACCCTTTGGATCTGACTTTTGTAGACAATTTTTATTTGGAAATAAACAATCATAAACTTAGTGGCAGATACCACCAACCCTAGAACATTGGGGGTGATTTGTACACCCTCCCTGAACTGAAAACCACATCCCTAAACTCACTCGTCAGATGGCCCTAAATGCAAATCAGCAACATCATTCATCTACTAATATAATATAGATCACTTAGTAAGTAATCACTTAAGCCTTGTACGCATGCTTTGCTTTTCGAATGACCAAGCATCTGTTTTTTGTGGCATGCTAGTCTCATGTCGAAAGTGAAGAGGTCACACACAATACAAAAAAATTTGTACGACAGAGTACAACGTCAGAAGTGGCGTAATGTGTTGAATAGTTTTGTATGTATTCTTTAGTTTCTGAGCATGCGTAGTCTTACTCTTACAATTTCTTTTGTAAGAAAACAGTACTAATGAAACGAAAATTGAACGTTGAGTTCACATCCACCAAAAATTTTATAGTCTGCACAAAAAAGTGAAATCGGCAGTCAAAAGCACCATACTAACGATCTGAAAATCGGAAGACAGCTTGTCATACACATTTTTACATCCAAGTTTCGTATCATGTGTACAGGCCTTAAGACAGCCAAACACAGGATTTTGCAAACAAGTTGGTACCAGCTGGCTGAACTATCATTGTGCTTTGCATAAGAGGGGAACTTTGAGAGAAGCGGTGGACAGGCTATTACTATTACAGTAACATGCAGATTCTTTAAAAAAAAAAAAAAAACAGATATAGGCTGGTAAAGTGTAAATATATATATTTTTTTTGCCATTTGTCAATTTAATAATGAAAACTTCAGAGCAATATAAAATTAATTAACATACTTTAAAATCCACAATTATTTTAAAAACAAAATTTAAGGCCAGCAAATCAGAGTAAGGCCGCGTACACACGGGCGGACTGTTCGCCCAACTTTGTCCGTCCAACAGTTTCGGCAAACAGTCCGCTCAAAATTAGCATGGACGGACATGGCCACACACGACGAACGAACAGTTTGCTGAAACCGTGCGCGATGACGTGAACGGCACGTACGACGGGACGAAAAATACGACGTCCTATACACTGCATTATAGCTTTCGGCGTGAAAATCCTTTCTGAGCATGCGCGCAACTTTGTTTGACGAACAAGCCTACACACGAGCGGGCTGTTCGCTGAAACAAGGTTTCAGCGGACAGTTTTTCGGAAATTCCGAAAAACCTTGTCCGTCCAACTGTCCGCTGAAACTGTCCGCTGAAAGCCCACACACGAGCGGACTGTCCGCCCAAACACTGTTCAGCGGACAAAGTTGGGCGAACAGTCCGCCCGTGTGTACGCGGCCTTATAGTCAAGTTAGCAGACACTTACACTTGTAATGAGAATCTAGGATTGTGAAAAGGTTAAAGTATATAAACAAAAAACTACTACAGCTTTTATCCTATTTTACATATATAATATATATATTATATAACTGAGCTGTGACCACTGACTTGTCAGTGTATTGAAGTATGTCAATTTATTACTATATTTGCAGTGCCTATTTTATGCGTAAGAACTCTTCCAAGGCCACAGTTGTACAATTGTATCAGGAAATAATGTTGTCTCTACTTCCAACATATGTCACTATGCAATCCTCAGCATGTTACAATGATCTGACCTTGTGATTCAAAAAGGTACCTCAGTCTTTTACTGATTCTCCGCTATTCATCGCTTACGCTAGATTCATACTTATACATTTTTCTTTGATTATTTTTTTGCTGAATTCTTATGGGTCAACACATGTATTAGGATGGATGCAAACACACATCATGAAGCACATCAATGTATCACAAAGCGCATTAGGCCACTACTACCTGACTGAGAACAAAAGGTCTGTCCAACAAGCAGGCGTTTACTGCTCAGTGGAAATATCCAGTATAAATGCCTTAAGACTTAGTGATCAGCCCAGGGTATGTGTGTTAATCCCTCAGTGATCAGCATATAGGCCTTACCCCTCAGTGGTTGCCATGTATGTGCTTTAAAAGGATTGTAAAGTCTCATGGTTTTCTCACCTCGCCTTTCAGGACAGCATCTGGAGAGAGCGCAGCTTCACCTACTTTCCAGGTAACACTGCAGTCATTTCTTTAAAGCCTGGACACTTCCACCATGGCCTCAGTTGTAGTGTTTCCTCCAGCCATGATGGATGCTGCAGGGGACCAGGGGTGTGCTGCGCTCTTTCCAGGTGGAGAAGGGTTGGGGCATACCTGGTGTTTTTCTGCTTGTCTGCTGGCCAGACCAACACTGCCCCTGACAGGTGGAGGTGTTCCGGTGCCTTTCCCTTCTTTGAGCCTGGCGAGGGCAGAGGCCAGCAGAGGGTCCCGTGCCGATAGACCCGGTGGGGACACGAGTGGGGTACGGGGCTGCACTAGGCAGTGCGATATCTCTGGATTTGATCCTGTGTTCTCTTCCGGGTCCCAAGTGGTGTGTAATATCACTGCTGGATGGGACTTCTGGCAGCATGCATCGGCTTCTGGTTCCCGCTGTTGGAGCGCAGGGGGGGGGTCGGCCTCGGCGGGCACATTTCCGGTCCTCGCAATGATGAAAGGACCATAAAAATTTCAAATGAAAAGGCTGCCGGACGTCCCCCCGGAACCCTGAGAGAGATGGAGCCAGAGGAACTGTCTGCCATTTACATCCTTTTTCATCCTAGATTCCCCCAGAGGTTATCCCTACAATGTATAGATTGCATTCATATTTTTGCCACCAAAAATGCATTATTTTAATTTTTTCTACATTGGACCTCTTTTGCCATGTAGTTGCCCGCCCCATTAATTTGTTCAGATCTTTTTGCAAGGTTTCCAGATCATGCGGAGAAGTTATTGCCCTGCTTACTATCATCCGCAAATACAGAGATTGAACTGTTTACCCCATCCTCCAGGTCCTTTATGAACAAAATAAACAGGATTGGTCCCAGCACAGAACCCTGGGGGACCCCACTACCTACCCCTGACCATTCCGAGTACTCCCCATTTATCACCACCCTCTGAACTCTCCCTTGAAGCCAGTTTTCAATCCATGTACTCACCCTATAGTCCATGCCAACGGACATTATTTTGTACAGTAAATGTTTATGGGGAACTGTGTCAAATGCTTTTGCAAAATCCAGATACACCACGTTTACGGGCCTTCCTTTATCTAGAGGGCAACTCACCTCCTCATAGAAGCTTAATAGATTTGTTTGGCAAGAACGATTCTTCATGAATCCATGCTGATGACTGCTAATGATACCGTTCTCATTACTAAAATCTTATATTCGTATATTATAATCGTATATTGTCCCTTATCATCCCCTCCAAGTGTTTACATACTATTGATGTTAGGCTAACTGGTCTGTAATTCCCAGGGATGTATTTTGGGCTCTTTTTAAATATTGGTGCTACATTGGCTTTTCTCCAATCAGCTGGTACCATTCCAGTCAGTAAACTGTTATTAAACATTAAGAACAATGGTCTGGCAATTACTTGACTGAGTTCCCTAAGTACTCTCGGGTGCAAGGCATCTGGTCTCGGTGATTTATTAATGTTACGTTTCCCAAGTCTAACTTGAATTCTGTCCTCTGTTAACCATGGAGGTGCTTCCTGTGATGTGGCATGAAGCTAAACACTTTTGGTTACTGAAGCCCCCCCGATTCCCTCGTGAAAACTGAGGAGAAGAATAAATTCAATACCTTCGCCATTTCCCCATCTTTTGTAACCAAATGTCCTTCCTCATTCTTTATGGGGCCAATATTGTCTGTCCTCCCTTTTTTACTTTTTACATAGTTAAAGAATTTCTTGGGATTTTTTTTTGCTCTCCTCCACTATGTGTCTTTCATGTTCTATCTTAGCCGGCCTTATTGCACCCTTACATTTCTTGTTGCATTCTTTAAAAAGTTTGAATGCTGAGGATGATCCCTCAACCTTGTATTTTTTGAAGGCCTTCTCCTTTGCTTTTATATGCATTTTTACATTGGAGTTAAGTCATCCAGGACGTTTGTTCGCTCTTTTAAATGTATTACCCAATTGAATGCATTGGCTAATGTCCTTATTTAATGTGCTCTTAAAGCAAACCCATCTCTCCTCCATTGTTCTTTGTTCCTAAGATTTTATCCCAATTTATGTCTTCTAGCAAGGTTTGTAGTTTAGGGAAGTTGGCTCTTTTGAAATTGTGTCTTTGTATTCTCTTATGTTTCCTATTTGTGTCATTTATACTGAAGTCAATTGACCTGTGATCGCTGTTACCTAAATTTCCCCGTATTTCCACATCCAAGATCAGGTCTGTATTGTTGCTAATCAGTAGATGCAGTAACGCTTTAATTCTAGTTGGTGCATCTACCATCTGACCCATAAAATTGTCCTGCAAGACATTTAAGAACTGGTGAGCCTTAGATGAATACGTGGTTCCCTCCACCCAGACTATGTCTGGATAATTAAAATCCCCTGTTACGATAACACTTCTCATCCTTGCTGGTAATCCAATTTGCGATAAGAGATCTGTCTCCCCTTCCACCCTCGGGTAAAGGGGTCTATAGCATACTCCCAGTATTATTTTACCCTTAGCTTCATCCCTTTGGACCTCTACCCATAAGGATTCCACCTCATCCCTAGCTCCCTTAGTGATGTCATCTCTCACATTCACTTGTACATTATTCTTGATATATAGGCATACCCCTCCCCCTTTTTTACCCTCTCTATCCTTGTGATAAAGGGTATACCCTTGAATGGTTGCCAACCAATTATGAGAGCTGTTGAACTAGGCATCTGAAATTCCCACTAAATCCAAATCCTCCTCGTACAACAGTATCTCTAGTTTGCCCATCTTGTCTGCCAGGCTCCTGCCATTGGTGAACATGCCACGTAGTTTAGACTTTAGGTTTTTCCGAAGGTCACGTCAGTCTTTTACAGATCTCAAGAAATAGTTCTTTCAACATTCTGTCCATTTCCAACATGCCCTAAAGAGAGAATTTTATAGTCTGGACGTAAAGAGATGCGTTTTACACTTGGTGGTAACAAGAGAGTTTACAAAGTCCAATTCTCTGTTTGTTTTGTTTTCGGGGGCATGTAAGGGTTATGGAGCTTCTAAAACCATGATGGGAAGGTGGCTTTGGGTGGCTATTCACAAAGCCTATAGGGCTGCGGAGGTACAATATCTCGCAGAGGTAGTGGCCCATTCAACTCAGGCTGTAGCAATGTCCTGGGCGGAATGAGCTGGAGCTAAGTACTCGCTTATCATCTCCAGGTGCTATCCTAAAAGACGAAGTGAGAAAACCTTAGTTAAACTTACCGGTAACTTTTTTTTTTTTTACGAGTCTTTAGGACAGCACCGATGACCCTCCCTTGTTTATGAATGTTAATATGGTGTTATTGCTATGTTCTGCTTATATAACTGCAGCATGGCTGGAGGTGCTCGATGGTGGAAGTGTCCAGGCTTTAAATAAATGATTGTAGTGTTTCCTGGGAAGTGGGTGGAGCTGCGCCCTCTCCAGGTGCTGTCCTGAAAGACTTGTAGAAATACCGGTACCGGTAAGTCTAACTGAGGTTTTTCACCTTAATGCATTAAGGTGAAAAACCTTCTTTGCTGCAGCTGCCCCCAGAGCCCCTCCTTTTTCTTATCTGAGCCCATCCATTCCAGTGATGTGCATGAGCCACTGCTCCAGCTGCTGTCTGCATCCTCAATGTATAGATTGATAGCAGCGAGAGCCATTGGCTCCCGCTGCATTCAATCAAATCCAGTGCCACGGGGGCGCGGGGCTGAGTACCGCTGTCTTTGTCAATAGACGCAGCTCTCTGTGGGGCACTCACTAGTGATATAACCTATACTGTCCTAGATTCATCTGCTTCTATTTCATTATCATCCATGCCCTCTCAACTGCCCCCTTTTGCTGCGGATACAATCTTCTACTGCTTTAAAAAATGCACAACTGCCACATTTCAGAGCTCCACAATTACCCAGATGCTGCTTTTACACTGGGCAGCTGCTGCATTATGGGATGCACCTCTCTAATAAGCCAGTCATAGTTACACACAGTAGTTAATGAGGTTGAGGAATCCTTCCTGAACCCACCAGAAGGTGATGGGAAATTCCCTGGAATCTCTGGTCTTATTCACAACTCTAACTGCTGCCTGCTGTCAATCACAACAAGAAAGGAGGGGGCAGGGGGGCGGGGCCGAGTCACACTATGTGTTAAATGGCACCTTGGAGGTGGGGGGAGCCAGGAACGCCAACGGGGGGACTCAAGAAAGGAAAAGGATTGTGGCTGCTCTGTGCAAAACCATTACACAGAGCAGGTAAGTAGAACATATTTGTTTTTTTGTTTTGTTTTTTATAAAATTTACCCAGGATTGCCTTAAAATCACTTTAATCACTAATCTCCTAATTTGGTCTTTAACACAGTTTTCTCTCCATTTACAGACTGAATTTTCCCTAAGCCTAAAGACTTTAACTTACACATTAGCCATGTGAGGGGAACTTTGTCAAATGCTTTTCCAAAGTCCAATTATACTATATCTACAACCACTCCTTTGTCTAAGTTTTTGCATGCTCTCTCATAAAAAAGAAATCAGATTTGTTTGAGAATGTTGGTCTTGTGTGAATCCATGCTGACTATTGATCTTTTATCAAACCTTTCTCATAGCTCCCAACTGTCGCTGATTTGGAACAAAGTCCCTCTTGCCCATTTTCCTCCTCATATGTCCCTCATTTTGGTCTGATCTATATAGTTGTATATAAAATGCACTATTTATCTTTCAAAAAGGTGTTTCCAAGTGCTAAACCTTTCATCCAATTTCTAAATTGCTGCATTTGTAAATGTCAAAAGCCAGTATAAAGGAATAGTAATGGTAAAAAAAGCACTTGTAGGTTGAACTAATCATTGCTTTGTATAATTCTCCTTTAATGGCAGTGGGTGTGTCTTATGCCTACATACTTTGCCTAATAGGTGTCCTTCATTCCCATCTCAAAAAGTTGGGAGGTATGCTTCCTCAAGTGCAGTGCTTTCCGGTGAGCCCACAACAGTCAGGAGCTATGTTTAAGGACTTGACAGCCCACTTTTATGAGTTAAGTTTTAACATAAAAAGTTGCCTCAAATGAGTTTTTACCATCAGTTCAGCATTTTATTCTTGCACCCGGGCACCGCAATGTCTTGAGCCAGCCCTGCATATACAGTATATATTTTATTGTATATTTTTTTGTCATTTTAACTATTCATCTTGAAAAAGATACTTAAACATCACTGAATTTATAAAAACATAAAAAATCTCCAGACAAAATATCAGGAACAAGGTTATAATTTTACCTTCCCAAATCAGGACACCAGCTTCTTTCTTTATAAACTTGAACCAGAAGTTTTCAGTATATGGCTCGTCCAGGGACACCTCTCCCACCCATAGAGATGGTTCAATTGTGGACAGAGGACATTGAGTAGGCTTCATTGGAACAGCAAACTGAGGGTCCCAGGCTCCCATCTCCTTTCGTGATCCCAGTATCAGAAGTTCAGTGTCAGTATAGTTAAGAGTGATGACTACACCAAAGCGGAATAGCATTTGCTGCATGATTCCTGCAATAAAAAAAAAGGCTCTTCATATGTCTTTCCCACATTAACGATGTTCATATATTTTATGATTTTCTTTGTAGCTCTAATAAAGTGCCTAACCCTTGAAATCTTTCACATTTTGTCATGTTACAACTAAAAACGTAAATGTATTTTATTGGGATTTTATGCAATAGACCAACAAAGTGGCACATAATTTCGAAGTTGAAGGAAAATGAGAAATGTTTTTCAAAATGTATTAAAAATAAATATCTGAAAAGTTTGGCCTGCATTTGTACTCAGCCCCTCCGAGTCAATACTTTGTAGAACCACCTTTCACTGCAATTACAGCTGCAAATCTTTTTGGGGATGTCTCTACCAGCTTTGCATATCTAGAGAGTTACATTTTTGCCTATTCTTCTTTGTAAATAGCTCTGTCAGATTGGATGGGGAGTGTCTGCGAACAGCAATTTTCAAGTCTTGCCACAGATTCTCAATTGGATTTAGGTCTGGACTTTGACTGGGCCATGCTAACACATGAATATGCTTTGATCTAAATCATTCAATTGTAGCTCTGGCTGTATGTTTAGTAGGGATGAACATGGTGTGTTTGCCCATTCGCCAAACAGCGAATATTATGGGGCTTTTGCAGCAAATTAGAGTGAATGCCCCATAATTGATGTCTGATGATTGCCCAAAGCATGCACCCGACCTGCATGCTTTGGCCTGTCAAGCAAGCTCTGCTGCAAGAGTCATAATTGGCCAAAGGCAGGGTGCATTTAGCCAATCATGGCTCAGGAGGACTAAGTCCATGCCCCACACTATATAGGGCTGCTTACATAGCTGCCGAGTATAGTGTGTGACTGTGGACAGAGACAGATTGAGCTAGAGATTTATATATATATATATATATATATATATATATATATATATATATATATATATATATATATATATATATATATATATATATATATACTCTGCATTTCTGATATTCAGTGTAGACTCTATATTCAGTTAGTACAGTATATATAACACAGTGTATTGAAGTGGTTAAGGGGAACCCCTGTGCCAAAATAAAAAAAAGGAGTGGGGGTCCCCCCTAAAATCCATACTAGGCCCTTAAGGTCTGGTATGATTTTAAGGGGAACCACGTGCCCAAATTTTTTTAAAAAATGGCGTGGGCCCCCCCAAATCCATACAAGATCCTTATCCGAGCAAGCAGCCATGGCAGGCCAGGAAAGGGTGTGAATGCGTGAGCGCCCCCCCCCCCTCCTGAACCATACCAAGCCGCTTGCCATGGGGAGGGTGCTTTGGGGTCCTCCCTAAAGCACCTTGGTTTTGGGTTATGGTTGTGGGGGTCTGCAGGCAGGGGGATTATCAGAATCTGGAATCCAGATCCCGCCACCTCCCACCCCAGGGGGAATGGGTAGGGATACATTGTACAGCTACCCATCCGCCCAAAAAAAAGTGTCAAAAAAGTCAAAAAGACAGGTGAGAGTTTTTGACAATTCCTTTATTAAAAAAAAAAAAAGTGTCCCGCGATGTCCATCCATCTTCAATCACAGACCCGAAAAATAGAAAATAAAAAAAAGCTCCGCCTTGATGGGAGGCATCCCGCCGACTGCTGTCTCTTGGCTGTGACAGGTGTTATATTGGCAAGGGTGGGGCTCCCATTGACGTAAACTGGTGACCGCACCCCTCTGATGTCACGGGCTGTCACAGCCAAGAGACAGCAGTCAGCGCGACGTCTCCCATCAAGGCAGAGCTTTTTTTCTTCTATTTTTCGGGTCGTCAGGCGCCGTGATTGAAGATGGCCATTCTAACACATGAATATGCTTTGATCTAAATCAGTCCATTGTAGCTCTGGCTGTATGATGAGCTCGAACATGGGGTGTAACATGACAAAATGTGGAAAATTTCAAGGGGTATGAATACTTTTCTCAGGCACTGTACAAATACTAGAACTTCAATTGAGGCACATTATTGTTAAAATGTAAGGTTTTACAGCTAAAAAGTTTTACATGAAGTACTTTTTACTGCTGAATTTTTACCAAGGATAAAAAAATCTATATAAATAAAGCATAAGAATATATTTCAGTTTTCCTATTTTATACAAAATGACACCAGATTTTATGTCCCCAATGTACCACTAGTGATGGACAAACTTCCGATGGGACGTTTTGCGAACGCGATATGCAAACTTGCCCAAATGTTCATGAACCGCAAGGTTCGCGGCGGACCCCATTCACTTTAATGGCAGGCGAACCTTAAAAACATCCAGGTCATATTTTCAGCCACAAAATGCTTACTAGCTGTGCACACATAGTCCCACCAAGTATTAAGTGAATCTGGGATCAACAACGACAAGCATTCTTTTTTTATCTGTGAAATTTTGACAATTCAGGAGCGCATGAAGGCCATGGAGGAGAGGCAAGGTCAGGCCAGGCTATGAAGGGGGTGCAGGAGATGATCAGTGCCACAGTCAGGGCAGTGCAGTCCTGTGCCAGTGTCCCAGTGTGCCAACCTGTGCTTGAGCCCCTCCCTCTGCCCAGCCCTTACTCCCAACTATGCAGGGCTCCACTACGGTGGTTCGAAGGTACCAGTCCAGTGCTGATCCTCAGCCATGGTGCTGGCACTGCCTGCTGATTGGCTTCTCTGCTGCTATCTCCCTCACTGTCTGAAACCAGCACCGCAATAGAGACTGAGCACTGACACCAGCACCGTGAAAGAGAGCAATGAAACCAGCACCGAGATAGACAGCACTGACACCAGCACTGTGAGAGAGCACTGAGACCACACTAGCATCGAGATAAAGAGAGAGAGCACTGACACCAGCACCAAGATAGAGAGAGAGCACTGACACCAGCACCGTGATAGAGAGCCCTGACACCACACCAGCACCGTGATCGAGAGCCCTGACACCACTCCAGCACCGTGATAGAGAGCACTGGCACCACACCAGCACCAAGATAGAGAGCACTGACACCAGCACCAAGATAGAGAGCACTGACACCAGCACCGAGATAGAGAGCACTGACACTAGCACCAAGATAGAGAGCACTGACACCAGCACCGTGATAGAGAGCACTGACACCACACCAGCACCGTGATAGAGAGCACTGACACCACACCAGCACCGTGATAGAGAGCACTGACACCAGCACCAAGATAGAGAGCACTGACACTACACCAGCACCGTGATAGAGAGCACTGACACCACACCAGCACTGAGATAGAGAGCACTGACACCAGCACTGATACCGGCAACTCGCTGTGGGACCCAAAAATATGACACCACTCAACCTCTTCAGACAGGAGGGTACGGGCATATAGTACGGTGTGATTTTTTTGTACAAGGAAGTGAGCCAAAGGTAGAAAAAGGGTCTGTGCACTAGATTATATAAATCGTTTATAGAGTTATGCATATACATGGCCTACTGGTCACATGTGTTGAATTCCTCAGAGATCCATGCTTCATTCATTTTTATAAATGTGAGGTAGTCAACACTGTCGTGAGCTAGGCGAGTACGCTTATCGGTCACGATCCCCCCTGCTGCTCTGAACGTCCTTTCGGACAGGACACTGGACGAGGGGCAAGCCAACAGTTAAACTGCAAATTGTGCAAGCTCTGGCCAGAGGTCAAGCCTGCCCACCCAGTAGTCCAGGGGTTCATCACTTCTCGGAGCGTCCACATCGGCCGTTAACTCAATGTAGTCGGACAACTGTCGATCTAGGCGTTCCCTGATGCTGGATCCGGATGACACCTGTCGATGGCGTTGGCTGAAAGAATGATCTCATATCAGAAGTGACCAACACATCAAACCGCCCTGTTCTTGCAGGTGCTGTTGGATTGGTACCTGCAACTCTCTCTCTGAGAGTGAGAATTCTTCTGCCAGCACACGCAAAAGCAGAATGCAGCATTTCTCTAAGCAAGGCCTGTACGTGCTTCATTCTGACAGCCCTCTGTGATGGTGGTAACATTTCCGCCATTTTATGTTTGTACCGGGGGTCTAAGTACGTTGCCACCCAGTACTGGTCCTTGACCTTTATGCTTTTTATAGGGGGGTCCCTGTTAAAACACTGGAGCATGAAGGCCCCCATTTGCACTAAACTGGAAGCGGTGTGGTGACCTGGCTCCTGCTCATCATCCAGGATAACAATAAAAGAATATATAGAAGAGCGCCAAATCAGTAAAAAGTGCATTTATTTTATACAATCAATAAAAGTCTCACTTACATCCATAATTATTATTGTCCTCCGTTTGATAGTCAAATGGTACCACCATTACTACTACTACTAATCAATCTTGACTGGTTGGAGGTATTATAAATGAAGAAATAACTTCATGGTAATAGCATATAATTATGAGCTCAGTTACAGATAAATGTGACAATGATGTTGATGGTGGAGATACAAGATCAATATATGACAATTGTATGGGAAAACTCGTGTCAAGATTGATAGAGGTGATGCGATTAAATTATGTTTAAAAGATATGTGTATAAAAAGGTATATGTATAAAGGAAGAAGGAAGGGAAATGCCCAAACGAGGCTTGCGCAAGCTCAGAAACGCGTTGTGCTCTAGGGTTCCCCCCGGCTGATGTCACACACTGTCTACGAGCCAGTCTGTGTCTCTGTACATCACGGAACACAGCGGAGCTTCCCCTAGCGTGCTGTGGAGGAGGATTCATCCAATAACAGCACCAGCGAAAGGGAACAGTGATTTGATATCAAACGGAGGACAATAATAATTATGGATGTAAGTGAGACTTTTATTGATTGTATAAAATAAATGCACTTTTTACTGATTTGGCGCTCTTCTATATATTCTTTTATTGGTATCCTATTCATGAGATGACTTCACTCTAAAGAAGCAGCTGCCGCAGGTGATTGTGCACATACATCCCCTATCCTCTAAGGACAGCAAACAACCTTTCTGGATTTTCATCAAATTCCAAGTACCGTATATACTCGAGTATAAGCCGAGATTTTCAGCCTCTTTTTTGAGGCTGAAAGTGCCCCCCTCGGCTTATACTCGAGTCATCGCCGTCTGCCTGCTCGATCAGCGTGTCGAGCAGACAGACGGCGGACATTCTACTATTCAAAAGCCGCGCCTCCGTCTGTGATAGGCGGAACACTCAATTTCCCAGCAGTCAGTGTTCCGCCTATCACGGACATCCGCTCATCCTCGTACTACGGACGAGGATGAGAGGATGTCCGTGATAGGCGGAACACAGACTGCTGGGAAATTGAGTGTTCCGCCTATCACAGACGGAGGCGCGGCTTTTGAACAGAGGAATGGCCGAAGAGGCGCCGATGAATAGCGGCGATCCGGGAAGGACGGAGGCTCAGCTCGGCACGGGACGGAGGAGGCACGGGACGGAGGAGGCACAGGACGGAGGAGGCACGGGACGGAGGAGGCACGGGACGGAGGCTCGGGACACAGGTAGGCTGGACACACAAGGCTGCACGGACACACACACAGGGATGGATGGACACACACAGGGATGGATGGACACACACACACAGGGATGGATGGACACACACACAGGGATGGATGGATGGACACACACACAGGGATGGACGGACACACAGGGATGGACGGACACACACACAGGGATGGATGGACACACAAGGATGGACGGACACACAGGGGTGGACAGGCATGTCTCACCCTCGGCTTATACACGAGTCAATACGTTTTCCAGTTTTTTTGGGGTAAATTGGGGGCCTCGGCTTATATTCGGGTCGGCCTATACTCGAGTATATACGGTACTGTTTTCTCAGATAACTTTAAAAAAAAAATCTTGCTTTGATAAAAACTGTTTTGAATTTATTTTAATGAACAATACAGACTGAACTGAAAAGGACACACCAGTATCTTTTAAAGCGCTAGCATCTTGTGTTGTTTTTTTATCATCCAGGATAATGTCGTCCTCCTCGTTCTCCTCCCTCCATCCACAGACAACAACAGGGATCCCAGAAAGGTTTAAAGCATGCTCTTCTTGCTCCTCCTCATCCGCCCCGGCACCATCCTCCTCTGACTCCTCTTCAGACTCCTATTGTTGACTTGTCTCAGAGTAGCCCCCCCTGGGAATTCATCCAGCATTGCGACTTCCTCATCTTCCTGCTCCTGCTCCTCCACGGCTTGATCAATGACACAAGACAATGCATGCTACATAAAGAAGGCATAAGGTACGATGTCACTGATGGCGCCATGGCAGCGACTGACCAGTTTGGTGATCTCATCAAACGGCCGCAGAAGTCTGCATGCGTCACGCATGAGCAGCCACTGGCGCGGTGAAAAAAAACCAAGTTCCCCAGAACCTGTTCTGCCGCAGAGTTCGTACAGGTAGTCATTAAGTGCACGTTTCTGCTGGAGCAGCCTATTAAGCTTATAGAAGGTTGAGTTCCATCGCCTCGATCAATCACAAATGAGACGTCTGACCGGCAGATTGTGTCGCCGCTGAATTTCAGCAAGGCGAGCCATGGCCATGTAAGATCTTCTATTTGACAATGAATCGCTGCACGACCAAGTTTAAGACGTGTGCCATGCATGGCACATGTGTAATTTTGCCCTGTTTCAATGCGCTAAGCAGATTGGCACCATTGTCACACACTACTTTACCAACTGTCAAATTGAGTGGTGTTAACCACTGATCTGCCTGTGAATGCAAAGCTGAAAGGAGTGCAGGGCCAGTGTGGCTCTTGGCTTCCAGGCACAACAGACGCAACACAGCATGGCAACATATCACCTGGCATGTCGAACAGGTTCTGGGGATCTTGGGTGATGCAGTGGAAGAGACGCTAGCAGCGGAAAAGGAGGAGTAAGCCGAGGAGGAGAGGGAGGATGAAGTAGGAGGAGGAGAAGAAGAGGCAGGCCTGCATGCAATCCGTGGTGGTAAAACCAAATCTACACGGGTGCCAAGGGTTACATGCTTGACGGCCGTCAGAAGGTTCACCCAGTGGGCAGTAAAAGTTATATACCTTCCCTGTCCGTGTTTGCTAGACCACGTGTCTGATGTATCTTGGCATCGACACTGTGTGCCAGAGATACATTCACTTGCCGCTGAACATGGCCATATAGCTCTGGGATGCCCTTCTGTGAGAAATACTTCCTTCCTGGGACCTTCCATTGTGGTGTTCCAATGGCCACAAATTTTCGAAAGGCCTCCGAGTCCACCAGTTTATATGGCAGTAGTTGATGGGCTATCAGTTCTGACAAGCCAGCCGTCAACCGTTGGGCAAGAGGGTTATCCGGCGTCATCATTTTTTTGCGCTCGAACATTTGGCCCACGGAAGCCTGCCTTTTCCCAGAAAAGCATGATGGAAGGTGGAGTGGAGAACAATTCTGAGGAGAGGAGAAGGAGAAGTAGAAGAGGCTGGACGGTGAGAGTCTGGAGTGTGGCTTTGTGGGTTCCGTTGCTCCCACTGGGATCGGTGATGGCAGCTCATATGCCTTCTTAAGGCGGTCGTCCCTAGGTGAGTTTTGGGCTTACTGCGACTTATGCGTTGACTGCAAAGGCTGCGGATGGCAACACTATTGTCAGCAGCGGACATATTAAAAAAAGCCCACACTGCGGAGCCATGTGTCGGCGTCCTGGGAGCGCCAGATGTGACCGTACATGGTTGATGCCTTGCTCCTGATACATTAGCAGTCTGCTTTGTCCCTCCTGTGCAATGTAAGTTCCGCCTACTTCTCCTCCCTATCTGCTGGTCCATATCTCCTTCTGAACTCCCCTCCTCTTTCTCTCTTGTGGGCACCCACGTGACATCCCTAGACATGTCATCATCATTGTCACCTTCCCCACCACTATCATTAGAGATCTCAGAGTAGGCAGCAACAGCGGGGACCAACCTCCTTGGGCTGATCTGGGTACTGTCGTCAGACTGCTGAGTGGCGGTTGTTGCTACCTCCTCTTCCTGATCCAATGCCAAGAGTGGCTGCGCATCAGAAATGTCTTGTGATGGATCGGAAAATAATTCCTGTGACTCAAGCGGAGGGTATATGGTGGTGGTGTTGTTGGTGGTAGTGTCTTTGGGGGGGCACACAGCAGAGAGTGAAGAGGGTGTAGATCAAGAGGATGAGGAGGGTGCAGAAGAGTAAGGCTGAGTGAGCCACTCAACCAAGTCTGGTGCATCCTTTGACGTAATCGAACGCACCTTCTGCAATTTCCCACTTTGGCTCAAGCCTGTTGCTCCTGCCCTACCCCTACCACCCCTGCGGAAGGGCCTGCCTCTTCCTCTGCCTGTCATTTTTTAAATGACCCTGTGACAAAAGTCTTTAGAGAAGTGCAGTATATGTGGAAGAAGGTATATAACACCCCGCTTCAATCTGTTGTTTTGGGGGGGGGCACTGGTCTATCACACCAGTTATAATACTTTTTTATAATTGCGTTTGTCACTCTTTGTAGCATAGCTGCAGAACCGCTCATCAGTCACAATGCTGCACAGTGGAAATGCACTATACTATGCTTTCTATATTTGAAAGTATTTTATACGTGTATTACACCCCTATATACTGCACACCAAATAGTACACCTATACCAGTCCTTAAAAGGACGTTTGTGGACCTAATAGTAGCTAGCTAGTGAATTACAGACTGTCCCTGCTCCAAACAGCAAACTCTATCCCTACACTGAGAAAAGACAGCTGCAGAATCGGTCAGCACTGCAGTGCACTATAATATGTTTTCTATATTTGAAAGAAAGTATATTATAAGTGTATTACAACTCTATATACTGTACACCTATACCAGTCCTTAAAAGGACGTTTGTGGACCTAATAGTAATAGCTAATTAGCTAGTGATTACAGACAGACTGTCCCTGCTCCAAACACTAAACTGTCCCTACACTGAGAAACGACAGCTGCAGAATCTGTCACTTCAGCACTGCAGTGCACTATAATATGCTTTCTATATTTGAAAGTATATTATAAGTGTATTACAACTCTATATACTGTACACCTATACCAGTCCTTAAAAGGACATTTGTGGACCTAATAGTAATAGCTAATTAGCTAGTGATTACAGACAGACTGTCCCTGCTCCAAACACCAAACTGTCCCTACACTGAGAAACGACAGCTGCAGAATCGGTCACTTCAGCACTGCAGTGCACTATAATATGCTTTCTATATTTGAAAGAAAGTATATTATAAGTGTATTACAACCCTATATACTAGCTAGTAGCTAGTGAATTACAGACTGTCCCTGCTCCAAACACCAAACTGTCCCTACACTGAGAAAAGACAGCTGCAGAATCAGTCAGCATTGCAGGGCACTATAATATGCTTTCTATATTTGAAAGAAAGTATATTATAAGTGTATATAAGTTTATTACAACCCTATATACTGTACACCTATACCAGTCCTTAAAAGGACTTTTGTGGACCTAATAGTAATAGCTAGTGATTACAGACTGACTGTCCCTGCTTCACACAGCGTCCTTTCCCTACACTGACAAAAGACAGAATGTACAATGGCCGCCAGATCAGGTCTACTTAAAATGTAGGGGGTATGTCCATGTGCTGAAATGTCTCAATTGGCTGCCCTGTACCCCATGATGGATGTGATATGGGTCAAAGTTCTTCACAATGTAAACGAATATGTCTGCCGCGAACAGTGCCAGAAGTCTGCCGGTTTGGCAAATCACGAACCGCCCGCTGGGCGAACCGCAAGGCCATCTCTAATTAGGTATACACCTAATTGGGTCCATAACATCTGGTAAGCCTCCCTTCAAGTGGTGGTGGATTTCTGCAAATCACTCACAGAAGTCACTATAATCTTTCAAGATACTGCACTTCGTCACTAATTTGATATTTTTGTTATCTATGGACTTTAACACGTTCACTTTGGTGGATATATGTATATATTTGTCTATTTAGTATATTTGATATAGCGTTGTTCTAACAACATACAATTATCAAACGGTGTAAATTTGTTTCATGAGGAGTTACTAT
The DNA here is from genome assembly GCF_037356315.1 of Lithobates pipiens. Lineage (NCBI taxonomy): Eukaryota > Metazoa > Chordata > Amphibia > Anura > Ranidae > Lithobates > Lithobates pipiens. Next base: position 175,993,549 of record NW_027507758.1, read on the forward strand.
TGAAGTTGATTATATATTCATTATTATATTCCTTTTCACTGGTGTAAGATTATATTGATATTATCACACGTATAATCTAAGCGCTGCATTTTTTCTATATTAGTACCACTTTGTTGCAGTAAGTCTGCGGTGCTGGCAGCTATTTTTGTTTTGTGGATAGCGCGGTTTTTCATACTTCATATACACTCTAAACCATGCCTAATATTCTCACTATGTGGCCCACGCCTGCAATCTAAAGTTGGAAGGCCATGTACTCCCTAAGCAGGAAGTGGGTGGGGGACATACCGAAACTAGACGACGATGATTGGAGGGAAATTTGGGTATTCCCGTTCTCTCCTCTGGTCTCGGCCAGGCACAAACTTGTTCAGTATAAAATTATACACAGAGCTCACTACACACCCCATAGACTGCACCAGATGTCGCCGACACATTCCCCGGCGTGCTGGAGATGCTCGTATCAGCCAGGGGAGTTCTTTCACATTTTCTGGGCTTGTCCAGCAATTGGGCATTACTGGAAGGAAGTTCTCCAGGTGATAGTTAACATTACTAAGATTAGTATTCCTTATGATCCTAAATGTTGTCTGCTGGGGCTGGTGGAGCAGCTGATAATCCACAGAGCTAGGAAAATACTCATATCCTTATTACTATACTATGCACGTAAGGCCATCACGAGGAATTGGAAGCAATCATCTCCCCCCTCTGTCAAGTTCTGGAAGGGTCCAGTGAATGCCAGTTTGCCCCTTTATAGAGCCACCTACGAGGGCAGGGGATGCCCAAAAAAATTTGAGAAGATGTGGACTTGTTGGTTAGCTGGTAGCACTACGGCGACTGATGCAGTAACTAACCCTTAGACCAACATTAAGGTCATAATATGGTAATAGGCTGACCCAGGTACTACTTGTATTTCTATGCTATGACATTGTGTACTTATGCTTTTGAGCACGGATTCTCCTGCTGTTAACCTCTCCCCACATGGGGGTTTAGATATGTTTAGTTTTGTTTGTATCGGTCTGCCTGGTTGAGGCCTGTTGTTGCTTCAGAGGCAGACCGATCATGTTGTGTTACCTGATATGCCCTGCTGCGGTCTGTAGCCGCAGCAGAGATTTTGCCCCTGCGTGGGTACTGTTGGCCCATGTGTGGGCAATTTTCTATGCTATTGAAAAACTCAATAAAAAAAAGATTTTACAAAAAAAAAAAAAAGTTGGAAGGCCATACATACAAATTTCCAGTCTCTCAGTCTTGATACAAAATGTAGCATATTTACTTTTTTTAAACAATGCAGATGCCTTGCGTTGCAGTGCTTTTCCATAGGGAGCTCTGTGGCTGGGTTCTCAAACACATGTGCTGATCTATTTAGCTCCTGGGCTTAGAGAGGAACTACTGATAGACAAACTGTTCAAGCACTGATTGCGGCCTGGACCCACTGACAAACTGGACAAATTGAATAAATCCCAATTGTCTGTGATTTTGAGGAACTGTCCCTGATTTGGAGCAATGTTCCTCTGTCCCTCTTTCCCTCTAATTTGTCCCTCATTTTGGTCTGATCTATATAGTTGTATATAAAACGCATTTTTTATCTTTCAAAAAGTGTTTCCCAGTGCTAAACCTTTCATCAAATTGCTGCATTTATAAATTTTAAGAGCCAATATAAAGGAATAGTAGTAGTAAAAAAAAAAAAAACCTTGTGGATTTAATTAACTTTTTTGGGTTAATTCTCCTTTAAGGCTGGATTCACACTTATGCATTTTTTGTCCTTTTTGCATTTTGCAGATTTTCACTACAGTCCATTTAACATGGTTTACTATGGAACATGTTCTGCAGTGAAAATCTGCAAAATGCAAAAAGCACTAAAAATGCATAGGTGTGAATCCAGCCTAAGGGAGTGTGGCAGGGGGCATGCCCTATGCCTTCATACATTTTCTAGTAGGTGTCCCTCATTCCCATCTCAAAATGTTGGGAGGTATGAAATTGCTACTATCCCAGCCCCATCTGAAAATGGCATATGGGGTTCAAGTGGTTAAAGGAGACCATACAGATCCCGCAATAACCCTAGCTTCACACCTATGCGTTTTTTAGTGCGTTTTTCAGTTTGCAGAAATGCACTACAGAACATTTAACATGGTTTCCTATGGTACAAGTTCACATCTATGCGTTTTGTAGCCGGTGCGTTTTTGGAAAGGGTCAGGGTCTTTTTTCCCATGATTTCCAGGTAATAGATTTCAATGGAACCGTACCAGGAAGTGTTGTGTTTGTGATGCGATTTTTGATGTGTTTGCGGTTTTCATTTTAACACTGTATATAGCTGGTTGCTAAGCAGGGGGCTGAGAAGCCACGTCCTTAAAATGGTGGGCCAGCTGAAGTTTTTTTTTTTTTTATGTCAGCAGCTACGAACACTGCTGAAAGCTCAATGTAAAAAACTAAATAAATTTTGCCTGTAATAAATAAAAAATGGCCTGGGGTTCCCCCCCCCCCCCGGGTCTATACCAGGCCCTTTGGGTCTAGTATGGATTCGGAGGGGACCTCCCCACACCAAAAAAAACTTTTTAAATGGCGTTTGGGGTCCCCCCCCCCCAAAATCCATACCAGACCCTTAGCCGAGCATGCCATCTGGTAGGTCAGGAAAGGGATGGAACCATACCAGGCCACATGTCCTTAACATTGGGGGGTGCTTTAGGGCAGGGGGGCTCTGCACCCCCACCACCAAAGCACCTTGCCCCCTTGTTGATGAGGACAAGGGCCTCTTCTCCTGGCTGGTGGTTGTCGTGGTCTGTGGGCGGGGGCTTATCAGAATCTGGAAGCACCCTTTAAAGAAGGGGCCCCCAGATCCTGCTCCCCCCCATGTGAATGGGTAGCAGGTACATCGTACCCCTACCCATTCACCAAAAATACAGTGAAATGTTAACACACTACAAGATCTGGTTTTTGACAAGTTCTTTATTAAATAAGAAGCCTGGAGCCATCTTCTCCAGGTGCCGTCATCTCCCGTGCCTTTTTCTTGTGCTGCCTTCTTCCTTGGCACTGCCATCTTCTTCTTCCCTGCTGCTGCCGTCTTCTTCTTGTTCCTCGCCCCCGCAGTCTTCTTCTTCTTCCTCGCCCCCGCCGTCATCTTATTCTTCCTCGCCCCCTGCCTGCCTTGTCCTGAAGCTGTCTTTCTCCGTTGTGATGTTCCCACTGTCCAGCACCTCTTATATAGGCATGGCGCATGGACATCCAATGACGTAACGTCAAAAGACAAAACCGACTTTTGTAGTTTGTTAACATTTCACCGTTTTTTTGGTGAATGGGTAAGGGTACAATGTATCCGTCCCGATACCCGTCCCAATACCCATTCACAATGTTAATGGGGGCTTCCAGATTTAGTTAAGCCCCCGCCTGCAGACCCTGACAACTACCAGTCAGGGATGGCAGGAAGAGGCGTGACAGTCTGAAAAACACTGCTACACTGATCTTTCTGATGTAGGCTCTTTACCATGTGATCAGCCGTGTCCAATCACAGCTGATCACAGTGTAAACAGGAAGAGCCGTTTATCGGCTTTTCCTCACTTGTGTTTGTAGAGTAGAGGACAGACGATCGGTGGCTCTCCTGACAGGGGGGTCTGCGCTGATTGTTTAGTAGCACAGCCCCCCCGTGGATGCCCACACTAGCCCTCCCTTGCGGATGCCCACACTGGACCACCAGGGATGCCATCAGGACCACCAGGGCACCACCATAACAGCCACACATGGATGAGCAGGTATGGCCCCCCCAAGGATGCCAGTCAGTGCCTTTAAAAATGCCAATCAGTGCTCACAAATGGTGCCACTCAGTGCCCACTGTGAATGCCTGTCTCCCTGTCAGTGATCCCCAGCAGTGCCACCCATCAGTATCCATCAGTGTCACCCATCAGGGCCCATCAGTGCCCACCCATGCCATTTATAAGTAATCATCCGTGCAGCCTATCAGTGCCGCCTATGTGTGCCCATCAGTGCTGCATACCAGTGTCACCTATCAGGGCCCACAAATGGTGCCACTCAGTGCCCACTGTGAATGCCTGTCAGATATCTCCCTGTCAGTGATCCCCAGCAGTGCCACCCATCAGTGTCCATCAGTGCCACCCACCAGGGCTCATCAGTGCCCACCAGTGCCCATCCATGCCACTTATAAGTAATCATCAGTGCCGCCTATAAGTGCCCATCAGTGCTGCATACCAGTGCCACTTATCAGTGCCTCATCAGTGTCATCTCATTGTTGCCACTTCATCTGTGCCACCTTATCAGTGCCTGTCAGTGCAGCCTCATCAGTGCCCATCAGTGAAGGAGAAAACTTACTTATTTACAACATTTTATAATAGAAACAAAGAAAAATAAATATTGTTTCAAAATATTCAGTCTTTTTTTATGTGTTGTGCAAAAAATAAAAACCCCAGCAGTGATCAAATACCACCAAAAGAAAGCTCTATTTGTGGGAACAAAATGATAAAAAAATTGTTTGGGTAGAGTGTTGTATGACCGCGCAATTGTCATTCAATATGTGACAGCCCTGAAAGCTGAAAATTGTCCTTGGCAGGAAGAGGGTGTAAGTGCCTGGTATTGAAGTAGTTAAAGAGAAGAAAAAATATATAAAAATTTCACACAAAAATGCCGGTTTAAAAACGCAAAACGCACTGCAAAATGCGCCTGAAAAACACATCTAGCACAGCCGCATAGATGTGAACCTAAACTTATGGGAGAAAATATAAAAACAAATCTATGTCTTTAGATACTGCAACTGCAACCCTTATACTACGGCTAACCTAGCTCAAAGGAGAATTGAATCTTTGAATTTCCCATCCAATCAGGATTCCCCAACTCTCCAAACAGTGCAAACACATTTATGGAAAGATCACTTTGCAGTCGGCTCACGGCCTTTACCTCCAACTGCCATCTGCTTCTGTTAATTTATACTTCTAAAGCAGTAAAATAAGGCCCTAAGCACACAAGCGCTTTCGGGTACGGGATGTAAATTTGGGGTATATTTCCATATCCAGGAGAGACAGCTTCAGACTACAGGCAGTCGCCGAGTTACAAACAGGTTAGGGACTGCCTGTTTGTTCTTAAGTCGGATTTGTTTGTAATTCGGATGCGCATGCACAGAATGGCGTTTTCCGATGTTTTCCAACGTCGTTTTCCGATGATTTCCTCTGTTTTCCAACTTGCCCGCCGGCACCACCTGCCGTTCGTAAGTAGGAGTTGTTCATAAGTCGGATGTTCGTAACTCGGGGACCTCCTGTACAGCTGCCCATAGTGAGAAATGGCTGTACGCTGGTAAATAATGTGCTTTCGCATAAACCCACACACACGGGCATGTGTAATCCTGATCGTGGCTTTTGTGCGTCCAGATATTGTATGCCTGTGCGCATGCGCAAGTTTACACAAGCATACCTGCATACAGCTAGCATACCATTATTCCTTCCTACAGTATGGCCGGCTGTTTATGCTGGGCCCACAAGTAATGTCAGATGCATGAGGCCTAAATATCTACACAGACATAAGCTTATTGTACTGGGGTGAAGAGGAGACAGGCATGCAATACATGTTGCGCTGTTAACCAAGGTGCTGTCCTAAAATGGATTCCATGATTGCCTCTGTTTATTTTCAGCTGAGTCAGTTATGCCAGTGCTTATGCGTTTTGTAACACAAAAATATCAGAAAGCAATAGAATAGAAATATGAAGTATCATTTGCAAGAGAAACCTGTACCTTTCTACGCAGTTGAGCACAGGCCTTGAGGACAAGCCCTCTATTTGCAGCTCAGGAATACTGGCAGTCTGGCACAGACCTACTGAACAGTCAGTCCCTCCTTCTCTGTGCAATGGAGCAGAGACCTAGCTGAACATAAGGAGAGGGAGGGGAAAGAGGTGGCTCAAACCACAGCTAATATGCTGTGCACTATGCATAGTCTGTAAATAGACGGCTGCTGCTCTCTCAGTGTGTATTAAACAACTGTATGTTATGAACAAATTAAATTATCATGAGAATTGCTACGTCCATTCAACTCTAGTCATTTTTACTGATAAATGGCAAGTTTGTTAACATTTGCAGAAGTCAGCGTGTCAGTGCGATTTTCCTCACTTGATAAACTTGTTTTTGTGCAGATCTCAATGGCTAGTTTTATCCATTGTAAAATCTTATATAGTTTTATCCATTGTTTATAGACAAATCATGGTAGATTATCTCTTCTTCACTATATTGTGTGTTAGTTTGTATGACTTTAATGATAATGCCCCATACACACGGTCGGATTTTCCAACGGAAAATGTGCAATCGGATCATGTTGTCGGAAAATCCGATCATGTGTGGGCTCCATCTGATTTTTTCCGTCGGATTTTGAGAGTTTGAGAGCAGGATCTAAAATTTTCCGACAACAAAAACTGATTGTTTAAATTCCAATCGTGTGTAGACAATTCCGACGGACAAAGTGCCACGCATGCTCAGAATAGACTAAGAGATGAAAGCTATTGGCTACTGGCCTCTGTATAGTCCCGTTGTACGTGTTATACGTCACAGCGTTCAGAACGATCAGATTTTCAACTTTGTGCGACCGTGTGTATGCAAGACAAGTTTGGGCCAACATCTGTCGAAAAAATCTGACGGATTTTGTTGTCGGAATGTCCGACCATGTGTATGGGGCATTAGCCTATATTCACAATATTGCTGTTGCATAATCATGCGTTTTTGTAGCCCCTTTTGTGTGTTTTTTACATGCGCTTTTGATGCATTTTTATACTTTATCTGTTCTTAGTAGGAAGAGGAGACTGGTTATTAAAATTAAATATGGCCAAAGCTTTTTTGGTCAAACTTCTCTTCTGGGTCACAGGAGTGCACTTACTTTTGCACTATAATGCCCCAAAATCACCCAACAGCAGGCTAAAGCCCACCGTCAAATTACATCACTGAGCCACTTCAGGGTCTGGAATGATCCCAACCAGTGGCGGCTCATGCAGTTAACCATGCGCTTGACCCCTAGTCTGCATGTAGGGTGCCAGACGCATGGATTCCAATGTTTTCTTCTTTTTTTTTAAGAACGTGATTAGAGCCTAAGGCTCTACCTGGCTTCAAAAAGGGTGAGCTCACCCAGTTGTGAGCCCACCCAGTCGTGTAACATTAGTGAATTAATATTTGCTAATGTCTTCCTGTTTCTCTGCCTGGCCAATCAGGATGCGGATCCTGAGACCCGATTGTCCACGAGTCCTAAGAACCGATAGGACTCTCAGCCTGATTGGCTGGGAGGAAAAGCGACCGCCAGGACTCAGGAGGAGAAGCCGCCAAAGCCACGACCTGGATGGGGTAAGTGCAGGGCTGGTGGGGGGCCTGGTGGGCGATGGGCGAGTGATGAGGTGATTGGGGGGGTGGTTGGTTGGCTGGCTAAGATGAGTGTGGCTGGCTGGCTGGGGGGCCACGGGCCGCCCCCCCCCAAGAAAATTGAGCACCATCCACCACTGATCCCAACTATACTGCCTGATTGACAGCTGACACTGGCTCTTAGCATGCGGCTGAGAGCTGGAGCCAGCTGTGCCTACTATTCTTCAGCCAGGCGCTCCACTTAGTGCTGGAGGGGCAGAGCGGAGATTAGTGACTGAGAAGATCGAGAACTGAGTAATCAATGGTCATTTGATTGCTCGGTGCTTGGTCTTAAGTCGGCCATAGACAGATCGAATATTCAGTTGGTTCAGCAGGAACCAGCTAAATTCCGATCCATCTATGGGCAGGCTGGTTGTACTGAAGTTAATCTATTGATCGACTTCAGTACAACCAGACTGTTTGTTTTTTTCCAAACAATCCTTGCCACTGGTTATAGCTGACAGCAGGGATCATTGTATTCTGATGGCAGGGGGGATTCCCCCATCAACATAGTTACTGTTTTCTTTCCTTTCACCATGTGATTTCCCTGCAGTTCCTGCACTCACACAAGCACTGCGATTTTAAATGCGTGCAGTGCGTGATTTAGAATGAATGGCAGCCCCGCGTCTTTTCTCACAGCAGAGCAATTTCACTGTGGGTGGTTTAGGGTATCGCCGCAATTTCCACACCCGCAGCCACAATCATAGGTGTGGACCTAGCCTAAAACACAAAACCCTGCCAAACACTCACTAAAAACATATATACGTGTGTTTTACATGCACATTGAAGTGTATGGGGCAAAATGAGGATATGCTGGACCAGTGGCGGCTGCTAAAGTTTTAGGATGGTGGGCGCCAGACCCCACCGTTCCTTTTTGACCCCTCACACTTTTCATAAGCCCCACCCTTTATAGAATCCACCCACTTGTCCCCTGTATTCTACTTGCTTCCACCCATAGTGTCAGGAGTATACAGCTCAGCATCACAGGACAGAGTATATACCTCAGCCTCACAGATTAGGGTATATAGCTCAGCATTACAGATAGGGTGTATATAGCCCAGCATAACAGATAGGTGTATATAGCCCAGCATAACAGATAGGTGTATATAGCCCAGCATAACAGATAGGTGTATATGCTTCACTGACAGAACCCCCCCCCCCCCCGACAGCACCCACTGAGGGGCTCGCAGTACTGACGGCACAACCGCCCCCCCCTCGAGGTCCCCGGAATGGGGCTCGCTCCACTGACAGCACCCCAACCCCCCCCCCCCCACAGCACGGGGCTCACAGCACTGATGGCGCCGCCCCCACCCCCCCTCAGAGCTCCCTCCGCTCACAGCACCTCTTACCGGGCTGTGGAAAGGATTGTCCTTTGTCTCCACTCACAGTGTGGTCAGCAGCAGACACATCCTCATGCTTCGTCTGCTTGCCAAAGCGCCGCTAGGCATCCAATAGAATCGCCTGGCGCTTTAGACAATCGGGAAACAGGTCTCACTGACCTGCCTCCTGATTTGCGGGGAGGCACTGTAGTGTGAAAATAGCGAAAATACATTCACTATGGTCACATAATTGGGTGGGATCAGGGCGCAGAGCTTTTTTGAAGCCTATTAGAGCCTCGGGCTCTAATCAGGTGCTTCAAAAGAAAAACACCCCCACCATAGGAATCCATGCACCCAGCATCCTGAAAGGTGCGGGGTGCACGGATAGGGGTGGCAGCAGGGATGGGGGGTGGTGCCCTGCACTCCCAATGGATGGGCCGCCACTGTACTGGTCCAAAAAAAGCACCAGTACCTTTTCAAAAAACACCATGTACCATGATGCATTGATGTGAGCAAACACCATAGAGAATAATGCGATTTCTATTGTCATGAATTGCAGCATGATGGCAGAGACAGCAGAAATTGCAGTAGTGTGAACGAGGCCTTACTCAATGCTATTTCCCGAAACGTATAATGATAAAATTTGGACAGTTTTTTGTTTTTATTGACAATCCCAAATGTGACATAAAGTAATACTATTTCCACTGTATACTATACATTAATGCTGATATCTGGTAAAATGAAAAATCATAATTAAAAGCTCACTTTTTCCTCGGAGGAACAGAAAAGCAGTTATACTGTACTTGTCTCTTCTGCAAACTTCTTTCCAGCTGTACCACCAGTACCCTGAAGCTTTTTTTCTATGCCACTCCTTTGGGCAGAGGCATGCTGAAGTTATCAAATAAAATGCAAGGCCCACCTAAAGTGTTGGAGAGAGGAGAGGTGGGGGTAAGTAGAGTATACATTACAATATAGCTACTTTTAGACTCGTAAAAAATATGATTTACGGCTGAACAAGAAAAAACGTATATATACATGAATCCCGAAGAGGGGTGGGAGCTCTGTATCCTGTGATGTACTCCCAAGAAAAGGATTTTACAGGTAAGCTGTATTTTAAAAAAAACAATTTTCTTGTTCATACATCACAGGACTCAGAGCTCTAGCAATTACTTAGTTGGATGTCCCAGAGCAATGGCCAAATTGAGGGGAGGGAGACACAGATCAAAAACCAGACCGCCATCGGACGTGAGGACCTATACTTCTGCCTGCAGCACACTGCGCCCGAGTGCAGTATCCTCATGCCTTTTCACATCCATCCAAAAGAATTTGATGAATGTATGGATGGAAGACCAAGTTGCAGCCTTGCAGATCTGAACCAAGGAGGCCTGATGAAGCACTGCCCATGAAGCACTTACTGCTCTAAATAAGTGTGCTCTCAAATCATCTTGAAACCATAAGCCTGAACAGTATCCTTTGAAAAAAAGAAATATTGATAAGGCCGAGAACTGACCCTTGATGTGCTCAAGACCAGTTTCATTTCTACCCCTAACTGTAAAAAGGCAAAAGGCGAGACTTCTGCCACTGGCATACCTTTGAGGATGCCAACCCCTGGATTCACGCCAGGAAACATACACCTTCCAGACTCTGTGATAGATGAGTCTGGCATCCTGGACTTTTTAAAAACAGCCACCTCATGCCTGTGCCTGTGCCTGTGCCTGTGCACTGATGTGCCATGCACGCCGCACGTGCATGAAACTAGCAACCACGTCCCCCTCCTTCCCCACCAAATCCACCGTAAAAACGTGCCCCCCTGCACGCGTGTAAAGGACCATCGTGGTGGCGGCCAGGGGTAAGGGGGGAGAAAAGAGACGACTGGAAGACTACGTGGGACCCTCTAGACTTTGTGGGATCCCCTTTCAGATCATGTGGCAGAGCCTGCAGCGGAGGTGAGCAGCTTCACAGACCGACTTCACTGAGCGTGTATCCTGGAAGGCATGTCTCTTACTCCCTCTAGTGGTGGAAACAGGTAAGACATGCAAACTACTCAGAAGATAATCCATAAGGTGTATACTTAGGATTGTCTTCGCTTACCTTATCCCCGCCGCAGGACTGCTGAGAACAGACAGATCCAACCTTCACCCATCACGACGGGGAACGTTGTGCCAACCTTCAGGGTTCTTGGTTCCTACTTACAGGATCCTCTTCCCTGGACCTGTAGAAGACTCTGCAACTTTCAATTTGTGCCCCAAAGTGCTAGATCCCAGAGCCCAGACCTCAAAGAGAGACATTACAGGCAAAACCTTGTTTCTTCTTTCACGAGGCCCAGGTACCACCCATCTTTATTGGCCCGAGGCATGGATCCGGTTGTATAGCTCCTAAGCCATCGCAGAGAACATCAAACAGAGGTTTCTTCTTAGCACATCTTTAACATGACCAACCACCTTAGACACTGGCAAAAAAACTGAGGTACACTCCATATGGGAGGGGTTATATAGGGGAGGAACTCGCATTGTAATTGTGACATCAATGGACACTAGCTAACCCTATTACACTGACCTAAAGGGTTTGCCAGTGTCCAATCACCTGATGGTGACTATCTAACCCACTAAATAATTGATAGAGCTCTGTGTCCCGTGATGTATGAACAAGAAATAGACTTTTATATTGAGGCTGGTTTCACACCTATGCAACATATGTGTTTTCCTGAATATTTGTATTGCCTTTGACAGATGCCTTGTGATGTATTGATGTGTGCTGCCATTCCCTTCAAAAGTCCCTATAACATCTGGACAGATTCAATTATAGGCATGAACTTTTTTTTCCACCACATATCAACGAACAGAACTGATGGGATCTAGCGCCATTGAAAACAATGGCAAACTTGTGTACATGCATTAACTTGTAACCCTGGTCATACACAATACAATCTTATGGAACAATCTCTGTAAAATCTCCTTTAAATGTAATAAGTATGGGAGGGTCTACCTAAACAGTTCATTCAATTTGCAGCCAATCGGGCAGGTCTTTGCTTTGCATAGTTGTTAGTAGATGTGTAGGAATGCCAGATGTGTGTGTTCTAAGAGGTGTAGTTAAATATTTACATTGTTTATTGTTATAATTGTATTGGCCTCTACATGCTCATCAGAAGCCTAAACAGCCCCCAGATCAGTAGTACAATAATCCTAAAATCTAAAATATTAAGATCTGCAGCATATGACGCACTTGCCAAATTTCCTAAAAAGTTTAAAGATACCTTTGTTATACAGAGAAAAAAGCAGTGCCCAGAAACATCGGTGTGTGGTAATGGGCAAACTATGATGCATTGCAGATCACCTGCCTAACGTTCTCCCTGAAGAAGATACGGAAATCCCTGTATTGACATGTGTTGGGGAGGGGACAGGACGGCACGTTAGGCAGGTGATCAGGAGGAACTACATACCATCCCGATATCAGTCCAGTATTTTACCCGTTATTCGCTTGATGCAGAGTGGTGCACTAGCGCTCCTGATCTGTGTGAGTACCCCAGATGGGGGGTTTTGCTTTGATTTAATAAATCATTTAACTCTATTACACTATCAAGTTTTTATTTACTACTTACCGAGGTATTACACTGAGGAGTCCAGGATTCCGGTATAGCTGCAGGAGCCCAGAGGTGGTTCACAGGCGTGTACTGAGCATTTAATACCTAAGGAGAGCACCAGAGTGAGGAACACCACGGCATGCTTTGGATCACCTATCAGTTTCAGAATCGGACTTTAACCACTTGCTTACTGGGCACTTAAACCCCCCTCAGTCCCAGAGCAATTTTCAGCTTTCAGCGCTGATGCACTTTGAATGACAATTGCGCGGGCATACAACACTGTACCCAAATGAAATTTTTATCATTTTTTTCCCACAAATAGAGCTTTCTTTTGGTGGTATTTAATTACAGCTCGAAGTTTTATTTTTTGCTAAACAAACAAAAAAAAGATGCAAAAAAAAAATCATGTTTAAAAGTTTGTTATAAAATTTTGCAAACGGGTCATTTTTCTCCTTCATTGAAGTGCGCTGATGAAGCGGCACTGATAGGCTGCACTGGTGGGCACTGATGGGCTGCATTGGTGGGCACTGATAGGCTGCATTGGTGGGCACTGATAGGCTGCACTGGTGGGCACTGATAGGCATAGTTAAGGCGGCACAAATAGGCACAGATAAGGCAGCACCGATGGGCACAGATAAGGCAGCACTGATGGGCAAAGATGGGCACATAAGATGGCACGGATGGGTGGCACGGATGGGTGGCACGGATGGGTGGCACGGATGGGTGGCACGGATGGGCACTGATAGGTACCACTGATAGATGGGACTGATGGGCACTGATAGGTGGCACTGATAGGTGGCACTGCTGGGCACTGATGGGTGGCACTGCTGGGCACTGGTAGATGACACTGATGGGCACGGATATGTGGCACGGGTGCAGCACCTTTGTTAAGGCAGATTGTGGGCACTGCTGGGTGGCACTGTGGGCACTGCTGGGTGGCACTGTGGGCACTGCTGGGTGGCACTGACGGGGGGCACTTACTTTTTTTATTGTTGCACTGGCAGGGGGCAGGTGGGCACTGACAGGGTTGCAGGTGGGCACTAGCAGTGCTGGCCATGATCGGGACTGATGTCCCGATCACGGCCGCCGGTGATCGGCTTTTTTTTTTTCTCCTCGCGCTGACAGCGCGAGGAGGAATAATAGCCGATTACCGGCTCCGTTATATCACATGATCAGCTGTATTTGGCTGACAGCTGATCACGTGATAAGGGGTCGGGATCGACCCCTTGCACGGATCGGTGATCAGGCGAGTCTCGTAGACTCGCCGATCACAGAGCGCGCCGCGCGCGCCCCTCAGGGGGCGCGCAGGCCGCTCGTGCACGGGACTACGTCAATAGACGTAGTCCCGGAAAAGGAGATCCGCGCTGTAGCCGTCAATTGACTATAGCGCGGATCTCAAGTGGTTAAAGCGGGATTGTACTGCGGAAAAAAATATTAAAAGCCAGCAGCTACAAATACTACAGCTGCTGACTTTTAATAAATGGACACTCACCTGTCCCGGGGTCCAGCGATGCCGGCAGCCGAGGCCGATCGATCGCTTGGCTCTCGGCTGCTGCCGCCACCATTCTAGGTGAGGGAATCAGGAAGTGAAGCGAATCAGCTTCACTTCCCGGTTCCGTACTGCGCATGCGCGAGTCGCGCAGCGCAATAGGAATTGTCCGCGCTGTCTCTGGGACCCGTGTGTGTCCCAGCAGACAGCGCGGCAGGACAGGAAATAGCATAGACTCCCACGGGTGATTTAGGGTGGAACCCCGCTTTTTTAAGCACACTTAAATAGATTGAGCAGGATGTCACGCATATGTACAGGAGCACTTTTGATTCAGTAGTGGGGTCATTGTTGATCGATACATGATCATTTGTACACAGTCAGCACTTGTATGCACACAAGCACTTTTTCATCACTTTTGTTCATCATTTTTCTTTTCTTTTTCATTTACCTTATAGTTTATTTATTTTATATATTGTACACTAGTATGACTTTTTGCAGTCAATAGAGACAAATTGATTTACCACTGTAAGACATTCACATACAGTGCCTTGTAAAAGTATTCGGCCCCCTTTAACTTTTCAACCTTTTGCCAGATTTCAGGCTTCAAACATAAAGATATAACATTTTTTTTTTTTGTGAAGAATCACCAAGTGGGACACAATTGTGAAGTGGAACGAAATCTATTGGATTTTTGATACTTTTTTAACTAATAAAAAAATGAAAAGTGGGGCATGCAAAATTATTTGGCCCCCTTGCGTTAATACTTTGTAGAGCCACCTTTTGCTGCGATTACAGCTGCAAGTCGCTTGGGGTATGTCTCTATCAGTTTTGAACATCGAGAGACTGAAATTCTTGCCCATTCTTCCTTGCAAAACAGCTCGAGCTCAGTGAGGTTGGATGGAGAGCGTTTGTGAACAGCAGTTTTCAGCTCTTTCCACAGATTCTCGACTGGATTCAGGTCTGGACTTTGACTTGGCCATCCTAACACCTGGATACGTTTATTTGTGAACCATTCCTTTGTAGATTTTGCTGTATGTTTGGGATCATTGTCTTGTTGGAAGATAAATCTCCGTTCCAGTTTCAGGTCTTTTGCAGACTCCAACAGGTTTTCATCCAGAATGGTCCTGTATTTGGCTGCATCCATCTTCCCCTCAATTTTAACCATCTTCCCTGTCCCTGCTGAAGAAAAGCAGGCCCAAACCATGATGCTGCCACCACCATGTTTGACAGTGGGGATGGTGTGTTGAGGGTGATGAGCTGTGTTGCTTTTACGCCAAACATATCATTTTGCATTGTGGGCAAAAAGTTCGATTTTGGTTTCATCTGATCAGAGCACCTTCTTCCACATGTTTGGTGTGTCTCCCAGGTGGCTTGTGGCAAACTTTAGACAAGACTTTTTATGGATATCTTTGAGAAATGGCTTTCTTCTTGTCTTCTTTCTTCTTGTCACTCTTCCATAAAGGCCAGATTTGTGCAGTGTACAACTGATTGATGTCCTATGGACAGACTCTCCAACCTCAGCTGTAGTTCTCTGCAGTTCATCCAGAGTGATCATGGGCCTCTTGGCTACATCTCTGATCAGTCTTCTCCTTGTCTGAGCTGAAAGTTTAGAGGGACGGCCAGGTCTTGGTAGATTTGTAGTGGTCTGATACTCCTTCCATTTCAAAATGATCGCTTGCACAGTGCTCCTTGGGATGTTTAAAGCTTGGGAAATCTTTTTGTATCCAAATCCAGCTTTAAACTTCTCCACAACAGTATTACGGACCTGTCTGGTGTGTTCCTTGGTCTTCATGATGCTCTCTGCGCTTTCAACAGAACCCTGAGACTATCACAGAGCAGGTGCATTTCTACAGAGACTTGATTACACACAGGTGGATTCTATTTATCACCATCAGTCATTTAGGATAACTTTGGATCATTCAGAGATCCTCGCTGAACTTCTGGAGTGAGTTTGCTGCACTGAAAGTAAAGGGGCCTAATAATTTTGCACGCACCACTTTTCAGTTTTTTATTTGCTAAAAAAGTTTAAAATATCCAATAGATTTCGTTCCACTTCACAATTGTGTCCCACTTGTTGGTGATTCTTCCCAAAAAATAAAAATTTTATATCTTTATGTTTGAAGCCTGAAATGTGGCAAAAGGTTGAAAAGTTCAAGGGGGCCGAATACTTTCGCAAGGCACTGTATACCTGTATGCACTTTGTTTTTCACATTGGTATTGCGTGTGGTCTAGTTCAGAAGTGCAGCCTATATATTTAATTTATCAGCTTTTACCTGTTCTCAGTCACGGCCTGTTTGGCTGAGTCAGAGGACCGTAACCTGAGCCGAACACCCCCCAGTTTTGTTCGCATCAGAACTTTCGAACGGACCGCAAATTCATACGAACTTTAGAACCCCATTGAAGTCTATGGGACTCGAACTTTCGAAATAAAAAGTGCTAATTTTGATGGCTAATATGCAAGATACTGTCCTAAAAAGGGTTTGGGGACCTGGCTCCTGCCCCAGGGGACATGGGTTAATGCCTAAAATGTTTTTAAAAATGGCCGTTTTGGCGGGAGCACTGATTTTAATGACGATTAAAATGAAAAAAAAAAGTGAAATATTCCTTTAAATATCGTGCCTGGGGGTGTCTATAGTATGCCTATGAAGTGCCACGTGTTTCCCGTGTTTAGAACAGTCCCTGCACAAAATTACATTTAACGGAAAAAAAGTAATTTAAAACTGCTTGCGTTTTTAATGTAATATCTGGTTCCGACAATATGAATGAAAATCATTGAGAAAAATGGCATGGGTAGCCCCGCTGCCCATTACCAGCCCCTTTGGGTCTTGTACAGATATTAAGGGGAACCCCGTACCCATATTAAAAAAAGGAAAGATGTGGGGCCCCCAGGCCCTATATAATCAGAACAGCAGTATACAGGCGGTGCAAACAAGACAGGGACTGTGTAGGTTTGTTGTGTTAAGTAGAATCTGTTTATAATTTTGAACTGGTACATTTTTAAAGTGTAGCTCCAGTCAAAAAATATATTTTTAAGCTGTTTGGAAAACATAGGGAAGGGTTATCACCCCTGTATAATTTGTTTTGCCGTCCGTCTTTTTTCATCTCACTTCCTGTTGTCTCCTTCCGTTTGCAAGTAGGAGACGTTTGTAAGTTGAATGTTTGAAAGTAGGGGCCTGCCCTATATGCTCTGCAGAAATGGCGGAACAAGGTGTTGGTGTTGCCACAACATTGTAAGCCCTCAAAGTGACTCTTGGTGGGCGCTGGAGCGCCCTGCTGTGAACGATTATATCAAGAATTGTAATTACATGCCATTGTTGTACAGTGGTAGAAAAATTGGGCCTTTGGTGGTTGTGGTGCTGGTTCCACAACACTATAAGTCCTCACAGTTACTCTCGGTGGGCACAGGAACGGGCTCTACTGTGAAATATTATATCAAGAATTGTAATTACATGCCCCTGTTCAACAGGGGCTGAAAAATTGGGCCTTAGACACTGGTGCTGGTGCCACAACACTGCAACCTCTCACATATACTCTAGCTGTAGTGCAGGAATGAGCCCTGCTGCAAAGCATTGCATGAAAATTTGTAATTAAACGCCCCTGTTAAACAGGGGCTGAAAAATTGGGCTGTGGCACTGGTGCTGGTGCCATGACACTGCAACCTCTCCCATATACTCTAGTTGTAGTGCAGGAATGAGCCCTGCTGCAAAGCATTGCATCAAAAATTGTAATTAAATGCCCCTGTTAAACAGGGGCTGAAAAATTGGGCTGTGGCACTGGTGCTAAGACACTGCAACCTCTCCCATATACTCTAGTTGTAGTGCAGGAATGAGCCCTGCTGCAAAGCATTGCATCAAAAATTGTAATTAAACGCCCCTGTTAAACAGGGGTTGAAAAATTGGGCCTTAGGCACTGGTGGCGGTGCCACAACACTGCAACCTCTCCCATATACATTAATAAAATATTTAACTATGCTTCAAACTAGCAAACATTTATCAGGGTCATCAATAAAGTGCAAAAGTGCAGATGAAATAATATCCTGAATTAAATGGCATATATGTTAAAAGAGACATAATAATTTTTCTACTGTGCAAAAAACTAATAAATATAAAATATATATCAAACGTGCAATACTGCAAAAAAAATAAAAATATGATATAAAGTGTAACTGCAAGTGATTCTAAAACTGTGCAACATACACAAAGAGTGAATAGTTCATAAAGTGACTTGTTTTGACAAAGAAAAAATTAAGTAAATGAAAAATGGATAATTAAAGCGGGAGTCCACCGGGACTCCGCGTTTTTTTTTTTTTTTAAAAGCCAGCAGCTACAAATACTGCAGCTGCTGACTTTTAAAATAGTGACACTTACCTGTCCAGCGCGCCCGCGATGTCGGCACCCGAAGCCGATCTCTAGATCGTCTGTAAGGTGCTGCCGCCGCCATCTTGGGTATGGGAATCAGGAAAGGGAGCCTTTCGGCTTCATTTCCCGGTTCCCTACTGCGCATGCACGAATCGCGCTGCGCAATAAGGACGGTCCCCGCTGCCTCTGGGATCTGTGTGTTTCCCAGCAGGCAGCGGGGCACTTGCGGAAAGGGACGGGCACTTGCGGAAAGGGGTGTAATCTACGCCCCTTTCCGCAGAGAGCTATCCCGGAAGTGGGTGCAGAATACCTGTACTGTACAGGTATCTGCACCCCCCTCCCCCCTGAAAGGTGCCAATTGTGGCGCCGGAGGGGGGGAGGGTTCCGATGAGCGGAGGTCCACTTTAGGGTGGACCTCCGCTTTAAATAAAAAATGCTTTTAACAAACTAAGTGTAACAAGTTTTTAGTGCAATATTGGACGTTATTCCTTGGTCCAATGTGCAATAGTAGTGCAGGTGTGCAAGTGTTTCACTGGAACACTGTGTGCTGCTATCTTGACATTTTGGTGATACTGTGCCTTTAAGTGCAAAAAAGGTAGATCTTCAGTGTCACTGACACCCGTGGTTATAATGAATGATTACCTTACTGCTGTAAGGTAAACAGCATGTAGCAGGATATTTATGGGGGGAAGGGGTCCCTTCAGATCGATCCTTTCCTAGGCGTTCGTACACTATATGAAGTGAAGCCAGGGGGGGAGGTCGGGATGGTCCTTTCCTTTTTTCCTTTCTTTCCACTGGGCGTTTAGATGTCTCGGATCGCTCAAATCATTAAGGTGAATGCAAAGCCTGTTTGCAGCGCTGAAAAAGATCCATGGTGCTCAGTACAGTACAGACATGTGGGTGATCCAAGACTGATTCATCTTTATGAAGGTCAGTCGATCAACCGAGTCGGTGGACAGGCGCACCCTGTGATCGGTAACAAAGCCACCAGCAGCACTGAAGGTGCGTTCCGAAAGAACGCTGGATGCAGGACAGGCCAGTAGCTCAATTGCATACTGTGCAAGCTCTGGCCAGTGATCCATCCTCAAGACCCAGTAAGCCAGAGGATTTTTGGTGGGAAAGGTGTCCAAGTCTGACCTTGCCCCTAGGTATTCCTGCACCATGTAAATCAGACGCTGCCGATGGTTGCTGGAACCGATCATACCTTGGGGCTGCGGACTAAAAAATTGTCTGAACGCATCGGTCAGACGGCCACCTTGTCCACCGCTCCTTCTGACCGATGCCGCAGCAACACATTGTCCAGGACCAGGAGTTTGTAACCTCCCAGTCTTTGGGAACGCGTTGCACAGACCTTTCTGCAAGGCCTCCCGGAGATGTCTCATCATCTGATCCCTCTGCGATGGCAAGATAAGGTCGGCAACCTTACCCTTTTACCGTGGATCAAGAAGAGTGGCCAGCTAGTAATTGTTCCGAAGAATACGAGGATCCTTCCGCAGGCTTTGCAGGATCAGGGAGGCCATGCAGCGTAGGTTAGCTGAGGCATTCGGTCCGGAGTTCTCTGGGTCACTAAGGACAACATGATCCACAGCTACCTCCTCACAGCCACGTACAAGTCCACGGGTTTCTTGGGACTGTAAATCATCCCTACAAGACTGCTGCTGCTGCTGATGCTGAGTGCCACCACCTCCATGCTGACACAATCATCCTCCTCCTCCTCTTCCTGTGTGATGGGTGGGACAGCAGGAACACTGTCTGGATAAAGGGGGCCTTGAGAGGCAAGGAAGTCCTCCCCTTCCTGCCTCTGTTCTGCCTCAAGTGCCCTGTCCATTATTCCATGCAGTGTATGCTCCAACAGGTGGACAAGAGGTACAGTGTCACTGATGCATGCACTGTCACTGCTCACCATCCTTGTGGCCTCCTCAAACGGTGACAGGACAGTGCATGCATCCCTGATCATGCCCCACTGGCGTGGTGAGAAAAAAACAGAGCTCCCCTGACCCTGTCTTGGTGCCGTAGTCGCACAGGTACTCATTGATGGCCCTCTGCTGCGTTTGCAGCCAACGTTGCGTTCCACCTGGTGGGCATGTCACATATAAGGCGGTTCTTGGGCAGGTTCAACTCCTTTTGGAGCTCACCCAGCCGAGAACAGGCATTAAATGATCGGCGGAAATGCACACAGCCTTTCCTGGCCTGCTTCAGGGCATCCTGTAAGAACCACTGCACCACCAGATTAAGGACGTGAGCCACACAGGGCACATGGGTCAGTTGTCCCTGTCGGAGGGTGGAGAGGAGGTTGGTGCCATTGTCGCAAACCACCATTCCTGGCTTAAGCTGGCGTGGCATCAACCACCTCTCAGCCTGCCCCTGCAGAGCTGACAAAATATCTGCCCCAGTGTGGCTCCTGTCCCCCAAACAAGCCAGCGCAAGCACGGCATGGCATAGTTTTGCCTGCGTACTTGCGTAGCCCCTTGAATGCTTACGGAGCACCGCTGGTTCTGAGGACAGAGCACTGGAAGAGGCCATGGAGGAAGAAGAAGAGGAGGGGTGGAGGAGAGAGGTGTGTCACAACCAGTAGTAGCATTTTGGAGGCGTGGTGGCAGAACAACCTCCAACACTAATGCACCTTGTCCTGCATCCTTCCCAGCTGCCAGAAGAGTGACCCAATGGGCCGTGAAAGACAGGTAACGTCCCTGTCCATGCATGCTGGACCATGAGTCAGCGGTAATATGCACCTTACCGCTGACCACCCTGTCCAGCGAGGCAAGGACATTGCCTTCCACATGCCGGTAGAAAGCCTTCTGTGAGAAAAAGTGGCGTTTGGGGACCTGCCACTGAGGAACCGCACATTGTACAAACTCACGGAAGGGGGTGAGTCTACCAACTGAAAAGGCAGCAGTTGAAGTGCTAGCAATTTAGCCAAGCTAGCATTCAACCATTGGGCATGTGGATGGCTGGGAGTGAACTTCTTTTGACGGTCCAGCAGCTGGGGCAGGGAAATTTGCCTGCTATAATCAGACGTGGGTGTACTGCTAGCAGAGTGCTCGGAAGCACTTGGCTGTGACACACCTAATTCTACACCTTCATTCCTCTCAGAGCAGGTTTCAGAGAGGACTGAAGGTCTAGTGGGGTTGGAGATCCCAGCTGATGAGGAACAAGGAGAGGTCCGCTTTGTTCTTTGGTGTGGGTCTTTGAGGTACACTTGCCAACGAGCTGCATAGCAGGTCAACATATGTCTGGTCAAGCATGTGGTGCCCAAGCGGCTGATGTTTTGGCCACGCGAGATACGCTTGAGACATATGTTGCAAATAGCAACGGTGCGATCTGATGCACTCGTCTCAAAAAAGGCCCACACCAAAGAACTTATAGAATAACGCGCAGGGGCAGCGCCCTGCACAGGCAGAGCTCTGCGGTGTGATTCAGTCAGTGTGCTGCCCCTAAGATGGCCCCCGGAGGGCATCCTGCCTCGTTGGACATGTGCCTCCTCCTCCTCCTCTCTTCTACCAGGCACCCACGTGGAGTCAGTGCCCTCATCATCCCATCCCTCTTCATCGCTGGAGCAAACCTGGCAGTATGCTGCAGCTTGTGAAACATGACTGCCAGATTGCTGTCCTTCTTGAGCATCTCCTCTCTCTGCGCTCATGCTACTGCCTTCCTCTAGCTGAGTATCATCATCAAAGTCTACAAAACACTGGGCATCCTCCCGGAGCATGTACCCAACACTGTGCTCAAAGAGTTCAGGGGACTCCTAAGGAGGACGTGGTGGGTCTAGGGAAGGAGTCACTGATGATGACATTGAGACGAGGGAAGACGATGCATTGGCAGCTGCTTTCCTAGTACCCTGAGCCTGGGTGAGAGAGGATGAGGAGGACGAAGAGGGCTTGGTTATCCACTCTACCAAGTCTTCGGCATGATGCGGCTCAACACGTCCAGCTGCAAAAAAGAAGGACAAGCATGTCCCATGGCCACGTGCTGATGATGACAATGCACCGCGTCCATGACCAGCACTGTTGTCTATAGACACAGAGCCTGCTTGCCCTCTTTTATCGGCTCGCGCCTGTCTGCCTCTCCTTGTTGGCCTTCCAGACATGGTAATGGCCTGAAAGGAGATGGGAAAACCAGCAATTGGGTAGTGTATATTGTGCTGGAGGCCCCCACTAACTCCTGCAGATGCCTTTATTATAGAACAGGAATTAAAGGGTAGATACTGGTGTATACCAACTAACTCCTGCAGATGGCAGATGGCTCAATTAGAGAAGAGCTATATAGTTGGATAATGGTGTATACTGCGGTCAGGGCACACAGACAACACCCACAATCTCCTACAGCTGACTGAAAGCTCTATTAAAGAAGAGCAAGATACAGTGGTGTTAAAAAGTGTTTGCCCCCTTCCTCATTTCCTGTTCCTTTGCATGTTTGTCACACTTAAGTGTTTCGGAACATCAAATCAATTTAAACAATAGTCAAGGACAACACAAGTAAACACAAAATGCAATTTGTAAATGAAGGTGTTTATTATTATAGGTGAAAAAAAATCCAAACCATCATGGCCCTGTGTGAAAAAGTGATTGCCCCCCTTGTTAAAACATACTATAACTGTGGTTGTCCACACCTGAGTTCATTTTCTCTAGCCACACCCAGGCCTGATTATTGCCACACCTGTTCACAATCAAGGCATCACTTAAATAGGAGCTGCTTGACACAGTAAGGTCCACCAGAAGATCCTTAAAAGCTACACATCATGCCGAGACCCAAAGAAATTCAGGAACAATTGAGAAAGAAAGTAATTGAGATCTATCAGTCTGGAAAGGGTTATAAAGCCATTTCCAAAGCTTTGGGAATCCAGCGAACCACAGTGAGAGCCATTATCCACAAATGGTGAAGACATGGAACAGTGGTGAACCTTCCCAGGAGTGGCTGGCCGCCCAAAATTACCCCAAGAGTGCAACGACGACTCATCCAAGAGGTCACAAAACACCCCACAACAACGTCCAAGGAACTGCAGGCTCACTTGCTTAAGGTCAGCGTTCATGCCTCCACCATCAGGAAAAGACTGGGCAAAAATGGCCTGCATGGCAGAGTTCCAAGGAGAAAACCACTGCTGAGCAAAAAGAACATCAAAGCTCGTCTCAATTTCTCCACAACACATCTTGATGATCCCCAAGACTTTTGGGACAACATTCTGTGGACCGATGAGACAAAAGTGGAACTCTTTGGAAGGTGTGTGTCCAAGTATATCTGGCGTAGAAGGAACACTGCATTTCATAAAAAGAACATTATACCAACAGTAAAATATGGTGGTGGTAGTGTGATGGTCTGGGGCTGTTTTGCTGCTTCAGGACCTGGAAGACTTGCCGTGATAAAAGGAACTATGAATTCTGCTGTCTACCAAGAGATCCTGAAGGAGAATGTCCGACCATCTGTTCGTGTACTCAAGCTGAAACGAACTTGGGTTCTGCAGCAGGACAATGATCCTAAACACACCAGCAAGTCCACCACCGAATGGCTGAAGAAAAACAAAATGAAGACTTTGGGGTGGCCTAGCCAAAGTCCTGACCTGAATCCTATTGAGATGTTGTGGTATGACCTTAAAAAGGCCGTTCATGCTCGAAAACCCTCTGATGTAACTGAATTAGGACAATTCTGCAAAGATGAGTGGGCCAAAATTCCTCCAGGACGCTGTAAAAGCCTCATTGCACGTTATCGCAAACGCTTGGTTGCAGTTGTTGCTGCTAAGGGTGGCCCAACCAGTTATTAGGTTTAGGGGGCAATCACTTTTTCACACAGGGCCATGATGGTTTGGATTTTTTTTCACCTTTAATAATAAACACCTTCATTTACAAATTGCATTTTGTGTTTACTTGTGTTGTCCTTGACTATTGTTTAAATTGGTTTGATGTTCCGAAACACTTAAGTGTGACAAACATGCAAAGGAACAGGAAATGAGGATATATATCAATATAGCTAGCTATATAGGTGGATATAATGGTGTATAGTGTGTATAGTGCGGTCAGGGCATGCAGACAACACGCACAATCTCCTACAACTGACTGCAAGCTCTATTACAGAAGAGCAGTATAGCTAGCTATATAGGTGGATATAATGGTGTATAGTGCGCTCAGGGCATGCAGACAACACGCACAATCTCCTACTACTGACTGCAAGCTCTATTACAGAAGAGCAATATAGCTAGCTATATAGGTGGATATAATGGTGTATAGTGCGGTCAGGGCACGCAGACAACACGCACAATCTCCTACAAGTGACTGCAAGCTCTATTAGAGAAGAGCAATATAGCTAGCTATATAGGTGGATATAATGGTGTATAGTGCGCTCAAGGCACGCAGACAACACGCACAATCTCCTACAACTGACTGCAAGCTCTATTACAGAAGAGCAATATAGCTAGCTATATAGGTGGATATAATGGTGTATACTGCGCTCAGGGCACGCAGACAACACCCACAAACTCCTGCAGATTGCTAAAAGCTCAATTACAGAAGAGCAAGAATGCTAAATCAGCCGATAATGAACGGTGTATACTGTGTTGAAGGTACACAGAGAACACCCACTAACTCCTACAGACGCCAACACACTACACAAGGCCGCCGCGTGTACTACACAGCCTGAGCTATGATTGGTCACAGGCATCCTGCCTGTGGCCAATCATGGCTCTCCTCGCTGTGATTGGCCAAGCATGCAGGGTCACAGTGCATGCTTGGCCAATATTGAGCCAGCAATGCACTGCGATGGCGCAGTGCATTATGGGCCGTGAGTGCCACACGAATTTGGCGCGAACGGCCCATAACGTTCGGTATTCGCCCCAACGTGCGAACAGCCGATGTTCGAGTCGTACGTATGTTCGACTCAAACATCAAGCTCATCCCTAGTTTTCACCATAACAAAGCTTTCTTTTGCTTTCCCACACTAGTGGAGGCAGAAGGGAAAAGTGCTGTGTGCCCCCATTCTGCAGAGGATCAGGTAGCAGAACGCCAATACTATGTGCAGCGGCGGTCAGCTGAATGTAATGGCTGTATGAAAAGCAGCTGCCCACCCTCAGTCCCTGTCTGCTGGCACATGCTTGAGCATAAAGAGGGAAGGAGGGAAAAGTGCTACACACCCCAATTCTGCAGAGGATGGGCACACCATTATAACTGAGCAATGAGCAGGTGAATGCATCAGCAGGTCGACCATCATTGCAGGCTTTGAAAAGCCCCTGACTGGCCAACTCCTCGGGGCTTTGTCTGCTGGAGCACACTCAACCATAAAGAGGGAGGCAGGATGGAGAAGTGCTGCGCACCCCCATTCTGTGGTGGATGAGGAAGTGGCAGGCTTTTGTAACTGTGCGCAGTGGCAGCCAGCTAAATGTGTCACTGTTTGTAAATCTCCCAACTGACCTCTTGCTCCGTGTCTGCTGGTGCACGCTGAAGCATAGAGAGGAAGGCAGAATAGAAAAGTGCTGTGCACCCCTATATTGTGGAGGATGGGGTAGAGGAATGCCATTATAAATGCTGAATGCATTGGCTGGGCGACCACCATAGCGCATCTTGAAAGGCCGCCTTGCACAGGTTCAAGTACCAACAGGGAGGCAGGAGGGAAATGTGCTGTGCACCTCATTCTGTGTAGGATGGGGCAGCAGCAGCCACCTGAATGTATTGGCTGGGTTTTATCCCGAGTTTTGAAAAGCCCCCAACCAACCATGCAGGTGCTGTCTGCTGGAGCACACTCAAGCATAATGAGGGAGGCAGGGAAGAATAGTGCTGCATGCCTCCATTCTTCAGAGGATGGGTAGCTTTGTGCCATTATAACTGTGCACAGCAGCTGCCAGTTGATTATAACAGCTGAGCAACCACCAGTTGGGGCTTTGAGCCCTTGACCTACCTCTCAGTGTCAGATTTTCACATACCTGAGCGCTGAGCCCAATGGAGCAGAGGAAAGCCTCCCTTACGTATCTGACTCAAGGCCCCTGGTAGTATGAACAGGAGGCACGGGAGTGCAGAGTGGTATGAAAGCCTGGCGGGTAGTAGCAGAAGAGAAGGCTCTGGATCCAGGTGCAGAAGAGTCGTGACCACTGGACAGCAGACAGGTAGGCAGGTACACTGCCAGAAGATGCTGAGCAGGAGCAGAGCAGGCAGGGTTGGCAACAGGCCCGCAACGAGGTACAGAGGAGCAGACAAGTTCAGAGTCAAAGGCAGGCTGAGGTCAGGTGCAGGCAGAAGACAAAGGATAATCCAAAGGGCAAGCTGGGTAGTTAGGAGATCAAATGTTCAAACAGATAACAGGAGCGGGGTCACAGGAAGCTGAAGATCAGACAACACCGATCCAAAGTTCACTGTCAGTTTAAATAGACTAATTGGCGTCAAGCGCCGTGCAACAATGCGCATACCCACGCATGCACGCACACAGTAGCGCACACACCAGAGCCAGCGTGCACAGGCGCACACCCAGCTGAATGCATAGGTTGGGCAAACTTTATCGCCGGCTTTGAATAGCCCTTGAGCTCTCAGTCCCCGTCACCTGGTGCACGTTTGTGCATGCTCAAGAGGGATATAGGAGAAAAGTCTTGCACACCCCCATTCTACGTTGGATGAGGTAGCTGCATGCCATTATAACTGTGCACAGTGTCAGCCAGCTTAACCTGCTGCCTGGGAGACCACTGTCACACCACTGTAAACATGTTGCTCATCCCCATTCTGCAGAGGATGGTGTAGCAGTATGCCATTATATCTGTGCAGTGGCAACCAGCTGAACCTATCGGCTGGGCAACAGCCATTGCAGTCTTCTAACTTTCAACTATCCTTTTGGTCCCTGTCTGCTGGTGCCTGCTCAAGCATTCAGAATGAGGCAGGAGAGAAATAGTATCTGATCTTATTCATGTGTGGCCACTGCAGTGTAGCTCTTG
This sequence comes from Lithobates pipiens, assembly GCF_037356315.1. Lineage (NCBI taxonomy): Eukaryota > Metazoa > Chordata > Amphibia > Anura > Ranidae > Lithobates > Lithobates pipiens. The sequence goes on from NW_027507758.1 coordinate 176,020,552, forward strand.
TCCTGAAAGCTGGGTGTTATTCTTAGTGTCTCTTATTCTGTGTGTATGGTCCCTGTACAGCATCTATTTTCTAGTTGTGTGTGCTGGATGAAATTCTCAGTATCTATACTTATTTTGTAAGTAAGGACACTGCACAGTAGCACTTCTCTAGTTCAGTTTACTGGGTATTATTCACAGTATATAATATTATATTAACTCTGCCCTGGCCAGGCCCATGTCCATGCTGAGGACAGAGGAGGGTTGAGTGCTGGGCAAGCAAACCACCCTTGTAAAGAAAAAAGTCATTACTATTATGAAATGTGTACAGCAGCACAAGGATCCCACCACAGGAGTCAGTTGGATAAATACCTCCAGGAGATGCAGTAGGACAAAGCGAAGACAGACAATGAGTAGAGATCAGTACTGAGCAGGGACAACACAAGGGGAGAGGCTGCCAGCTGTAACACTGCACTGGCTGTGCTGCAGTGGGGACCTGGGACACTAGCAACTCCTATGGGGGTAATGCTACATGTATGCTGAGTATGATTCTCAGTATCTGACACTCTGCTTGTATGATCCCTGAACAGTACCATTTCTCTTGTTTTGTGGGCTGGGTGCAATTCTCATTATCTCTAATTGATTTATTTCATTCTCTGTTTGTCTGGTTAACAGCTCAATATAGACTATAGGTTCTGTTTGATGGTGCATGCTTGAGCCTAAAGAATGGAGGAATGGAGAGTATTGTGCACCCCCAAATTGTGCGGAATGAATAATAGCATTGTGTACAGCATCGGCCAGCTGAATGTTTTGATTGGGCCACCAATGTCACAAGGTTTATGCTCCTTTCAACAACTGTTTTACAATTTTCGGCCATATGTTGGATGACAGGCTAGTAAATTTTTGTCCAACGACAGCTCCACGTCAGATTCCACATCACAAAAGTCGAAAGTACAAACACACATGCTGGGAAATCAATGCTTTCCATGCACGAGATTAGCAGAAGGGGCCCAAAGGGTGGCGCTCAAGAGCTGAAATTCCTCGTAGTACATCACTATGTTCGTGTTTGTGGCACAACAATTTGTGTAACATTAGTATGCAAGACAAGATCCTGGCACACTTTGACTAAAATCAGACGCTCGGTTGTCCAACAATCGTGGGCTTTAGAGAAGTGTAATTGCTTCAGCTTGAATTCCCTTTTTTGTTTGTTTATGCTGAGGTGGTGACACAGGCTCACCTTTTGGTTTTTTTTTCCCACTTACAAATTTTCCATCTATTTTTAAAAAAAATTAAATAAAGAATGCTAGAAATTATACTGTTTATGATTTGCTCATTTATTACACTGTGGGACCTGAATGTATGTCTTCACCCAAGATTCACACAATTTTCTCCCAAGATGCACGCATTATATTTGGTTTTAATTGGAAAAAATGATTGAATCCTGCATGAAACTTGTGTGGATTTTGAGTGGTTTCTCCGCATCCAATTCTCATGGCAGGAGATTATGACTGGCTCTCTATGGAGAGCTAGTTCACATATCTCCGCTGCGACTCCGGTGTGAAATGCACAGGAATCCTGTGCATATTTTGGTCCGTTTTAGGTCCAAATTTAGCCCTGAAATCGGACCTTGAGGCTGGATTCACACTTATGCAGTTTTGGTGCTTTTTGCATTTTGCAGATTTGCACTACAGTCCATTTAACATGGTTTCCTATGGAACACATTCTGTAGTGCAAATCTGAAAAATGCAAAAAGCACAAAAAATGCATAGGTGTGAATCCAGCCTAAATGGTGAATGGAGACAAACCGGACCCCTGCTAGGAGCCGTAGCGTGCTGCACTGTGAACCCAGCCTTAGTGCTAGTTCCCACCAGACGCAGTTCCTTTTTTTTTTTTTTGCACAAAATGCATGCACAGTATTTTCCATGTATTCCAATGGCTCTAGTTCCCACCAATGCAGTCAGTTCCAATCAGTTTCCGGTGCAGAAAGTGACTGCATGGTGTGAACTAAAGTCATTGGAATACATGGAAAACAATGTGCACGCATTTTTAGTGTAGAAAAAAAGCGAACGGAACTGAACTGCATTTGGTGTGAACTGGCCCTTAACCTAAATGTACAAAGTATCATGGTGAACTGAATAAAATCATAGAAACATGTATGTTTTCTATATAGTATGTGTGGTGTTATACTTCAGCCTTTGTTATAATAAGTAACTACTGTAGCGGCCATAATCCTTGGCAGGGCGGCCTTAACTTTTGGGCTTACCGGTTACCTCCGCTTGGCTGGTTCCTCCACACCTAGGGGTTCCCAGGGTTAGTACCCAACAACTTTGGACGCTTACACCATAAAAGTCCTTTAGAAAAGGTTTTTATTTGCAGTGGTAACATCCAATAAACACAGTCTCATATGGGAACAGGGGGCAGGGGTGAAGGAACTCAGGCACCTTGAACTGCTAATATCAGAAAGTCTCTAATACAACCCAGAGAGTAGCCACTTGCAGATGGGCCCTTCAAAGCTGAACAAATCTCTAGCCAGAGATTATGGCAGTCAGCACTTTGATCCAGAACTTGTGAAACCTTGGACTTTGAGTAACTTGTAACTGAAGTCAACAGAAACCTTTTTTCCTCAGTACCTGGAACGTTCTCTGTCTCTTTGGCAGTACTGGAAAAAATGTGAATTCGTCAGTGTCCTCCACAACTCAGCAACCAGGCACTTCTCAGGATGCCAGCTTATCAGCCCTCCTCCAAAGAGTCCTCCTCTGGTCACTTGCAGGAGCTGCGGTGCCCTTCCAAGCCGAGAGCGCACCCGGCCGCCTTGAATCCTCCCTCAGTTACTGCTCCTCGGACCAGCCGGCTCTGAGACTCGGGAACAGACGGATCCTCACCCCAGACCAGGCGGGTCTATTGGGGCTGACCAACCGAAGCATGTTGCGGAGCGACATACACTCCCGTGACCAGGACCCCTCATGGCGCTACCCCGGTCCATTATCAGGAACAGGCCACTATGGCCTCACGAACGAACCCTGAACACGTGACTTCCACATCTTAAGTACCCTTCCCCAGACTCCTCAGTGGGGCCCAGCACACCCACTGATTGGTTCCAGGGAACGCCTGATACCCAAAGCGTCCAACCAGGCCTGGTTCTGAGCCTGTCATGTGCACCTTACTGTACACATGACCAGGCAGAACTCTAACACAGCCCAGCCAAACTGATGTCAAAGTTAACCTACACAATTAACCCTCAGAACCCCATTACTGTTCTGAGGCAAAAAACTAAATTTACAGATGACAGACACCTTGTCCAAAGTGTCATCGCTACACATCCCCCCCCCCCCCAGTTATTTAGACAATGTCCTCATCGTCTAGGCAACAACCAGGGAAAAATCCTATCCTATTTAAAAAAAAAAAAAAAACTATACTTCAACATTAGCGTTTTCACAACAACACATTCAATGCTGTACATATACCACCCAGCTAAACTGGCTAACCAACCCAATCTCCGATGAGCTTGACAGTCGATCTCGGTGCATCCTGAAAGAGAAGAACACAATATACAAGACAACACTGTACACTATACATTTTGTCTTGAAGAGCGAAATTCCATTGTTAATTCAACGGAACTTCCTCCTTTAAAGGCACATAAAATGTTTCCTAACATTTTCTAACAGCTGTGAAAAAGAAAATCTTGCTTATTACTGCTCCTTTCCTGCCAACTCACGCCACCTGGTGGTCAGAGCCGCTGAACTACAAGTCTCTCACTAAGCAGAGCACTGTGGGCTAAAAGCCTGTAGAACTTGACGTGTATTTCCTTGTAGTAACCACCTACCTAACTACCCCACAGTCCTTGTAACTTTGCAGAAAAACACTGGGAAACTGAAAACACAAAGAAGTTCTTTTTTTTTCTTTCTGCACAAAATCCAAAGACTTGACTCCAGGGACAGTTCACCAATAAAATCTCAGATCGGGCACAACAACATCCCCATCCTTTTAGACATCAGAGTTGGTGATGAAGTGAACGGCACTGTCCTTATCCGGTTTGCAGGGCACAACTTGTCACAACAGGTCTGCCGACCATAGTCCCAATGAAACAGATATCCCAGGAATCAGTTAAACATTTTTCGGGTGAAAGATATCTTCCACATGTCACTTCTCCCACAATGTCCATGACTTCCTCAAGCACAAAAAAGGAGTTCAAGTCCATACTCTGTTGCCACCCGACTACGAAAGTCTGAGGGGCATAACAACCCCGTCACGCTCGGGTAGTGTCCATGCACAGGCAACAATTAGGGTTTAATCTAAAAGCTTTTAAAAAGTTAAAACTTTTACTCACGGCAACTTTGGTTCAAAATACCAATCATCTCCCTCATCAGAGCCGGTCTCAACTGGTGAGTCAGACGAAGAATCTCCCGCAGGCAAATAATTCCCTGTAGCAGCACTTTCAGCTCCCTGTGGTTTGCATTTGAATACTTTCCCCCAGATATCTGGCTTAGGGGTGCAGGAGGCAGGCCTGCTTCTGCGGCTTGCTGAGCTGCTCCTCTGTCTGGATGACTGACGCTGCGGTAGCGGCCTTCTTACGCAGGGGCACGTCCGCAACCTCTGTGAAAGTCTCTGAAACCTCAAGAGGGGTAGGATCCCTCCTGGCAGTCTGAGCCCCAAAGGACGATGCTGGGGCATACCCAACGGACTCTTCCGTGGAGACACCTGTGGTCCAATCATGCCAGAAGGCTCTGGGTTGCACAACGGGCTGTTTGACCCTGAATACATACTCGCCGCACTTCCGACACCTTGAGAACGGCCGGGGGTTTGCGACCAACCCCTCACATCTCCCACACAACATCCCGAGGGCCTCAACATCCCCGATGTTCCGATGTTGCACAGAACAAACCTCCTCTGCGGCAGCAACCGAATGCCCGCATGCGTGATTACTGTACCAGGCATTTGTACACTCACTGGACCATTCACTGTAGGCTTCCTGGGTCCAGGTGCTGGTTGCACGTGCGGAAGTCGGTGCATTTTCAAAAACTTTTTCTCCTGACTGAGAAAAACTAACTTGCTTCCGCAACACACTCTCGCGCGGTGCCTCGTGCGGAGAAAAGATCAGCCTAGACTTAACAAAAATTCTTAACAAAATGGACAATTATATAAAAAAAGGTCAAATTTTATTGCATTTGTCTTTTCTTTATACTGAAACTAAAGCCTAACTTCAGCCTCCCCAGTTTGTCTCCTTCCTGAAGCTGTGTAGTGTGCCTGTTACAAAATTTCAGCACTGATATACCTGCTCCAATGTCCTTCCCTTCCCAAAGTTCAGGAGGTTTCAGTGCCAGGTAACAAAGTTCCAGCTTGTGTGACGCTCAGTATGACACAGGGCCAGGGCCACTGTCAATAGCCTGGCTGTTATAGACACTCTCCTTGATTCTCTTGAATGGTCTATTTAGCTGCATCCTCTGTAGGCGTTACTGGTAGTGATATAGGCTGCCCAGCAATGCCCGCTTGCTAGGATTCCATGTACTGGTGTCCTGCAAAGTAGGTATGACCAGATATCTTAGGCTTCATAAAGAAGTCTGGACTCAAACTAAGTGCAATTTTAATAAGATTTATTAAGAAATCAGCTAATGATTAACCATACAGCACCACAAACAATATACCAGCAATAGTAAAGCACAGGACAAGTGACACATTGTAAAAGCTTCCCTAACTAACAATCTAACTATATACAAAACAAAGGTAGAAGTTGCATAAGGCTGGGCCAGGTAGGAGACGCAACGGACAGCAAGTTAGACAGGTTAGCAAGGGGGCCAGATCAGGAATCAAGAACAACGGCCAACTGTTTAATCACAAATGGAAATAGTGGATGACTCTAGTTTGAACACAGACTTTGGACTTTTTACAAGGACGTCTCAGCTGTGCGGTTTTACTGTCCCCCAAACTGAAAATGTACATGAAACAAGCCCTTGCTGTCCTGAGCCCCTATAAGGCAGCTTTTAGACTAATGCACAGTGGTTTACCTGCCCCAAGGGTGCAGTTCAGTGCACCTTTGGCTTTCCTGCAGGTTCGCTGCACTTTGCTATAGACTTCAATTATATCTTGCGGGTGTGGTGTACTTTCTGAAAGCCCAGGAGTACCAAACCCGCAGGATATAAAATATGTCTATGGCTGTGCTCAGGCGGGGGAGCAGGCGATCTTGACTCACCTCGGCTTGGCTGGGTGGAGGGGACGGTCACAGGGATGTAAGTAATGATAACCGGTAAATGTATTAGCAGAAGGATGCTGACCATGTCTGCAGCCTCTGACCATGTCTGCAGCCCCTGCCTCTGACCATGGCAGCAGCCTTTGATCATTTCCGCAGCTTCTGACCATGTCCCCAGCCTCTGACCATTTCTGTAGCCTCTAACTATGTCCGCAGCCTGTGATCATGTCCGCAGCCTCTGACCATTTTCACAGCCTCTGTCCATGTCCATAGCCTCTGACCATGTCTGCAGCCTCTGATCATTTCCACAGCATCCGACCATGTCCACAGCCTCTGATCACCTCCGTAGCCTCTGACCATGTCTGCAGCCTCTGATCATTTTCGCAGCCTCTGACCATGTCCACAGTGCTGCAGCCTCTGAGCATTTCCACAGCCTCTGACCATGTCCACAGCCTCTGACCATTTCCGCAGCCTCTGACCATTTTCGCAGCCTCTGACCATGTCTGCGGCTTCTGGCGATTTCTGCATCCTCTGACCATGTCCGTAGTCTCTGCCCATTTCTGCAGCCTTTAATCATGTCCGCAGCCTCTCACCATTTCCTCAGTGGCACAGCCTCTGTCCATGTCCACAGCCTCTGACCATTTTCCAAGCCTCTGACCATGCCCGCAGCCTCTGACCATGTCCCCAGCCTCGGATCAAGTCCGCAGTCTATGATTATCTCCTGTATCATGTCTGCAGCCTCTGTCCATCTCTTGTATCATGTCTGCAGTTTCTGATCATTTCTGCTGTCTCTGACCATCTCCTGTGTCATGTCTGCAGTCTTTGACCATCTCCTGTATCATGTCTGCAGTCTCTGACCATCTCTTGTATCATGTCTGCAGTCTCTGACCATCTCCTGTATCATGACTGCAGTCTCTGACCATCTCTTGTATTATGTCTGCAGTCTCTGACCATCTCCTGTATCATGTCCGCAAGCTCTAACCATCTTCTGTATCATGTTTACAATCTCCGACCAACTCCTGAGATGGAGCTCTTACAGGAAGGGGTAAAGCCTAAAGAAGAAGGGGTGGAGTTTACAGATGAAAGGGGTGGATCTTAAACAGGAAGGGTTGTGGCAAATTCAGATGTGGGGAGCACCAGATTTTAGTCTTGCCTATGGCAACACAAAACCAAAATACACCACAGAGTTTAGGTGAGATCAGGGGCTGAGCAACCCTGGTCTAGGAATGTCATTTTACAATTGTTCACCGAAGAACTTAAACAGGAGAGGGGTTTAGGGTCACAGAATACTCCAAACGCTATTAGCAATCAGCAGTAGGACAATCTTTGGAACTACGTCACACATTTGAATGTCCCAAACCAGATCCTACTCACACTGTCCCAGGAGCCATATCCCACTCATCTTCCACCAGGAGATCATTAGTGAGGGAGAGAAGAGATTTTTCTCTGTACCATAACATTAGACAGTGCTTACAGCATTGATCCTTTACCAGTCTTTCCCAGGCTCCAGCTCAGCTCCTGCTGAGGCCTAGACTGTAACCAAAATATTCCTTTGCAAGCTTCTTCAGGCCCTCAGTCCAACTCCTGCTGAAGCGCAGACTTCAACACTTGACTAGGAATGCTGTCTCCAGAGGCAGCAGTCCCAAAAGAACTGAAACCCTCCTGGCAGAAGAAGAACACTCCAGCAAGGCCTCCCAAATACTTTTCGCCTCCTCAGCCACCTTCTGGTGGTCTCCTTCTAGGTATTGGATGGGGCATGCTGGTCATTTGAATCTGCCTTATATTCTGTAAGTTTCTTCCAGAAGCAGGTGGGATGAATCAAACACCCAGTTTAGGAAGCCCTGACCAGACAAAAACAGTAGATCACTGCTCCACTTATTACAGTGAAGCCAAAAACGAAATTTAGCCTAGTAGCCTAACTAGAGGAAGGTACTACAGGCCTATTATACTGTACATGTTCTAATGGATGTTTAGGTACTTAGGGACACATTAAAGTGGATCTTCACCCTTAGCTTATTTTCCTCCTCTCCTGTATAGTCAGTCTTTTTTTTCCTTTGTTTATTTACTTTATTTTTTAGAAAAAGTTTCATCCCACCCCTTATCCTTTGCCATTTGCCTAGGTGAATGACCTCTTTCCCCCGGTGCCTCTTGGAATATATGATTTGCATGTCCCAGGAGGCAGCGAGAGCATTATAACGATTCCATTCACCAATGCAGAAGGGGGCTGGCCTAACGGCGCATCATCAGGAGGTGTGCCTGAACCTTTAAGAGCCTCCCAATTACATCTCAGGACATGATGGACCTGAGTCCTGCAGGGAAAAGGATCTCAGTGGGACAATCCTGGGTCTACTGGGTAGGTGAGAATCCTTATTGTACAGAACACAGCATCAGGTAGGCAGGAGAAAATATTACGTTGGAAGGGTGAAGTTCCTCTTTAACAACAAAAAAATACCAAATTTGGGCAGGGTGGGTGGTAAGGTAATGGTACTTTTATACTCATTTATTTTTTTCTCTACCCTTTCTCTTGTCCCTTTCCCATTGGCGTACCTATGGGAGCTCAGCAACAGAGACAAAAAGCCTAGAGTTACAAAAAAACAGACTGGCCCACTGAATATGGTGTGCCTGGGAGAACTGTATTAAAGGCAGCAAGTGGTCAGACTGGTACAGCTGTGTACAGCAACCCATAAGAGCAGATTGGGAGTTTGATTATCATTTTCCTCTAGAAGATATCTTTTAAGCTCACCATGCACCATACAATGTGATTGTACAATATTCTTTAGATCAACAAACTACAAATGCAAGGGCTTGTCATACTGTATACAGATTGGCTGGTTGGATAGATTAGGTAGGTCTCCCTATTACATAGTTTTTGCAGATCTAAAGTTGATTGTACAGAGATTGTACAGTCAGGTTGTAGCATATATGGTGACCCTAAGACTCATATTTTCCTGCACATTAACAGCCATTTATACAGATAATATTTACCAAACACAATAATTTGCATACTGTGGTTTTGTAATATATTAGGAAAAAATTACATCCTAGAATGCTAAGAGTGTCCGTTGGTTTATCAAACCATACTAGTTAGTGATACTAATGTCTCCTTTTATTTATTTTTTTTATTTTTTTTAAATAACAAACATGTCATACTTACCTCCTTTGTTCAGTGGTTTTGCACAGAGCAGCCCAGAGCAGCACTTCTCAGGTCCCTCTTTAGTGCTCCTGGCCCTTCCTTCCTGTTAAGTGCCTCCACAGCAAGCACCTTGCTATGCGGGCACCCGAGCAGAGCCACAGCTCCCTGTGTCCATTTAGACATGAAGCTGTGACCTGGCCCTGCCCCTTTCTCTCCTCATTGGCTGACTGACTTTGACAGCAGTAGGAGCCAATGGTGCCGTGCTTCTGTCTTAGCCAACGAGAGGAGAGTCTCAGGCAACCGAGACACTCCTACAAAATTTCTGGATCTAGAGGGGGCTCAGGTAAGTATTAGGGGGGCTCAAGGGGCTGCTGCACACATAAGGCTTTTTATCTTCATGCATAGATGCATGAAGATAAAAAAACCTTCTGCCTTTACAACCACTTTAGGTTTTCATTAAACATTCTGGTTTGTCTACAGTCAGCCCAAGAAACCATGAGTCAAGGGGGAGAATAAAGGCTACACCCTGATGCAGCAGTAAGAAGTGTTAGTAAAATCGCTCATTTGAAATCCATGACACATATATTGTCTATTAGCATATCATCACTAGCTTATTATTTTATCTAGAAATAACATATTTTATGTAATCCAATAGATCCCCCTATATCTATGTACAGTTTTTGCAGTCTAATAATTTAACAGATTTTGTATAACAATATGGCAATACACTGCCTCTGTCAAGCGGTATAAATTGTTTTATACATATCTACTGAAAGTATATATAAAATAATTCCAGTTAGAACAAGAATACCAAATATCTTGAAGATTTAGTAAAACTACACCTAAAATGCCACTTGTTTAAACAATAAATTAATTTACATGCGGGGAAAAAACACGAACAATGATGTTTAAAAATGCATAAAAATCTGTTTTCGAAACTTTAGCAGTAGAATGCTGCCATCTAGTGTATTTCTATTTCAATAAGCTATCAACAATACTTTCTTTTTTTTAAACTTTACATTTTTATTAGGCTTTGACAGAATATTTTCCAACAGAAATGATTACAGTTATTTGGTATTGCTTATCATATTGTATAGATCATACCGTAGTACAAACATTAAAAGAGTAATAAGGAGTTACAAGGATAACGTACATTAGTTGAATTTTACGAGTGGGATCTAACTGTAAGTGGGACGTGGTTATCAATTATTTAAGTTAATAGGGATGAGAAGGATTTGTCTGGTATTCTTAGTTTTGGTATATCATATATCGCTATTCTTTAGGTAGGTAGAGGCTCTCGGGTTGATTAACCATGCTTGCCAAACAATACTTTGATAGAACAGCCATGTGTTCATTAGGACAATTTAATATCAATCAATACCTGCCCTCCAGCTATAAAAAGCTTACACTGTATACTGAGTTAAATATGCCTTGAACCATTTCATTAGTTATAAAGAGAAATGTGCAGTGTTTATGTATTTGTTTATTCATTAATTATGTTTAGAACTAAATAAAAAATAAATCAAAAAATTTTTTTAGTCAACCAATATGAAAAATTACATATGAATAATTTGCATGTAGCTTTAGGCTCCTGTTTACACATTTATTAGACTAATTTCATCTGCTTTGCTGTAAAAAGCTTTGTTGTTTAGGTTTTATGTACACTGGATGTTTTGCTAACTCTACTAGACTCCTTTCCTCCTGGCGGGCAGATTATAAGCATAAAAAACACTTGACGCTTGTAAACTCATATAACACATTTATACAGGTTTAGGCATGTCAATCATTTAGAAATTAATTTATTTCATTAGCCAGAATAATATTTAATCTGGCCCCTGAAATTAATTAATGATCAAGCACTAAAGGTGCCTATTGCTTAGATGCGTTTAGGCACATAATTTGGTGACCCTCGGACGATCTTCTTATCTGCAACCCCACCACCGGCTCTCAACCCGCAACAGGAGGGACAACAAAGAGGCCTCAGGTGAGAAAAAATGTATTTCTCATTATTATAAAGTACTGTCTTTCTGTGCGGTTTTGAGGAGCCGGGTGGGGCTTGTGGAATACAGAAGGTAACACGTTCCTTTTTGATTTTACTGCATTCTGTCTATGTATGATTACTGAGAAAACTAATGGTACCAGTTATAGCTTAAGCATGCAAAAGTACTTACTTGTCTTTCTTCTTACTCTCAGAAATGACAATGAATATAGTCATGTTATTAAGGGATGTGTAAAATGCAGGTACCACAATTTCTATGAGTGAATAGAAGGTGGTGAATGTTGAATTTTTTGTGTGATTTTTTGAGAAACATTTGTGGTCCTAAGGCGGATAGGTTTGCCTTCAGCGGATAGCCACAAATGGGTGAATGACCTGCTGTATGTTCTCTGGAATAGGGAGTTGAGAGAGACTAGCCTATTACCACTCAGAAAGGAGACGTCCTTCTGAGAGTAGAACGAAGTGAGATATCTCAATATATGTACTGGGCTGCTGGTACACAGCCGTAAGAAGTAAAAAGTAGAGCTCTCAGTCCCGGAGCTCTAAACTATTGTCATTTCTGAAAAGAGTAACAGGAAAAACATAAAGAAAATGGGAAATTTGCTTGAAAAAAATATTTTACCGGTAATGAATACTTTTGGGTTAACAAAAGAAAGGGCAAAAAAAATTATTAAAAATAGCAAAGAAAACAGGGTTAAGTGTAGCGAAATTGCATCCAAGCGCTCCTATCATCAAGATGATGGTAAGTGGAGAGCCGGATGCTTTAAAGCATCATGTAAAATGGTGTAAAATTACAAAAAGGGAATACAAAGAGGACCCGTCGAAATGGTGGCCCCCCTGAGGGTTCTCTTGATACCCCAACAATTGATGCATTATTTAATCTACTCTTTAAAATGTGTGATTGCGGGGGGATTGAATGTTTAGCTGCTTGGGAAGAAGAGTCCCGAAAGAATTTAAAACCACCCCCTTATAAGATGTGTACTGAAAAAACTGCTCTGCATCTGGAAGATGAAGAGGAGCTTCCCAATGCTTGGGCATCCCCGTATGAGTTTGCAAGAAGGGATTTAGCAGTAGCATCTAGAGCAGCGTCTGCCCCTATAGGTGAAGTTGATCCTGTAGAGGAAAGGGAAGAAGACACAGGAGAACAAAGTGCTCCCCACCCGCCTTTTCAGGTTACCCCTCAGCAGCAGCAAGCTGTTTCCAGCTTCTCACAGGAGGGAAGGAGTCGAAGGCTAGAGGGAGCCCAAGGGACTTCTCAGCGGAGGAGTAGTTTGGGATCTTCATTAGATAGAAGTGAGGGGGTAATATTTGATAAAGATGGACAAATTTGGCAGTACACCCCATCAAGGCCAAATGCTTTAGCAAAATTCACAAAGGTAGATCAAGCACATAGCCCCCTAAGACAGATAAGTCAAAAGTATAGCCCAGTAACTACAAGGCAAAAGGCAGCAAAACAGAAAACTCTGGGGGTACTGCATACTCCAGAAAGAAAAAGAGAAACAAGAGAGTTACTTAGGTCTCAATTAAAGTAGAAGCCGCTAGAGCAGATGCCCCTAAGGGAAGTAGCCCTGCCAGGAGGGATAGTGGGAGATCACTATGTAGCTAATATGGCCCAGGTTTATGTCCCGTGGAAGCCTAGTGAAATAAGAGCTATTGTGGCAGAATTGCCCAATATGGAAAAATGTCTTAAGAAATGGTATAGGAAAATGATGTGGATGGAAAGGACTCAACAAGCCACATATACAGATATGTGGATCTTGATTGACTGTGTGGTGCCTGAAAAGTATGTGGATGTATGTAACGTATTTGCAAAGAATAAGGGTGCTTGTGAACAATAAAATGTTAGAGAAAAGTAAGTGATGAGTTAGCAAATGGGTTAATCTCTCAATTTGTGTGCATGGGACAGCTAGCAAATTGCAGATGTGCTTATGATTTTCTGAAAGGGAGGGGTCAACAGGCTCCGTGTCAGTGAGGGAACAGTGCGGCAGATGCCTGCTGCTACAGTTTCTGACTCAGCAATAAGAATTTAAGAAGAATTAAAAGAAAGTATAAAGACATGGTCTGGTTAACAGTTTCATGGGAGGATTGTTATAGGAAGTTAAAGAATGGAGAAAGAAGCCAGCGCTAGAATTAATGAATAGTGGATCTTAACCACTTCCCACCCGGCCAATGCATATATACGGCCGGGTGGGAGCCGTCTACTCCTGATAGGACGTTCAGGAACGTCCTTCAGGAGTAGCGGTATCGCGCGCGCGCGCGCCCGCGCAGCGTCGCGATCCCGATGTGCTCGTGTCACCCGGACACGGCACATCTCAGATCGGCAGGAGGGCTCTGTGATTGGCCCTCCTGATCACATGATGGCCGTGTCCAATCACGGCCGTCATGTGATGTAAACAAACAGCCGGTTGCTAGGCAATCGGCTCTCCTCTCCTCACACGGAAGTCACCGCTGAGGAGAGGAGAGCAGAACGCTGCAGCCGGCTGATGATCAGTGAGTATGGGCTGCTTTTTACAGCTTTTTACTCACTGATCATCAGTGTAGTGTAAACACACAACACACCACACAGTACAAACACAGTCCCCACATATGTCCCCAAAACACACATGTCCCCAAAACATACATGTCCCCAAATAATAAAAACACACGTCCCTAATAATAAAAACATGTCCCCCACATATGTCCCACTAAAATCACATGTCCCAATGATTATCTGCACACATATGTACGTGATCACCTGCACACATATGTACATGATCATTTGCGTACATATGTCCGTGATCACACAAACCAATTATTATACACTTAACGGAATTTTTTTTACCAAAAACATGTAGCAGAATACATTTTGGCTTAAATTTATGACAAAATTTGATTTTATTGGATTTCTTTTCAAATAGAAAAAAGAAAATATTGTTTTTTTTCCAAATTTCCGCTATTTTTGCGCTTATATCGCAAAAAAAAAAAAAATATGAATATGTGAATAAATAACACCAAAATAAAGCTCTATTTGTGCGAACAAAATGATAACAATTTCATTTGGGTACAGTGTAGCATGACCGCGCAATTGTCACTGAAAGCGCTAGAGCGCTGAAAGCTGAAAATTGGGCTGGGAAGGAAGGGGGTGAAAGTGCCCTGTATTGTAGTGGTTAAAGAATCTAAGAGATTAATAAGGATAGCGATAAAAATAGTAAATGTATAACAAGTTCCCATACCTAAGAAAACAGCACTGCAAATGGAAAGTATTGAAGTGCAGGTTGTAGCTCTTCAAATTAAAGGAGAAAGACAAAAACAGACTTTGTTAAATATATGTGATGCCAATTTTCCTACTTTGAATCAGCAGGTATTTTCTTGGTTAAGATAAGTAATGATGTAATTACTGCCAGCGTCACTGAACCTCTATAGGTAAGAGGTGGTGTATCGCCATACTCCCCTAGCAGTCTGCTAGACAGAGAAAATATAAGAGTAACTATAGTTTTAATGCCTGAAGGGATGGGAGTAAAACATACTTGAAGCAAAGGGAGATGTTAAATTTGCTCCTTATGCCAGAACTTTATTAACCCTAAATAGGAGGGATTACAAGAATGAATCCAGCAGTCTGGATTACTGGAAATTCTCACCAGACTATATGAAAGTGGCCATGGTGAAAAGTCATGGGGATTTAGCCCTGTCAGTACCAAGAATTTTTCAGTATCTTGAGTAGAGAAGTCACCGGAGGAAGCTGCCCGGTGATTAAGAATAGATAATAAATAAATAAAAAATTAAAATTTTACTGGATGAAGGAGACTCAATCCTCCACTAGTATTAGGTCTTTTACAAGTATTATTAAAGCGACATACAAAGGGTAGTTATAAGTTTATCAAGGACAAATTAACCCCAGCTGTGAAGAAAGAAACTTAAAGAAATTTTACTAACAACCCCAAATCTTGGGCTACCTGACTATAGTAAACCTTACTACCTATTTTGTGTAACAAGCCAATGAATATGCTAAAGGAGCAATCTACGAATAGCCATCCATTGCCATGCCTATGTTGTTTCTGACTGATTTACCTGTTGATTTACACATTTTGTCTGCCTTACAGGAAAACTCACCTCACAGACCATCCTGGTGCTCCAAAGGGGCTGTTTGTGATGAGGATGGCCTGTGGACTATGAAGGGAAAAATGGTTGCTCCTCCTACTCTGTTTATTTATTTGTTTGCTTTGAGCCATGGGCCTTGCCATGTCTCAACAGGAGGGATGTGTTGGGTGGCGAACAAACACTGGTGGGCTCCAGGCTTTCATACATATGCTGCTAAATAGATTAATGAATGTGCAATATGTCAAATGCATAACATTGCAAAACCAGTGCCCACTCATATGAAGCATATTCCACATATTGAGGAGCCGTTTCAAATTGTGCAGATTGACTTCTCAGATATGCCCCCTTGTGGTCGGCTCAAGTATCTTTTAGTTTGCATATGCCAGGAGTAATACTCCAAACAGTAGTAAAATGTCTCATTAGAGAGTTAATACCACGGTTTGGTATAGGGGCTGTCATTTCCTCAGATAGAGGTACACACTTTGATAATAAACTAATGGCAGAAGTAGTGGCTATTTTGGGAATAAAACAGCAGTTGCACACGCCATATAGGCCGCAAGCTAGCGGGATGGTGGAGTGCAGCAATCAAACTTTAAAGGGGTATCTGGCCAAGATAACTGCTAATGGGAAAAGCACATGTGTAGAAGCACTGCCAATAGTCTTAGCTACCATTAGGACCACCCCTAAGGAGAAGCATGGACTATCACCCTTTGATATATTATTTGGGCGACCGCCTAAGAGACTTCCTGCAACCCTTGTGCCACCAGAGACAGTCACTTTGCTAAAAGGTCAAGATGCCATGATATACTATTTATGCAAATTGGCAAATGTGTTTTCTGATACCTTTTCCAGAGCCAAAGCAGGACAACCAGTGGATACAAGTGAAGGAACACATGTACATCAAGAATCGAATACCCGGGGGGGCGTGTCCGGATGTGAGTGGCGGTGGACATGTAGGAGAGGAGCTCCGGGCATCCTTATATGTAATCCTTTGCAATCCTTTGCCATCCGTGCCAAAAACATCAAAAAACTGCCCAAATATCTACCTACAGTGTGTAGCTGCATCAGCTGCTGCTCCCCCGTGCATATATTGCTGGGATCGGGCCTGGGGAACCGCGGATCCTCTGCGAGGGCGGCCGTCGCCATCTTTCTTCGCTGCAGCCGGCGCGGGAGCTGTTACTGGCCTGGAAGAGAGGTAGGGGGTCCCATCACCGCTCGGTCTACCCAGCGGTGTGTTTAGCGGAGCCTGCTGATCCACGGGGCCGTTTTTCTTTCGTCCGCAGCGGCCGCGGCCTAGTCCGGCCTAGTGCGGCCTGGTGAGGCCTCCAGACCACGGACTTTCCTAAATCTCCGGCCGGCGGGGGAGCGCCGCGGCCGGCCTGATTTGCCGCCGGGTGTGGGGACACCGCTGTGCTCGCACACCCCCATCCTACCTCCACCATCCTGGAAAAATAAAAGAAAAGAAAGGCTTGAGCTGCCTGTGGAGACTGCGGGTGCAGGCTGACAGGGAAGGCCTGGTGCTCAGCATCTCAATCACCCCCCTGCCCTGCCTTCACTCTGGCTTCCTGGCCTTCTCCTGCATAGTCCCCTCGGCTGACACTTCTAGTGGCCATCATCTATACATTCACCGGGGACGGCTGGATCTATATTCTCCCACTGCTGGGCTGTGAACTTCCGGGACTGGATAAGTGTGCCTTGCCTCAGGTATTCTCCTGGCCACTGTTCTGGGCCTGAAAGCTTCCCTCTGTCTAGACTGGAACCCTGAGGCCAGTGCTGCATCAGTGCCCTGGTGAGTGCTCCTGTGGCACACATATTTCTATTGCCTAACTGTCTGTGTGGTTGCGGGGGGCCCAATATCCTGTGGCTGACTATTCCTCTGCTCTGCACTGCCAACCACTGACCCCCACATTCATGGGCCCTAAGCACCGTCCCAAAAACGCATCAGCACCAGGCCATCCGGCCCCTGTGCCGGCTGCACATTCTACACAATCTGACCCGTCTCTCATAGGGAGGCTGCAAGTCCTGCTGACTAAATTGGCCATGGAGTCTGAGGCCTCTCCAAGTGCGGCCCCTTCTGCCCCGCCATCTCAAGACAGCACTGCAGTGATCCTGGCTGCCATTGAACAAAGCAAGACCTCCATGCTGGTGAGAATAGACCACCTGGCCGAAGAATGTAACCTCATTAGAAATGACCTGGACAAGATCAGAGGTAGGCTGACTGAATCAGAATCCAGAATTTCTGCCACTGAGGATCTCACAGCTACCCACTCCAACACTATAGCGGACTTGCAACGCACAGTACAGTCACTTGTTGCTAAAGCAGACGACGCGGAAAACAGGGCAAGACGCAACAATGTTCGTGTCCTGGGTCTTCCGGAGGGGGAGGAGGGTGACCGACCGGCGGAGTTTGCAGAGGAATTCTTCAAAAACCTGCTGGGCCTTACGGATATCTCTCCGACCTATGTTGTTGAGCGTGCCCACCGTGTCCCCACGGGACGCGTTATTCCTGGTGCGAATCCCCGACCTTTTTTGGTTCGCTTCCTCAACTTTAGGGACCGTGACAGGATCCTTTCCGCAGCTCGAAAACATCCCTCGCTACCATATGGCAACTCATCGATCCTATTGTTTCCGGATTTCTCCGCCGACCTGCAGCGCAAGAGGAAGTCTTTCAACGATGTCCGTAAGCGCCTACGCGAAAAGGACATTAAATACAGCATGCTGTACCCCAGCCGCCTCAGGGTCCCCCATAACGGCTCGGTCAGGTTCTTTGATTCTCCGGCTGATGCAAGTGATTGGCTGGACAGTCTGAGATGATTCTGTCTCTCTTTTGGATCTGGGTTCGGAGGGGTCATTGTTCCGTTATCTGTTTGTTAAATTCACAGGGTTTGTTTACTATACCTCAGATTGCAGTTTTTCTCTGGCTAGAGTCGCTGCTCACTGGGGATCCTAGTTCGGGACTAGATGCATATTTCCTCTACATCCTTCTACCCCCGGAGCTATCTCGTTGGACACAACTCACTAAAGTTCTAACCCCTTCGCAGTTTCTCTTCACGCCAAGTGGAGAGGCACTCGCGGCACTGAATTGCCGCACTTTGGAACTTTTTCACAGAAGTCTGAAGTTCTAAGATTTTTTTTTTGAGTTTAGGTTTTGGGTATCAAACTGACCATAATTCTGTTTTTGTTTTTTGTTTTTTTCTCTCTGTTCGGGGTACTTCATGGTCAGTAGGGAGTTTATAGTCTGCTGTTTGGTTTTTTCTTTTTCTTTTTTGTACGCTCTATATCCACTGTCTGCTATTTATGTGTCATGTGTGTT
Organism: Lithobates pipiens; assembly: GCF_037356315.1. Lineage (NCBI taxonomy): Eukaryota > Metazoa > Chordata > Amphibia > Anura > Ranidae > Lithobates > Lithobates pipiens. The sequence goes on from NW_027507758.1 coordinate 176,039,231, forward strand.
GTCAATGCTTACAAGGCCCGGTGTAAAAGGTGTTCTCCTCCTTGTATTCTCCCCCGGCCCCACAAGGGTGGATCTCTCCCAAGCAGGTATCATTATCCTGTCTCATAAATTGTTATTGCCTTTATGGAGTTAAAATTACTAACATGGAATGTACGGGGTCTTAACGACAAGGTAAAGAGGGCGTTAATGTTTAAATACTTGAACAGTCACAGACCTCATATCTTGTTTCTACAGGAGACCCATCTCCTGGGGAATAAGATTCTGGCACTACGTAGACCCTGGGTACGGCAATCATTTCATGCGACATACTCCAGTTATGCCAGGGGAGTGGCCATCCTGTTGAGCAAATCCCTTCCTTATAAGGTCCTACATCTTCAAACTGATCAGGAGGGTAGATTCATAATCCTCTTGCTGGAGATTAGAGCGGTGGTCTATGCTTTAGTAAATGTATATGTTCCTCCCCCCTTCAATCCACAAGTCCTCTATAAGTTGTTTGAGCATTTAGCTGCACTACAATTCTCCAGACTATATATAGCTGGAGACTTTAATTCCATTCTGGATCCATCCCTGGACACATCCAATCCGAATAGGGTGTTTTCACCAGACTTACTTCAATGGGCACAAACATTTAATTACACTGAGATCTGGCGATGGAAGCACCAAACCACTAGGGCGTACTCCTTTCACTCTGCCACCCATAGGTCGGGCTCCAGGATTGACCTGATCTTCTGTAACACATGTGCCCTGGCGGCGGTGAGGGGGGTCTCGTACTTACCCACGGGCCTCTCTGACCATGCCCCTCTGGAGGTCACCTTGGGGTTGTCTGATGCCGGGAGTAGAGACTGCTGGCGTTTGGCACCTAAATGGTTGCAGGACTCGAGGGTGGGGGAGGAAGTTTCTCCTAAACTACAACAATACTGGGAGATTAATGAGGACTCAACATCAGCTCAGGTAGTCTGGGACGCATTTAAGGCTAACACCAGGGGAGAATACATCTCTGCGATCAAAGCGGTTCGTTCTGAGATGTCTTGTCAGGTTCAGGCACTTGAGGAGGGGGAGGCTAGAGCGGCCGAGGCCTTCTCTGGCTTGCCGACTCCAGATCGCTTCAGTCAGCTAGCTGAGGCGAGGAGAGCTTTGTCTCTGCATCTTGCCGCGGCCACACATCTGGACTTGAACTCTCTGGCCGGGAGGATCTTTGAATCCGGGGATAAAAATGGAAAACTCCTAGCAAATTTAGTTGCGGACTCTAGATCACAGACTGTGGTGTCGGAGATCTGTGGGTCTGATGGTCAGACGCTCTCTTCTCCTGAGCTGATTTTGGGTGAATTTAGATCCTTCTATGAAAAATTATATGAAGCAGTCCCCGGCTGGCCTGAAGACCAGCGTAGGGAGTTTTTACACTCTCTGCGCCTGCCCACTCTTTCGCAGGAGGATCTCGAATTCTTAGATAGAGATTTTACCACCGAGGAGATAGAGGCGGCAATTTGCTCGTTTCCCAGTGGCAAAACACCCGGTCCGGATGGACTTCCTGGTGAGTGGTACAGGATGTATGCCTCATTAATTGCACCGAAACTGCTGAAGGTCTTCTCTGAAAGTAAAAAACAGATGTTCTTGCCCCCTTCTATGTACCAGGCACACATAGTCCTCATTCCTAAGCCTGGCAAAGACAAATCCCTCTGTACTTCCTATAGGCCGATCTCCCTGCTAAACTATGATCTCAAAATCTTGACAAAAATATTAGCGACCAGGTTGAGGGCGATTCTTCCATTCCTGATCAATATAGACCAGACAGGATTCATGCCGGGGAAGTCAACAGATATAAATCTACGTAGAGTATTCACACATCTTCAGCTGCCTTCCAGTGAGTCCTCCACGAGGGTGGTGGTTTCACTGGACATTGAAAAGGCATTTGATTCGGTAGCATGGCCTTTTATGTCTTCAGTTCTAGAGGTTATGGGTTTTGGTGCAGAATTCCGTAGGTGGATTGATCTTTTGTATAAGGACCCGACAGCGCAAGTAAAACTCAATGGTGCCTTGTCCGCACCTTTTTTGGTTAAAAGAGGGACGAGGCAGGGTTGTCCACTATCGCCGGCTCTGTTTTGCCTGGTGATGGAACCCCTTGCCTCAGCCCTTAGGCAGGCTGATGGGGTTAGGGGCATACGGGTGGGAGCCATACATGAAAAAGTAGCTTTATATGCAGATGATCTCATCCTTTTCTTGAATGACCCTGCCCAGTCGCTTCAAGAGACACTGACCATTCTTTCAAACTTCAGTGGTTGCTCGGGTCTCAAGGTAAACTGGGATAAATCCCAAATTTTACCCATTGATATGGCTGCAAAGGACGTAGCAGACCCCAACCTCCCCTTGATATGGGCAGACAAAATTAAATATCTAGGCATTCACATCTCCACATCTACCTCTGACTATTATACCCTTAACATGGAGCCATTGATACAGTTGATGAGGAGTAGATTAAAGGCGTGGGCGAATTTGCCCCTCTCTCTAATCGGCAGGATTAATTTATTTAAGATGAAGCTCCTACCTACCTTTCTTTATGTCCTCAGACATGCCCCTGTCTGGATCCCCAAAAAAGTATTTTGCCTGATTAACTCTATTTTATTATCTTTCCTCTGGGGAACCGGTCAGCCGAGGTTCAGACTGACGGTGCTGCAGAGACCTTGGGGGGAGGGAGGCCTGGCTTGTCCCGATCTCCACTCCTATTTTTTGGCGGCTCTGTTATCCCACGCCCACAACTGGCTGGTCTCTGATGAGTCCAATGCAGCGGTGGCTCTGGAAGCAGCACATCTGGGATCATATGAGGCGCTAAGGAATCTACTTTACCGGGGTACCAGGGCTCCTTTCCCTCTTACAACGTCAATGAGAGCGGTCATACGGGCGTGGTTGGTGGCAAAATCAATGCGACCCATGCCCGCTGGACATATATCGCCACACAGCCCTCTCTGGTTTAACCCACAATTGCCGGAATTTGGGTCCATTCCTGACCCTAGTGTTTGGGCATGCAAGGGCATTAAATATATAAATCAACTCTGTTTGGAAGGCCGACTGCTGTCATTTGACCGGTTGAAACAACAATATGATTTACCCAACTCACACTTCTTTAGATTCCTGCAGCTTAGGCACGCATTTAACACCCAGTTTGATAATGCTCAGGTTGCTTTTTATACATCAACCCTGGAGACTCTACTCAGGGACGAAGCTCTACCAAAGCCCTTATCCACTATATATAAAGCGATACTTCCTAACATACACACGGGACTAGAAAACCTCCAGGCAAAGTGGGTGGTCGACTTCCCCTCACTAGACGCTGAGGATTGGGAGGAAATCTGGGAATGTCCTTTTTCACAGCTAGTATCAGCTAGAGATAAATTAGTGCAATTTAAAATAGTACATAGGGTTTATTACACGCCCGCGCGTCTGCACAAAATTTATCCATCTATTCCCGCCTCCTGCTGGAGATGCAACTCGTCCCCAGCAGATTTTATTCACATATTTTGGAGCTGTCCTCAGATCGCAATTTTTTGGTCTGCGGTGACCAACTCTATTACGGCCATCACCACGGTACCAGTACCACTGTCTGTAGAGGTATGCCTGCTGGGACTTGTGGAACCATTGGCCCCAGGCCGGGCAATCAGAACCCTGCTAGGATTATTACTTTACTATGCCCGCAAGTCGATAGTACTCAGATGGAAGGCATCATCTGCGCCCTCCTTAAATTTTTGGAAGAGGTTAGTGAATGCGGCTCTACCACTATACAAGGCTACCTACCTGTCCCGCGGTTGTGCCAAAAAATTCTACAAAGTATGGGATATCTGGACGGACTCACTGTCCACTAATGCTGACTCGATGGACGATTAGTATAGTTCCATTAAGTACCCCAATTGTCCAAGTGGCATCTATGGCCTCATAAACCCTCTGGGTTGCTCAACCAATAGTTAGGGGGGAGGGGGGAGCGTGCATGCAACGATGTAATTATAATGTACACTTTATCTCCTAAGTATTTCGAGTAAGCCTTGTAGGGGATATGTAGAATCGGCAGGTTGATATGAATATTCTACACAGGTGGTTGAGCGTACAGTGGTTTGGGTAGGTATGCATGTTTTTATGTAATGCCTTACCCTTTTGTTTTTGGTTTTGTTTTTTGTTGTTTTTTGTTTTTGTTTTTGTTTCTCTCTTAGTTGGTAAGTTGTAGTGATCGAGCCTGGGTATGCCCAATAGGCTCTGTAGTGTTTTGTTCACATCTTGAAATGTCAATAAAGATAACTTTAAAAAAAAAAAAAAAAGAATCGAATACCCCGGACCACTTTGTCTCCTAGGTGGAAAGGTCCGTTTCAGATCATTCTTGAATCTTCAACTGCAGTAAAGCTGAAAGACTACAAGTACTGGGTTCATGGTTCCCATTGTAAAAGGACTATAGGTCCGATGGAACATACAGATCATTCTGCTGTTAGCAGGTATTCTTCTTTACCCTTGCCTTCTAGGTCATCACCGCCAATTACTCGTGCCAGAGCCAGAAGACTCCAGAATGAATCTCCTGGGGCCTAGACCGAATGTGGCGTTATGGAGCGTTATCCTCTGTGGTGGAGTGGTGGTGTGGATTACAGTCATGGCATTCGAATGGACATACCATAAAGAAAAGGGTAAGATACATGACACCTACCTTTTCAATGCCACTGTCACAAGTGAGAAATTGCAACCTGAAGAAAGCCGTAATCCCAATCAAAGAGCAAGAAGAGACACTCATGAGTATCATGTTAAATTGGGTGAACCCTTTCAGAACTCCTTTGTGTCCATGCACCTACAGGCAGCAAAGAAACTGAACATTTCTAATTGCTGGATATGCACACACGCACCTATGTCAAATAAGACTATACCCTTATTAGGTGTTCCCAGCACATTGGCTGAAATAGAGAACAGTGCTCACTTTGAAGATGTAAGCAGACCTATGGTTGACAGAGTTGTTTCACTCCTGTTGTTCACTAATGCTCCAATGACAATCCCCTCTGTCTGCATAAACTTCACTCGAGAATATTCATCTGAGCTGCTTACTCAGGGTTTTCAAAGTACTACCAGACCTATTGGGAACTCTAACTGTATGGACAATGCTGAGATCAGATATTGGTTTGATGGTAAGGATACAGCATGGAGCACGGATCGATATCAGGAACTACATGACTACACGCATCGACAACATTCTAGGCAAAACAATATGAAATTATTAATGTGTTTGCAGGGGTATAATTTCAAGAAGGCTTGTGCAGCTCCCCCAGGTTATTACTTTATATGTGGGAAGAAAGCATATAATTGGATCCCTTTAAATTCTATGGGGGTTTGTTATTTTGGGAGAGTAATACCTGCCACTTGGTATATGAGTAACGATGAGTTTAAGGAGTCCCAAATCCGTAAAATCCCCATACATATTTTAAAAAGAGATTTAGATTCTCAGTCAGTACCTGGGGGGAGGAAGAGAATCATGATGAGGTTAAAGATCCTGATATGAACAAGGAGGGTGAGACTAACATTGAGGTACCCCTAGTTAATGTTGAGGAAAATACTAATTACACTTATACTAGTGACCTTGGCACTAATATAGAGTCCCATGACAAGGAGATAAAGCCAATATTCTCCATACCATGGGTAAATAGATGTTGTATCAAAAAGGCATTCAGTTTTATCATTGATTTAGCTGACTTGATTGATAATATTACAGCATTGTATGATAGGAACTTTGTGGCTCTTACCACAGAACTAAAAATGGTTATAAAGGAGATTTTGCAGCACCGGCTGGTGCTGGATTATCTTACAGGAAGCCAGGGAGGAATATGCACCATAGTGGGAACAGGCTGTTGTAACTACATTGGAAATGATACTAAAGCAGAAGATGCTATCATTTCACATGTAGAACAGGTACAACAGCTTAAGCTCAATTTTCGGAAAGAGCATACTGAAACTGCTTGGGTTGAAGGAAGCTGGGAAAGCTTGACTTCCTGGCTTAATCCTGCCAACTGGTTTTCAGGCATTGGAGGTTGGTTTGCTGGTATATTACATGGTATCCTTTATATTGTTGGTATTATAGTACTTTTAATCCTTATAATCAAATGTGCACCTATGTTATTCAAATGTTGTTTGAAAATAACTACCACCTCTTGTAGTGCTATTTGGAAAGCTTGTACTAATACTGGTTCTTTTGAGCCCCAAAGGTCAAGAGTCAGAACTGCTCATGAGATGGTGGCTCGTATACCTGGAGGTCAACCCAGAGACATAGAGGAAGTCTAAAGAGGAATACCCAAAGAATTACAAACATAGGAGGGATGTCAAGATATGAAGACATATGAAAACACATATCTGTATATAACCCAGAGTTCCCCTTCAATATAAGAATGTATTTCTTTCTAAAATGTTTCTTAATTCTTTTTGGGTATTTCGCAATTCTTGTTGTTCACTTTTGTCTTGCCCTTTGCTTGACAAGAGATGTCCTGCCAATAACATGATAAAGCATATTATTCCCAGAAATGATGTTCAAATGTTTTTATGGAAAGTCCCTGTTTATAACATAACTTTTCCCCTTCTTAATTAATATCTAAATTGCCAAATTGTCAGAATGACCTTTAAAGTTGTTATTGTGTTAGGGCCAAAATGATCATTTGAAATATGAAATAGATTATCCTGGAATGTATTACGTATTTTGTAACTTGGTTCTGTGCCTGCCATAGACTGTAATGTTATCATTTTCTTATAAAACCCTGTAACCGTGTTGTATTCTCCACCACAACCCCTTGGAAGGTGTGGTCCTCTGTACGGAGATTTTCTGAGTAAATATACATTGAGACGAATGCTACTTCGTAGATGTCCTTTATTTCAAGGCTCAACATAACAAGAGTTTTTACTTCCAAAATGCTGTTGCCCCATGATACACTGGCTGTGGGTTTTTATTCTGCCTCTAAACACCCCTACCTCTAAACTTCTTTAAACACCTATGTGTGCATGGACACATAGGCTAACATGCAGGGGCATTTAGAGGCAGGAAAAAGAAACGCCAAAGGCCCCTAGGAGCAGCAGAAAAAAACATCCAGTTTGCATGAGGCTTTAAAAAGCTCAGGATAATGCAATACAATACAGCTAAATGGTCAAATGAATAGCTCATTCTCTTAATTTTCCTCACTCTCCCTCTTCTATACTGCTTGTTCTGTACATTCAATTAGAGAAAATCAGAAAGCTAACCTGCTCCAACATTATATAAACCATAATATTCTGACATCATTGTCATGGGGGTAACCTGTATTAAATGCTTATTTAAATATTTGATATATTTTATATTTATTCAGCTGTGAACATTGTAGGGTCTATATACCAGGGTTTCTTGCCCAGGGTTCCTCCAGATATTGCTAGGTGTTCCTTGAGCAATAAGTAATATCTACCTCTAAGAGAAGTTCCCATTGACACCATTGATCTTTTTAGCCATTTGTAAGGGGGTAAGTGTTCCCAATGACGACAAGGGTAAGGAGCATGCTTCCCACTTACCATTGCACTAATGTATCATGAGCTATAGATATAGTAACATTTAGCAAGGGTCCCCTGGGACCCAAAAGATATTTCAAGGGTTCCTCTGCATTGAAAAGGTTGAGAAAGGCTGGTTTATACTATACATATTACCCACAATATACAAGCAATTAGATGCTCCACTAGGCCATCGGATTGTATCTTGGGCTGATTCCATACTACAATGATTGGCAATTTCACATTACCTGCAAAACATTTTGCATTTGTTCCAGCTATACTGTGTGATGCCATGTGTAGCGGATGACATTTTGGAAAAAGTGTCATTTGATTGTAAATTTAGTTTTTTTGCCTCAGATCGGTAATGGGGTTCTGAGGGTTAATTCTGTAGGTTAACTTTGACATCAGTTTGGCTGGGCTTTGTTAGAGTTCTGCCTGGTCATGTGTACAGTGAGGTGCACATGACAGGCCAGAACCAGGCCTGGTTGGACGTTTTGGGTATCAGCTTTCTCTGAGCCAATCAGTGGGTGTGCCGGGCCCCGCTGAGGAGTCTGGGGAGGGGTACTTAAGATGTTGAGGTCACGTGTTACGGGTGGTTAGTTTGTGAGGCCCTCACGGTCTGTTCCTGTTTTCCTAGACCGGGGTAGCCCCGCGAGGGGTCCCGTCACGGAGCGTTCGATGCTTCGCAACATGCTTCTGTTGGTTACTCTCGATAGACCTGCCTGTTCTGGGGTAGGGATCCGTCTGTTTGCGAGTCTCGGAACCGGCTGGTCTGAGGCGCAGTAGCTGAGGGAGGATTCAAGGTGTCCGGGTGTGCTCTCGGCTTGGAGAGGCACCACAGCTCGTGAAGGTGACCGGGGGAGGACTCTTCGGAGGAGGGCCAACAAGCTGGCATCCTGAGAAGTGCCTGGTTACTGAGTTGGGAAAGACATTGACGAATCCACGCTTTTTCCAGTACTCTCAAGGAGACAGAGAACGTTCCAGGTACTGAGGAAAAGGTTCCTGTTCACTTTCAGTTACAACTTGTTCAATGTCAGAGATTTTACAAGTTCTGATTGCCATAATCTCTGGCTAGGGATTTGCTCAGCTTTGAAGCACCCAGCTGCGAGTGGCTACTCTCTGGGTGGCACTAGAGACTTTGTTATGTCTGCAGTTCAAGGTGCCTGAGTTCTTTGCCCTTGCCCTCTGTTCCTATATAAGACTGTGTTGTTGGATGTTACCCCTGCAAAATAAAACCTTTTAAAAGGACTTTATTGGTGTCAGCGTCCAAAGTTGTTGGGTATCAACCCTGGGAACCCCTAGACGTGGAAGAACAAGCCAAGCAGAGGTAACCGGTAAGCCCAAAAAGTCAAAGCTGCCCTGCAAAGGGTTATGGCCGCTACACATGAATCACTGGAAAATATCACATTTGTTTGTTCTTTGGATATCCTATGCTGAGGGGTTTCACTATATGACAAGAAAACTAATCCTGACTCAAGCATACATTAATGGTAATATTAGCTTTCTAATTACATTACTGAAGACGATTATTACTAAAAGATATTTCAGATTCACAATCAACTTCTACTTACCTATGGGGCCAGAGAAAATTTCAATACCAAACGACTCTGCTCACATTATCATGCCCCCTTATTTCTTCATTAGGCCTCCTTAATAGATAATTCAAGCTGAATATTTTAGTTCTACTAATAGCATTCTGGCAGCTCCGGCAGAGACTGTAAGGGAGCAAAGCAGTTTCCATATGGCTTTGCAGGGCTGCCACAGAGTTAGCTGGCCACATAAGCCGATACAACTAAGATAATTATGGCTGAGAGCGGGCTGTCTCTTTGCTGGATTGGGCTGTCTCAGCTGGATTGGGCTGTCTCTCTGCTGGATAGGGAAGTCTCTTTGCTGGATAGGGCAGTCTCATTTGCAGATTGGTATGTCTCTTTGCTGGATTGGGGTGTGTCTTTCATGTATGGGGGCTGTCTCTTTGATGGATTGGGCTGTATCTTTGTTGAATATGGGGGTTGCCTATTTGTTGGATATGAGGGATGTCTATTTGTTGGATATGGGGGATGTCTCTTTGCTGGATATGGTGGATATCTCTGCTGGATATGGAGGAAGCCTCTTTTCTGGATTGGACTGTCTCTTTGGATATGGGGGATGTGACAGACCCAACCGGGACAGGGGCTTTTAGAGGGGACTGCAGGGTAGCCTCTGATTATGGACCCTGGCATTTGAGGGGGCTCTAGTCTTTGGGAGGTGTGCGCCTGGTTTTGCTTCAAATTTGGGTCCATATCTCCCCAAAACACACAGACTGTGGGAACCTAGGACTTGGATACAAATTTGGGGCCTCTGTGCCCAAACCAGCAATGATTGCGTTAACCCCCCCCCCCCCCAGACTCAGAGACTCTAAGCAGAGGATTATAAACAGCTTTAAAACAACCTGATGCTGAGGTCTCCTGCTGTTATATGTAATCTGTATAATTCCCAATTGTGTGCATTCTAGGTGTGAATTTACATTGTAAATTGAGTCACCTATTTTTTCTGTTTGTCTGCTAATTCTCTTGGAGATGTGATTAGTATTGTATCCACTTTAACTCACTACCGAACCATTGTGGAATGTTCATGTGTTTATGTTATTTAACCACCTCAATACAGTGCACTTACACCCCCTTCCTGTCCAGACCAATTTTCAGCTTTCAGCACTCTCACAGTTTGAATGATAATTACTCAGTCATGCAACACTGTACCCATATGAAACTTGCATCCTTTTTTCCACACAAATAGAGCTTTCTTTTAGTGGTATTTAAACACTAGTTTTTTATTTTATTTTTTGTGCTATAAATAAAAAAAAACTTACATTTTGTGAAAAAAATGCCTTTTTCATTGTTTCTGTCATACAATTTTGCTAATTAGTAATTTTTCTTCATAAATTTTGGCCAAAATTTATACTGCTACATATCTTTGGTAAAAATAACCCAAATTAGTGTATATTATTTGGTCTTTGTGAAAGTTATAGAGTCTACAAACTATGGTGCCAATCACTGAAAATTGATCACATCTGATCGGGCCTTCAGTACATCAGGTGTATCTCATTTCTTGAGACACTACCAAGTCAGGAAAGTACAAATACCCCCCAAACCCCTTTTTGGAAAGTAGATATTCCAAGGTATTAAGTAAGTAGCATGGTGAGTTTTTTTAAGTTGTAAGTTGTAAGTTGTTTTTCCCACAATTCTTTGCAAAATTAAGATTTTTTTTTTTTTTTTACAAAATTGTCATATTATCAGGTTATTTCTCACACGCAGCATATGCATACAACAAATTAGACCCCAAACTACATTCTGCTATTCTTTCCGAGTATGGCGATACCACATGTGTGAGACTTTCACACAGCCTGGCCACATACAGAGCACAAACATTGAAATAGCACCTTCAGGCGTTCTACAAGCAAAAATGACAAATCTCATTTCACAACCACCTATTACACTTTTGAAGGCCCTGGAGCACCAGGACAATGGAATTGCCCACAAAATTACCCCATTTTGGAAAGTAAACACTCCAAAGTATAATCTATGAGGCATAATGAGTCTTTTGAATTGTTCAATTTTTTCCTGAAGTTTTTGGAAAATGTGGAAAAAAATGAAAACGCATTTTTTTTCACAAAGTTGTCCATTTATAAGATATTTCTAACACATAGCATGTATATAGCAAAAATTACACCCCAAAACACATTCTGCTACTCTTCCCGAGTATGGTGATACCACATGTGTGATACTTTTACACAGCCTGGCCACATACAGAGAACCAACATTGAAGTAGTACCTTCAGGTGTTCTACGAGCATAAATTGCACATCTCATTTCATTCCTACCTATCACACTTTTGAAGGTCCAGGAGCACCAGGACAGTGGAATTACCCACAAAATTAACCCATTTTGGAAAGCAAATACCCCAACGTATATTCTATGAGGCATGGGCTGAAAATTGGTACTCGGGTACTCTGACGGGCTGCAGATAGGTACTCGGGTACTCTGATGAGCTGGTGACAGATACTTGGGTACTCTAATGGGCCGGTGACAGGTACTCGGGTACTCTAATGGACTGTGACAGGTACTCGGGTGCTCTGATGGCCTGGTTACAGGTACTCGGGTACTCTGATGGCCTGGTGACCAGTACTCGGGTACTCTGATGGCCTGGTGACAGGTACTCGGGTACTCTGATGGCCTGGTGACAGGTATTCGGTACTCTGAAGGGCGGTGATAGGTATTCAGGTACTCATATGGACTGGGAAAAGTACTTGGGTACTCTGATGGACTGTGACAGGTACTCGGGTACTCTGATGGACTGTGACAGATACTCAGGTACTCTGATGGACTGTGACAGGTACTCAGGTACTCGTATGGACTGTGATGGGTCCTCGGGTACTCATATGGACTGTGACAGGTACTCAGATGAACTGTGACAGGTACTTGGGTACTCATATGGACTGGGAAAGGTACTTGGGTACTCTGATGGACTGTGACAGGTACTCGGGTACTCTGATGAACTGTGACAGGTACTCGGGTACTCTGATAGACTGGGACAGGTACTCGGGTACTCTGATGGACTGGGACAGGTACTCGGGTGCTCTGATGGACTGTGACAGGTACTCGGATGGACTGTGACAGGTACTTGGTTACTCTGATGGACTGTGACAGGTACTCAGGTAATCTGATGGACTGTGACAGGTACTCGGGTACTCTGATGGACTGTGACAGGTACTCGGGTACTCATATGGACTGTGACAGGTACTCAGGTACTCATATGGACTGTAACAGATACTCAGAAAGGATCACAGCCGATCACGTGGGTAAACATCCGGCCAATGGCTGTTTACCAGTGTCAGTGACGAGCAGTGTTCCTGGGAACATGCCGCCACCGACGTGCACGAGCAGTGCGCTCGCGATCGCACACATGCGCCATGCAGAGTGGGGGTGGAACCATCTGTCATCGCCGGTGACTTCATCACGGCCGATTATGTGGTAAACAGCCATACCCAATGCTTGTTCACCCCCTCCGTGGCAAACGGTGTCTCTGTGACACGCTGCCCCCGAAGGAACAGGGATGCGCGCATTCCCTGTTTAAATGGGAGGACGTCATATGAGCCGCGCCACCTGCCTATCATTTGACAGCCAGCGGTTGGCAACCAGTTAAAGTATAACTAAAGGCAAAACTTTTTTTGTTTTGGATAGAGTGAAGAGGGATTACAACACCTGACAGTTTTTTATTGCTGTCTGTGCTCCCTGTGCTTGTGTGAAAGCAAAAGAAAATCCCAAATTTTGGGTTGTCCCCAGAAAAGTAATGGCAGGGAAATCTTCCAATGGGGACAATAATTCTGGTGTCCCGGGGGTCCCCAAGGAATTCCCTTAATTTGCAGGGATTTCTGTCACTTCCTGTTTGAAAATCTCTGCAATGGGACACAGCTGGTGAAAAACAAAAAAGAACCCCCCCCCCCCCCCCGACTCTATCCATAATGGAAAAAAAATGTTTTGCCTATAGTCCTACTTTAATTTACTGTTTAATTAGATCACTGTTAGCTGTTAATGTGATTGCTGTTTGAAGTTGGCATTGTCATGCTACTATCCCCAAGAGGGAAATGTCCTCCTGTGGGGTATAAAGTATGTGTCTGAGTTTTAATAAAAAGATTTATTAATTTGGTTTTTACCTCAACATCTTGTCTGTGTATGATGGTTGGGGTAAAGGGCTGGAAATAGCGCTCAGTCTGCTGGATGGTTTTGGAAGGCAGGAAGTACTGTTTGGTGAGGTGCCAGGTAGTCCACCATGGGGAATGTCTCTTTGCTGGATTGGGCTGTCTCTTTGCTGGATATGAGGGATGTCTGTTTGCTGAATTGGGCTGTCTTTTTGCTGGATATGGAGGATGTATCTTTGCTGGATATGGGAGATGTCTCTGACGTGAGAAGCAAGGAAAGAAGCAGAGAAGATACATATGGCAAGCATACTTTGGTAAGCACTGGATATTTCTAATGTTTTGTACATTTTACTGCATTGCTTTTTATTAAAAAATACATATTTACTTAAACCCTCCAAATTTTACTTGGTTCCCTGTTCTTTAAACAGGCGGTCCTAGGAGGCATGTAGGGGTAGCGATGGGTGGTTCTGGGGGGCGGTTTTAGGGTGGTTTGGGGGCAGAGACAAGCATGACCTAGAGGAGTGGGGTGAGTTCCTGCCCTGACAAGCTGTATTTAAAGACTTGCACTCAGGTTTTATAGAAAGAAAGGGCTTTCCTGACCAAGAACTCACACAATGTGAGCAGGAGGTTGAGGCAATAGATAGATATGAACTTTTTATAAGAAACATGAAACCTAGGGAAGCTTACATCATGTTTACCAGCTCATATGGTCCAAATCCAAGAATAAACACCTCTTTTAAAAGGTGGACCTTTTTAAAGCAGCATTAAGCACAAAAGTAAACAATTATTATATTGCAGATTACCAATTCTTAGATTCGATGACTGTATTAGTTTCCTTTTATAGGCTTTCTTTCTTCTATTTTTATCTAGTGTTCCAGCTAAGCTCTCTAGCAGAATGTATCAGTTTACATGGATGGGAAAAAACACTTAAGATTATCAGGGTTGATTAAAATTATCAACTTTAATTTATTCATGTAAAACCTTTATCCCTAAGGCCTCATGCACACGAGACGCAGATGAAACCTCTGTTAAAAAAAAGCTGAAACGTGCGTTTAGAAACGCGCGTTTTGCCGCGTTTGCATGTCGCGTTTAGACGCGTTTAGACGCGTTTAGACGCGTTTGCGTTTAGACGCGTTTATAAAGATAACATCATGTAGACCCTCCCCAAGCTCTCAAAGCATTTTTTTTAACTATTTCTGCTATTTTGATCAGAGTGAGCAGCAGCAGCATAGAGAGCAGTTGTACACTTGCATTTGCCGTGTCACTTGCCACGGCACCTGCCACAAGTTGTGGATTGTCCACTTGCCACGTCACTTGCCACAAGTTGGGGATTGTCCACTTGCCACATCACCTGCCACGTCACCTGCCACAAATTGTGGATTGTCCACTTGCCACGTCACTTGCCACATCACCTGCCACGTCACTTGCCACGAGATGTGGATTGTCCACTTTCCACGTCATCTGCCATGCCACCTGCCACAAGCTGTGGATTGTCCACTTGACATTGACACGTCACCAGCCACATCACCTGCCACAAGTTGTGGATTGTCCACTTGCCACGTGACTTGCCACATCACCTGCCACGTCACTTGCCACATCACCTGCCACAAGTTGTGGATTGTCTACTTGCCGCGTCACTTGCCACTTCACCTGCCACGTCACCTGCCACGTCACCTGCCACAAGTTGTGGATTGTCCACTTGCCACGTCACTTGCCACAAGCTGTGGATTGTCCACTTGCCACATCACTTGCCACGTCACCTGCCACGTCACTTGCCACGTCACCTGCCACAAGTTTTGGATTGTCCACTTGCCACGTCAGCTGCCACGTCACTTGCCACATCACCTGCCACGTCACCTGCCACAAGTTGTGGATTGTCCACTTGCCACGTCACTTGCCACATCACCTGCCACGTCACTTGCCACGAGATGTGGATTGTCCACTTGCCATGTCACTTGCCACGTCACCTGCCACGTCACTTGCCACGTCAGCTGCCACGTCACTTGCCACAAGATGTGGATTGTCCACTTGTCACATCACCTGCCACATCACTTGCCACATCACCTGCCACAAGTTGTGGATTGTCCACTTGCCACGTCACTTGCCACATCACCTGCCACGTCACTTGCCACAAGATGTGGATTGTCCACTTTCCACGTCACCTGCCATGCCATCTGCCACAAGTTGTGGATTGTCCACTTACCACGTCACCAGCCACATCACCTGCCACAAGTTGTGGATTGTCCACTTGCCGCACCACTTTCCACGTCACCTGCCACGTCACCTGCCACAAGATGTGGATTGTCCACTTGCCACGTCACCAGCCACATCACCTGCCACAAGTTGTGGATTGTCCACTTGCCACGTCCCTTGCCACGTCCCCTGCCACGTCACCTGCCACAAGTGGATTGTCCACTTGCCACATCACTTGCCACATCACCTGCCACAAGTTGTGGATTGTCCACTTGCCACGTCACCTGACACAAGTTGTGGATTGTCCACTCGCCACGTCACTTGCCACATCCCCTGCCACAAGTGGATTGTCCACTTGCCACATCACTTGCCCCATCACCTGCCACAAGTTGTGGATTGTCCACTTGCCACGTCACCTGACACAAGTTGTGGATTGTCCACTCGCCACGTCACTTGCCACATCACCTTCCACAAGTGGATTGTCCACTTGCCACGTCCCCTGCCACAAGTGGATTGTCCACTTGCCACGTCACTTGCCACGTCACCTGCCACAAGTTATGGATTGTCCACTTGCCACGTCACATGCCAGTCACCTGCCACAAGTTGTTGATTTTCCACTTGCCACGTCACCTGCCAAGTCACTTGCCGCGTCACCTGCCAGGTCACTTGCCACGTCACCTGCCACAAGTTGTCTATTGTCCACTTGCCACGTCACATGCCAGTCACCTGCCACAAGTTGTTGATTTTCCACTTGCCACGTCACCTGCCAAGTCACTTGCCGCGTCACCTGCCAGGTCACTTGCCACGTCACCTGCCACAAGTTGTCTATTGTCCACTTTCCACGTCACTTGCCACTTCACCTGCCACGTCACTTGCCACAAGTTGTGGATTGTCCACTTGCCACATCACTTGCCACCTGCCATGTCACTTGCCACAAGTTGTGGATTGTCCACTTGCCACGTCACTTGCCACAAGTTGTGGATTGTCCACTTGCAATTGCAATTGTTTAAAATATTTTTCTAATGGTTTTTCATCATTTGCAATCATTTTTGAGATTTTTAATGTAAAAAAAAAGGTCACCTTTAAAAACGCATATAAACGCAAACGCGGCTAAACGCGGTAGCGGCGTTTTGCCGCGTTTTACCGCGTTTTACCGCGTTTTGCGTCTGAAACGCAGAAATTTTTGTTTCTGAACGCATTTTTTTGCTTCTGGAAAAACGAGATTAAACGCAACTGCATATAAACGGAAAAAAACGAGACTGTGTGCATGGACACATAGGATAACATTGAATGAGTTCAGGTGCAGTTGAAAAAACTGTCCAACTGCATCTGAACGCGCGTTTAACTGCGTCTCGTGTGCATGAGGCTTAAAGCCTCATGCACACGAGACGCAGTTAAACGCGCGTTCAGATGCAGTTGGACAGTTTTTTCAACTGCACCTGAACTCATTCAATGTTATCCTATGTGTCCATGCACACAGTCTCGTTTTTTTCCGTTTATATGCAGTTGCGTTTAATCTCGTTTTTCCAGAAGCAAAAAAATGCGTTCAGAAACAAAAATTTCTGCGTTTCAGACGCAAAACGCGGTAAAACGCGGCAAAACGCCGCTACCGCGTTTAGCCGCGTTTGCGTTTATATGCGTTTTTAAAGGTGACCTTTTTTTTTACATTAAAAATCTCAAAAATGATTGCAAATGATGAAAAACCATTAGAAAAATATTTTAAACAATTGCAATTGCAAGTGGACAATCCACAACTTGTGGCAAGTGACGTGGCAAGTGGACAATCCACAACTTGTGGCAAGTGACATGGCAGGTGGCAAGTGATGTGGCAAGTGGACAATCCACAACTTGTGGCAAGTGACGTGGCAGGTGAAGTGGCAAGTGACGTGGAAAGTGGACAATAGACAACTTGTGGCAGGTGACGTGGCAAGTGACCTGGCAGGTGACGCGGCAAGTGACTTGGCAGGTGACGTGGCAAGTGGAAAATCAACAACTTGTGGCAGGTGACTGGCATGTGACGTGGCAAGTGGACAATAGACAACTTGTGGCAGGTGACGTGGCAAGTGACCTGGCAGGTGACGCGGCAAGTGACTTGGCAGGTGACGTGGCAAGTGGAAAATCAACAACTTGTGGCAGGTGACTGGCATGTGACGTGGCAAGTGGACAATCCATAACTTGTGGCAGGTGACGTGGCAAGTGACGTGGCAAGTGGACAATCCACTTGTGGCAGGGGACGTGGCAAGTGGACAATCCACTTGTGGAAGGTGATGTGGCAAGTGACGTGGCGAGTGGACAATCCACAACTTGTGTCAGGTGACGTGGCAAGTGGACAATCCACAACTTGTGGCAGGTGATGGGGCAAGTGATGTGGCAAGTGGACAATCCACTTGTGGCAGGGGATGTGGCAAGTGACGTGGCGAGTGGACAATCCACAACTTGTGTCAGGTGACGTGGCAAGTGGACAATCCACAACTTGTGGCAGGTGATGTGGCAAGTGATGTGGCAAGTGGACAATCCACTTGTGGCAGGTGACGTGGCAGGGGACGTGGCAAGGGACGTGGCAAGTGGACAATCCACAACTTGTGGCAGGTGATGTGGCTGGTGACGTGGCAAGTGGACAATCCACATCTTGTGGCAGGTGACGTGGCAGGTGACGTGGAAAGTGGTGCGGCAAGTGGACAATCCACAACTTGTGGCAGGTGATGTGGCTGGTGACGTGGTAAGTGGACAATCCACAACTTGTGGCAGATGGCATGGCAGGTGACGTGGAAAGTGGACAATCCACATCTTGTGGCAAGTGACGTGGCAGGTGATGTGGCAAGTGACGTGGCAAGTGGACAATCCACAACTTGTGGCAGGTGATGTGGCAAGTGATGTGGCAGGTGATGTGACAAGTGGACAATCCACATCTTGTGGCAAGTGACGTGGCAGCTGACGTGGCAAGTGACGTGGCAGGTGACGTGGCAAGTGACATGGCAAGTGGACAATCCACATCTCGTGGCAAGTGACGTGGCAGGTGATGTGGCAAGTGACGTGGCAAGTGGACAATCCACAACTTGTGGCAGGTGACGTGGCAGGTGATGTGGCAAGTGACGTGGCAGCTGACGTGGCAAGTGGACAATCCAAAACTTGTGGCAGGTGACGTGGCAAGTGACGTGGCAGGTGACGTGGCAAGTGATGTTGCAAGTGGACAATCCACAGCTTGTGGCAAGTGACGTGGCAAGTGGACAATCCACAACTTGTGGCAGGTGACGTGGCAGGTGACGTGGCAGGTGAAGTGGCAAGTGACGCGGCAAGTAGACAATCCACAACTTGTGGCAGGTGATGTGGCAAGTGACGTGGCAGGTGATGTGGCAAGTCACGTGGCAAGTGGACAATCCACAACTTGTGGCAGGTGATGTGGCTGGTGACGTGTCAATGTCAAGTGGACAATCCACAGCTTGTGGCAGGTGGCATGGCAGATGACGTGGAAAGTGGACAATCCACATCTCGTGGCAAGTGACGTGGCAGGTGATGTGGCAAGTGACGTGGCAAGTGGACAATCCACAATTTGTGGCAGGTGACGTGGCAGGTGATGTGGCAAGTGGACAATCCCCAACTTGTGGCAAGTGACGTGGCAAGTGGACAATCCACAACTTGTGGCAGGTGCCGTGGCAAGTGACACGGCAAATGCAAGTGTACAACTGCTCTCTATGCTGCTGCTGCTCACTCTGATCAAAATAGCAGAAATAGTTAAAAAAAATGCTTTGAGAGCTTGGGGAGGGTCTACATGATGTTATCTTTATAAACGCGTCTAAACGCAAACGCGTCTAAACGCGTCTAAACGCGTCTAAACGCGACATGCAAACGCGGCAAAACGCGCGTTTCTAAACGCACGTTTCAGCTTTTTTTTAACAGAGGTTTCATCTGCGTCTCGTGTGCATGAGGCCTTAAGGAAAAAAACTGTTTGCTGTAACTGCTTATAACGTGTGAGCTCAGCTTCGATTTGTTAGTGTATCTAAATCTACCAATACATTTAACACTGCCCCCTAGACCGACAATGCTTCTGTCTGCTATGCCTTCTGTGCTCATTCATCCAGAGTTGTGTCTCACTAATGCTGGAGACGTGTTACTAGCCAGATCTCCTGGTGAAAACCGAGGGGTAAAAAACAAAGAAAATTACATTTATGCAGCATTTATATTTTATATTATATTTCTAATGTTTTGTACATTTAACAATTGGTAAACTGTAATATGATACATTTTTGGATTTGGGTTTAGTACCACTTTAGGCATTCTTTAAAAAGTATATCACAAGAGGACAATTGTTCGTTCAACCACCCCCGACCACAAAATCTCTGTGAGTCCGACCAGACCAGGTAAATACACATCTGCCTTAACAAAGATAGAAATGTCAAAGTCTTCCAGCAATCATTTCAGGATGACCACATGAAATGTCTACAAAAAACTACACAGTTTTATATTACTTCAGGAAGAAAAATACATAACAATGCAGTGGCACAACACTTTTTAACCAGCTCTCGCATTAGTACTAGAGCAACCTCTTCTGATGTTTCCTATGGACAATTTCTATATTTCCCGTAAAGGCCTGTTTATTTGGCAATAATATTCTGATCACTGAAGATAAGTAAGTAATACTTATATTTTTTTAGTACAAACAAGGCATTATTTATATGAAATTGTCATGCAAAGTTTATTTCACCTTGTATCCAGACAATGAACTTAACAAAACAAAAAAACATACACTTTTTTTCTGAATTTGATCAGTGTTCGTTTTAAAAAAAATGTGCTACTGCAAATATAAATGTATTCTATAGTTAGTCTTTTTTTAAATGAAACTAAAATTCTGATTCTGATATAAAGAACTGCAAATTGGAAAATTGTATCATTCTTAGCTCCTGTACACACGGTCGGAGATTTCGACAACCAAATCCGTCGGATTTTGTCTGTCGGATTTTGTCCGACGGATCTTGTCCGAAACTGTTGCATACACACGGTCGGACTAAGGCCGCGTACACACGAGAGGATTGTCCGTCCAACTAAGTCCGTCAGACAATCCGACAGACAGTCCGTCCTACTTTTGAATGAACGGACTTGACCACACACGATGAACAGACAGTCCGCTGAAAGCTTGCGCGATGACGTGTACAGCACGTACGACGGGACTAGAAATACGACGTCCAATACACTGCAATGCAACCTTCGGCCATGTAAATCCTTTCTGAGCATGCGCCATACTTAGTCCGTCCAACTAGCCTACTCACGAGCGGACTGTCTGCTGAAACCAAAGTTGGACGGACTGTATTACGGAAATTCCGAAAGACTTAGTCCGCCAGACTGTCCGCTGAAAAAGTCCGCTGAAGCCCACACACGAGCGGACTGTCCGCTGAAACACGTTTTAGCGGACTAAGTTGGACGGACAATCCTCTCGTGTGTACGCGGCCTTAGTTGTCGAAAAATCCGATCATTCAGAACGTGATGACGTAATTTCGTTACGATGGGACTACATTCAGGCTAGTAGCCAATAGCTTTGATGTAGGAATTTGATCTGAGCATGCGTGGCACTTGGTCCGATCAAAATTCTCTACACATGATCGGAGTATGTCCGATTGAACCAGTTGGGAAATATTTCCAACATGTTGGAAAATTGGGTCCGACGGATATTCCGACGGAATTAGTCCGATGCATACCACACACAGTCGGATTATCCGACAACACGGTCCGATAGGACACATTCCGACGGATTCTCCGACCGTGTGTACAAGGGCTAACTGTAATTTTCCTTTTCTGGTGCCTATCCATGGCAGCATGTGAGTGATAGAGCTCTGCCTCGACTCCTTCCTCAGGACCAATGAATAGCATAAATTAAAGATGTAGTCCCTCCCCCAACATTCTCTGTAATATAGAATACCGAGGATGCTGCCATGGATAGGCACCAGGAAAGCAAAATGGTTGGTAAGTATGATACAATTTTCCATTTTCCTTGTGCCTCAATCGCAGCATACCAATGATAAATAACTAGCTTACACAGATAAGTTTGATGCTAGCAAGAAAATTTTAATTAGACAAGGACATAGCAGCATAACCTGCTTTTCTTCTAAACTCTACAATTGAAAGAGCCTCTGGGTAAATATAATAGTGCCTGAAAAATGTGTGTCCGGAAGACCAAATGGCAGCCCTACAGACCGTTTTGAAAGAAAATTTTGCCCTCGCTGCCCATAATGCTGAAACTGCTCCAGTTGAATGAGCATTCGCTTGAGATGGAGGCTCCATGTTCTTCACCCTGGAAGTCTTCGGAATTAATTTGACCATTGCTATATTTAATTCCTGTTCCCATTTGGATTAATATAAAGGTGAGTTTGGATAGGACTTCTGTAATAAGATTTGATATAGCAGGGAAAGCGGGTGGTCAGGTCTGGAGGACTCAAATCCCATAGTTGTTCTAGTCAGGGTAACCAGGGAGGATTACTGTTTAAGGAAATGTTATATCTGAGTATATTCCAGCCAAGCACTCTGTGGATTGTGAAAATCAGGTACATTTGTGAAAAGCAAGACCAATTTTCCATCACATTAGACACGGCACAGTAGAGTGTTATAATTTTTCTGCCAAGAAAGAAATGTAGATCTAGACAGGATTAGGGTAAAAGAAGCATTGCCGAACAAGGGGTCAAGGGGCTCAGTCTCGATGAGAGCAGTCCCATACACAAGTTCCTGTTCCCTCTACAGTGCCTTGAAAAGGTATTCATATCCCTTGAAAATTTTCCACATTTTGTCATGTTACAACCAAAAGCAAAACTGTATTTTATTGGGATTTTATGTGATAGACCAACACAAATTGGCACATAATTGTGAAGTGGAAGGAAAATGATAAATGGTTTTAAATTTTTTTTTACAATGCTCTCCATTAAAAACCTTGCATATATTTATTACAGTACTCCAAGCACCAGTCCATCCATCTATCCTGCCTGTCCCGGAGGACAGTCGGGACATGAAAGTTCCACACTTAACCCATCTAGGAAGCAGGCAGGCGGACAGCGTGTCCGGCAACTTTCTTACTTACTTACCTCCTGTGGTGTGGATCACAGTGGCTTCCACCGTGCATCCCCCTCCGCCTAGGCATCCAATAGGATCGCCTGACCTTTCAACCAATCAGGAAATGGATATCAGACCCACACTTCCTGATTGGCGGAGAGGCAATTCAATGTTAGGAAAGCAAATATTAATTTGCCTTTCTAACACACCTGGGTGGGCTCCGAGTGCAATGCTCTGTGCCACGAGTCCACCCTATTTTGAAGCCTATTACAGCCTATGGCTCTAATTAGGTGCTTCAAAAAAACACCCCCCCGCAACTGTAATTCTTGAGCTGGGCATCCTGAAAGGGGCCAGGTGCATGAATAGGGGGTGGCCGTGGTGGCCGTTGATAGATTCATGCTATGCATGAATCTATCTATTATTAATACAGGAGGTGGTGTGGATAGAGGGGGTGGCGCTTGTGCATTCTTAGTGGACAGGCCGTCCCTGGCCTCTACAAAGAAAGCTCTGGATGGAGTGAAACACATTAGACCAGTGGTCATCAACCCTGTCATTAGGGCCCACTAACAGGCCAGGTTTTATGTATTACCTTGGGGAAATGCAGAATGCAATCACAGAGCAGCAAATGATATCACCTGTGATGTATTTCAGTTATCTTGCAAACCTGGCCTGTTGGTGGGCCCTGAGGAAAGGGTTGAAGACCACTGCATTAGACTGTGGGACATGTGAATCGGCTTGTTATTTCTGTACTTTAATAAACATATGCAAGGTTTTTTTGTTTTTTTTATTCTTGTAAGTGGACTTTCTGGAGTGACTGACACCTACTGGAATTTTAGTCCATTGTCAGAGGAGTGAAGGGGTTTATACCTGTAGCGGGACTGGACACTTTGCTGTATATTAATAGTGAGTTGTTATATCTTTTAAGTGATGATATATAAAAGTCATACATGATAGTATTCTGGTAGTCTGCAACACCATGACCATTAAAATACTTCATATAGTTCTGTCTGTTACGATGTGCAGCATCACTTTGCAAGCAAGGCTTTGTACAGGCATTACATAGCTACCAATAGTCCAGAGTTTCCCAAGAAATTGGTGTTATCCCAGCAACCTGGCCATCTCTGGCCAACCACTGTGACCGGCCACAGCTCCCAGTTATGAAAACATGGCCACGGGGATCTCCATGTGGCTAGAAGATCTCTTCCATGTGTACAGTGGAGAGGGGAGGGGCCTCCAACTCGGGCAGCTAATTGTCTTCTCTGTTCAGTGTACAAGCAGAGCAATTTGCTTGTACACTACAGCCGACAAGCTGCCTGTGTCAGAGGCCCCTCCGATTTCCACTGTACACGCGAAAGAGACCTGCTGGCACCACAGAGCTGCCACCTCCCCCCCCCCCTTCAATTCTCAGTGAGCTGACAGCCAGAGGTCAGGTGAGTGGCCATGCCTGGGGTAAAGATCTGCTGGACGTTCTGTGTCAGGGGGTTACAGAGCGCTGTGTTGGAGGCGCACATCAAGTCCTGTACCATGTCTGTACCCTCTCACCCACCATGTCTGCACCCTCTCCCCCTATTCTGTACCATCTCCGCACCCTCTTCTGTCCACCATGTCTGCACCCTCTCTGAAAGTCTCCTGTACCATCTCCGAACACTCTCTGACAGTCTCCTGTATTATCTCAGCACCCTCTCTGACAGTCTCCTGTATCATCTCCGCACACTCTCTGACGGTCTCCTGTATCATCTCAGCACCCTCTCTGACAGTCTCCTGTATCATATCAGCACCCTCTCTGACAGTCTCCTGTATCATCTCCGCACACTGACAGTCTCCTGTATCATCTCTGCACCCTCTCTGACAGTCTTCTGCATCATCTCCACACACTAACTGACTGTTTCTTTTATTATCTTGGCACACTCTGTGACTGTCTCCTGAATCATCTCTGCACATTCCCTTTCTCCCTTTTTCTCTCTCCCTCTTTCTCCTTTTCTCTCTTTCTTTCTCTCTCCCTCTTTATTTTCCCTCCATCCCTCTTTCATCTCAGACTCTAACCACACCCTGTTAAGCTACATCCAATATTTAGTTGAAGCCAAGCCCATTTTTGCCACAGCGTGCGCAGCTTTAAGCTTCTCCACAACTTTATCCCTGACCTGTCTGGTGTGTTCCTTGGCCTTCAAGATGCTGTTTGCTCACTAAGGTTCTCTACCAAAAGGTATACCAAGACTCCATCACAGGATGGTACTGCGGGGGTCTTAAAGATGGAGAAGTGCCACGTCCTACAGAACAATTTTAGATCAAAAAGCATGTGAGGAGAAAGAATGGACTTCGTAGGCACCAATTATAAAAATAACTGTTTATTAAACACAAATTACAAAAGGGAATTTTCATTAAAACGTTATTTTGCAAAGTCAAAACATGCAAAACTTTGTTATTGCTTTTACTCTCTAAAACAGCAGAAAAATTATACCAAACATCATATTAGTCCTGCAACAGTGTATGGTATGTAGTAACGCGCTTACTCTACATGTTTCGCATATGAATTCTTCCTCGGGAGCTTAGTAGGGAACCACAAGGGCTCCGACCAAAATGGTGGGGTGCATTTTGGTCGGAGCCCTTGTGGTTCCCTTCTTTCCTCCCCCTAATTGTTCTTGTCATCTTACAGGCCAACCGTCCTCTGCCCCACTATCTCCCCATTTGCCATTCCCTCCGTGTTTGATGCGTTACATCTGCTCTAAGCCCTTGTACACGCGATCGGAGATTCTGTTGGAATGTGTCCGATCAGAGCGTTTTGTCTGATATTCCGACTGTGTGTGGTCTACATCGGACTGTTTCCGTCGAAATATCCGTCGGGCCAACTTTTCCAACTTGCCGGAAATATTTTCCGACAAAATGCTCCGATCGGACATACTCCGATCATGTGTAGCCTACTCCAATGGACAAGGTGCCATGCATGCTCACAATCAAATTCGGACACGGAAGCGCTCGCTCAGGTAAAACTACTGCTCGTAATCGATATAGCACATTCGTCACGCTGCAATGTTAAAAATTCTTTCATGAAGCGCATTCTCTTGTTCTTTACAATGCTGCAAGAAGGAACTTCTTTTGATGCTCATAGTCACACACATTTCTCCCGAACGTATTTCCTGACTCTTTTTTACTCATTTCAGCAATACAATTTTTGAATTCGTCACATCTACACAATTTTATTTTTGTTTTTTTGTGTGAATTTTGTTTTTTGTTTTTTTCATAAACATCTCCTTTTTTGTCATTTTGTTCATCTTTCCATTTTTTGGGGTGTTTTTTGTGTGTAAACTTACCACAACAACATTATTATATTTTTTATATTTTCTTTTTCTTTTTTAATCTACAGGAGGTTGTTTAGTGTTGGTGTCCCTTCTTATTCATTTCACTTTGTATTTTTGAAATGTACCTGCCTGCTCACAAATAAACTGGCCTTTTTGAAGTAAAACACATATGCAAGTATTTCTTCAAACAAAAAAAAACCTTTATTTAGGTGTCAGTAACAAATAAAGAGGGAGGCAGCAATGGACAAACTGGGGAGATTAGCGAAGCCTTTGGCCCCCAGGGCACACATCAACTATTTAAATGCAAAACTTGGTGGCCTGAGGAGTACATGTCTGGGGGAGAGAAGTCTGGTCCTGAAGCTCAAGAAACCCGGAACAGCAGCAGATGACATCTATGTTCCCAGGCTGCATCTTCTGTCAGACCAGACTGAACCCAGGTCATCACTCTCTGGTCTTCCTTCCACGCTTCCTTCCAGGCTGTGGCTGTGGTGCTGGAGGTGTGGCAGAAGGAGGAGGAGGGGCATGGGCCAAATCACACAAGTGTGTTGTTTGTGTCATTTGGCCCAACAGACCCTTGTTGAGGGTGTGTATAATTACCTCCTCACACAAGAGCTGTTGCCCCTACTCCATTTTCTCTAGCTTGCACACAGCCAAGGCGGCAAAGGCCTCTTGATAGGTTGGTTTGGCTTGGAGGGCCGCGGATGCCTCCCCAATCAGCCTCAGGGCCGACTCCTCCACATTCCCCCCCTTTCTCGCCCTTTTGCGTGGAAGGCGGAGGGGAGGAACCTGGCATTCTGTGAGGCTCCTCTGCCCGCCCACCCACCGCCTGGCTGCCGCTTACCCCCCGCCTCCTCCTGGCTGCCACTTTCCACAGCCACCTCCTGGCTGCTGCATTCCACACCCTCCTCCTGGCTGAGGTCTTCCTGTGTATGAAAAAGGGGCATAGTTTTAGTTTTTGGTTCATCAAACACACACAATTTTCACATCAACACTGTTGCAAATTGTTAACCAATAGAAAAGACTATCATTCTGTGCCCAGCATTTTTCTTTCTTGTCCCCAAGGTTTTGGCCACTACTGTCTATTGATATGTGAATCACTTTCTAAAATCAGCAATTAGTGAGCAAAAATCAAGTTAACATCATTCATTTATACTCCCAAAATATGTACAACAATACTATACCTGGCTCAAGCTGGGCTCCCCCAGTTCTTCCTGAGTGGAAGGCCCAGGTTGGGCGTCGGAAGACTCAGCGGGTGTGAAATGGAGCATAGGACGCGTGGAAGGAAGAGTAGAGAGTGATTCTCTGACCTCAGCCTGGTCTGACAGAAACTGCATCCTGTTATAATACCGCAGCCTGGGGACA
This sequence comes from Lithobates pipiens, assembly GCF_037356315.1. Lineage (NCBI taxonomy): Eukaryota > Metazoa > Chordata > Amphibia > Anura > Ranidae > Lithobates > Lithobates pipiens. The sequence continues at coordinate 176,066,302 of NW_027507758.1, forward strand.
TAAACGTCATCTGCTGAAGCTCCAGATTGCATGGACTTCAGCACCTTGGTCCTCTCCTTCAGATGTACTCCTCAGGCCACCGATTTTCTTTTTTAAAATAGTTGACGTCTGCCCTGGGGACCACCGGCTTCACAAACTCAACCAGTTTGTCCATTGCTGCCTGCCTCTTTTGTCTGTTACTATACTGAGGGTGTGTTGGTTGCCACAGGCAGGGCATCTCTCTGTATTTATCGATGAACAGAGGGAGGAAGCTATGATCATTGAACCCGTCCATAATGTCTGCAAGACACAACACAAGACAAACCCTATTGTCAGGCTAAACTTCACTAATGCAGGCCTCAATCTAGAAGTAGTATAGCCTAGAGATGTACCAAGTTCAAAATTTTACCTTCGTTTGCACGTTCGTCGCCTCAGCTTATCCCTCTGTTCACAGATCGTACGGACGACACATGCGTGTTGCGTTTTATGTACAGTGCGCATGCGTGAAACTCTGCCCGCCCCTAACGTTCTTTCTAGACTATTCCCCGCCCCTTTGCTTTCAGCGCAGTGGGGAGAGCACATGGCGGAGAGAACGCAGATGCACAATCAGAGTTCCACTAACGAGGAGGAGGGTGAGGTCCCGATACAAGAAGAGAAGATTTAAGGCCTCAAATATGTCTTTTGGAGAGATGTTGGAGATGGTGGACATATCGAACAGGACCGACTATGATGGGAAGTATGGACCTTACTCAAACCCAAATATCAGAAAGGCCAAGATCATGAATAAAGTTGTGAAGAGTCTTCATAAGAATTTTGGGGTACACCGATCCATGGATCAACTGAGAAAATACTGGTCAGACCTGAAACTGAGGGAGCACGAGCAGTACATAAGGATCAAGCGTGTTCTTCAAAAAAGTAAGTAGTTGTCATGTGTTCATATGATTATTCTTGCTTGCATACTGCTCCATGTGCTTTGATTTCATGTTGTGCATTTTAAAATGGCCACTTTCACGTTCATGGTTTCATTTGTTCGTAAGAAACATTGTTCTGCAGGTAAGTATTCCAGCTTAACAAAGTGTCCACAATAATGTTCTCACCTTGGAACACAATTGTACAACACTTCCAAGCAATGTTTCATATTCCTATTTCTGCCCTCTGTGTGCTAATTATTCTTTTTTTACATTCTCATAGGGGAGAGAAGACTCGGCAAGTATGAGGACACCAGGGACCCCACCCCTCCCAAAGAAGGCCAAATTCCAAAACCAGAAGCAGAGGAGCAGGAGGAGGAGGAAGGAGAGATCGTTGACGTTGGACAAATTGTCACCCCAACAGGTGAGTGTCGGAGAACACAGCTTCCGGTAAGCTCATCAATGTATGTCACCATATTTATAATACATGGTGTGTTTTTTTGCTTTGTTTTGTAGGTGATGTGGAAGAAGAATCACATTTTACCAGTGAAAGTGCCAAGATCCTGATTGGGGAGATAATGGGGTGCAATCGGGATTTAGAAAATATACAGCAAAACATCAATGATGTTAAAAATAAAATGAAGAACATCATTGATGTTTTGGGGAGAGTGTGAAACAGCCCAAACTAGCTAGGGTTTTATTTTTTGGATTTTAAACCACAACTTTTGTATTTTTTGAAAATCCAAATTTGGAAGATGCACAGAGTGTGTAAACATGCGCTATCTCCCATCATGGGGGATCAATGTACGTGTTTTGTGGAAAGTGGCTGAGATGAAGGGGTTGTAGCCCCAAAACATGTACATTGATCCCCCATGATGGGAGATAGCACATGTTGACACACTGTGTGCATCTTCCAAATTTGGATTTTCCAGGGGTGACACCCCGTGTGATGAAGGCAATATCAGCCCAGTTTGTACATACTCATGTCTGATATTGTCTTCACTTTTCAAAGTTGAACTTTGTAAGTTCCTGTGTTCTGTATGTTACGTTTTGATACATGCCTGTTTACACAAAAACACAAAGTGTAAAAAAAATTACCTGAAAGTCTGTTTTTGATACACAAAAACCCTGTTGTAAAACCCTTTTCTAAATGCACATGTGAATGTGCTTGGATTAAAAAGTTAAATTATCAACAATGTGTGGCTTCCTTTTTCATTGCGCAAAAGATATATTTGGAGTAAAATTTTTGTTTTCGGTGAGAATGGGTGTTATTTACTAAAGGTAACTCCACGTTGCACTCAAAAACAAGGTGTGTGTGTAGCAGACCCACAACATAATAAGCTTATCTGAAGAAAAGTCTGTCCCCTCATCTCGCTCAGAACTTGGGTTTGCACTGTTGGTGAAAAAGACACAAGAAAAAACATAAATTTACATAGGAGACACCTAAATGCAAGCCAAGCAGTAAATGAAGGAGTTTCAAAGAAAAGTTTATTCTGAAAATGCGCTCAGACATTGTCTGGCATATCAATGGCCCCCCTACCCACAAAGTAGTCCATGTATTGGGTTCTAACCTCACGGGCGCTTTGGGGGGGGGCAAGCCAGGATGAACAGCTTCAAGGCCCGTGAGGTTATCATTTTCCAGCAAGTCTGCTTCTTGGACAACTGAGACCGCATAGTTTGCAGAATGTCTTTTTAGAAAATTGTGAAGAACACAGCACACCAGCACAATGTGATTTAGTTTGTATTCCGCCATGTGGATAGGTGTTAAAAAAAGGCGAAACCGGCTGGCCAGTATTCCAAAGGTGTTCTCCACCACTCGTCAGGCTCTGGACAGGCGGAAATTAAAAATCCTCTGGTCCGGGGTGAGGGTCCTCATCGGCAAAGGCCGCATCAGATGGTTCGCCAGGGCAAATGCCTCATCCGCGACGAAGACGAACGGGAGTCCTTCCTGATTCTCCTCTGGGGGTGGCAAGCCCAGACTGCCACTCTGGAGACGCCAGTAGAACTCAGTCCGTGAGAACACTCCACCATCCGACATCCATCCATTTTGCCCCACGTCCACATACAAAAACTCATAGGTTGCAGACACCACCGCCAACATCACGATACTATGAAACCCCTTGTAGTTAAAATAGTACGACCCCGAGTTGGGTGGTGGGACGATGCGGACGTGCTTCCCATCAATTGCTCCTCCACAATTGGGAAAGTCCCAACGACTGGCAAAGTGGGAGGCCACAGTATGCCATTCCTGTGGCGTTGAAGGACACTGTGGAGTGAAACAAAACCAAAAATTTGTAATTTTGCAAATCAGCATTGCAAGCAGATTAGACACGAACATTTTTGGCCAAGATTAGTATAACATTTTGGGAACTGAGTACTTAAAGCCTAAAGTATAAGGTCCCCTTATCAGAGTCAGCACCCCCCCACCCCCCACCTGATGGGCCCTTGCTAAAAAAGGAGGGGGGGATGTTTTGGACAGGTAACCCTCTCCACTTGATTGAGAACTGAAAGCCTAAATAATGTGTGATACTTTGGGAAGCCCCTCCTTACTTACACTATTGGCAGCCCACCGGACAGGTAAGAAGTGTCATAATAACAAAAAGAAAACAAAATGGAAGCACATTTTGACATTCTGCTATTACATATCAAGATAATAATAGGGTAAAAAAAATTAAAAAATATAGCATTTGAAAGTATTGAGGCAGGCCCTTGCACTACATGCTTTGGTGAATTCATTCATAAATGCGACCATCAAAAAGGTAGATATAGTGTGTATTGGGTTTGGTAAAGTCAGAAGATAGAGGATTGCTATCAGCTGAGCTAGCAGTTGGGGGAGGGGGGTTCCTAATGAGTTTGGCACAACCAAAAAAAAAAAAATGTCACTGTGCATGAATTGAAGCACACACATAACATTTGTAGACATTTTAGGGGGTGTTTAGGGGAAAGCAATACTATGGAGCTGACAAAAGACATTGGTAAGTGACTAGACTATAGTTTTATGGGCCAAGAAGAGCATGGTGGGGAAGTTAGTGAGGCAAATATGCCTGAGGACAAAGGGGCAGAACATATGAATTAGAGCATATTGCAATGATGGTAATTAGGGAATGAGGAAAGAAATGCAAGACATTAGCAATCATGAAATACATAGAATGTGATGTTAAAGGATAAAACTTACCTTCATATAGTCCTTCTGCAGGACCTGAATGATGGCAGAACAGGTCTCTGGAATAATGATCCCCAGAGCCTGGGGGGAGATACCTGTAGAGAACTTGAGGTCCTGAAGGCTTCTCCCAGTCGCCAAGTAGCGCAACGTGGCGATGAGCTTCTGCTCCGGAGTGATGGCTTGCCGCATGCAGGTATCCTGCCTGCTGATATAAGGGGTCAGCAAAGCCAGCAGACGGTGAAAAACGGGGGTCCGTCATCTGGAGATAATTCCTGAAATCATCAGGATTATTCTCCCGGATCTCACGGAGCAAAGGTATATAGAAAGTGTGGTGGGAAATGCCTTTGGCATTATGAAAAATACACTTAGAATATTTCATACTGCCATCCACCTTAGCCTTCCCAAAACAGACATTGCTGTATACTGCTGCTGTGTTTTACAACTTTTTTTGTGGCGCACAACTACTACATATAGTGCCTTGAAAACGTATTCATACCCCTTGAAATTTTCCACATTTTGTCATGTTACAACCAAATTGTAAATGTATTTTATTGGGATTTTATGTGATAGACCAACACAAAGTGGCACATAATTGTGAAGTGGAAGGAAAATGATAAATGGTTTTCAACATTTTTTACAAATAAATATGTGAAAAGTGTGGTGTGCATTTGTATTCAGCCCCCTTTACTCTGATACCCCTAACTAACTAAAATCTAGTGGAACCGAGGGGGCGTGGCCGGGACCGGCATGTGAGAGGACATATCTCCCACAGCTCCCACGGCAAATCCATGATTGATCCTCCCCCAGCTTACATAACATTTTTCTACCGCTATATGCAGCTGGATAATGATCCCGGGAACACTGTCGAACCTCCGCCGGCCCTCTGTACTAGGGGAAGGACCCATAGAAGACAAACCGAAACTTCGGGCCCCAAATTTCAAGATGGCACCGCAGCGTTTACTGTGAAGGGGACTCCTCATGGCACTGAACAGAAGAAGGACCTGAGAACCAAATCGCACAAGCCACCAAAGACTCTGAGCTGAGCTTATGTCCCTGGCCCAGCACAGCTCAGACACTTAGGACATGACTCAGCCCACCCTAGCAGACATACTCAGGGCAGTGAACAACTGCACTGCATCTGTGAATACTTTAAAAGAGCAGTTTGGGGGCTTAAAGGGGGATGTTTCGCTATTGCGACAGGATAGTCAGTGAAATGGAAGACCAATTGTCGCCTATAGCGAGAGATACCAACACAGCGTATCAGATGGCAAAGGAAGCTAATGATAGAGCTGAAGACACGAAGCATCATCTCAGATTAAATAATGTGCGCATAGTGGGTCTCCCTAAGAGGGTGGAAGGCGAGGACCCCACGACTTTCGTGGAGAATTGGTTACTTGAAGTATTCGGCAAAAACATCTTCTCGCCCTTTTTTGGAGTGGAACGCACTCACAACCAGGAAGCCTGCCCAGATCCATATTGGCGAAAAATTACTTCACTATCAGGACAGAGAAATAGTGCCGCATCAGGTACGGGAGTGTATCAATATCCAACACAATGGTACCATGGTGTCCTTCTACCCTGACTTCTCTGTAGATGTGCAGAGACGCAGGGCTAAATTTAAAGATGTGAAGCACTGCCTGCGGCTCCTGCAACTTTCGTATGCTGTGCTGTATCTCACCAAGCTCAGGGTTACTGTGAAAGGCCAAGCAGAATTTTTTGAGTCGGTAAAAGATGCTTCATCCTGGCTGGATTGTAATGAGCAGGCCCTAAAGCAGCGAGACCAAGGGGGAGAGGAAAATTGACCCAGCTTCCAGACTCCATTGTTTTCAACCTAAAGTTATAACCCATCTTTAATGCTTAAGAAATATACCTGGGTCTTCAACCCTCTAGTTACACAGATGTTCTCTGGCTGGGGGACATAATATTTTTGCAGATCAAGATGAGAGCTACACCTCTACTATGGTTGATCTACACTACCTGACATTGTTCAAGCTGAAGCGAGCGAGTGCCGGTATAACGACTGATTCTGCCCTGTTGGCAGTGTATACTGCTAATTGGCAAGTTTGGTTTACAGTTTTTGAGAACCATTATTTCTTCAGCTGGGGTTCATCGAGCATTCTAAACAGAGGAAAATATGTGGTTCAACAGTACAAAAGTTTCAAAAGATGTCCGCAGCCTTGCATTGCTGCATGGTTCTTTTTGTTCACTTTTGCATACCCTACTCCAGTGATGGCGAACCTTTTTGAACCCGAGTGCCCAAACCGCGACGCAAAACCAACTTATTTCTTTCAAAGTGCCAACAGAATTAAACCTGCCAGCTTTGAATGAGCCCTAAGGGACCAAAAAGAATGCAGAATGCACTGTGCAACATACACTGACCTACCTGACCATTGCATTCACCTACATGACACATGCACTACCTGACACATGCACTTACCTACATGACACATGCACTCACCTACCTGACCATTACACTCACCTACCTGACCATTACACTCACCTACATGACCATTACACTCACCTACGTGACCATTACACTCACCTACGTGACCATTACACTCACCTACGTGACCATTACACTCACCTACGTGACCATTACACTCACCTACATGACCATTACACTCACCTAAATGACACATGCACTCACCTAAATGACACATGCACTCACCTACATGACACATGTACTCACCTACATGACCATTACACTCACCTACCTGACACATGCACTCACCTACCTGACACATGCACTCACCTACCTGACCATTATACTCACCTACATGACACATGCACTCACCTACCTGACCATTACACTCACCTACTGTACATGACACATGCTTCCTGCACTACTAACATGCCCCCACACAGTACAATGTAGATCGGAGGATCCAACCTCCTCCTTACCTTTCTATTGCCTCATCGTCCAGCTCTCCCCAGACAGTATTGAAGGAATCCCCGACATCCGGCCACTCCTCGATATCCCCGCCGCCTGGATGCCAGCTAGCAGCCATTGCACCTCTCCCCATGTAAAATCAGCTCCCAGCACCGCCCCTCCCCCTTCTTTTTCACAGGCTGCACTAGGACAGACTGAACCAAAGTCGTCCTGGAGCAGGGGGAGCTGAAATAGGGTACCCGCAGAAAGGAATCCCTGAATGCCTTACCAGAAGTGTAGGGGTCCGGGGGAGGCAATAAGCTGCTGAACAGAGTCTGGATGGTGGAGAAAGAAGAATTTTACACCCCTCTTAAACGACACACATGGAACAAGATGACTGGCTGCCCACTCCCCTGCCGATGTCACTAGCAACGAAGCAAGGAAGAAAGCCGGCTCCTCCCTGCCTGCAACGTCAGTGCAAGTGACTGCCTGGCTGGGGGATTCCCCTGGCGTGCCAACAGGGAGGGCTTGACGTGCCAGCTGTGGCACGCGTGCCATAGGTTCGCCATCACTGCCCTACTCTATTACTGACTTACCGTGTCCCATGGCAAAGGTACCCATAGTGTCATGGAATATCAGGGGAATACATTCTCCTCTCAAATGTACTATGAACTTCTTTAGTTTTTTTTTACAAAACATATTTATTTGTAAGTAAAGCATACAGGCACAGTACACGTCATGTAGCACAATAAAAGGAATACACAATAATCACAAACAGGTGAATTATCTATAATATGCATTTTATTGTATGATCTTTCTTAGTATCTATCCTACTAATAAATTTTCCATATTTTATTCCCTTGCCCTGCCCTAGGGACTCTCTTAATATTTATTGGTTTACAGCGTGGTATAGTTCTGATATCCGGTTAGGAGCGCCACTCTCCCCCGGTATATAATCAGTCCTACACACCTACTCGATACATATGTCTGGGGTGTCGAGCCACCTGTCCCAGATCTTATTGTATTTAGCAAGACAACCCCTATGTTAGTATATTACTTTTTTATAAGGTAGATTTAAATTTATTTCCCTAATCCAATCCTGGATTGTAGGAGGCATTTCTCATTCAGTATTTGGCCACTAGCTTCCTTGCACTAAAGAGGGTTTCATATAGGAAAGTGGCTAGGAATTTTTCAATGGTGACGTCTGGAAGTAGTCCCAGTACACAGGGTTTAGGATCCAGCTGTAAGGGCGAGCCCATGTGATCATTCAAAAATTTTATAATTTGTGCCAATAACTGAATATCTGGGCATGTCCATATTAGGAGGTAGAATGTACATGGGCGTCCTGCACATCTTGGACACTGGGTTTTTGTTTGGGTAGAACTTAATGATTCTTGCCGGTGTAAGGTAAGATTTATGTATGATGTATAGTTGGGTCAGACACTCGGAGAGCCTGGGAGATACCTTCTTAGTATATCCTCCTTCCCATCTAATTCTGTCCGTGCCCATGACACTGAGTGAGTTCTTAATATATTATATAAGGTAGATATTCGTTTGGATGGTTCTGCACCTATGATTACATCTACCATGGATAGAGTTTGTGGGTTTGGGAAGCTGTCGGCGAAATAGGTTTGAAGGGCATGTCTCAGCTGTAGATATCTGAATAACATGTAGGGGGGTAATTCGAACTTGTCCTTAAGTGATTGGAGGCTCCGCACTCCCAGTGGGGTAATTACCTGATGTAGAAACAGTATCCCCTTAGATGCCCATATGTTAACTCCTGGGAGTGATGGCAGTTCCCTTTGCTGAGGATGGAGCCACAAGGGTGTATGTGCATGAAAGAAGTCAGTGCCGGTCTGTTTAAGCGCAATCTCCAATATGCGTTTGTGTTGGGATAGTAGAAGGTTTTGGCTGTCATTACCCCCCTGCCTCCCCCACCTCTGAACAGTACTCGTAGGGGAGATTGAGTGTCATTGTTTGGCTTCTTGCATGTTAGGGTTTGGTATCTAAGTCTATCCATTTTGTGGAGATGGTAAAAGTGGGAGAGTTGGGCAGCTATATAGTATGAGTGGAAATCCGCAAAGGGCTGCTCCTTCCGAGGAGGTCGGGTTTTTAAGGGTGTTCCAGGCTAGCTTGTGTCTGCTAGGTCCTCATATGAAAGTGTTGAGAATACTGTCAAGCATTTTGAAGCTTTTTAAAGGAAATAGTACCGGTGAATGCCAAAACATGTAGAAGAACTTTGGCAGCAGGATCATTTTAGTTAGGTTGATTCTTCCCATCACCCCCAGTGGGAGTCGTGCCCAGGATTGTGTACGAGATTTCAGGTGAGTAAATAGCAGTTCAGTGTTATTGTTAACATATTCTAGGGGTTTCTCTAGTGATCTGTACTCCTAGATATTGAATAGAGGATACTCTATGCAATGGGAGGGAAGCAGAACAGCGTGTAGGTGGAGACAGATCTAGGGGCAAATTTTGCGACTTAGTCCAGTTCATGCGCAGTCCTGGGTGTTTTCTAAATTCCTCTATGGTCTGAAGGGCAGTCCATAGAGACGGGCCAGTGTCCTCTAGATAGTGGGGCACATCATCTGTGTAAAAGGCTCACCGTCTCCACTACAGAGCCCAGTCGAAGACCACAGATATTTGAATTCATTCTGAGTGAAATGGCAAGTGGTTCTGCGGCGAGGGCATACAGGAGTGGGGATAGTGGGCAGCCCTGTTTCTTGCCCCAGAGGGAGGGGGTCCGATGTCCGCCCGTTCACTGCTGCTCGGGCTTCTGGGGAGAAGTATAACAGCTTCACCCATTTAATAAAATTGGGGTCGAACCTGAAGCCCTTCAAACACTCCCACAGGTATCCCCACTCCACAGAATCAAATGCCTTAGCAGCATCTAGCGTTATTACTGCTCTGGTTCCGATTGTCTCATGGCTCACTTGGAGATTGAGGTGCAGTCGACATATATTCATGGCTGTATTTTTCCCAGGCATTAATCCCGTCTGGTTGGGGTGAATAAGGGATAATATAAATAGATTAAGGCGAGTGGCCAATACTTTTGCCAATATTTTTATGTCCACCTGGAGTAGTGAGATTGGGCGTTAGGAATCTGGGTATTTTTACCTGATTTGGGGAGCACGATGATCACTGCTTGACGGAGGTATTCAGATTCAAAAATGTTTGTATAGCTTCACGTACTGTGATCTTTATGTGTCTTAAAAAATGTAACCCTGGGATATTTTGTTTTCAGGAAACTCATTTAACAGCAGATACGGTGAATTGTTTAAGATACTCCTGGGTGGGGGAAGCACACCACTCTACACATACCTCTTATTCCAGGGGGGGTCAGGGTGTTGTTTCATGGTGCCTTGGATTACCAGGCGTTTGGCAGTAAAATTGACCCAGAAGGTTGTTTTGTTTTCATACACTGCTGCCTTGGGTCTTTGACATGTATATTGGCATGTGTTTACATTCCTCCACCCTTCGCTGCAGTGGTGCTATGGCTTCTCATCTCCTATGTGGATGGTAGGCCGGAAGTGCTATTTCTAGTACTGGGGAACTTCAATTGTTTAAATCCAGCTTAGGATAGACACCCGGCCCCTAGTTCCTCTGCCCTCTCCAGGGTACTCCCTTGGCAAGGTTGTTGCAAGAGGTGGGCTGGGTGGATATCTGGAGCCACAGAAACAATAACAATTAAGCAATTTACTTGTTTTACTAAAACTCATGGTAGCCTGTCTAGAACTGACCTTGGGATGAACAGCTTGAGCATGCTCCCGTTTTTCTCTGCTTTGATATATATAGGCCCTGCAGTGTGTTAGATCACTCCACCTTGATGACACACGTAACGGTATCACGGCCAGTTACACTACCCAAAGCCCCATGGAAATGTAATTCTTTCTGGTTGAAGCTGTTTGCATCTCCTGAGGTACTGGCAGAGAGCATGCAAGAGTTCTTCATGTTTCAGGTTCCAGATGTGTATTGTTTGCAGCAATGGGAGGCCTTTAAAGCTTATCGGAGGGGTTTACTGATAGCGGAAATTAATAAAGTAAAACATGCATCCTCTGCTCTGAAGGCCAAGGTGGAATCTTGGCTTCAGGCATTGGAACAACGGTACATAGTTGATCCCTGACTCTGTTAAGGAGGAGTGGCAGGCTGCCCAATCTGCCCATGAGCATTTGCTCACCTCCTCGACAGAGAAGAAGAAATTATTTTCAAGACAAACATTTTTTGAGGAGTGGGAGAAAACTGGGTGCCTATGGCTAGGATTGCCAACTCACACTAAGGATCCCCTGCCAAAGGTGCGATAAAGTCAAGTGCAGGTCCCTTAGTTCAACTGAATGAATTATGCAGGAGTTGGCAGGCTATTATGAATCCCTTTACTTCCTGGCACTACTTATGCCCAGGAAGATCTTGACCTCTACTTTCACAGCATGGCCTTCCCTGAACTGACAGAAGGACAGCGGGAGGGATTGGAGGCCCCATTTACCATAGAGGAACTTCAGGAGGAGGTCAGGTCCTTCCCTAATTGCAAGGCACCGGGGGAGGATGGGATCCCTATAGAAATATTCAAATAATATTCTGAAGTGTTGCTACCAAACATAATTTTGCTTCTCAAGCCAGGAAAGGCTATTTCATTGCTGCAGAGCAGCATTAAGATACTGTTAGCAATTCGGCTGAATGGAGTTATTACCTCTCTAGTGCATGACGACCAGTCTGGTTTCATGCCGAATAAATCAACAGCCATTAACCTACGTAAGACGTTTATTTCTGAATTTAAAGTCCACGGTGGACAGTGCTAGTAGCAGGGCTCTGCTATCACTAGACACCACAAAAGTGTTTGACAGCATTGACTGGATCTACCTGTGGATGGTATTGGAGAAATTTGGGTTTGTGGGTGCGCCTTCTATACAATCGACCACAGACTGCAATTCAAACCTCTGGCCATCTGGCCCATACTTTTGCATTAAGGAGGGGGACTAGGCAGGGCTGCCGGTTGTCCCCTCTCCTTTTTACACTGGCTATTGAACCACTGGCCATGGGGATTAGGGCTAATACACGAACTGTGGGCTTTTGCTATGGCAAGCTGCAGTAAAAATAGAATTTTTGTAACAGCTTACCTGTAAAATCCTATTCTTGGAGTACATGACAGGACACAGAGCACCAAAGTAATAACTATGTGGGTTATAGGCCACCTTTAGGTGAATGGACACTGGTATAACCAAAAAGGTTGCCTTCCGGAAACACAAACAGTCGCTTTCAGATAGGCTTTAACTGCTCTCACTACATTTTCTTCTGGAGAACGAGGTTCTGGGAAAAAAGAAGCTAAGGAAGCATCTTGATTCAGATGAAACCCAGACACTACCTTTGCCAAAAAGGTTGGGTGGGAACACTGCACCACCTTATCCTTGTGAATGATTAAGTATGGCTCTTTACAGGAGAAAGCAGCCAATTCTGATACTCTTCTTACAGAGGTTATCGCAACTAGGAATACCAATTTCCTTGTCAAAAGGATCAAAGGAATATTCCATATAGGTTCAAAGGATTGTCTTTGCAACACCGAAAAAAACATATTCAAATCCCATGGGCACAAAGGTAGTCTAACTGGCGGAGTTATCCGAGTTACCCCTTGTATGAATGCCCGAACTAAAGAATGCAAAGCAAGCGGCGTTTGGAAAAGCACTGCCAAGGCTGAAACCTGACCCTTGATTGTACTCAAGGCCAGCTTCGTTTCTACTCCTAATTGTAGAAAGGCCAGAATTCTTCCTATGACATACTTACGAGGATGCCAACCCTTGGTTTCACGGCAAGTGACATAGGCCTTCCAGACTCTGTAATAAATGGTCCTGGATGCCGGCTTTCTGGCATTAATCAGGTGGTTACTACCGAACCTGAAAGCCCCCGATTTTTAAGAATGTTGGCTTCAATAGCCACAGCATTAAATTTAGCGTTTGTAAGGCAGGATGGAATACCACTCCCTGCAACAGCAGGTCCGGACTAGTTGGAACAGTCAAAGACTCCTGTACTGCCATTCTCACAATCCCTGCATACCAGGGTCTTCTGGGCCATGCCGGGGGCCACTAGGATAACTGGCTTCCATTCTTCCCTGATCCTGTGAAGCAGCCATGGCAGCAGCTGAACTGGAGGGAATGCATAAATCAGTGAAAACCGATTCCACAGGGTCACTAACGCATCTACTCCGAGAGCAAGTGGATCCCTTGTTCTCGCCACAAAAGTTGTACAAGTTCTTGTTGAACCTGGATGCCAATAGATCTATGTCTGGTGTCCCCCATCTTTGTCATATGACCAAAAAGACATCAGGATGTAGAGACCATTCTTGTGGCCACAACTGTTGACGGCTCAGAAAATCTGCCTGCCAGTTTTCCACTCCTGGAATGTAAACTGCAGATAGGCAAGGAACATATTTCTCTGCCCAAGCCAGAATATGGTCCACCTTCCCTTGGGCTGTATGGCTTCTGGTCCCCCCTTTGTGACTGATATAGGCCACTGCTGTGGCATTGTCAGATTGTATCCTGATAGGAGAATTCCGCAACTTGGACGTCCATGCGATTAGAGCCAGACGTACTGGCTGAATCTCTAGGATATTGATGGGCAAGGTCTTCTCAGACTCCGACCACTTCCCTTGAGCAGTGGTCTCCTCTAGATTTGCTCCCCAGCCTCATAGGCTGGCATCCGTTGTTACTAATTTCCAGGAAACTGGACTGAAGGATTTCCCCTTCTGTAAATTCTTGGGAATCAACCACCAGTTGAGACTCTGGCGTACTTTTGGAGCCAGATTCATTGGATAATCTGCATGTTCCAAGCAAACAGAATACTGTTTTGCAACAGTCTTGAATGAAACTGGGCATAGGGAACCGCTTCGAAAGAAGCTACACTCTTCCCTTGTAATCTCATACAAAGGCGAATAGAAGGACCCTTCTTTGCCTTGACCGCTTGGACCAGCTCTCTTAGAGCATTGACCTTTGCCTGAGGCAGGAACACCCTTTTTTGGGTTGTGTCTATGACCAGGCCCAAATACTGCAGCCTGCAGTGGCCTATATCAATCACAGCCTTCTTACTGGCTGTAAGGATGCTTTCTCTAGATTGAGAATCCAACCCAGGTGTCTCCGATAACTGACTGTTCTGGACACCCCCTGATTTAACCCTTCTATTAACTGATCTACCAGTAGCAAGTCGTCTAGGTATGTGATTATTGCTATACCCTGGCCCCTTAGTCTTGCTAGTACTGGGGCAAAAACATTGGCATTGTCAGTCAGGGGGCAGTGGCTAATCCACAAGGCCACAAACTGAAAGTGGCGCTGCTCTACCGCAAACCGCAGAAACCTCTGGGAATTGCCACACATTGGTTCCGGGTCCCAGCTCTCAAAAAGAAGCATTACAGGCAAAAACCTTGTTTCTTCTTCCACGAGGCCCAGGTACCATTCATTGTGGCTTTCAAGCACTTTAGATGGATCAGTTTTCACGGCTCCTTGATCCCGTCAGGGATTGCTTAGAGAAGCTCTCTTAGCATTTCATCAACCATGACCAACACCTTAGACACTGGCGAAAAAAAACTGAGATACTCCCGGTATAGGAGGGGAACTTCCTGTTTCCTTTTTGGCTATACCAGTGTCCATTTACCTAAAGGTGGCCTATAACCCACATAGTTATTACTATGGTGCTCCGTTTTCCGTGATGTACGATAAAGGTGATGTTGTACTCCGATGACATGCTGCTCATGCTGGGTGACACTGACGGTTCCTTGCAAATGGCCATGGCAAGAAATACAAAGTTGGGTGACTTCTCTGGACTGAGAATAAACTGGTCTAAATCAGCCGTATTGTCATCTCTTTAAAAAATAAAATGTAATGAGTATGGGGTTTGAGACACAGCTTCACTGCCATCTCCTTCTATAATTTGCAGCTTAGTTGATCAGTAATAAAGTGTAATGGGATAACAAGCATTATTAAAATTTCCGTTTTTTTTTTGTTCGCCATCTGTAGCCCAATGTAGAGTTTTTCCTTCACTTCCTGTCCCATAGCCAAACACGAAGGGGAAGGAAAACCCCGGAAATTAAAGGAATTCCTTGGGGACCCCATTGGAAGATTTCCCCTCTATTACCTTTCTGGGGCCAACACAAAATTAGGAATTTTCTTTTACTTTAAATGATAATGGTAAACAGGACAAATAAATGGCAAGTCCCCTTAACAGTGGCATAGATAGCAATTAATACTGACAGGGGTTCTAATACCTCTCCACTCTATCCAAAACGAAAAAAAAGTTTTGCATTTAGTTATACTTTAACCTCTTGTGGACCAGCTGCCCCAGTTGTACTGCGGCAAGTTGGCTCAGCTGCTTGAATTGCTGTAGGTGTAAGTCAGTTCATGAACAATGTTCTGTGGGCATGCGCCAAATGGCCAGCGAGGGGAGCCAATCAGCGGGTTCCGCCGGCTGCCTGTGTTCATTCCCCACAGAGACAGAACTGGGATCTGTGGCAGATCTCTGTTCTGACAGGGGATGACACAGGAACTTGTCGTCCTGCTATGCAGGAAGATGGATCCGTGTGTTCTCCCAAACAGCCCAGCCCACCAAAAGGTTCAATCTTTGTTTCATCAGAGCAGAGAATTTTGTTTCTCATGGTCTAATGCCCCGTACACACGAGCGGACTTTTCGACATTCAAAGTCTGACGGGCTGAGTCCGTCAGACTATCCGATCGTGTGTGGGCTGCAACGGACCTTAGCGAAGCTAAAGTCTGACGGACTTTAGAAATGAAGCATGCTTTAAATTTTCCCGACGGAACTCCGCCGGACCCGGTCCCCTTCGAAAAATCCGCTCGTGTGTGTGCTACTCCGACGGACTAAAACCGACGCTAGGGCAGCTATTGGCTACTGTCTAGGAACTTCCTACGTCGAATCCAGTCGTACGTCATCACGTTCGACTCCGTCGGAGTTTGGTGTGATGGTGTGTGGTCAAGTCCGTTCGGTCGAAAAGTCCGCCAGAACTCCGCTAGAACTCCGTCGGAAGTCTGTCAGACTTAATCCCTCTCGTGTGTACGGGGCATAAGAGTCCTTCAGGTGCCTTTTGGCAAAATCCAAGTGGGCTGTCATGTGCCTTTTACTGAGGAGTGTCTTCTGTCTGGCCACTCTACCATACAGGCCTGATTGGTGGAGTGCTGCATAGATTGTGCTTCTGGAAGGTTCTCCTCTCTCTACACAGCAATGCTGGCGCTTTGTCAGAGTGAACATTGAGTTCTTGGTCACCTCCCTGACTAAGACCCTTCTCCACTGATTGCCATTAGGCCCACGAGGACGAGTCCCGGTGGTTACACACTCTTTCCATTTGCGGATTATGGATGCCACTATGTATGGGCATCCAGTCACAGCTCATCCACCCACTCCTGGGTTACCAGATAATATTGATACCTCAACAGCTGAGCTTCCAATTACACATAAATGCCCATCATATCCAGCACATACCAGTCCCATGGGCTACAACCCTCCAGTCTGCCAGACAGACCTCAGTACGTCAACAAGCAGTAAAGATGAAAAGGAGGGGCAGGTGCTGTGTCGGTCGGTGAATTGCAGCGAAAAGGATTTTATGGCACGTACAAAAGAAATCCTATTTTCTCTTATATTCACCGACCGACACAGCTCCTCTCTTAGCCATTGGGATGTCCCCAAGCAGTGCCAAACGAGGGGTGGGAAAAAAAAAAAAAAAAAGCATAAAAACTTCATCCACCATGGCAAGTGGGAACTAGGGAAACTTTACCCACAAAAAACAACAGTGCGTGGAAAAACCACCACAAAAACCAGGGTACCCTCAACAGGAGTGACTACCCATAGCCACACCAAAACCTGCGGAATGTAATGCAACAGCGCATTAACTTAACGGTACTGTATTTTTATCGAAAAACCAGGGGAAAAAATAAAAAAATAAAAGGATATACATATTGCATATTCAATTGCAACTATACGGCCGGCTGCAAAACTTTGCGGCCAAAACAGGCATCAGCCGATGCACTGACGTCTACCTTGTAGAACTTGGTAAACGTGTGGACAGATGACCAGGTCGCCGCTTTCCACACCTGAACAACAGACGCTTGGTGTCGGAAGGCCCAAGACGTTCCGATTGCCCTTGTGGAGTGGTAATGACCGGAAAGGGGGGGCACCTGCCCCTTAAAGGCGTAGGCTTGTACTACAATCCGTCTGATCCATCTGGAAATGGTGGCCGACAAGACCGCCATGCCTTTCTTTGGACCAGCCACCAAACCAAACCGCGAGTCTGACTTCCGAAAGGGAGGCGTGGCAGACAAATACACCTTCAGAGCTCGAACCATGTCCAGAGCGTGAAGGGCCACCTCCTTAGGGTGCTTCGGCTTAGTACACAGAGATGGTAATACAATGTCCTCATTGATATGAAAGGCCGAGACCACTTTCGGTAGGAAAGACGGTTGCGGACGCAACACCACCTTATCCTTGTGGATAACCAGATAAGGTAACCTGCAGGACAAGGCCGCCGGTTCCGAAAACCCTCCTGGCCGATGTGATGGCCACTAGAAAGACCACTTACTGGGAGAGAGTCATCAAGGGAATCGCCCTGATATTTTCAAACGGTGGTTTCTGAAGTGCCGACAACACCAGGTTCAAATCCCATCGCTGAAAAAAAAAAAAAAAGCTGAAATTTGCCCCTTAACCACTTTCAGACCGGACCATTTTGCTGGTCAAAGAACAGACCACTTTTTGCGATTTGGCACTGCGTCGCTTTAACTGACAATTGCGCGGTCGTGCGACGTGGCTCCCAAACAAAATTGACGTCCTTTTTTTTCCCACAAATAGAGCTTTCTTTTGGTGGTATTTGATCACCCCTGCGTTTTTTTTTTGCGCTATAAACAAGAATAGAGCGACAATTTTGAAAAAATGCATTATTTTTTACTTTTTGTTATAATAAATATCCCCAAAAATATAATTAAAAAAACATTTCCTGACGCATCATGGCAGCACACACAGTGGGTTGTGACTCCGCCTCCACAACCTGATAGGACTGGTTAGCTATAAGATTTGAAGAGGAGTCCACCGTTGCATTCTCCTTTTTTTCCTCACCTGTATGGGACATTACGTTTCGAGTTCGGTTAGCATGGAACCCCTTACCGCACCACCCCAGCTAGGTTCAGCCTCTCCTACTTGGAAGTCCCTGTCCGTACGGTCTCTAAATGAGCCATAACGCAGGGAGCCCCACTCTGGTGGTCTCAGGGGCAAAAAAATTACAAAGCAGCGGGCTTTTAAAAAAAAAAAAAAAAAAAAAACCTTAAAAAGGTTGTAATGATTGCAGCGGTCTCCCCCTTTCCTATCTGTCGTGCTCCCCAGCATGTCTCCTTTCTCTGCCTACCTTCTGTTTTCAGTCCTCAGTTTTTCCTTTTTTTTTTTCTCTCCTCTTCTTTTTCTCCCCTCTGGGCACGCTGAGCCCTGTAGTTCCACGGCGCTGTGACCCTTCCATCATGGCGGTTCCGTCCGGACGATCGGCGCTCAGGAAGTGACGTTTTCCCCTTGCCCTCTGCATTTGCCAGCATCCAAGATGGCGCAGGGCGGCGCAGGCGGCCAGTGCGCATGCGCGGCGGTGACGTCACTCCTCCAGCGACGGCGGGCTATTTAAAAAATGTCATTTTCGTTTGGAAGTGCTGCTTGTGCCTTCCACGCCATCTACCATCCTGATCTCTGCACACAGCCTGCTGCCTTGCAAGACAAGTCCTCCTGAACTCTGGTAAGCCTCTTTTCTTTCATCTTTATGCACTTTGCCATTCATTTATTTGCTGCACCTTCTGCCCATACTCTGCATTGGCTCTTATATTGAAAACCTCTGGTCACAGGTGTACTCTATTCTTCCTCATGGAGACCGCTGCCTTAGTAGACCATCCTAGAACCGTAAGGTAAGGGGGCGTATGGATTGGTAAGTAGCGAAGAGGAGAAAAAGAGAGCTCTGCCACTAATACCTTTCATTTTGGTAGCTCTGGCAGGTCTTCGGGGTCATCCCATTCTAAAAGAAAGGAACGTTCCCCCTCAAGACACTCTCGGCGAAGTCGGTCAAGGTCTTCCCGTCATCACAGAGAACCGCCATTCTCACATCGTGAGGAACACCATACCCGTCCTGCGGTTAATACCTGCTGGGTCTGTGGAGCGCAAGCATTACCTAGTAAGCTTGTTTGCCAAGTCTGTCTGGAGGAAGCAACTCGGGACAAGGAAGCTGACGCTAGAGAAGCCTCCAATATTATAAGAGACTCAGTTAAGGAAACAATCCTACAGGTGACAGCTTATGATCCAATCAGGTCATCTAACTCAGCCTCAACCTCTCATTCTCCTCAGGATCCAGATGACTCCCCAGAGGATGAGGACCCCCTGACCCCTACAGTTTTCGACTTTGCATTAATAAACCCTTTTGCGAAATCGGTTAAGGAAGCGATCGGTTGGGAGGAAGAGAGAGATGTCCCGCCTAAGTTAAGGAAATACTTCCCTAACCTAAAAAAAGACCCTGAGGTCTTCCCCTTTATCGAAGAGCTAGAGGAGCTCATAAGAGATGAATGGCAAAAACCAGAAAAGAAATCCGGCTTAAACAACAGATTAGCGAAGCTCTATCCCCTAAAAGAGCCAGCAGTGAACCCTCTTATCTCCGCTCCCGTGGTAGACTCCTCACTGATGCGCTTAGCGCGCCATGTAACCCTACCAATAGAAGACGCCGTAACCTTTAAAGATGTGATGGATCGCAAAATCGATCTCGACCTTAAGAAAGCCTACTCAGCAGCGGGGGGGGCCTGTAGGCCTGCAATCGCTCTAGCAGCGGTCGGTAGAGCCATCACCTCCTGGACATCTGGAGTTGAAAAATTAATCGCAGAAGCGGCGGACCAAGACAAAATCATTTCAGCACTGCAGGAACTCAGCCTTGCGGGTGATTTCGTAGCGGAGGCGGCGGTGGACGTTATTCGGTCATCAGCAAGAGCAATGCTGGCCTCAGTAACTTCCAGAAGGGCTCTCTGGCTAAAACCTTGGGTTGCTGATGCGACTTCCAAATCCAGCTGGTGTAAGATCCCTTATGATAGCACTAACCTTTTTGGCTCAAAATTAGATTCCGCAATATCAAAGGTCACGGGGGGAAAATCGGGTCTAATACCGTCGGACAGAAGATCCAAGCAACAGAAAAATCCGCCCTTCAGACGTCACCTTCCGGAAAGGTACCGGGACGTAAGGTCTTATAGACCCGGGAAAGAATTCAAACGGAATTGGCGAAGCACACAACCCTCTTTTGTGAGAGTCCAAAAATCGAAGACAACCGTGCCGGGAGACCAACAAAAATCTTTTTGATGCCACGCATGCCCAGCCCGCAATAGTTGGTGCGAGGCTGAGGCTATTTGCCCAAACTTGGATAGACAAAATAAAAGAACCCTGGGCGATATCCACCATTCAGCAAGGTCACAGGTGGAAATTCAAGCGAAAACCGCCAAAAAACCACTACAAATCTACCAAGCTACCCTTTTCACGCCTGAAGCGAAAGCTTTTAGTCAGATACATTATGGAGTTGCTCCAGAAGCAAGCAATTATAGAAGTTCCACAGGAGCAGAGAGGAGAGGGGTTTTACTCCCCCCTTTTCTTGGTGTCAAAGAAAACAGGCGACCTGAGGCCCGTGTTGGATTTAAAGAAGTTAAACCAAATGATTCTAGTCGAATCATTCAGGATGGAGAGTCTCCAATCAATATTACTAGCAATAGGGGAGAAAGATTGGATGCTCTCGGTTGATTTATCCGACGCTTATCTACACATTCCAGTGCATCAAACCTTTCAAAAGTACCTACGCTTTGCGATAGGCAGGCAACACTTTCAATTCAAAAGCCTCCCATTTGGGATATCAACGGCACCCAGGACCTTCACAAAGGTGTTACTTCCGGTTATAGCACTATTGAGAGAAAGAGGTCTAAGAGTACTACACTATCTCGACGATATTCTTCTTCTAGCAGACAGTCGAGAGATACTTCTACGACATCGTTCAATTCTGATTTCCACACTCCAGCAATTCGGGTGGATAGTGAATTGGAGGAAGAGCAGCCTGGTCCCAGTGCAGAAGATGGTCTTCCTAGGAGCCGAATTGGACACCAGATCCAACACAGTAGGGCTTCCCCAGGAGAAACTTCATCCTCTTATCCGCAAAGTGAGAAAGCTACTATCAGTAGACCACCTATCTGCAAGAAAATGCTTAAGTATTCTGGGCTCAATGTCATCAACCTTTCTAATGGTTCAGTGGTCTCAATGGAACTCCAGGGTATTCCAGAATTCGTTCCTAAAACAATGGAACGGGGTGTCAATGTCACAACAAATAACAATCACCAGAGCAGTCAAGGAGTCAGTACATTGGTGGACTCAAACCAACAATCTAACTCGCCGTCGTCCTATCGTTCATCCACTCCCAGAGATAGTAACGTCAGATGCCAGTTACCTGGGCTGGGGTGCGTATCATCTAGATCGGGGAGCACAGGGCCGCTGGTCCTTCTGTCCACAGGGGATAGTCTCGAATGTTCTGGAACTCAGGGCTGCATGGCAAGCACTTCTATCTTTCAGTCCCCTCCTTTCAGGGAAGAGTGTCCTCCTGCGTATGGACAACACAGTGGCTGTGAATTATGTCCACAGGCAAGGGGGCACAAGAAGCAAAGTCCTAATGCGGGAGGTACGACCGATAATCGAGTGGGCCCAAGTCTACCTGACGGATCTGAAGGCAGAATACATACCCGCAATTCACAACCAACTCGCGGACGATCTAAGTCGAATATTTATTTCAAACAACGAGTGGTCTCTCAGTCACAAGGCCTTTACTCTTCTGACACACAAATGGGGTGTTCCCGATATAGATCTGGCAGCGACTCCAGCGAATCGCAAATGTACTCGCTTCTTAGCAAGGACCGCCTATCCAGTAGCAACAGGGATCGACTGTCTCCACCATCCTTGGGAATTTCGCCTAGGTTACATATTCCCTCCGGTGCCCTTGATAGCCAGGTTTCTGGCCAGACTGAGGACTTCGTCTTCCACGGTAATAGCAGTGTTGCCCTTCTGGCCCAGAAGACCATGGTTTCCGACCATCCTGCAATTGAACACAGAAGAGCCTCTCCCACTTCCGCTGTTCCCAGACTTGCTCTCACAAGGGAAATTTCTACACCCGTCACCAGAGCGACTACACCTGACGGCTTGGAAACTGAAAGGGAAAGGTTACTAGATCAGGGTTGTTCATTAAGAGTAATTTCTTCCTTGCTTGTTGTAAGGTGGATATCGACAAACAACATATATAATAAGATTTGGAAAAGATTTTCTGCAATAGCCCAACTACAGTCCTGGAATCCCCTTTCTCCATCAGTGTCTCAGGTGTTAGAATTCCTACAACTAGGCCTAGAGAAAGGCTTAAGGTCAAGCACTTTAAAAGTTCACGTCTCTGCCATATCCGCAATGACAGGAATCAAGTGGGCTTTAAACCCCCTCATCATTCAGTTTCAGAAAGCATGCCTAAAAATAAGGCCTCCTAGAAAACCAATTTTTCCAACCTGGGACCTATCGATCGTCCTGGAAGCCTTAACCAAAGAACCTTTCTCGACGGGGGGATCAATATCCCTATGGGACTTGACACTAAAACTATCGTTTCTAGTTGCAATCACATCGGCCAAAAGGGTCTCCGAGCTGCAAGCTCTACTAATCAAAGAACCACACCTAGTTTTTTTCCCCGACAGGGTCGTACTCAGACCTTCGGAACGGTTTGTGCCAAAGGTAGCATCTAGCTTCCACTTTAATCCGGAGATCAATCTTCCCGTTTTTCTCAACACAGATGGAAATCCACACCCTCTGGACGTGAAGTCTGCAATATCCGCCTACCTGGAGGCTACCGCTCCATTCAGGAAGTCAGAAAACCTCCTAGTCATTCCGCATGGCGCCAAAAAAGGTCAAGCGGCTTCTTCAAGAACAATATCCTCATGGTTGATTAAAGTCATCAAGAAAGCATATCTAGTTCAACACCTTCCAATACCGGAAAACCTGAAAGCGCATTCGACGAGAGCGATGGCGACCTCATGGGCAGCATACAACAGAGTATCACCAGAGACTATTTGCAAGGCAGCAACTTGGTCATCAAAAACCACATTCATGTCACACTATAGAATAGACCCGGCTCAATTAACTACGGTTGAGTTCGGGAGATCAATTATTCAATCAAACTCATCTATATCCTGTACTTGAGTAAATAAAAAACTTCTAAAAGGCACCCTCCCATGTAGCGAGTTATTTCCCACTGTGTGTGCTGCCATGATGCGTCAGGAAAACGGAAAATTGTATACTCACCTTTCCGTAATTTTCCTTTCCTGACGCATCCCATGGCAGCACACAGGATCCCACCCCTCTAAGGTGATAGTTACTGAGAATGCAACGGTGGACTCCTCTTCAAATCTTATAGCTAACCAGTCCTATCAGGTTGTGGAGGCGGAGTCACAACCCACTGTGTGTGCTGCCATGGGATGCGTCAGGAAAGGAAAATTACGGAAAGGTGAGTATACAATTTTCCGTTTTTTTCCCTCAGTTTAGGCCAATACGTATTCTTCTACATATTTGTGGTAAAAAAAAAAAAAAAAAAAAAAAAAAAAATCGCAATAAGCAATTGATTTGTTTGCACAAAAGTTATAGCGTTTACAAAATAGGGATAGTTTTATAGCATTTTTATTGATAATTTTTTATTATTTTTTTTTTTACTAGTAATGGCGGCGATCAGCGATTTTTATTGCGACTGCGACATTGTGGGGGACCCATCGGACATTTTTGGGACCATTGTCATTTATACAGTAATCACTGCTATATAAATGCAGTGATTCCTATGTAAATGACACTGGCAGTGAAGGGGTTAACCAGTGGGTGGCAGTGTAGGGGTTAAGTGTTCCTAGGGGTGTGTTACTAACTGTGGGGGGGGGGTTTGGGCTTTCATTTAGTGAACACTGATCTCTGCTCCAATCACATGGAGCAGAGATCAGCGTCACTAGTTGCTAGGCAGAATGGAGAAATGCTGTTTACACTGCATTTTCTCCATTCAGCCGTCCCATGAGACGATCGCGGGTATGCCCGCGGCGATCGAGTCCACGGGCCCCGCGACCGGACTCATGGGGGTCCCGACCGGCGGGGGAGCGCTCCCGATGGCAGGGCAGCGTTGAAGATTGGACGTACATGTACGCCAATATGCCTGCCCGTGCCATTCTGTCGACGTACATCGTCGTGCGCTGGTAGGGAAGTGGTTAATGGTGCTAAACGCCAATTTCTGGTCTACTCCTTGCTGAAGAAACGGCAGGATCCTGGATATAGAAAAAGTGCAGATGCCATCCTTTCTCCTCACACATGGAGATGTAGGCCTTCCAGGTACGATGGTATATCTTCTGAGAAGAAGATTTGTGACTTTAAACATAGTCGGGATCACCGAGTCCGACAGACCCTGGTTCCTCAACACCTGGCTCTCGATTACCATCTCTGGCTTTAACGGCATGGCTAAGCAGGATAGAGAATCGGACCTAGAGACAGAAGGTCCTCTCGCAACGGCAGTCGCCAGGGAGCGTCTGTCACCAGCTGCACCAGGTCTGTGTACCAAGAACGCTGAGGCCAATCTGGGATAACTAGTATTACTGGGATCCCCTCAGCTTCCACTCTGCGAAGCAGGCGTGGTAACTGTTTCAGTGGAGGAAAGGCGTAGATCAGCGGGTACTGATCCCACGGATCACTTGTCCTGGACACGAATCTTGGCACCTTCCGATTGAGACGGGAGGGCAAAAGATCCACGTCTGGTGTGCCCCACTTCAGGCACAGTAACCTGAATATCTCCAGATGCAATGCCCATTCTCCTGGGTCCAGCTTCTGTTGACTCAGGTAGTCTGCCTGCCAGTTCTCCACTCCCGGGATGTAAATGGCCGACAGGGCTGGTACTTGTCGTTCTCTGCCCACCGAAGTATGTGAGTGACCTCCCGTGCAGAGGCTAAGCTCCTTGCTCCCCCTTGGTGACTGACGTATGCCACCGCAGTGGCGTTGTCTGACTGGATCCTGATCGGATGCCCTTGCAGTCTCATCGACCATGTGGAGAGGCACAGCCTGATCGCGCTCAATTCGAGCAGATTAAAATCGGCAACTTAGATTCTTCCGTCGACCAGAGGCCCTGAGCCAACTGAACCCCCATCACTCCACCCCAGCCGGATAGACTGGCATCCGTTGTGATCACTGTCCACTTCAGGAGGTGGAAACGATTTTCCTGACTGGATCAACGGGGACCTCAACCACTAGATCAGTGAGTCTGACTGGCTCACCTGGATCTGCCGATCCAGGGACAACTGAGATTTGCTCCATTTTGTCAAAATCTCCTTCTGCAGGACTCTGGTGTGGAACTGGGCATAAGGTACTTCCTCAAAAAGGAGGCTACCATGAGACCCAGTACTCGCATGCAAAAGTGGAGCGACGACCACTTGCGGTTCATAAGAAGTTTTACCACGGATCTGAGAGTCTGCAGCTTGTCTGAAGGAACAAACACTCTCGCTTCCATGGAGTCCAGCAGGAAGCCTAGGTACTCCAGACACTGGGTCGGTATGATCATCGACTTCTTCAGCCACCCAAATTCTTGCAGGGGCTGCAGGGTGATCGCCACATCCTCCTTTAATTCTGAGGCGGAAGATGCCCTCAGGAGGAGATCGTCTAGGTATCCCACGATCGCGATCCCACGTTGCCGAAACTGGAGCCAATACCTTGGTAAAGACTCGGGGGGCTGATGCCAGAGCAAAAGGAAGAGCGACAAACTGGTAGTGGGCTTCCCTGACTGCAAACCGCAGAAACTTTTGATTTCCGAAGGCATACGGGTATGTGCAGGTGCGCATCCTGGATGTCTAAGGACACAAAGTGCTTGAGGGGTTTTAGGTCCAAAATTGGACGTACCCCTTCCTTCTTGGGAACCACAAACAGATTTGAGTAGAATCCCTGGAAGCGTTCCGATTCCGGAAACCAGTACAATCACCCCGTGATACAGCAGGTCCCTTACTGCCACCCAAGAGGGCCTCCCAGCAAGCCAGGGATACTGTTATGCTGTAGGGGAAGAATCTATTTGGCAGCCAAGAGAAACTATCTTGTAGCCGGAGGAAATCAGATCGCAGACCCATTGGTCTGATAGTCGAGAGGACCACCGGGGCTGCAAACTCCCGAAGGCGACCCCCCCCACCCGAGACATGGGTGGGGGCAAACCTTCATGCTCTTTTGTTTGTAGGCTTGCGGTTCCAGGGACATTTTTGACTGTCCATGGTCATCCCGTCAGGCTGGGGACGTTTTGTCGAAGCACCGGGCAGACGAAAAAGCCGCTTGTGAGCGGAAAAAAAGGAGGGCCCTTGCCTACGGCGTGGCTCCTTAACCTTCCTGGCCTGTGGGAGTAAGGTACTCTTACCACCGGTGACAATTTTAAGATCATCCAAAGACTCCAAAGAGCCGGTCACCAAGGAAGGGAAGATCCGCCAGGGCTTTTTTGGATGCCTGGTCAGCAGACCAGCAATTTAGCCAAAGCAGGCGCCTCAGCACCACAGCTGACACTGAAGTCCTGGATAACAGAGCGAGAGTATCCAGAGCCGCATTACAGATGTACTAAATGCCTTGCACTAGTTGGTCTGCTAGTTCCACGCAGACAGGAGAAGCCTGTTGCTCTCCCAATTCACGGTGCAAACGTTTTGCCCACTCAGTCAGTGTCTGAGAAACAAGTGCGGATGCCAGTACTGGTCACCTGGCTGACCCCACAACCATAAACGGGGAGCGAGCCACTGCCTTGGCCTTCCTGTCCGTGGGATCCTTGAATGCAGGAATTCCCTCAAATGGGATCATGGTTACTTTGTTTAACCTGGATAGTGGGGGGTCCACGACTGGAGGAGCCAACCATTTTTTGAGAAGGCTCTCCTCAAAAGCGTAATGCACCGCCATGTATTTGGGGACCGAAAAGGTCCTTTTGCAGGTGACCCCATTCCTTTTAAATTAACTTGTCAAAATAAGTCAGATACAGGAACACCTTAGGTGAACGTGCTGGCTTGTGGGACCCAAAAGGGACCGATACATCAGCAGAGGTATCCGCTGACTCCTGAATCTTCAGGGTATCACGCACAGTTGTGATAAGTGCTCCAACAAGCGCTTTGTCGTGCCCGAACCCGGACTCATCCTCACTGTCCAAACGGTCTTGGTCAGCTTCGTCTGACAAGACATAGCAGGGGTCACCAGCATCAGCAGGACCCGAGTCTGCGTCAGAGCTCTCCACAGAGGACGGGGGCGGGGCCGCTTTAGTGCACCTTTCTTCCCACGCACCGACTCCATCTTGGCAACAAACTAATTGAGGACCGCCAGGGTGTCCATGGGCACTGCGCAGTCTGCAGGTGACCCGGTTGCAATTGCCTGGCTTTCGGGAAAAGAAACGCCAGTTTCTGAAGCCATGCTGACTACCCTGTCTGCCACCCGAAGGGGACTTAGGACAGTGACAGTCCCACCCTCCTTGCTGTCGCTGGCTGAGGGGCTCTTTCCTGCCGGACTCACCACCCTGAGGAGTTCTGCGCTGTCCCACAAGTAGTGCCTATAGTCCGAGTGCTCCCAAGTACAGAGGAAACAAAAGCTGTGTGTGGCAGCCGCCGGAATTAGCGCCAAACCGCTCCATAAGTGTGCTCAGGCTTCAATAAAATGGCTGGCCAGCGTCCAGTACAAAGACAGAAAACACAGGGAAAATGGCTGTGAGAGAACATGAGCCATGCTGCTGCTAAAGAACACAGAAAACGTGTTCAGGCTTCCAGAAAATGGCCACCAGTGTCCTGAATAGGAGATCACTAGGGAAAACGGCCGCTGAAGCCCAGGAAGGCATGCTGCCCTCGCCCACACCTAAACTGGCCATCAGCAGCTCCATGAGGTACAGAAAGAAAAACGATGGCACAGAACACAGCGCCGCACCAGACAACAGCAGACCCTCACAGGCACCTTCCAGGGGCATAAAACACAGGACCCAGGACACCGCTAACCAGCCAGCCCCCCATCCCAGGTGAGAGCCCAGCAGAGAGCCCCTGTATATGCACACATACACCGCTCAGCAGCCACATGCAGCATCCCCCCAGGGAGGGAGGGAGATAAGGACAGGGAGAGAAGAGAGGGAGGCGAGGGACCCCCGAATCGACCTCCCAGGGAATGCCCAGTTGCTCAGCCACACAGAGGCAGGGAGAGCTGTAATTACTAGTCCTGAAGAGCTGGGAGACATTCCATTGCAGAACCACTCACTGATCAATACAGGGTGGCTGCTAGCCTTGGTCCACTCTGACATCAGTAGCCCGGTCATATGTGGGCCCCGGAGCATAAAAGCTCACCGACCACCTCTGGAGCCGAGGTTTCGTTGTGGCCTGCCGAGCGCGTAGCTGCGGCCTGCACACGCTCGATGGCCAGACTGGGGAGATTACAAGGATAAGGGTTTCCAGCCTGTCACCCAGCCGGCTGTTGATAGATCACAGGATCATTCATCTTGCGTAAAAAGCCAAGCTTCGGCATAAAAAAAAAAAAAAAAAAAAAAAAAAAGCATGGACCGATGGAACCGCAGGGTTCCTAGGTCCTTCTTCACTAGGCAAAATAAAACTGAGGTCTGTCTGGCAGACTAGAGGGTTGTAGCCCAAGGGCCCGCCCCTCCTGGGCAGAACTAAGAGTTCTGAGTGTTGTGTTACAACTAATGCCTAGTATCTCCTAGTGATAGTGCAAACAACCCAATGGCTAAGAGAGGAGCTGTGTCGGTCGCTGAATATAAGAGAAAGTATCTTTCCAGTTTGTGGTTTAGGCTTCTTTTACTGGGGACAAATTGGTACTTTTATCCGACGATATACGTTGGCACAATGGCATGGCTGTGCAAAATGCGTATGTCCCCTTTAAAATCGAGGGCTAGTGGGCAAATGCTATGTCCGCCGGTGGCACACGATCGTGGGATTGAGAGGCAGAATGGGGCATTTCCCTGTTCTGCCTAGCAACACGACAGATCTACTGCTCCGTCATCGGGAGCAGTGATCTCTGTCATGTTCTAGTGAGCCAATCCCCCTACAGTTAGAACACACTGAGGGAACACAGTTAACCCCTCACCCTGTCAGTGTCATTTACATGGTAATCAGTGCCATCACTGATCGCTGTATAAATGTCACTGGTCCCAAAATAGTGTCAAAAGCGTCCGATGTGCCTGCCGCAATGTTGCAGTCACGATAAAAAAAAAAAAAAAAAAAAAAAAAAAAAAAAATCGCAGATAGCCGCCATTAATAAATGCCATAAATCTATCCCCTATCTTGTAGATGCTATAACTTACGTGAATCAATCAATCAATCAATCAATATATATATATATATATATATATATATATATATATATATATATATATATATATATATATATATATATATATATATATTGTGAGGGGGTTAGCTCGGCAGCGGGTGTGTGTGACCCCCTGGATGGGTTCACAACGCAAAATTAGGTACAGCAGACAGCGTTGTAGGTGCAAAAAAAACAAAAGATGCAGTTTATTTGTGCTACATGCAGTGAAACATATAACAGCCAAACAAAAATAAAACATGAAAATAAATCCTGGTCAGCTTGACCTCTAATTACACACTTAGACTCCCTGTCTAACAACTGAGTGCAGCCTTGTGCTGCCCCAGTCCCCGTCTCTGTTGTAGGGGTTTGCCACACAGGCGTTAACTCACCGCACAGAACAGATATCACACTCCCCAGTCTATACACACAGAACTGGTTCCAGGATGGAGCATCTCCCTAAGCATGCTGGGTTTTTTTTGTAGAGGTCTTAATGAGCCCACTTACTTCAGCTGGGCTCATTAACTCTTCCCCTCTAATTGTACAAGTCTGCATAAAGCCTGAATCTAGGGCACACATATTTCCCATCCTGGATACAACCAGGTGATTTTACCTGCGTGTTGCCACTATATTATATATATATATATATATATAATATATATATATATATATATATATATATATATATATATATATATATATATATATATATATATATATATATATATATATATATATATATATATATATATATATATATGCACACACACATACTTATTGCGATTTTTTTTTACCAAAAATATGTAGAAAATTACATATGGGCCTAAACTGAGGAAGAAATTAGTCATTTTATTTTTTGGGGGATATTATTGTAAAAAGTAAAAAAAAAAAAAAAAAAAAATTAAATAGTCGCGCTGTTTGTTTATAGGCCAAAAAATAGACACCGCAGAGGTGATCAAATACCACCACAAAAGAAAGCTCTATTTGTGGGGGGCATCAATTTTGCTTGGGGGCAACGTCGCACGATCACGCAATTGTCAGTTAAAGCGACGCAGTGCCATATCGCAAAAAATGTTCTGGTCAGGAAGAGGGTAAATCCTTCCGGGGCTGAAGTAGTTAAACTCTACCAGATGTTTTGATATTATTACCATATCATATAAAACCTAAACCAATACAAAAGAAAATATGAGACACAGAAAAGACAAGCAATACAAGGCATATTGAGTCTTTGCAATGTATTTTTTGTTTTTATTTTTGCATTGAATCTGAAATGAAATCTATAAAAAGTCACATATATAACAGAAGAATTAAAGAAATGATGGGTATCACATCAATACCATTATATCTGTGGAAAGCCATCAACTTTCATAAATATTAATCATACCTACAGAATAGATTGCAATATATAAAAAAAAAAAAAAAAAATCCTAAACTTCCACAGACAAAACGGTAAACCCTCCCAAATGAATTGCACTTGAATCTGTTATTTTTGTTTTCTTTTTGAGCAGCTCTTTATTTCACTACAGGAGACAACATCAGCTTTAAACATGTTACGAACCTTGGATAATGAAGGGATTTTTGTTTACCCACTGTAGTTTCCTTTTCTGGTCATGTACATTGGGACACACCAGAGGTCAATATCCCAACAATGCATAGGAGAAAAAAGGAAAATTGTGTAACTTCCACACCTCCTGCTGATATTACCACTGAGGCTTTATACATTAGATTAAATCACGTTATTACGAGTCCACCAAATTTAAAAACAGGAAGGTAATCGCATGGTTCCTGTGTGGATGATCAAGAAATTATGAAAATTATTTGTGCAGGAGAAAAAAAAAAAAAAAAAAAAAAAACTTTTAAATGTAGTTATCATTATAGGTCAATAAGGCTTTCCAATACATAAAATGCATTATGTAACTTCAGTGTTTTGTGATGGCGTTTCCCCACTGATATCCCAACTGCTAAAACGGTCTCTGCCCATCTACAAATTTTTGCAAACCCTGATAGCTTCACCTGGAAATGGAGCAACAACGGGAGACAAAAGTGTGAGCAACAGAGAAGAGAATACAAGGGAATTTTAGGTTTTTCTAAGCCATGCTTACGTAAGTTTCTTAATTGTTCTCCAGTCGTATCCACTTTATACAGTACAGTTTTCCACATGCTGTCAAAATATTAACATTTTGGTAAGATTTCTCCTGTTGATCTGAGTAGGACTAAAAAGGTCCAGGCAATCATGCAAAACGTGATGCTTAGAATTCACCAGTTTTTAATCTGGCACATCCTCACTGTGCAAATATTTCTAATCTGGCACTGTATTCCACAAACCTCCAAACAAAGAAGCTATCCAATTACATTGACACACCATCTAGCCTAAACTTATTTTTTTTTTACAAATTAACAATTTACATGGGGGGGATGTATTTCTGAATCTATTCCCAAATGAGAATATAACCCCTTGCTTTAGTGCTATTTTACAGAATTTGCTAAATTAAAACATGTAAAAACAAATATTTTAGACTATATATACACACACCTTACTCCCACATAAAGGGGAACAGATTAAAAGGTGCACCATAGGTCTATCAAATCTGAAAAGATAATAGGAATATATTATCGGTTACCTGTTATTTAGGCATCCAAAAACGATTTCATAGAACATCAGGCTGGTCAGTATTGAAATCTCGGTATATGGGTTATTAAACATACAGATTTGGAGAACCAACAATATGTGTTCCACATTTTATAACAGTCATGGTGCTGTATCCATATTTAGTGGATATACAACACTAGATCCTACCAACCATGTTGAAAAATGATTGGTTAAATGCTGCTCTTTCTGAAAGTGTTCAGATAAGATCAACTTAAGACAACAGAAATGCTAATAAAAAAAATAATAAATTACATAATTTGAATTGCTTTTGTTGATCCCTGCCCTGCGGGGCCTGCACCATATTGCCATATACAGAGTAAGCCCCTTGTACTGAACTTAGGGGCAATATATACACACATACAGCCTTGATACATTCCAAAAAATCCAGAAAGGAGTATAACCATGAAAAGGCTACTCCCAACCCAACCAGCATTATACTTTTTACCAATGTATCAAAAAAACGTACTGTCTAAAAAAAAAAACGGTCATCACACTCCTGTGTACAAAGATAGAAAATAAATGTACAATAAAAAGATGGGATAAATTAAAAGAGGCTTCTTCGTCTTAAATTCTTCTCCAGCTAATAAGGACGCAGCACTGTAAGCAGCCCAGAACACACCAAAGAGCTGCAACAGAAAAAACATAACATTAATATGGTCTCCAAACAGCTAAAGCATTGACACACTCAAATTTATATATGCTCCAGCTAAAAAGAAATATACAGTATTGGACAAAAGTGAGTGCATCCCTCACATTTTTGTAAAATATATTATTGCTTTAGTGTTGTCACATGAAAAGATATGACACTTTGCTACAATGTAAATTAGTGAGTGTACAGCTTGTATAACAGTGTAAATGAGAACACAGTGTCAACTCAACACAGCCATTAATGTCTAAACCGCTGGCAACAAAGGCAAGTACACCCCTAAGTAAAAATGTCCAAATTGGGCCCAATTAGCCATTTTCCCTCCCCAGTGTCATGTGACTCGCTAGTGTTATAAACTCTCAGGTATGAATGAGCAGGTGTGTTAAATTTGGTGTGACCGCTCTCACCCTCTCATACTAGTCACTGCACCTTCAACATAGCACCTCATGGCAAAGAACTCTTGAGGATCTGAAAAAAAAGAATTGTTGCACTACATAAAGATGGCCTAGGCTATAAGATTGCCAAGACCCTGAAACTAAGCTGCAGCATGGTGGCCAAGACCATACAGCGGTTTAACAGGACAGGTTCCACTCAGAACAGGCCTCACCATGGTCGACCAGAGAAGTTGAGTGCACATGCTCAGCATCATATTCAGAGGTCATCTTTGGGAAATAGATGTACAAGTGCTGACAGCATTGCTGCAGAGGTTGAAAGGGTGGGGTTGGGGGTCAGTGTTTAGACCATACACTGCATAAAATTGATCTGCATGGCTGTCATCTAAGAAAGAAGCCTCTTCTAAAGACGATGCACAAGAAAGCCCGTAAACAGTTTTATGAAGAAATGGTTCAGATGGTGTCAAGTGTGTGGCGGCAACCAGGTGAAGTGTGTGTGTTGCCTACAGTCAAGCATGGTGGTGGGAGTGTCATGGTCTGGGGCTGCACGAGTGCTGCTGGCACTGTGGAGCTACAGTTCATTAAGGGAGCCATGAATGCCAACATGCACTGTGACATACTGAAGCAGAGCATGAACCCCTCCCTTCGGAGACTGGGCCACAGTGCAGTATTCCAACATGATAACTGTCCCAAACACACCTCCAAGATGACCACTGCCTTGCTAAAGAAGCTGAGTAAAGGTGATGGACTGGCCAAGCATGTTTCCAGACCTAAACCCTATTGAGCATCCGTGAAGCATCCTCAAAACGGAAGGTAGAGGGAGGGCAAGGTCTAACATCCACCAGCTCCGTGATGTCATCATGGAGGAGTGGAAGAGGACTCCAGTGGCAACCTGTGAAGCTCTGGTGAACTCCATGCCATAGAGGTTGAAGGCAGCGCTGAAAAATAATGGTGGCCACACAAAATATTGACATTTTGGGACCAATTTAGACTTTTTCACTTCTCACGTTTGTTGCCAGCGGTTTGGACATTAATGGCTGTGTATCAAGTTATTTTAACCACTTTCAGACCGGACCATTTTGCTGGTAAATGACCAGAGGTCTTTTTACAATTTGGCACTGCGCTGCTTTAACTGGTAATTGCGCGGTCATGCAATGTTGTACCCAAACAAAATTTGCATCCTTTTCTTCCCACAAATAGAGCTTTCTTTTGATGGTATTTGATTGCCTCTGCGATTTTTATTTTTTGCGATATAAACGTAAAAAGACCGCAAATTTTGAAAAAAAAAAAATGATATTTTCTACTTTTTGTTATTAGAAAAATCCAATAAACTCAATTTTAGTCATACATTTAGGCCAAAATGTATTCAGCCACATGTCTTTGGTAAAAAAAAAGTCAATAATTGTATATTTATTGGTTTGCGCAAAAGTTGTCACATCTACAAACTAAGGTACGTTTTCTGGAATTTACGCAGCTTTTAGTTTACGACTGCCTATCTCATTTCTTGAGGTGCTAAAATGGCAGGGCAGTACAAAACCCCCCCAAATGACCCCATTTTGGAAAGTAGACACCCTAAGGAAATTGATAAGTGGCATGTTGAGCCCATTGAATATTTTATTTTTTTGCCTCAAGCGATTGAATAATGACAAAAAATAATTTTTTATTTTTTTTTTTTTTACACAAAGTTGTCACTAAATGATATATTGCTCACACATGCTATGGGCATATGTGAAATGACACCCCAAAATAAATTCTGCTGCTTCTCCTGAGTACGGGGATACCACATATGTGGGACTTTTTGGGAGCCTAGCCGCGTACGGGGCCCTGAAAACCAAGTACCGCCTTCAGGCTTTCTAAGGGTGTAAATTTTTGATTTCACTTCTCACTACCTATTACAGTTTTGAAGTCCATAAAATGCCAAGATGGCACAAAACCCCCACAAATGACCCCATTTTAGAAAGTAGACACCCCAAGCTATTTGCTGAGAGGCATTTTGAGTCCATGGAATATTTTATATTTTGCCACAAGTTGCGGGAAAATTACAAACTTTTTTTTTTTTTTTTTTTTTTTTTTCACAAAGTTGTCACTAAATGATATATTGCTCACGCATGCCATGGGCATATGTGAAATGACACCCCAAAATAAATTCTGCTGCTTCTCCTGAGTACTGGGATACCACATATGTGGGACTTTTTGGGAGCCTAGCCGCGTACGGGGCCCCGAAAACCAAGCACTGCCTTCAGGATTTCTAAGGGCGTTACAGTTTTGAAAGCCATAAAATGCCAAGATGGCACAAACCCCCCCCAAATGACCCCATTTTGGAAAGTAGACACCCCTAAATTTAGGGGTACACTAGTGGGACTAGGTAATAAATGGCGGGTGCCCTGAAACTATAAAAAAAATAACTAACCAACCAGCGTCACCTGTAACAGTTATATGGTGATCACTGGTGAAAGGGTTAACTAGGGGGCAATCAGGGGGCTTTATGCGGTAGTATATGGGGGTCCCTGGCGCTATAAAAAGCTGCGGCGAACCTAAATACCTACCTGCCTAACTAGCGTCACCTGTGACACTAATACAGCGATCAGAAAAATGATCGCTTATTAGGCTGGGTTCACACTGGAGCGATGTGGGAACGCCACGAATGCGCGGCGGGTTCCCGCATCACATGCCTCCCGGCGGCAGCTCACACTGCCCTATGCGAACTGCTGGGAGTGTCAGTGAAATGTTAATGACACCCCCAGATCAGTTCGCATATCGCAGTGCGATCTGCAAACTCGGATCGCATGGTGTGAACACCCATGCGATCCGATTCTGCTGCGGACCAAAAAAAGGGTCCTGTGCGAGTTTGCGGCGGGTGCGGCGGGTGCGACACGAATTCAGCCATACTATCTGTATGGCTGAACTCGAATCGCACAGAGATCGGATGTGATTTGCACTGCAGTGCGGTGCGAATCACATCCGTTCTCATAAACCGCTGCAATGTGAACCCAGCCTTAGTGACACTGGCGACGGGGGGTGATCACGGGGTTAAACCTTTATTGGGGGGGTTAGGGGGGTACCTTAGAACTAAAGGGGGCTAACCCTAACTGCCCTAACAGTTATTACAGTCACAAATGACACCCGCCGGGTGATCAGGGGGTTAAACCTTTATTAGGTAATAAATGGCGGGTGCCCTGAAACTATAAAAAAATAAACTAACCAACCAGCGTCACCTGTAACAGTTATATGGTGATCACTGGTGAAAGGGTTAACTAGGGGGAAATCAGGGGGCTTTATGCGGTAGTATATGGGGGTCCCTGGCGCTATAAAAAGCTGCGGCGAACCTAAATACCTACCTGCCTAACTAGCGTCACCTGTGACACTAATACAGCGATCAGAAAAATGATCGCTTATTAGGCTGGGTTCACACTCGAGCGATGCGGGAACGCCACGAATCCGTGGCGGGTTCCCGCATCGCATGCCTCCCGGCGGCAGTTCACACTGCCCTATGCGAACTGCTGGGAGTGTCAGTGAAATGTTAATGACACCCCCAGATCAGTTCGCATATCGCAGTGCGATCTGCAAACTCTGATCGCATGGTGTGAACACCCATGCGATCCGATTCTGCTGCGGGCCAAAAAAAGGGTCCCGTGCGAATTTGCGGCGGGTGCGGCGGGTGCGACACGAATTCAGCCATACTATCTGTATGGCTGAACTCGAATCGCACAGAGATCGGATGTGATTTGCACTGCAGTGCGGTGCGAATCACATTCGTTCTCATAAACCGCTGCAATGTGAACCCAGCCTTAGTGACACTGGCGACGGGGGGTGATTACGGGGTTAAACCTTTATTGGGGGGGTTAGGGGGGCACATTAGAACTAAAGGGGGGTAACCCTAACTGCCCTAACAGTTATTACAGTCACAAATGACACCAATGCAAAAAAAAAAAAAAGCAATTGGTGTCACTGTGACTGGGGGGGCAGGGGTAATTGGGGGGTGATCGGGGGGTAAAGGGGGGGTGTGAGTGTGCCTGGCATGTTCTACTGTGTAGTGTAGTGCTTGTGCAACTCACCGATGCTCTCTCCTCGGTGCCGGAACGAAAAATACCGACACGGAGGAGAGAATACATCACTTCCTCTCCTGTGTTTACATTACAGGAGAGGAAGTGATGTCACCGGACATTTTCATTCGTCGGGAGCGATCGCGAGGGGGTGGCCATGAATGAATGGCCGTCCCCTCGTCCGGGATCGCTCCCGAACGAATACCGACCGCCGCAGGCACCGGGCGGGGGGCCCGATCGGGCCCCCGACCCGCGGGCAGGCAAGGACGTACATGTAAGCCCTTATGCCTGCCCGTGCCATTCTGTCGACGTACATCGTCGTGCGGCGGTCGGCAAGTGGTTAAAGGGGACAGCAAAGTTATACAAGCTGTACACTCACTATTTTACATTGTAGCAAAGTGCCATTTCTTCAGTGTTGTCACATGAAAATTTTCAATAACTCCCTGACTTTTGAGACATGCTCACTTGGGAATCTTTAAAAAAGTAGAAATATGGCCAAAGCTCTTGTCTGCTTGTCCTGCGGGCCACAGGAGTGCACCTAGTTCTACATTCCTGTGACCCAGATTCAGCTGACAGCAGGCTAAAGCCCGTCATAGGCTGACATCACAGAGCTGGTCCAGGCACTTCAGAAATCCCGACAATTAATGTCGGGATCCACCCACATGCCTGAAGCGTGCTGCTGAGAGCCTGAACCAGCCACTCCCTTCACAGACCGGAACTCCACTGAGTGCTGGAGGGTCAGAGAACAGAGCAGCTGACTGTGCTCAGAGCGGACCACAGAACAGAGATCAGAGGTCTTTGATAACTTAGTTCTCGGTGTAGAGCTAGCAGGGACAGCTGCACCATCGGATCAAAAAGTAGCAATGTGTATTTTTTTTCAAATTCCACACTTTACTTTTAAAAGTAGTATTACGCCGAGTTCACACTGGTACGACATGACAGTTGTACGACTGTGGATCCGACTTTGCCCTGTGACTTGAAGTCTGACATGAATAGGACTTCAATGAACAAAGGACACGACTTTGATCCCCGACAATACCACACACTATCTGGTGTGAATATTTAGGCCAAATGGGGAAAAAAAAACAACAAAAAAATAAATAAATAAAAAACCACGGCATGGGGTTCCCCCTCCAAGACCATACCAGACCCTTGGTCTGGCATGGATTTTAAGGGGAACCCCCATGCCGAAAAAAAACAATACGGGGGCCCATCCCCCCAAAATCCATACCAGACCCTTACCCGAGCATGCAGCATAGCAGGTCAGGAAAGGGGGTGGGGACAAGCGAGCACCCACCCCCCCCCCCTTTGAATGTACCAGGCCATATGCCCGCAACATGGGGACAAGGTGCTTTGGGGTGCCCCAAAGCACCCCCCATATTGATGAGGACGGAGGCCTCTTCCCGACAACCCTAGCCGTTGGTTGTCAGGGTCTGTGGATGGAGGGGGGGGCTTATTGGAATGAATGAATATGGGGTACGATGCACAAAAAAATAAAATAAAAAAAAAATAAAATATGTGGTGTCAAAAATAAAAAAAAAGCAGTACACAGGTTTTTAAAACAAGGCAGCTCCGGTGTCGCTTACGATTTCTTCTCCCTCCGCTGGTCTTCAAGCCCTCTCCAGTTCTTCTGTCTCTGGTGGGTTTTCTCCGCCGTCTTTGCTCTTTTGCCAGTTCTTCTCTGCTGTCTTGTCCCTCTGTTATTCTTCCGATGTGGACTCGATGCTCTCTCTAATGGTAGATGCGCGGTGTGCCACTACTTATATTGGCATAGGGCGGGGTCACTGGTTGACTATTTGAAAGCCCCACCCTTTATGACGTCACCACTCTGGGCAGGATTGGTCTATGACATGATGGTGCGGGGCTTCTAAATGACGTCATCTGGTGATCCCGCCCCATGCCAATATAAGTAGTGCATCAGAAGGAGAACAGAGGGAGGAGACAGCGGAGAAGATCCGGCAAAAGAGCGAAGATGACAGAGAGGACCCACCAGAGGCAGAAGAACTGGAGAGGGCTAGAAGACATCAGTGGAGAACCGGAAGAGGCAGAAGACATCAGCAGAGGAGGGAGAAGAACCAGAGAGGGGAGAAGAGATGCCGGAGCTGCCTTAATAAAACTAATTTAAAAACCTATGTACTGCATTTTATTTTTGGACACTTTTTTTGGTGCATGGGTAGGGGTACAATGTATCCCATATTCATTCACATAAGGTGAGGGCCAGGATCTGGGGGCCCCCCCTTGTTAAAGGGGGATTCCAGATTCCGATAAGTTCCCACCCGCAGACCCTGACAAACAATGGCCAGGGTTGTCAGGAAGAGGCCCTTGTCCTCATCAACATGGGGACAAGGTGCGTTGGGGTGGGGGGGCATAGCGCGCCCCCCCCCCCCCCCCCCCCATGTTGAGGGAATGTGGCCTGGTACAGTTCAGGAGGGCTCACTCCCTCTCCTGACCTGGAGGGCTGCGTGCTCGCATAAGGGTCTGGTATGGATTTTGAGTGGGGTCTCACACAGTTTTTTCGGCGTGGGTGGGTTCCCCTTAAAATCCATACCAGATCATAGAACCTATTATGGTTCTGGAGGGGGGACCCATGTCGTTTTTTTATTTTTATTTAAATTTGCTGTGGAGTTCCCCTACAGGATCATCAGTCGCATGCCAAAGTTGGATCAGTTAAGACCGCGATCCGACTTTGATTGGACTTCAGTGATATTCAATGGACTGAAGTAGGTCAAAGTCAGACCGTAGTAGTTCAGGGAGCATTTTCAAAATCAGACCAACTTGTGTCGGACCAGTTAAAACAGCTCTCATAGGAAAACATTGATTTTCACGCGTCGTGAGGTTCCAATGTCGCAGAGTTGGCCGTACCAGTGTGAACCTGGCCTTAAACCCTCAGCATTTTTTTTTTTTGACAAACAGATACACATAATAAAAACATACCCCTGTATTAAAATTATTACCCCTGCAATTTCTCTTAGGGCTTGCTTCCTGGAATACTAGTCTTCACAGGAAAGGCTTAACAGTGGAAAAATGCACTCTTTAACCAGTTTGTTAGCTTGAAGAAAAGAGGGAGGGAAAAGACGGGGAGGCATGCCTTGCCATTCTAGGCTAAAGGCTGTGTGTTTCTTTTGAGATAGAGCATAGAAAGGCAAAGCTCTAGTCCTTGCATGCAAGGTTGGCTCCACAGAATGTTGCAAGAGAATCTAGCCCAGATTTACACTTTTGCTTTGCAGTGCCATTCATTCTGAATAAATCTCCCAATGCAATAGGGTAACATACCCACGTTGTAGCATGTCACAGCACATGGTAGTGCGTGGAGTTACACAAAAAAAAAAAAAAAAAAAAAAAACTGGCTGCTTTAACATGCTGAGCATCAGCACATGTGCAAGGACCCTTATCCAGGAAAGTTTATCCATTCACCTGAAGAGCAGCTCTGGCACAAAAAAAAAATAAAAAAATAAATGCAACAGGCCTACAATACTTAAACAACCTAAATAGTCACACTAGATACTGTGTAACTATAGTTACAAAAATAAATAAAAAACAAACATACTTTTATTACTGTGGAAACAATGTCAAATGATCCAACCACTAGAAGCGCAGGAGCAATTACTATTAATGGAAGCAGGGAATATCCTATGACACCAAGGACCTGTCCATAAGCCACCTGTAAAACAGAAAAACTAAATTATAACCGGGTCATTTTCCAGGAAAAGAAACAATAAGTTGCAGTGTCACCAGTAATCCCTCTCAGTTCAAGGGAGTCTTACCTCTACAATACATTCTGGGGATAAGTTAAAAGCCATGTTCATACCATATGTGCATAAAAAAAAAAAAAAAAAAAAAAAAAAACCCCAACACACAACATGAAAAAAAAATGACACAATTTGACTTGTGTAAGCTTGTTCACGCCATGTGCAGAGACATATGTATTTATTATGTAGGCTTCTGCAAGGACAAAAAAAAAAAAAATCACAATTGTTCTCTATGTGCCCTGTTCACACTAGGGCAGTGTGGGTTACATGAGTTTTTTTTCCTGCGCAGAAAAATGGAACATAAATTCTCTGCAAGGGTACAATTTTTTTTTTTTTTTTTTTAATCGGCACATGCTAGCTGTGCTGTGAACAGAGCACAGAGGAGAACAATTGTTTTCTTTGTGCTCTTGCAGAACAAGGGCAGAAAATCACATCTGTGCACATGGTGTGAACAAGGCCTAACACACATCAAGAATACCATCATGATCAAAGTGATATGAAGGTCCCTGGGTAACTCCAAACAACATCAAGAGTTACCCTTT
Source organism: Lithobates pipiens (assembly GCF_037356315.1). Classification (NCBI taxonomy): domain Eukaryota; kingdom Metazoa; phylum Chordata; class Amphibia; order Anura; family Ranidae; genus Lithobates; species Lithobates pipiens. The sequence continues at coordinate 176,107,608 of NW_027507758.1, forward strand.
CACACAAAAGTATATGGAGATATTCTTCATAACCACCAATATAGATTGCTGAATGGAAAGTACAGTATTAAAAAACTTTCCAGATATAAGTTATTGCTTTATAGATCATTTCCTATTGCAAGTTGACTTCCCCTGATCACATTTCTCAAAGAAAAATCAATAGTGGGTGTATGGGACTTTTAAGGCTATATATTATATATATATATATATATATATATATATATATATATATATATATATATATATATATATATATATACACATACATACATACATACATACATACATACATACATACATACACCCCCATCTCACAAAAGTGGAGTACATCCCTCACATTTGTGGGAATATTTTATTACCTTTTCATGTGAAAACACTGAAAAGAAATTACACTTTGCTACAATGTAAAGTAGTGAGTGTACAACTTGTATAACAGTGTACATTTGCTGTCCCCTCAAAATAACACAGCCATTAATGACTAAACCATCTGGGTACACCCCAAAGTGAAAATGTCCAAATTTAGACCAAAATTGTCAATATTTTGTGTGGCCACCATTATTTTTCAGCAATGCCTGAACCCTTTTGGGCATGGAGTTCACCAGAGCTTCACAGGTTGCCACTGGAGTCCTTTTCCACAGAGCTGGTGGATGTTAGAGACCTTGCACTCCACCTTCCATTTGAGAATGCCTCACAGATGCTTGATAGGGTGTTGACTGTAGGCAAGACACACTTGTCTGTACTCCTCGCCTGGTTGCCACCGCATACGTGTAGCGCCGGCTCCTGAAGATAATGCGCTATGCGTTTCTCAAATTTAAGGTTACATCTGAACTACAGTTTGGTTACAATTGTCTAAATTTGGACTTCAGCAGTCAAAATTTACACTGTTATACAACCTGTATACTCACTACTTTACATTGTAGCAAGGTGTCATTTCTTCAGTGTGTCACATGAAGAGATATAATAAAATATTTACAAAAATGTGAGGGGTGTACTCGCATTTGTGAAATACGAATATACGTGTGTGTGTGTGTGTGTGTGTGTGTGTGTGTGTGTGTGTGTGTGTGTGTGTGTGTGTGTGTGTGTGTATGTATGTATATAATATATACAGTGCCTTGCGAAAGTATTCGGCCCCCTTGAACTTTTCAACCTTTTGCCACATTTCAGGCTTCAAACAAAGATATAACATTTTTATTTTTTGTGAAGAATCACCAACAAGTGGGACACAATTGTGAAGTGAAACGAAATCTATTGGATTTTTGAAACTTTTTTAACTAATAAAAAAATGCTTGGGGTATGTCTCTATCGGTTTTGCACATCGAGAGACTGAAATTCTTGCCCATTCTTCCTTGCGAAACAGCTCGAAACACAAACACTTTTTTTTTTTTTTTTTTTTTAAAGCATAACTGGAAATCCCTACTTGCACTTTAGGCAAGTCTCCAGACAGTTTAATTGCATTATTTTTAGCATTCCCATTAACAAAAATGTATTGGTAATATTAAATAGTAATAAGCAGGTCACTTACATCTCCACCAAGTACCCTAGCAAGTAGGAAAATGGTGAGTGATCCAAATATCCAAATTGTGATAATCCAGGACACTACCTGGGAAAAATAAAGTTCATAGGAAACAATATTAATGGAGGATTTCTGTTAAATTTGACATATCATTGAATATCTAAATATATAAACATGTGGAAATTCAACTTCTATAGGTCAAAATGTACTCCTTCACACCATACATTTACAGAGGCTTCCTATCTCTCCAATGCATTGCTGGAATTTCAGCCCTACAAAAGGCACTAGGTAAAACACTGTCTAATGGCCCATATACACGATCCTAATATCGTACGCAGATCGTACAACTTTTTTCGATTAATAGTCGCAAGTAGAAATTGAATAGTTAACTAAAGTCATGGAAATTCTCATACGACAGTAAAAAATAAATAAATAAATAAATAAAAAAAAAAAAAAAAAAAAAAAAATTGGAAGTGACGTCATGTGTTGTAATGTATTTGTATTGTATTTTCAGACTATGACTAAATCGTACGATCTGGTATCATACTCGGAAAATGTTTGGGCTTGTCCGATCGGCTAATATCGGATGAACTGTCGTGATCGGCTCTTGAAAGTAGTGTACACACGATCCGAAAATCGTTGATTCTTCCTCGAAGGACAGTTTTTGTGCAATATTCGGATCGTGTGTTAAAGCTTGGTATCTGAATAGCGCCAAGCACAGAGTGTCTGGGGCTGAGTTTGCTCAGACACCAAACATGGCATTGGGAGGTGGAGGAAGAAGCATTCACATTTGCTCCATAGCTGTAAATTCTAACCTCCAGGACATACCAGTTGTCTGGCTGTCTCTGTGATACTTTGATCTCTCCCTGACTTTCCTGACTTCCATTCTTGTTCATGGCGAATGTCCTCAAAACTTCCTAAAGCTGACCAGCAGGCTGAATAATAGGGAAAAAAAGTGGTGTGGCTTATTGTTGTTCAGGCAGTTTGCATTGAGTAAAACAAGGATTTTAAGCTCACCATAGGTAAAGCGATATTCTTTCCTGCAACCACTGACTGGGTTGATGGGGGAATCTCTCCCACAGAGCCATAGTGTTCTCCCAGCAGTAATTACTGCAAGGAGCTTAACTGGCCACTAGCAACAATCGCATGTGAAATCTGACAGGCTGGTTGTACCAAAGTTGAATGAGCGATCAACTTGGGTACATTCAGCCTGCCCATACATGGTCCAAATCTCAGCCGGTCCCTACAGGGCCAAGCTTCAAAAGGACTATGGCCGGCTTTACACATGTGGCTTGTGGCCTGAAGATGCAAGACATCGGGCATGCTGTTACACCTGTTCGTTTTTCTGTCATCACCAAGTTTAATATACAGTATGTCCATCATTAGTATTCCCATGTCACAGGAATCAATAGTACACACCAGTAATAAAGAACTAGAGCATTTAGCCGCTTGACATATGAAAGATTTACCCCCCCTTCATGGACTAGGCCCTTTTATGTGATAAGGCACTGCCTTACTTAGCGGACAATTGTGTGATCATGCAGCGCTGTAGCCAAATAAAATTTGTGTAATTTTTTTCCCCCCCACAAATAGAGCTTTCTTTTGGTGGCATTTGATCACCAATGCATTTCTTATTTTTTGCGCTATAAATGAAAAAAGGCCGTCAATTTAAGAAGAAGAAAAAAAAAAAAAAAAAAAGGACGACGAACAAAAACTATTTTTTTCCCCCTTTTTTTAATACTAGTAATGCCGGTGATCAGTGACATAGCAGGACTCTGATATTGTGGTGGACACTGACAATTGATGCTTTGTGGGAACCAGTGACATTAATACAGTATTCAGTGCTAAAAATATGCACGGTCACAGTACTAATGACACTGGTTGGTAAGGGCTTAAACATCTAGGGTGATCAATGGGTTAACTGCGTGCCTAACCAGTGTTTTTGTGTACCGTGTGGTGCTTTTACTAGGAGAACTGATGGTGTATTTCCTGCTTTGCAGGAACACAACATCATTCATGTCCCTTTGTCAGAACAGAGCTCTCTGCCTTGTTTAAATAGAGCTCCATCCTGTCTCTCTGCCCAACGATCAGGGAGTGCTGGCAGGCATCCATTGCCGTGTGCCGATGGTAATTGCTTGCTCCCCCTAGGCTGAAGTGCAGAATCACCTATATATACGTAGTAGCAGTATTTCTGCTATGGGATGGTTGGGAAGTAGTTAATATATGATGATTTTTGATATTTTTTTCAATGGCAAGAAAAAGTTATCAGTTTCTGTCCAGCTAACACAAAACAGTAAAACACCATCAACTTTTTATCAAGTAAGGGCATTAAACCCTTAGCAGATGTGTGGGCGATGATAAACACCCCCCCACCCCCAAACATCTGGAGACTTGCTCAAGTAACAGACTTCCTGTTCACACTAAACCCGCAAGGCTGTAGACCCACCACTCAGGCACCTTTCAAACAACTCTGCCTGGACACCGGATCACTGAGACACTCCACACCCCTAATTTATAAACTAACAGTACCGCCTGATTCATTCACACCCACTTTGCTTTTGAAAAGGGACAGGGACATGGACATTTCTCTCCTGCCTGAAAATAAATAAATAAAAATAATCTACCCACAAGCTGCTGAAGATACAGGGAGAGTACTCTCCCGCATAGCTTTGGTCATGTGCCAAATTCAAGGTCTTTTGCCAAGAATCCTAAGACTTCAAAGCGTTTCCTACCAATGTTCCACAGGTTGCTTTGTGAAAATGTGGAAAACTAAAACTAGGATGGCACCTGAGTTTACAATGACCGTATTGGCTTCTACCTGAATAGATAGAGCACTACTGTGGCCTTACCATGCTGGTTAGCATTGCTCCTCCTACAACACAGAATGTGCTATACCGATTATTGCTTGGGAAAGTGATCAGAAGTCTGTTGTTATTTTAGGATATTACTTGACAATGCCAATTATTGCTCCAAGCTATACATCTATTTTTGGCTTTGAAATGAAGGAATTAACCAGGTCCCCATTTAAATGAATCCCAAAGCTTACTCCTAATCAGAGCCTACAGTTGTGCTCATAAGTTTACATACCCTGGCAGAACGATAACAAAAACATTTTTTCACTCATGGTTAGTATTTGGCTGAAGCCATTTATTATCAAGCAATTGTGTTTACTCTTTAAATCATAATGGCAACAGAAACTTCTCAAATTACCCTGATCAAAAGTTTACATACCCTGGTGATTGTGGCCTAAAAACATGCACACAAGTTGACACAAAGGGGTTTGAATGGCTATTAACCACTTGCTTACTGGGCACTTAAATCCCCTCCTGTTCAGACCAATTTTCAGCTTTCAGCCCTGCCGCACTTTGAATGACAAATTGCGTGGTCATACAACACTGTACCATTTTCCCCACAAATAGAGCTTTCTTTTGGTGGTATTTGATCACCTCTGCGGTTTTTATTTTTTGTTAAAACATTTTTTAAAAAGACAGAATTCTAAAAAATTTTATATCTATCTATCTATATATATATATATATATATATATATATATATATATATATATGTTATAAAATTTTGCAAACAGGTAATTTTTCTCCTTCATTGATGTACGGCCATGAGGTGGCACTGAAGGGCATTGATGGGCACTGAGAGGTGGCAATGATGGGTTCAACTGAAAGACAGCACTGCTAGGTGGCACTAATTGGCACCACTGGTGGGCATTGATTGGTGGCACAGAGGAGGCGGCAGATGTGCCCCCTTATTCTTCGTTACCAATGTCCCGTGATCATAAGGCGGTGAACAGCTCTCTTTTTTTTTTTTTCACCTCACGCTTTTAGCGTGAGGAGAAAATAAAAACCGATTACCGAGCTTTTGTTTATACACGTGATCAGCTGTCATTGGCTGACAGCTGATCACGTGGTAAGGGGCCGGGACAGGCCCTTTACTCGGATCGGTGACTGATCACAGTGCGGGCGCGCGCGCACTCTGCAGGGGGCACGCGCAAAGATAAACAATTTTCAAACAATCTGCGGGAAAAGGTAGTTGAACTGTAAAAAACAGGAAAGGTATATAAAAAGATAGCCAAAGAATTGAGAATGCCATTCAGCAGTGTTCAAACTCTAATCAAGAAGTGTAAAATGAAGGGTTCTGTTGAAACCAAACCACAGACAGGTAGACCAACTAAAATATCTGTCACAACTGCCAGAAAAGTTGTTAGGTATGCGAAGAAAAACCCACAAATAACTTCAGGTGAAATACAGGACTCTCTGAAAACATGTGGTGTGGCTGTTTCAAGATGCACAATAAGGAGGCGCTTGAAAAAAAGGTCATTGGCTACAGCAAAATAAAGTGAAGGTTCTGGAGTGGCCATCTCAGTCTCCTGAACTCAATATCATTGAGCCACTCTGGCGAGATCAAAAACGTGCAGTTCATGCAAGACAGCCCAAGTACTTACAGGAACTGGGTGCTATTCCATCTGAGAAGATAAAGAGCCGCATACACAAATACCACAAAATATTTCAAGCTGTCATTGATGTTAAAGGGGGAAATATACAGGATTAAGAACCAGGGTATGTAAACTTTTGATCAGGGTAATTTGGATAGTTTCTGTTGCCATTATGATTTAAAAAGAGTAAACACAGTTAATTGATAATAAATGGCTTCAGCCAAACTAACCATGAGTGAAAAAGGTTTTTGTGTTATTTATATTCTATGAAAAATGGCCAAGAAATGATAAAGTCTGCCAGGGTATGTAAACTTATGAGCACAACTGTGTAAGTGAGCACCTAGAAGAAAAAAAAAAAAAGAACATTTAATGGAAATGATGCACTGGTTTCCAGTTATGAACCAAGTTAAAACATATAATGACTCCCCAATTACAGGTAGTCCCTGAAGTTACAAACATCCGACTTACAAACGTCTCCTACTTACAGAGGGAGACAACAGGAAGAGGAAATCTACCCCTAGGAAGGGAATTTCACTCTTGTAAGAGTTTTGGGAAAAGGTTACTCCACTGATGCTTTATTACAAAAGGATTGTTTCCAAAATTTGTAAAATTCAATCGTCATTGGGACAGAAAGCGAGGTGAAATCTTCTTAAAGTGGAGGGCCAGTTATAAAAAAAAAAAAAAAAAAGTCAGCAGCTGCAAACACTGCAGCTGCTGACTTAATAAACACACTCACCTGTCCAGGGCGCCCGCGATGTCGGCCGCCCGAGGCCGACCCGTCCCTCGGCTCTCGGGTCCCGGCGCCGCCATCCCTTGTAAGGGAAACAGGCAGCGGAGCCTTATGGCTTCACTGCCCGTTTCCTACTGCGCATGCGCGAGTCCCGCAGCTACTGCGCATGCGCGAGTCCCGCAGCGCTTTCTGAATGGGACGCGCTGTGTTCTGGAAAACACAGTTCCCAGAACACAGCGTGACTCATTACCCAGAAGACGCCGCGACGAAGACAGAAGACAGAAGATCTCCGCGGAGGAGGAAGAGGAAGATTAGGAGAAAGTGCCTAGCAACAGCCATTTCTGGTAAGTAAAAAAAAAAATTTTTTTTTATTTTTTTTTTTTTAGATTTTTTGTAATTTTTAACATTTTTTTGTTTTTCAGGGTGGCCCTCCCCTTTAACATGGGCACAGACAAGAAAACAAAATGTTACAGGGGTGTTAACCCTTCCCTATGCTATCCAAAAAGCTTAAAAATATTTTTGTGGGCTGGAGCTACACTTGAAATAAATGTACCTGTTCCGACTTACAAACAGATTCAACTTAAGAATAAACCTACAGACCCCATCTTGTTTGTAACCCGGGGACCGCCTGTATTTACATAAAACCCAGGCGTCTGGGGTAGATGTTCACAAAGCTCCTGTAGTGGAATTAACGTGTTCACATCCTCTGTAAAACAGATGTGGCATGAGCCATATTTTACCTCCTGAACTGGATGCCTCAGCCTGTTAACAATTCCTCCTGAAGATAGGTACTGCTCAATTTGACACCAACATACAAAAGCATGACCATCTACATACAGAGATACAAAAACCTGGAATATTTGTACTGTATTTAGCAAATGGTCACACTGGTGCGACTCATGCGATTTGTTTCAAATCGCATGACAAGTCACACCCTATTGTCCACAATTGAAGCGGTCAAAATCTGTGCAACTCCATCGAAAGTAAAAGTAGTTCATGCACTATTTTTTGCAAGCTCAGGTGCGACTTGCATAGACATCTGTGCATGAAGATGCACATATGTCTTCTAAGTAGCATTTGAAGCAGCACTACTTTTAAATCATACTACTTCAAGTGAAGTAGCACAATTTCAATGTCGGGATTGGTGTGACCAGGGTGTAAGTGACAAATCTGACTGAACATATGTGGGCAGAGATTAGATAAAAACACAATAACCAGATAACAGGTGTTAAAAATGTTTGCTCCTCAGAGTTGGGACAGTGTGTAGAAATGTCTGCAGGCAGCATCTGATCTACTGGAATATGCATGCTGAGGAAGATTGTAGTACAGATTCAATAAAGTTTGACAACCACCTCTCTGTAGTAAATGGTTACTGTAAGTACAGAAAAAATAAATAAAATAAAAGGTAGGCCATTTTTGTTGAGTAAAATATGATAAATTTCCATGCCCCCTAAAAGTAAATTAACAGATATCCCTTGCATTACAGGCATAGCCCCACTGCAAGGAAGGATTTTCAAGATTTCTGGAGTTGGGCTTTAACTGCCCAGTGGGGAACTTTCCACATGCACCAACAGAATTGCACTTACTCTAAACTGGCCATAGAGTGAGATCATTGAAAAGAATAAAACAACTGCAAGTGGTCCCCAAAAGTCAGGATTGTCTCGAACTACTTGTCTGTTGAATCCAAGCGATGGCATCGGCATCAGAACACATCGGATTTTGTAGTAAATGTCTTTAAGATCTATGTCCAGCTCCTCCCTATAATTAAAAAGGAAAGAAAAAAAAAAAAAAAAAAAGAAGAAGTAAAGATAGGCACACAAAAAGTTAAGAACTCAAAATTGGCATGCCAGTGAATTTAAAGTGGAGTTCCACTCAAAAGTGGAACTTTCACTTATAGTTTCTCTCCCCCCCCCCCCCCCACCACTTGGCATGGAGATCTGGGGTGCAGCCATCGCGGGCTCCTTGGAAAGGTAAGTGTCCATATATTAAAAGTCAGCAGCTGCAGTATTTGTAGCTGCTGACTTTGTTTTAGGAGCTACAAACTACACCATCTTTCAAGCAGGAATAAGCAGACAACAAAACGGTCTAAAGAAAAAAAAAATATATAATAGGATTTTTGTACCCACCGTAAAATACTTTTCTCTGAAGTTCACTGATGGACACAGCATCTTCATCTTGACCTTAGAGTTAAATTGCCCCTTTAGGAGAAGACTAGGCAGAAAGTGTTAAACACAGCAACACTTGCACAGTTCCGCTCAGGGGGCGGTCCTACCGGCTATAACCCCCCCCCCCCCCCTCACACTGCATCCAGCAGCTCAGTTTGTCAAAAGCAGTACAAACATAAATAGAAAGGGTGGGTGATGTGTCAGTCAATGAACTTCAGAGAAAAAGGATTTTACACTGAATACAAAAATCATATTTTCTCTATCGTTCATTGATGGACACAGCATCTTCATCATGTCCGTAGGGACGTCCCCACGCAGTGTTAAAGAAACGAGGGGTGGGAACAGCAAGAAAATAACTCCACCCATAACAACCAGAGCTCCTCAACGGAGTAGTTGCAACCTTAAACAGCCGCCTGCAAAACCTTGCGGTCGAAGCAAGCATCCAAAGATGCACTCACATGAACCATGTAAAATTTTGTGAAAGTGTGAGCGGACGACCAGATCGCCGCCTTACACACCTGGGAAGCGGACGCTTGATGTTGGAAAGCCCAAGAGGCACCAATTGCCCTGGTAGAATGTGCCGTGACAGGAAATGGAGCACCCATCCCGTTATGGCATAAGCCTGAAACACAATCTGCCTGATCCACCGAGAGATGGTGGCTGATGAGACCGCCAGTCCCTCCTTCGGACCAGCCACTGAGACAAACAGCGAGTCTGACCTCCGAAAAGGAGCCGTAGCAGACAGATAAAGAGCAGAGCCCAGACCACGTCCAAGGAATGCAATGCCACCTCTTTGGGGTGTGACGACCAAAGGCATAAGGACGGAAGCACAAATGTCCTCATTTAGATGAAAGGCCGAAACAACCTTTGGCAGAAACGAAGGCTGCGGACGCAGCACTGCTTTATCCTTGTGGAGGATCAAGTAGGGGGACTAGCAAGACTCAAACCCTCCTGGCAGATTTAATAGCCACTAGAAAGGACAACTTTCTAAGAGAGTGTCAATAAGGGGATCTCCCTAATGTTTTCAAAATGACGGTTTCTGAAGCACTGAGAGCACCGGATTCAAATCCCACGGGAGGTAGCGGTGGTCGAACCGGAGGGGCCACATATCTAACCTCCTGAACAAACAAACATACTCACCAATTAATGAGTCACCAAGGGTCTCTGGGAAAGAAAAGAAAAGAAAAGAAAAAAAAGAAGAAGGACAGCCAAAGCTGATATCTGCCCCTTAAATGGTGCTTAAGGCAAGTTTCTGATCCACTCCTCGCTGCAAAAACAGCAGAATCCTGGAAATCGAGTATGTGCCTATGCCACCCCATCTCCTCACACATGAAGATGTAGGTCTTCCACATACGATAATAAATCTTCGGAGAAGAGGACTTCAGTTTCCTCAGCATAGTGGATATTACCGAATCTGGCAGACCTCGGTCCCTTAGCACCTGGCTTTCAACAGCCATACCGTTAAAGTCAGTGACGGTAAAGCAGGATGAAGTATTGGACCTTGCGACAGAAGGTCCTCTCGCATCGGCAGTCATCAAGGAACATCAGCCACCATTCGTACTATGTCGGCGTACCACAGACGCCGAGGCCAATCTGAGGCAAAATCAGAAATATAGGAATCCCCTCGGCTTCCACTCTGCGAAGCAGACGTGGTAGAAGTTTGAGGGGGGGAGGGGAAGAGCGCATAAATCAGCCACGTCAGGCTGGCGTCCATTGTGATCACTGTCCAATGAAGAGGAAGGAATGTCAATGACTTACCGGACCTAAGGGCCGGCGACCTCAGCCATCAGAGCAGGGAATCCCTGACTAGCTGGCTCACTCGAAAATTGACAATCCAGGGACAACAAGGATTTGTCCCATTTTGATAGGATCTCCTTTTTCAAGACACGAGTGTGGAATTGAGCATACGGTACCACCTTCAAAAGTGGCTACCATGAGACCCAGGACTCGCATGCAAAAAAATGCAGCGACGACCACCTGCGGGACACCAACAACTTCACCCCAGCCTGAAGAGTCTGCAGCTTGTCCGAAGGGAGAAAGACTCTCGCCTCTGAGGAGTCCAGAAGCAGGCCCAGGTACTCCAGGTGTTGAGTCAACATCAACACCGACTTCTGTAGGTTCAGTACCCAACCAAACTCTCGAAGAGTTTGCATAGCGATTGCCACATCCTCCCTTAATTCTGAGGCAGAAGCTGCTTTTAGAAGGAGGTCACCCTGGTAACCGACGTTTGCGATCCTTCGCTGCCTTAGCAAAGCCAAAATTGGGGCTAGCAACTTGGTGAAGACCATTGGTGCCAACGCCAGGCCAAAAGGGAGAGCTACAAATTGGTAGTGTTCATCCCCAACCACAAATCGCAGAAACCTCTGGTGCTTGATGCATATGATGAAAATGCAAGTATGCATCCTTGATGTCCAGGGATGCCAGAAAATCCCCCTGATGGAGTGCAGCGACCACTAAGCAAACCGATCCCATCCTGAACCTTTGTAATTCACAAAGCTGTTGAGGGCCTTGAGGTCCAGGACTGGACGGACCCCTTCCTTCTTTGGGACTATAAACAGATTGGAAAAGAAACCCTGAAACCCTTCCGGCATCGGTACAGGTACTATCACCCCACGCAGAAGGTCCTGTACTACCCCAAACAGGGCCTCCCGACGAGCTGGAAGAAGATGAAGGTTGGAGGGAAAAAAAAATAAAAAATCTGTTTGTCGGACAAGAAAGAAACTATCTTGTATCCTGATGAAACCGAAGGCAACCCGCCATGTGATCCTTCATGCAGTAACAGATTTGCTTGCAGGCTTGTTTGGTTTGAAAAGCCAGAAATGTTTTTGTCCCTCAGCAGGCACCTTGTCGGACTGGGAAAAGCCAACCTGGGTGTGGCGCCTTCCCTTTTCTGGACTGTGGGAGCAACGCACTCTTAGCCCCAGTAACAATCTTAATAATGTCATCCGGCGAGGCACCCAATAGCCTCTCTCCCTGGAAGGGCAAGTCCACCAGTGCTTTCTTAGATGTCTGCTCAGCAACAATCAGAAGATGATGTCCATTTGTTCAGGAAACTCATCAAAAGGGGTAATGCCTCGCCATGTGTTTCAGGACTTCAAAGGCCCACTGCGGTTTTCCCCACTCCTTGTAAATAAACGTATCAAAATAAGTTGGGTAAGAAAACCCCTCAGCCGTGTGGGCCAGCTTGTGGGACTCACACTTCTGTAGATGCCCCTGTCGTATCCTCCATTTTCAGGGTATCCCGCACCACTGTGATAAGTGCTCCTACAAGCGATTTTTTCCTGCTCTGCCCCGGGCACTGAGTCATCCTCACTGTCCTGGTCCACATCTTCTGATACATCAGAACAGAGGCTGCCTGTCACAGCGGGGCCCCGAGTCTGAATCAGAGCTTTTCCCCAGAAGACGGTGGGGGGGGAGGGGGTGTTTTTCACTCCGTTTTAGCAGACCCCCAACAACCAGGGCAGCCACCTGCCAGGACCCAGAGGCCACCCCGGAGGACCCCCGGCCAGATACGTGCACCACACCCCCAATGTGCCCAGTCACACAGCGGCCCATAGCATGGGGAGGAGGGAAGGGACAGGGATAGAAGAAAGGGAGAGTGAGACACCCCCTAGTCGACCTCCCAGCGAATGCCCAGCTGCTCCATCCTGCCAAGACAGGTGGAACCATGCTTACCCCTCCTGCAGGGACTGCTGGACGCATTCCACGGACAGACCCATCACCCGGGCTGTACAGGGTGCCTGCCAGCCACGGCACACTGTGACAGACAGCAGTAGCCCGGTCATATGTGTGCTCTAGAGCATATAGCTCACCGGCCATCCCTGGATCAGACGGGGCATGGCGTGGCCGACCCAGTGCGTAGCTAAGGCCTGCTCACACTTGATGGTCAGGCTGGGGAGACTAAGGATCTATATAATCCAGCCCGGCTGTTGATTGTAGATCACAAGAATCAAAAATGCAGGAGAGAGGAAAAAATTCCCCAGGAACATTGGTCCCACTGGGAGCAAGGTCCTTCTACACTAGGCAGGAAAAAACTGAGCTGCTGGATGCAGTGTGAGGGGGTTATAGCCAGTAGGACCGCCCTCTTGACGGTACTGTGCAAGTGTTGCTGTTTTTAACACTTTCTGCCTAGTCCTCTCCTAAAGTGGAGATATAACCCTAAGGTCAAGATGAAAATGCTGTGTATATCAATGAACGAAAGCGAAATCATATTTACTCAGAATATACGGTCACCATGTCCTACTGCAAAATAGGATAGCCCTATACACAGTCCACACAATGTGAAAGTTACTCCATTTGATCTCAGGGCTGGGTGCACCTGCCTTATAGTTAAAAAGTGGATGTAAACCAGATTCATGAAATTTGACCTGGGCACATCTGTAGCGTTTACTTATCTCTCGCCAAAACCATATGTCCTGTGTCTTTCTGCTACTCTGTTCTTCTATTATCAGCATGATAAGATTCTGACAAGTTCTCCGAGATAGGAGATAAACGCAGCTGGAAATTTGTATAAGGGTGGGTGCTCTAAATAGATTTGCAGAGAGCTTGTCTATTCACAGCACAGAGAGATTTTTTTTATTTTTCCACACAAAGCTCTATTTTGGTGGCAGTCGACCACCAAAATATATATTGCCAACTTTGTTATAAAAAAAAAAAAAATATCCAATAAAATCTAATTTCTTCATAAATTTAGGCCACACTGTATTCTGCTGCACGTCTTTGGCTTCAAAATACAGTAAAACCTTAGTTTGAGAGCATTTTGCAAGACAAGGCAACATTTTTAAATACATTTTGACTTCATGTACAAGCGAATTCTTGAGATACAAGTAGCGCCATTTCACAACTGGGTATAAAAGAGAAGAGAAGAGAGACGCCTCTAAGTGTAGCAATATGGTTATATTTAACGAAGGTATAACATTGAGCAACTCAGATTGTTTTTTGATTAAAACAGGCACATTTAGGTATACAGGCATCCGGGGTAAAGCTGTTCACATATAGACCATACTCCTCATCCCCATCAAAAGTTGTCCCTTCCAAGCTGTGCTCCGTGGGTGGTTCAAGCCTCGCTTTCAGATCGCTCTACTGCAAGGTAGTCTTCCTGGTCACGATTGCAGACTGACAGCAGTGAAAGTGGGCGATGAGGGGGATGGTCTATGTCAGTGATGGCGAACCTTGGCACCCCAGATGTTTTAGAACTACATTTCCCATGATGCTCATGCACTCTGCAGTGTAGCTGAGCATCATGGGAAATGTAGTTCCAAAACATCTGGGGTGCCAAGGTTCACCATCACTGGTCTATGTGGACAGCTTTACCCCGGATGTCTGCATACTTAGACGTGCCTTCATTAAATGTAACCATATTGCTACACTTAGAGGCGCCTCTCTTCTCTACTCAGTTGTGACAGGATGTTTCTTGTCTATCCAGACATCGCTTGTGTATCAAGTCGCCTCTCATCTCTTTTATACTCTGTAGCTCCTGCTGGATTTTGCTTCTAATCCCCTTGTAGAGGCTGCCATTTGTGGATGGACATTTCATCACATTACTATAACCTTTTTATATGGACTATAAAACTGAAGGACTTATGAATAAATGGTTTTGGAACGAATCTTTTGAGTTTGCATTATTTCTTAAGGGGAAATTTGCTTTTATATACACAAGTGGTTTGGAATACAAGCATGTTTCTGGAACAAATTATGCTTGCAATCCAAGGTTTTACTGTACTAACATTCAAAGCCATGCACAAATCCTGCTGCAAGCTATATCATCAACCAAACTGTTCTTTTCACTCCTCCCAAGATTTGCCCATTCACCCCTTTGTCACCTCCTCCTATGCGCGCCTCCAGGACTTCTCCAAAGCCTCTGCCATTCTATGGAACTCTCTACCCTAGTCTGTTTGCCTTTAGAAATTCTAAAACAGATCTCTTCAGGGAAGCCTCTCTCATCTCTACATAATTAAACTTTTACTTTTTCTATCAACTCAACCTCACAGTTATTCTCCTTTTTGAATCACTTGCCCCTCCTTTTTAGATTTTAAAGTTGGCCATAGACTAGTTTGCAGGAAAGGGAGAAAAAAAAAATGCCCGATTCCCCCATTAACGGAGTTGATGGGAGGGGGAGGGGGGGGGAGAATCCCTTCTGCAGGGCCATTGTGTTCCCCTGGCGAAAGTAAAGGGAAAAGGGGGGGGGGGGGGGGGGGAGAACACAGTAATTATTGCTAGCAGCTATAACAGCTGCTTGCAATAATTGCATGTAAAATCTGTCTGGTTGTATGAAAGTTGATCGATCAATTGGCTTGGGTACATTAAGCCTGCCCATACATTGATCAAATCCAAGGCCAGCTTTAGCTCCCACAAGTAGGGTACTACAAAGTCAAGTTGAGGGAAAAAAAAAAGGACATCCATCTAATTAAAACAAAAACTACTACTAATACTCTTGAATTTGATTGTAATTGCACTGTCTCCCTTTTATATAGAAAAGGCTCCGCCAAGGCTTCAAAATTCCTAGATAATAAATCATGAAAATTATAATTCTGATTCTTAATATTAAAGTTTTACTAATCCCACAACAGTAAAATGAGTCTGTATATGCAGAATAGCATGCTTGTTATACTCACTGTGGAACTTGAGGGGTTAATCCTCTGCATTGTGTAAAAAGTCTGCACATATCCTCCCCTCTGCAGGGTCTCTCTGGGCAAGGCCAGATAATACAGAGTGGTCCCCCTGCATATGCTCAGTTTGGTCTCTACTGCTGGAGAGAATATTTCCTTGAGCTTAGCTTTTCAGGTCAAACGATATTGAAATCATACATGTGGGCATGTATACAAATCCTAAATGACAGCCCAGTCCCTCCCTCCACCATGCCCAGTAATTTAAAAAGAACACAGTGGATGGGATGTCAGATCTTGATTAATGGATGATCCGCCTCCCATAACAGCATGAGGACACAGGCTGTAGTGGAAATCTCCTCCTACCTGACCACTCAGCACTTGGGCAAACTCTGCAGTTTATCACGTGACCGTGGTATACAGATCAGCCAAAAAAGGTATATAATGGCAGTATTTTAAGGAAAAAAATACAATTTATAAGCTGTGGGCACTGGGTTTACTAACACTTTAAGGGCATAACCATGCTGCAATGTAATACATTTTTGTTTTTTCCCCCGCCTCTATTTTTATGAGATCACGAGAAGAGGCACATCACAAAAATTTGTATGTGGTCAAGTAGTTCAAACCTTACAGCTATGCTAAAACAGGATATACTGCATTTTTGCTGATAAACAGGTCCACTGTAAAAACAAATACACAGAAAAAACATACATACAATTAAAGCATTTTTCAGTGATTTTTTTAGCACATCTAATCAATGGAAAATCTGCACTGTTAAATATATTTCTCCACTACTTTGCATGACACAAAAAGAATATACTAAGAGCATGTACAAGTTTGTACATGAAAATGCATGCAATAATGTGTGAACGCATCCTTAATGTGAAAGCAAATCATTCAATGCAAAACACATACAGTAAAGGCTTATTATCTTCAGGGTCATTTTCCTCTACTTCTAGTAACCATCCGTAACCTCTTTGGCGAAGAAATGTGGTGGCTGTTGACTCTTTGGTGAAGTCTCCACCAAGGTTTAACTTAACATCAGGTGCTGCTATTGACCCGGTAAGATCCGTTTGATCTAAATAAAAAAAAAAAAAAAAAAAAAAAAGAAGTATACATAAGATAAATTCTTTAAACCAATAAACGGGTCTAACGTGAAAACAGACTCAACACAGCAAGAAATCAAATTCTGATAAATCTACAACTGCTTCTAAAAGATAAAAAACACCAGAACAGATGCATTAATGTACAAGCCGACATGCATTTACACATAGGCTGTTTTTTTTTTTTTTTTTTAAGGATAAATTTGGTTTTCTCAAATTGCAAAATTCATGGAAAAAAAAAAACCCACACACCACACACCTCTATGCTAGACCATTGTTCAATGCAGCATATTTGGGTAAAGCCTGATTAGAGTAGCCAATGAGTTTTATTAACCACTGGGCACTTAAACACCCTTAATAACCAGACCAATTTTCAGCTTTCGGTGCTTTCACATTTTGAATGACAATTACTCAGTCATGCAACACTGGACCTATATGAAATTTTTGTCCTTTTTTCACACTAATTGAGCTTTCTTTTGGTGGTATTTAATCACCGCTCGTTTTTTTATTTTTTGTGCTATAAAAGAAAAAATACTGAAAATTCTGTAAAAAAATGAATTTTTCTTTGTTTCTGTTATAAAATTTAGCAGATTAGTAATTTTTTCTTCATAAATTTTTGCCAAAATTTATACTACTACATATCTTTGGTAAAAATAAGTACAAATTGGTGGATATTATTTGGTCTTTTTGAAAGTTATAGAGTCAACAAGCTATGGTGCCAATATCTGAAAATTGATCACACTTGAAGTACTGACGGCCTATTTCAATTCTTGAGACCCTAACATGCCAGAAATGTACAAATACCCCCCAAATGACCCCTTTTTGTAAAGAAGCCATTCCAAGGTATTTAGTAAGAGACACGATGAGTTTTTTGAAGTTGTCATTTTTTCACATAATTCTTTGCAAAATCAAGATTTTTTACTTTTTTTTTTTTTTTTTTTTTTTTTCACAAAATTGTCATATTATCAGTTTATTTCTCACACACAGCATATGCATACCACAAATTACACCCCAAAACACATTCTGCTATTACTCCCGAGTACGGCAATACCACATGTGTGAGACTTTTACACAGTGTGGCCACATACAGAGGCCCAACATGCAGGGAGCGCCATCAGGCATTCTGGAGCACCCAGGCCAATTCTGACATTTCTCTCCTACATGTAAAAATCATAATTTATTTGCTAGAAAATTACATAGAATCCCAAAACATTATATATTTTTTTTTTAAGCGAACACCCTGGAGAATACAATGGTGGTCGTTGCAACTTTTTATCTCGCACGGTATCTGCGCAGCAATTTTTCGAAAAAAAAAAAAAAAAAAAAAAACACACAGTAAAGTTATCCCAATTTTTGCATAATGTGAAAGATGAAGTTACACTGAGTAAATAGATACTTAACATGTCACTCTTCAAAATTGCACATGCCCGTGGAATGGCGCCAATCGTCGCTACTTAAAAATCCCCATAGGCGACGATGAAATTTTTTTTTACTGGTTATATGTTTTGAGTTACAGAGGAGGTCTAAGATAATTTAACATATACACTTACGCCCACATTATTGGCGCATGCGCACTGAAGAAACAGCTCGATCGTGCCGTTTCTAAAGGGCCTGTGCCATGGAAGAGGTTTAAATGCCCCATAAGCAAGTGGTTAAACTCCCCAATAACCATAGAAGAACTGACTGAGGCGTTGGCAGATGCACCCAATCACAAATCCCGGGGTTCAGATGGACTACCTGCCGTGTTATACTCCAGGTATGGGTCAATCCTCCTACCGCCGCTTTTGCAAGCCTTTACGTGAGGCACTAAAAACAGGTCATTCACCTGATTCTATGAAGGAGGTCTTTATTGTGGTCCTCCCAAAGCCAGGCAAGGATAGACAGGTAACAGAGTCATATCGCCCTATATCTTTGCTAAACACAGACGTCAAGCTGCTCGCCAGGGTCCTTGCCAATAGGCTTTTGGGGGGTTTTGGCCGGCTGGTTCACTGTGACCAGTCTGGATTTATCCCGACGTGGTCCACGGCAGATAACATTCGATGCCTATTGCATTAATTCACAGACTCCTGTGGATACTCCCAGAGGTAGGGGAATTCTATCCTTAGATGCTGCAAAGGCTTTTGGCAGCGTTGAGTGGCCCCATCTCTGGGAGATCCTAACTAGCTTTGGCTGGGGCGACACTTAACTGGGTGCGGGTTCTTTATTATGTTCCTTGAGCCAGGATCCGAATCAATAAAACTCCCTTTCTCCACCTTTCGAGTTGTACCAGGGCACTCGTTAGGGATTCCCGTTATCCCCCCTTTTATTTGCATTGGCAGTAGAGCCACTTGCCATGTTAACTCATAACAACCAGGAAATTGTGGGATTCCCTAGCGGCCACCTGGAGGAAAAATCGTCCCTCTATGCAGACGACGCACTACTATACCTGGGGGATGCCGGTGGATCCTTGTAAATTTTGATGGCAACTATTAATAAATTCGGTGAATTCTCAGGGTTCACTATCAATTGGTCTAAATCTGTATTTATGCCCCTTGATTCAAATTGCCATTGTTGGCGCCTTTAAATACCTGGGAGTAGCGGTGTCGCCGGACCCAACTGAATACCTGAAACTTAATCTAACTCCCTTGTTTGACAAGCAATGTACTAAATGGCAGGGATAGTGTAGGCTCCCAATGTCGGTGGTGGGGTGGGTGCCTCTGATCAAGCTGATCTGGGCATTGCAGCACCTATATATTTTCCATAATGCTCCTATGTGTCAAGATGTACTTTTTGGCATCACAGTTGCAACTTACAGGATGGGATCTTAGTTACACACTGATGATCTTATATTACCATTGGTGTCCTGCACTAATGCCATGTTGACTGCTGGCTCTCATCTGGAGATGGGTTTACCGGGTGTCCCTTCATCCTTTGACAGCATTATAGCTCCTGAGGGTCTGCAAGGGCACTATCTATTGTTGGCCCATTGGAGTTGACCACCCTTTGGAATAATCCCAATTATCCGGAACTAATTAAACTGCAGGGTTTCTTCCTCTGGAAACGGCAAGGGATCTAGCTTTTTAACCAACTACTTAATCAACTTTAATGTCACAAATTTACTCAAACAATAGTATCCTCAATGATGAACCCTGCTCTTCTAAAAATGTACAACTCTTTGAAGCACTGATGTGGGAGGTATAGATGGAGATAAGTGGAATACGGCCTTAGAGTCAATCCCAGTGGCGTCGGCATCTCAAACTGATCGCAATTATTCATATTACATACGTTCTACCACACACCTGTTCAACTGTACGATTGGGGAAGAAGAGACTCTCGCTTATACCCAAAGTTTACCATTCATAGAGGAGACTTCATACATATGATCTGGCGCTGTCCAAAGCTTACAAGATATTGGATGGAGGTCACGCAGACCATCTCCACTTTGGCCCAAACCATCTACCCTATTGTAGAGAAGTGTGGCTATGGGGTCCGTTTCAGATATGGCACCTCATCCCCAAATATTTAGAGACAAAAAAGGTAGTTAAAGGGGGAAGGGGATTATTACGGTGCCTAGATTTATCAAAGACAAGGAAATATATTTAAAAAGAACAATTTTAATACATAATAAAACAAATACAAAAGTCACAATGGTATCAAAAAGATTTGTACAATCATAAATAAACAAAAGCACATCCAATGAAGTAGGGCCAAGATGATATAGGCCTGGGTGTGCAGATGGGTCAAAATCCTCCCTACATGTTTTTGCCGTACAAACGGCTTCATCAGTGGAGCGAGACCACCATATGAAGACAAATTCTCCAGAGCCAGTGAAGAAGGGAAAAACCCAGCGCGGAACCAGAGCACGAGCCCCCAAGTGGCAGGACCACCTAGGTGTAACTGCAGGGGGTAGTCCTATTAAAAGCGAATATAAGATACGGAGGCGCCAATAGAAAAGTGAACAACAGTAGAATTAAAGTCCAAAATGCTAAGTCCCGAACTTTAAATTTCACAAACAAGCCTAATCAGGGCCGTTGGAAATGTATATATTCCCTAAAAATGGGACAACGCTGTTGCAGATAAACCAAATGAGGGTAATAAAGAAAGAGCTTCAGTGCTCAACATCCAACCTAGTCATGGACGAACTGACAGAGACGCCTCCGTAGAACCGAGGTTGGATGTTGAGCACTGAAGAGGGAGAGAGAGAGGGGAGGGGGGGGAGAGGAGAGAGGGGAGGGGGGGGGGAAAGAGGAGAGAGGGGAGGGGGGGGGGAGGAAAGAGGAGAGAGGGGAGGGGGGGGGGGGAGAGGAGAGAGGGGAGGGGGGGGGGGAGAGGAGAGAGGGGAGGGGGGGGGGGGGAGAGGAGAGAGGGGAGGGGGGGGGGGAGAGGAGAGAGGGGAGGGGGGGGGGGGAGAGGAGAGACGGGGACTCATGTCCACTTGCCGAAACATCCCCCATCGCCCCCCCCCCCCCCCCAGTTAACCCCTTTACATCCCATCACTGTCACCAAGTGCAGCATTCGGATTTTTTTTTTGATCGCTATACTGGTGTCATTAGTGACAAAAATCTGTGTTAGAGTAATTAGTATTAGGCACAGATAGGTCTAGGGACCCCCCCAATAAAGGTTTAACCCCTTGATCACCTCGTCACCATGCTGGTTAATTTCTATAGCGTCAGGGCACCCGCCATATATTAGCTAAATAAAGGTTTAACCCCCTGATCACCCAGCGGTGATCAGTTAGGATTTAGTGTCAGATAGGGTCTGCGTTGCCCCAGACAGCGCTAACACCCATGCACGCACCATACACCTCCCTTTAGTAGTATAGAATCTGAACAGATCCATATCTGATGAGATCAAATCTATACTAGCCTCCCCAACAGTTTAGGGTTCCCAAAAATGCAGTGTTAGCCGGATCAGCCCAGATACCTGCTAGCACCTGTGTTTGGCCCCTCCACCTAGCCCAGCATCAGTCGATCACTGTCACAAGACTAAACACTGCAGCGTTCACAGTCAGGCCTGATCCCTGCTAACAGTTTTTTTTGCAGAGTTTCAAGCAGTCGCTCACAGTCAGGAGCTTTTTTGCGTTTGAGTCTCACTATTGTACCAGTAAAATTTAGAGACCAAAATGTCAAATCGAAGGTACAGTCGTGAAGAGGCCTACACATTTCTGAGCATGAAACAGTGAATAGGAAGTCACTCATCTGTCAGATTCAGGCTCAGAATACGAACCTGTATACAGCAGCGGCACCCTGACAGATTGCTCTGACGATTGAGTTGTGGTCCCTGCCAATGTTAGGGAAAGGTATCAGACCCCGTTCTTCTGCTGTCGTTGAGGTGCAAGAAACGCAGGACTCTCGTATGGAGCAGAGAGCCAGTACTAGCGTCACTCATCCTTCTGGTGAACTGTGTGAGTTGCGGTCATATTGGTCCACTGACCTAATTCACCATATGCCCGTGTTCTCTGCCTCCATGACATGATACGAGCAGATCTTGTGGTTCATGCACTTCAACAGCAATGAACTCTGTCGTCCTCGGGGGTGACCCTGGATTTGATCGGCTCTACAAAAGTCGGCTCCTCGTAAACCACTTCAACCAACAGTTTGCAGCCTTGTTTAATCCCGATCAAGTTGTCTGCGTTGAGGAGTCCCCGATTAAGATGTCTGGCCGCTTGTCTATCAAACAGTATCTTCCTAGCAAGCGTGCCAGATATGAGGTCAAGATGTATAAGCTCTGTGACAGGGTAACAGGCTATAAATATAGTTTTATAGTTTAAGAGGGAAAATGTAGAGCCAGAGAACTGCCCAGATTACATAGGGAGCGCTGGTAAGATTGTATGGGACTTGGTGTCACCCTTATTCGGAAAGGGGTACCACTTGTCCATGGTCAATTATTATTATATGAGCGTGCCACTTTAGTCACCTTTTTGATTATGGAATTGGCACATGTGGCACCGTGCGATCTAATCACCGGGGCTTCCCCCCCCCCCCCCCAACGGCTTGTAGAATCTAGACTTAGATGGGGGAGAGAGCCTGCTTGAAATGTAATAATTTGTTAGCAGTGAAGTGGAGGGATTCGCGGAATGTTTTCGTTCTGTCCTCGCTTCATGCAGACACGCCAGTCCAAATTCCTACGCGACTGGTGTTGTGGAAAAACCCCTGTGTCCATGAATACAACCTTAATATGAAAGGGGTGGACCTCAACTACCAGTTTTTGACACCATACCCAATTGCCCATAAAGGCCAGACGCTGGTACAAAAAAAAAAAAAAAAAAAAAAAACACATGTCTGTATATTATAAATTGGCTTTGCTGAATGCGTTTGTGCTATACAAAGCTTCAGAATGGACGAGATCCTTCCTTAAATTCCAGGAAAAGATCATCACAGCACTTCTGTTTCCAGACGGTGCTATGGCCCACCTTCCCAACGCAAATGCAGTGAGCTGGCTGCACGAGAGGCATTTTCTTTATGTCCTCCTTGGTACCCCTACTCAAAGAACACTCCAAAGAAGATGCCGTGTCTGCAGAAAACTCGGATGTAGGCATGACACCCACTTTTAGTGTCCCTCCTGTCCTTACGAAATTGGTCTCTGCATCGGTTTCAAACACTACACCACCCGATCCGAAGGATACTGGCTGACACGGTCGCCTCGGACACAGCATTGTCTAGATTGGAGGCAGGCTTCCCTCATATGGACAGGGGTTCCCCGACTGTTATACTGCTGAATACACTGTGGTCTCATGTTAAAAAACTGCTACGAATACGTGGCTTCCTTGCCCTCACCCTCACCCCTATTTGGCAGAACGCTAATTATGGTGAACTTTTTAAGCTCAAGGGATTTGGTAACTGGAGTGGGAGAGGTCTTCAGTATCTCTCGCAACTGTATAGCGGACGGGTACTGAAGTCCTTTATGGAAATACAAGCGGAGTTTGACATCCCTCGTAGGGATTTTTTTAAATATTTACAGTTACGTCATGCATTGCAGACACAGGCACGGAGTGTGCAGCTCTCCCTAACAGACCATCCTGTGGTGAAGGAGATATTTATGCGGATTGACCGTAAAGGCATGATCTCTAGGGGGTATGCTATGCTTCTTGACGCGGTGCAGGACCCGGCACGTCTTCCATGTCGGCAGAGGTGGGAGGCGGACCTGGGGCCCATGGACGCGGAGACCTGGAACCTTTGCTTGTCCTCCGCTCCGTTGGTGTCGGTGTCGGCCTCCCATAGGCTCTCCCACCTATATTTACTACATAGGACCTATAGAACTCCAGTTAAACTGCACAGTTGGGGTGTTAGAGGGTCTCCCCTTTGCCCTAAATGTATGCGGGACCATGGGGATCTTATGCACATGTTCTGGAGGTGCCCGAAACTAAAACGATATTGGGCGGGAATTTTTGACACTATATCCTCAGTGTTCTCTGTTGGTATTCCGCGGTGTCCGTTAGTCTGCCTGCTGGGGGCCCTGGATGAGGAATCATTGACGCCCTCGGCCCATACAGCCATTATCAGGTTACTATATGTAGCTAGAAAATTGATAGCGAAACTATGGATGACCCACAGGGTTCCCACCGGGCAGCAATGGATAGAACAGGTGAACCAGATGCTGATCAGAGAAAAGATAACATACCAACACAGAAACGCACCGCACAAATTTAATGCCATGTGGGGGGGGTGGCTTGAGGTCCCGGGACTAGCTACCCATCAACTTATACAGGACAGACTTTTACAGGGTTAACCGAAGGTCCTAAGACCGGTATATGGAGGTACATAAATGGTCATGCTTCCAGGATGGGTCTAACTCTATGTCTCTCCCTTATCTGGTAATTGTACGGGGTGTGGGGAGACACCAGTGGGACTGTGTGCTGGGCTGTGGGCCGTAGTATATATGTAAGGTACCTATGCGGCTGTTTCCTGATGCGGAGTGGTCTTTGAGAGAACGATACTTTTGTTTCTACTTTTGGTTCCTTTTTTTTTTACCTCCTTTCTTCTTTATTTTTTGGTTATATTGATATTTTCCATGTCTCAACAGTTTTCAAACCGAACCTATTTGTATTTCTATATTTTCTGTATACTTTTGGATGTAAAAACCAATGCTACTGTAAGACTGTACTTTACTCCTATGTTTGGTTTGTACCATGAGTGTTTTACAATAAAAACTTATTTGATTTAAAAAAAAAAAAACACTACACCACACACTAAATGAGTATTAGCGTAGGGTACAGCACTAAACAGTCCTAGGCACGGGTACACAGGATCTCTAAAGATGTGATGGCCATAACATTCTGAGAGACCTTAATCTGCAACGTTCAGTTTACAGTTTTTTTTTTTTTTAAGTTTTTTTTCTCATTTTCACAAAAAAATATATATATTATTATTAATAATAATAAATAAATATAAAATAAAATCCAAAAATAGTTGTGGTTTTATTTTTCTTCTCTCTCGCTCTTGTTATCCGCTCTCCATTGTTCTATCTGTTTTATTTTTACTATGCTTTACTGGATTTGCTTTGCAGGTATGGTATGTTATGCGGTAATGTTTATTTTATCGTTAATCATCATTTACTTAGCAGGTAGGCCATTCAGCTGCAGTATGGCTTAATTTATCTTGACAGCAACAGCGTTTGCTCCTACGATACATAAAGCCGTGACTTCAGTGCTGTCGGAGGCAATTTCATCACCCATGGTTTTCTCAGACTCTCCTGTCCCAACAGGGAACCCGAGAAAGCAGCTGGTGGTTCCGTCAGCTGGCCATAGAGCTGATCAAAGACCAGAAAGGCTCCAATCATCTCCATGGCCTAAGAAAGCTACGAGTATTTCATGACTTAGCTTTCACCGGATATAAACAGTGCCATCGGGAAATTGGGAAAGCATTTTATCACACCGATCTTGGTGTGGTCAGATGCTTTGGAGGGCAGACCTCTATTTTTATTTTTTTAAGAAAAAGGAGGATATATGATGCCGATTTTTTTGGGCCAATATGTTATGCAGATTTTTTTCCCCCTCCCCCCCCCCCCTTCATCTCATAAAATCTAACAGACACCTTTCACACTGGGGCGTTTTTCAGGTGCTTTTGGGCTAAAAATAGCACCTGTAAAGTGCCTGCAAAACGGCTCCCCTGCAGCCGAGTGCTTTCACACTGAGGCAATGCGCTGGCAGGATGTAAAAAAAAAAAAAAAAAAAAAAAAAAAAAAAAAGTCCTGCAAGCAGCATCTTTGGAGGAGGGTACACCTCTCCTCCACCACTCCTGCCCATTGAAATGAATGGGCACCACTGCTGAAGCGCCTGCAATGCGATTTGGCAATGGCGCTACATGGGCGCATTTAACCCCTTCATAGCTGGGTTATAAGTGCCCCACTAACAGCCAAATAGCGCCACTAAAATGACAGTAAAGCACCGCTAAAACTAGCAGCGTTTTACCGTCAACGCCTGCCTGTTCCAGTGTGAAAGCGGCCTAAAGTAATAAGTGATACAGAAAATTTCTTACATTTAAACAAACCTCCAATCAGTTCACTTGTATGTATAATTTAGAATAAAAATAAGTTTTTTGTTTAAATCAATGTATTTTTTCCCCCAAAAAAATAAATAAAAATTGTGTTTGAAAGACTGCTGCGCCAATACCGTGTGACAATATATATATATATATATATATATATATATATATATATATATATATATATATATATATATATATATATATATATATATATATATATATATATATATATAAAAATTGGGGGATTCTAATCTAAGTGATCTTCTAGCAGAAAACACAGGATTTTTACTTGTAAGCAACAAGTGTCAGAAAAGATTTAATCTTTAGTCAGACAAGTGCTCCACAGACTTCAGGCAACTTGCATTGACTTCTATTACAGAAGTCTTTTGCAAGGCGCTAATCTGCCTTTTTTTTTTTTTTTATCAGCACAATCGGCCGATGCATTAAACAACACCAAATATCGGCCAATATATCAGTCGACCTCTACCTGTCACTACCTATTGCTATCATAGGGGATAATTACATTCCCTGAGATAACAATAAAAAAAAAAAAAAAAAGAAAAAAGACATGACGTGAAGGACTTTGAGCGGGTATATCTGTAGCTACAGACATCATTCAGATATTGCCGCTTTCTGCTGGCGATTCCCTACACCATAAGAAGGATCATAGCAGCTGTTCCCCCCCCTCCGGTGCTTCTACCGACTCACCGATACAATCGGTGAGTCGGACAGAGGATCCGCCGACTCCAGATTTTGATCATAGAGATTTTGGGTAGACCAGATGGTTGCTGGAGCCTCTATGATCAGAGGCCAGGCGCGATGTTATGATGTCATGCCCGGAAGAAGAAGGAACAAAGGAGGAAGAGTAAAGAAGAGTAAAGAAGAGTAAAGAAGAGTAAAGAAGAGTAAAGAAGAGTAAAGAAGAGTAAAGAAGAGTAAAGAAAGCCCAATTTCCTTTTTTTATATTGTGAAAGATAATGTTACGCCGAGTAAATCGATACCCAACATGTCATGCTTCAAAGCTGCACCTGCTCGTGGAATGTCGACAAACCTTTACCCTTAAAAATCTCCATAGGCGATGTTTAAAAAATAATAATAAATAAATAAAAAATCTACAACCTGCATGTTTTGAGTTACAGAGGAGGTCAAGGGCTAGAATTATTGTTCTTATGATCACGATACCTCACATGTGGTTTAATCAGTTTTTAAATGCGGGAGCTACTCATGTATACGTTCGTTTCTGCACTCAAGCTTGAGTAATCTTTACACTGTTCATTTAAAAATAAATTTAAAAAAAACTGTTGTTACTTTTATTCATAGCACAAGGAACGTAAACACCCCTTGTAATAGGAAAAAAAAAAAAAAAAAAAAAAAAGCATGACAGGACCTCCTTAAATATGAGATCAGGAGTCAAAAAGACCTCAGATCTCATATTTACACTAAAATGCAATAAAAAATACATTTAAAAAAAAAAAAAAAAAAAAAAAAATGTTTGATGTTGCTTCCGCCCTGCAATGATATTGAGACAGGTGGGGCCCTCTTCCCCTCACTCATCTCCATACCAAGCAGGGGACAAGACGTCATTGCCTCCGCCGGCGAGCACCGGAGAGCGGTGGGAGAAGTGGTCCCTCTCCCGCCACCAATATATGATCTTGAGGCGAGTCCGCCGCAGAAACCACTTTAATTTGAAGCAGACCGCACGCTGAAGAAGAGAACAATGGGATTATGGCAGCTACCTGATGTTAGGCTAACTGGTCTGTAATTCCCAGGGATGTATCTTGGCCCTTTTTTAAATATTGGTGCTACATTGGCTTTTCTCCAATCAGCTGATACCATTTCCGTTAGTAGACTGTCAGTAAAAATTAGTCAAGTAATTGCCAGACCATTGTTCCCAAGTTCCAAGGACCTAGGATCCATCTCTAATTCTGTCCTCTGTTAGCCATGAGGGTGCTTCCTGTGATGTGTCATGAGGTTAAACAATGCCGTTTTGGTTACTGAAGCCCCCCCCCTGCCGATTCCTTAGTGAAGACTGAGAAGAATACAACGTCGCCATCTCCCCATCTTTTGTAACCAGATTTACTTCCTCGTTCTTTATGGGGCCAATATTGTCTGTCCTCCATTTTTTACTGTTTATATACTTAATACATTTCTTGGGTTTGTTTTTTTCTGCTCTCCTCCGATATGCGTCTTCCGTGCAGGACTCTGTGCAGGCCAGTCCAGTTCCTCCAGCCCAAACTCACCCATCCATATGGGTATGGACCTTGCTTGTGCACAGTCATGTTGGAACAGAACAGGGCCATCCATAAGCTGTTCCACAAAGTTGGGGGTATCAAAATGACTTGGTATGTTGACGCCTCCTTTCACTAACCAAATAAGAGGCCAGGGCCAACCCCTGAAAAACAACCCAACACCAAAACCCTCCCCTCCACCAAATGATTTGGACCAGTGCACAAAGCAAGGTCCATAAAGACATGGACGAGTGAAAAATGAGGGCTAGCGAGCGTGGGTTGCCTCAGAAAGGGGGGGGGGGGGGGTGTGGGCTGCCAGTAGGCAGGGTTGAATGGGAACCCTTCTCCCAGCAACTGCCCCAGGGGAAGAGAGGGTGAAGGAAGAGGATTGCAGACTGGATCACAGAGCCGGGATTGCCCAGTGTAACAGCTTACATTAGAATTGCTGTCTGCTCACCATCACACACAGCCCCGTCTCCCGACCAGACAGAACGACAGTCCAATACTGGGATGTGTTCTGTCTATCACAGGCACTGGGCTGTGTGCGACGGCGAGCAGGAGATGGAAATTCTAATGTATGCTGGTACAGCAGGCTATACCTGCTCTGTGATCCGGTCAGCAATCCTCTTCCTCCACTCTCTTCCCCCGTGATAATCCGGCCGCCCTCTCTTTTTCTCTGCTCAAGTCACACTGCAATGGTGGGCACAGGCGAGGCTACACTGATAAAGTTGTTAATATTTATAACTTAACTCTGCACAAAAAAAAACAAAAAAAAAAAAAAAAAAAGAGTAATTTCATGAGATATTTATGAGGCCGAGTGCAGCGTAAGACCTGGCTAGTAGCTCAGGACTTGAAATGTTGAGGTGTGTGTGTGTGTGTGTGCGCTAGTGGTTAAAAGATCGCTTCACTATACAAGAGTGCCCATATCTGCAGCGCTGGCTGTACTTTCCAGCATGAACATAATTAGGAATGTTACCTTACACAACAGTGATCTGGGACCTACATTAGCATCATTAGAGGCAACTTGTGTGTATAAAGCACAAGTCAAAAAACCCTCAATCAACATGGACTATTTGTAATCCTTATGCTGCTAACATTAGTAAATAAATAGAACAGAATATCATGTTTATTTACTTGTGTGTTGTTTTTTGTTGTTGTTTTTTGTTTTTTCCCCGTTTCTTCCCACTTTTCAGACCTAGGCAAATGAAGTCATACATCCCAGGAGTCTTTAGGAAGGGGAGGAGGGTTTTCTCAGCTAATCGCACCCTCCTGCCTGCATTCCTGAGCCAAGGGTGATCTTGCCCTTACACAAGATCACCACTGCCAGTGATGCAAGGGGGGTGTTTTTCAAAGTTATTTCTCCATAAGATAAAATATGGCTGGATGGGTAAATTTGCTTTGAATATAAAAAAAAATATTTAAATGGCATTTTTGGTTTGTGATGCTCAGATGCAGCATAGTTTCACTTTAAAGCGGAGCTCCACCCAAAAGGGGAAGCTCCTTTTATTTACCTCTGCCAACTTTGAGGTTTTTGACAGATACCCAATCCCACTTCCGGCTGACTTCGCCACACTCATCCGGAAGTTCGGCCCCACCGCCCCCCTTTTCCTTCCCCCGCCCCCCTTTTCCTTCCCCCGCCACTGGGCCATTCACAAAGCTCTGTGCACTCCACGCATGCGCAGTATGGAACCGGCTCGGGTGAAGATACCATAGGATCCTTGGACAGGTAAGTGTCCTAATATTAAAAGTCAGCAGCTACAGTATTTGTAACTGCTGACATTTTTTTCTGAAGGTGCCTGGAGCTCGGCTATAAGCCACCTGGCAACTACTTCAGTGTTTGTTTAAATTCTTGTAAACAGTCAGAGCTAAGCCAGTAAAATAACAGAACAAGCTACAGTAAGATTGCCCTGAGGGTACCTGGATCACATGACAACAACAATCCACCACCCTTTAATGTCTATAGGAAGTTTTATAAAGGAAAGCTGTGTTGAGAAAATATGAAAATTGCCATTGCCAACTTCTCCTTCTAGATATGCTAGCCTTCTGCAATCACTACTGCAATACTCTATATACTGACCCAGAAAGCATATCCAGGTTAAGAATTCGGATTTCAATATGACATTTGTAGCATGCTTGTCTCAGGTCAATGACCCAAAGAATTCACACCAAACTAGAACTTTGAGATAGAAATCAGCAATAACCACCTCCATAAATTCTTTCAGTACAATATTCTATTAATAAACTAAAAATTATTTTTTATGCTGCCCAGAGATATTACCGATACCCAAAGACAGCTAGACATGAAAAGCAGAGATCTGCCTGTGGGTGCCTGCAGATGCATCAGTCAATAGAAAAAAACAGCTGGGAAGCAGTGTTGCCAACCTCCCGCTGCATTTTTTTTACTGACAAAACATGGAAAACGTACTGGCAGAACTCATTTTTTACTGGCAAACTGAGAAATTACAAAACGCCTATTGAAAACTAACACAGGGAATATTTAAACAGTATAAACATGATATGGATACACTGACAACACCTATAACAAAGTAATTTGCTTCATTTACACTTAAAGAGGAACTGCACCTTTTAAAAAAAAATATTAAAAGCCAGCAGCTAAATATTGCAGCTGCTGACTTTTAATAAATTGACACTTACCTGTCCCAGGGTCCAGCGATATCGGTGGCAGATGACGAGCAATCGTTCGTCTCTCTGCTGCCCCCTCCGCCATCCTCTGTCAGGGAATCGGGAAGTGAAGCATTGCGGCTTCACTGCCCAGTTCCCTACTGCGCATGCGCGTCTCTACTGGTCCCCGCTGTGTCCTAGGAACTGTGTATTTCCCAGAACACAATGGGGGGCGGGGCATCTGCGGCAGTCTTGTCCTGGAAGTGGGTGCAGATACCTGGATTATACCTGGAGGGGGGGGAGGGATCAGATGAGCGTAACTTCCACTTCAGGGTGGAGGTCCGCTTTAAAAAGTCAACACAGCATGAAATGATCATCCCCTGATATTTACTGGCAGTAAAAAAAAAAAAATCACAGTTTTTTTTACAAACCGTCAGTAAATTTACAGGCAGTTGGCAACCCTGCTGGGAAGTTAAAGGGGTTGTATAGGCTCCCTCCCACCCCCACCAAAAACTTACCCGAGTCTTATATTGATCCTGCACTATACCTGAAAGTCGCAGCGCTGCTCTCTCTCTCCTTCACAGGACACAAAGGCAGCAGGGGATGCCATTACTTCCTTCTGCTGTCTATAAAAGCCTGTGAGGAGGGAGCAAGGGCAGAGCTGAGCCCCCTGATGTCTATAGACATACACAACCCAGCTTGGCATTGAGCCCACATAAAAGCTTTGAAACCACACTGGAGATCTGTGCTGGTGACATTCTCTTGCTTCGATTACCTTCGGTTCCAGCCAGTCGTCACTGTAACACCCCTTAACATTTACAGTCATCTTGCAGGTGTGTGTTGGGAAAAGTAGGTTTGATTTCCTACACGGTCCAGTGCGTTCCTGTTGACAGCCCATTCATTTAAATGGGCTGCCAAATGCATGGGAATGAGCAAAAACGTAGTGCAAGCATTACTTTTTCAGATCACACGATGCGTCCCCCTGTATTTTAAGATATGTGTCCATACACACATTTAGAAGAGTATAGAGCAGGGGTGTCAAACTGGCAGTTTGCTGCCAACTGTTGCACAACTACAAGTCCCACCTAGAGCTGCCCCCCCCATTCACATCAAGGTCTATTTTATTTTTTTTGATGGACACCGCGCCGGTCCTGAGGAGCTGCAGGCAAGAGATTTTAGGCGAGGTCGCGGACTAGGCCAAAGCCTCTCCTAAAAAACTCCTGCCCGCAGCGCCTCAGGACCGGCGTGGTGTCAGCGCCGATCCTGGTGGAAAAAAAAAAAAAAAAAAACATCGATTTGACCGCTCCACTCGATTCTAATCGATTTTTTTTTCCCCCAGCCCTACTCCCACCATGGCTCTGCTGGAGGGAGTCATTCTTGTAACTGTCAGCCTTCCAATGCCTCATGGAACTTTTAGCGTCACAACAGGTGAAGGGCTGCCAGTTTGACAG
Source organism: Lithobates pipiens (assembly GCF_037356315.1). Taxonomy (NCBI): domain Eukaryota; kingdom Metazoa; phylum Chordata; class Amphibia; order Anura; family Ranidae; genus Lithobates; species Lithobates pipiens. Next base: position 176,139,934 of record NW_027507758.1, read on the forward strand.
CCTAGGTTCACATTGCTGCATGTTCAGCTGAACTTGCACAATTTCAACCTGGCAATACAGTCAGACTTCAGGGGCAATTTGACAGACATCTGTGCAGGTTCCTGCACAGACGTCTTTATAAGTCGCCAAAAGTAGTATAGGAACTACTTATGGGAATCGGTGAGGCGGCGCACTGATTCGGACGGTGCCATTGCTGGCAATAGCCGCCGATTTGGCACACGATTTGGCATAGCACCGACGTAAACCTAGGCTTAGATGAAGAAGAAGAAAAACCCACTCCCAGCGTGTCCAGGAGCAGCATCATCTTGGCAGAAAAAAAAAAACTCTTGATGCCTGTATGCAAACTAAGCGCGTTTAGCGATTGGGCGTTAATAAATTTCAATGGCCAATTAAACGATTAATGTCTAGCCCTGACGCGTTTTATTTTTTTATTTTTTTCCTGTCAATACACCCCTGCCAGGACGAAAGGCATCAAGAAGAGGTAGCAAAAAATGCCCAGTGTGCATGAGGCCCAACAAATGGCACCGGCAGTGTGGGGTTCAAAAAGGTACGGAAAGTGCCGTTCCTACAGCGCTAGACAGATACAACACAGCGCTAAAAGTTTATAAAAGCAGCAAGCAGAAAAAAATAAAAAAAAATAAAGGGGGATCACACTTTGTGCTCATCCTATTCATTCCCCTAAAGTCGTGCGATTTTATAAACGCACAATTGTGTACTTTTTATGTCACGCAAATAGTTGGCAACTTTGTATGAAATGCCAGCGCCTGATTGGCCACGTTGGAGCACAGCACTGTAAACACCACCTCCAGCCCCTCTCAGCTGTCACATACGATGTAGCAGGCCTCACAGTCTATGACAATGTAAACACTGGCCCGACACTGATGACATGGCCGTACAGGTGACAACACAGGCCTTACCATCCGCCTCGGTGGAGGAGACGAAGGTGAAGTCCCCGGGTGGGTTGTTGCTGTGCAGGCGTACAGCGGGGCCCGGCTGCTGCATCCTACTGCCCCCAGCGCTACGAGCTGCTGATGGTGGTGACGCGGGTGACGTCTCAAACCCGCTTCGGTGATGAGGGCGACCGCGATGATGTCACGGCTCCAGCTCCTCCTAGAGCCAAATCGCTAGAACAACCGGGTAACACAGGCTGAGCGCCCGGTTATCAGTGCTTGGGGGAGATAAACAAGGAGAGGAATGGACGACTCCCCACCCACCGCCACGAAGCTTGTGAGACGGTGGATATCCGGCTAGCTTCCTGGACTATCGTGTTTGTTTTGTTCTGCTTTACTGGGGTTTTAAATAAAGTTTTTTCACTAGAAACAAAAAAAAAAAAACAGGAAAGTAAAGGCTATGTACTGGATCAGTATATTAGAGCTGCACGATTCTGGCAAAAACGAGAATCACGATTTTTTTGCTTAGAATAAAAAGATCACCATTCTCTCAAAGTAAAATCTTTCACAGTATATATATATAAAAAAAAAAATCGGGCTAACTTTACTGGTTAGTTTAGTTATTATTTTTTTTTAATTCAGTTTTTCCAAAAGAATTGCATTTGAAAGGCCACGGCACAAATACAGTGTGACATAAAATATTGCAGCAACCACCATTTTATTCTCTAGGGTCTCTACTAAAAAAAAAATATATATATATATATATATATATATATATATATATATATATATATATATATGATGTTTGGGGGTTCCAAGTAATTTTCTAGCAAAAAAAAAAAAAGATTTTAACTTGAAGGCCTCATTCCCAGGAGGTGGATCCGCTTCCTCTGTCCTCCGCCTGAGCGGGAGATCTTTCCATTGATCTCCGCTAGGGATGAGCCGAACACCCCCCGGTTCGGTTCGCACCAGAACTTGCGAACGACCCCCGCGTTCGGTACGAACGTTAGAACCCCCTTGAAGTCTATGGGACTCGAACGTTCGAATTGGAAAGTGCTAATTTTAACGGCTAATATGCAAGATAGTGTCCTAAAAAGGGTTTGGGGACCTGCCTCCTGCCTCAGGGGACATGGGTCACTGCAAAAAAAAGTTTTAAAAACGGCCGTTTTGGCGGGAGCACTGATTTTAATGACGATTAAAGTGAAAAAAAAAAAGTGAAATATTCCTTTAAATATGGTGCCTGGGGGGTGTCTGTAGTATGCCTGTGAAGTGCCACGTGTTTCCCGTGTTTAGAACAGTCCCTGCACAAAATGACATTAAACGGAAATAACACCATTTAAAACTGCTTGCGGTTTTAATGTTATATCTGGTTCCTGCAATATGGTTGAAAATCATTGAGAAACATGGCATGGGTAGCCCTCCCTGCCCATTACCAGCCTATTTGGGTCTTGTACGCATATTAAGGGGAACCCCGTACCCATATTAAAAAAAGGAAATGCGTGTGGCCCCCAGGCCCTATATACTCAGAACAGCAGTATACAGGCGGTGCAAACAAGACAGGGACTGTGTAGGTTTGTTGTGTTAAGTTGAATCTGTTTGTCATTTTCAACCGGTACATTTTTAAAGTGTAGCTCCAGTCAAAAAAACTATCTTTAAGCTTTTTGGAAAACATAGGGAAGGGTTATCACCCCTGTATAATTTGTTTTGTCGTCCATCTTTTTTCATCTCACTTGTCTCCTTGCGTTTGCAAGTAGGAGATGTTTGTAAGTTGGATGTTTGAAAGTAGGGGCCTGCCCTATATTATAGCAGTATGTACTGGGTACAGAGCACGCAGACAGCACGCACTATCTCCTAACACTACTGACTGCAAGCTCTATTATTAACCACTTGTTAGCCCAATGTTTGCATAAAGTGAAAGATGAAGTTATGCTGAGTAAATAGATATCAAACATGTCACTCTTCAAAATTGCACATGCCCGTGGAATGGCGCCAAACGTCGCTACTTAAAAAATCCCCATAGGCGACACTTTAATTTTTTTTTTACTGGTTACATGTTTTGAGTTGCAGAGGAGGTCTAGGACTAGAATTATTGCTCTCGCTCTAACATTCTCGGCGATACCTCACATGTGTGGCACATGCGAGCACATGGGGACATGGGCGCTTTAATTTTTATTTAATTTTTTTATTGTTCATTTTACTTTATTTATTTTAGTTTGACATTTTTTTCCCTAAAAATATATATTTGATCACTTTTATTCCTATTACAAGAAATGTAAACATCCCTTGTAATAGGAATATGGGGTGACAGGTCCTCTTTACAGTGAAATCTGGGGGGTCAATATGACCCCACATCTCACCTCTAGGCTGGGAAGCCTGAAATAAAAAATAAAAAAAAGATTCTGGCTTTGATCGTACTGGCGAGTTGGTAGAAGCACCGGAGGGCGGTGAGGGGTGGGGGGCGTCTATGGCTGGGTATTTCAGGGTATCACCGAGTATGGCTGGGTATCTCTGAGTATGGCTGGGTATGGCAATTTATGGCAGGGTATTACAGAGTATTGGCGGGGTATTGGCGGGGTACTACAGAGCTACAGAGTAATAGCAGGGTACTGCAGAGTATTGGGGGGTACTACAGAGTAATGGCAGGGTACTGCAGAGTATTGGGGGTACTGCAGAGTAATGGGGGTTACTGCAGAGTAATGGGGGGTACTGCAGAGTAATGGGGGGTACTGCAGAGTAATGGCAGGGTACTGCAGAGTATGCACTAGTATTGCAGAGTATTGGCAGGGAATTGAGGGGTTAAATTCGGTGAGCAGCGATGTGGGCACTGCAGATGCAGCCCACATCGCTGCTGACACCGATCTCTTTCCCCTCTGCTGTACCGATCGGTACAGAGAGGGGAGGGAGGAACAGGCGTCATAACATGACGCCGGTTTGTTTCCAAGTGATCACTCCGTCATTTGACGGAGCAATCACGTGGTAAACGGCCGCTATGAGCGGCCGTTTACCGTGATCCGTGATGCGACCCGGCGGTCACGGATGCTCTCGAGTGCGCACACCTCGGGGCACGCGAGAGCAGAATTCTGGGAGGCCGTTAATTAACGGCCTCTCAGAGTTAAACAACCCCCCTGAAGCCGTTAATCGGCAATGGGCAGTTGTTAAGTGGTTAAAGCTAGATCACTAGCTATATAGGTGAGGTGAATATAGTGGTGTATACTGCAGTCAGGGCACAGACAACAACCACTACACAGCAGCAAGATAGGAAATCAGCCAAAAACGATTGGTGTGTACTGTGTTGAATGTACACAGAACACCCACTGCTTCAGATGCTAAGTAACACACTACACGAGGCCGCCTCAAAGGCGGCCTTATATAGTGTGGGGCGTGCACTACACAGCCTGAGCTATGATTGGCCACAGGCAGGATGCCTGTGGCCAATCATGGCTCTCCTCGCTGCCGGCGCTGCGATTGGCCAAGCATGCGGGGTCACAGTGCATGCTTGGCCAATCATCGGGCAGCAATGCACTGCGCCAACGCAGTGCATTATGGTCCGCGCGCGCGTCACTCGAATTTTGACGCGAACGGCCAAAACGTTCGGAATTCGCCGAACGCACGAACAGCCAATGTTCGAGTCGAACGTACGTTCGACTCGAACACGAAGCTCATCCCTAATCTCCGCTGAGCCGGAGGATGACAGGTCCCTCTCTGGTCTATTCCTTTGACAAATTCTTACAACGTTTATACCACTGCTAAAGAATGTTGTGATTCTTGGCAGACTGCCTGTTTTTTTCTCCTTTCTTTTGATGGCTGTGGCTTCAGCAGAGCAGAGAGAATTCCCTGCATAAAAAGAATCTGGAAATACTTTTGTAAAGATCACAACGGAGAAAAAATGGAGCTAAAGATTCTTGGCGATTAATCGCGCAGCTCTAATTACAAGGCTGCTGCGCAGAAATTACATACAATCATAACTCCCAACTGTCCCTGATTTTGAGGGACTGTCCCTGAGTTGGAGCGATGTCCCTCATTTTGGTCTGATCCATATAGATGTATAAAAAAATTCACTTTTTATCTGTCAAAAAGTGTTTCCTAGTGCTAAACCTTTCATCGGATTTCTAAATTGCTGCATTTGTACATTCCAAAAGCCAATATAAAGGAATAGTAATGGTGAAAAAAGCACTTGTGGGTTTAACCAATCTTTTTTATTTTTTGTACAATTCTCCTTTAACCACTTAAATACCAGGCCATAGTCAAATGACGCCCACAGATGGGATCTCCCATCCTGGGTGGACGTCATATGACGGCCTCGGTATTTTGCCGCGCCTGCGGGCCCCCGGGGGCCCACAGCATGGCGATCGTGTATGAGGTGTGTCCCTCGGACACAGCCCATCCCCGATCTCTGTGGTTGCCAGCGCCATCCACCCCCGATACACGTGACCAAATACACGTCTGCAAATTCATGTCGCTCATGCATGTGCCTAGGGCGCATGCAGAGTGGCGATCGGGGATGAATGAAATGAAATTGGCTCTTTACCACGTGACCAGCTGTGTCCAATCACAGCCGGTCACAGAATGTAAACAAACCACGGAGATTGCGGTAAGATCTCGTTACTGCCTAGTGTACACCAATCACATACTGATTACCCCCCCCCCCAATAAAGAGGACCTGTCATCACCCATCAAAGTACCTGTCATCACCCATCCCAGCTCATCTGAGTACCTGAGTACCTGTCACAGCCCATCTGAGTACCTGAGTACCTGTCACAGCCCATCTGAGTACCCGAGTAGCTGAGTACCTGTCACAGCCCATCTGAGTACCTGTCAAAGCCCATCTGAGTACCCGAGTACCTGTCAAAGCCTATCTGAGTATCTGAGTACCTGTCAAAGCCCATCTGAGTATCTGAGTACCTGTCACAGTCCATCTGAGTATTGAGTACCTGTCACAGTCCATCTGAGTATCCGAGTACCTGTCACAGTCCATCTGAGTATCCAAGTATCTGAGTACCTGTCCCAGTCCATCTGAGTACCTGTCAGCCCATCTGAGTTCCCGAGTACCTGAGTACCTGTCCCAGCCCATCTAAGTACCCAAGTACCTGTCCCAGCCCATCTGAGTACCCGAGTACCTGTCCCAGCCCACCTGAGTACCTGTCCCAGCCCATCTGAGTACCTGTCCCAGCCCATCTGAGTACCCGAGTACCTATCACAGCCCATCTGAGTACCCGAGTATATGTCGCAACCCATCTGAGTACCCGAGTACCTGTCATAGTCCATCAGAGTACCTGTCACAGTCCATCTGAGTACCCGAGTACTTGTCACCAGCCTGTCGGAGGACCTGTCACCAGCCCGTCGGAGTAACGGAGTACCTGTCACCAGCCCGTCGGAGTAACGGAGTACCTATTTGCAGACCATGCCTCATAGAATACACGTCAAGGTGTTTGCTTTCCAAAATGGGGTAATTTTGGGGGTAATTCTATTGTCCTGGTGCTCCAGGACCTTCAAAAGTGTGATAGGTAGGAACGAAATGAGTTGTGTAATTTATGCTCCTATTACACCTGAAGGTACTACTTCAATGTTTCATTTTCTTTCCACGTTTTCTGAAGACTTGTGTAAAAAAATGAACCGTTCAAACGACTCATAATGCTTTATAGAATATACTTTGGGGTGTTTGTTTTACAAAATGGGGTAATTTTGTGGGTAATTCCATTGTCCTGGTGCTCCAGGGCCTTCAAAAATGTAATAGGTCATTAGGAAATTAGAGGTGTCAGTTATGCTCCTAGAACGCCTGACAGCGCTCCCTGCATGTTGGGCCTTTGTACGTGGCCAGGCTGTGTAAAAGTCGCACACATGTGGTATCGCCATACTTGGGAAGAGTTGCAGAATGTATTTTGGGGTGTAATTGGAAGTATGCATATGCTGTGTATGAGAAATAACTTGTTATTTTGACAATTTTGTAAAAAAAACAAACAAAAAAAAAAACCTTCTTTTTCCCAAGAATTGTGGGAAAAAATTACAACTTTAAAAAACTCACCATGCCTCTTACTAAATACCTTGGACTGTCTAACTTTCAAAAAGGGGTCATTTGGGGGGTATTTGTACTTTCCTGACATTTCAGAGCCTCAAGAAATGAGATAGGCCGTCAGTGCATCAGGTGTGATCAATTTTCAATGATTGGCACCATAGCTTGTACACTCTATAACTTTTTAAAGAGACTAAATAATATCCACTACCGTATATACTCGAGTATAAGCCGAGATTTTCAGCCTCTTTTTTGAGGCTGAAAGTGCCCCCTCGGCTTATACTCGAGTCACCGCTGTCTGACTGCTCGATCAGCGTATCGAGCAGACAGACGGCGGACATTAAAATTCAAAAGCCGCGCCTCCTTCTCCGCCTCCGCCTGTGATAGGCGGAACACTGAATTTCCCAGCAGTCAGTGTTCCGCCTATCACGGACATCCGCTCATTCTCATACTACGGACGAGGATGAGAGGATGTCCGTGATAGGCGGAACACAGGCTGCTGGGAAATTGAGTGTTCCGCCTATCACAGGCGGAGGCGGAGGCGCGGCTTTTGAATTGTAGAATGGCCGCCGAGAAGAGCGGCGATCCTGGAGCGGCGATCCATCGGCACGGGACGGAGGAGGCACGGGACGGAGGAGGCACGGGACGGAGGAGGCTCGGGACGGAGGAGGCTCGGGACGGAGGAGGCACGGGACGGAGGAGGCACGGGACGGAGGAGGCTCGGGACGGAGGAGGCTCGGGACGGAGGAGGCACGGGACGGAGGAGGCACGGGACGGAGGAGGCTCGGGACGGAGGAGGCACGGGACGGAGGAGGCACGGGACGGAGGAGGCACGGGACGGAGGAGGCACGGGACGGAGGAGGCTCGGGACGGAGGAGGCACGGGACGGAGGAGGCACGGGACGGAGGAGGCACGGGACGGAGGAGGCTCGGGACGGAGGAGGCACGGGACGGAGGAGGCACGGGACGGAGGAGGCACGGGACGGAGGAGGCTCGGGACGACGGCGGCTCGGGACGGAGGCTCGGGACACAGGTAGGCTGGACACACACACAAGGCTGCACGGACACACACACAGGGATGGATGGATGGATGGACACACACACACACACACACACACACACACACACACACACACACACACACACACAGGGATGGATGGATGGATGGATACACACACACACACACACACACACAGGGATGGATGGATGGATGGATGGATACACACACACACACACACACACACACAGGGATGGATGGATGGATACACACACAGGGATGGATGGACGGACACACACACAGGGATGGATGGATGGATGGATGGACACACACACAGGGATGGATGGACGGACACACACACAGGGATGGACGGACACACACACAGGGATGGACGGACACACAGGGATGGACAGCCATGTCTCACCCTCGGCTTATACACGAGTCAATAAGTTTTCCAGTTTTTGGGGGGTAAATTGGGGGCCTCGGCTTATATTCGGGTCGGCCTATACTCGAGTATATACGGTAATTTGGGTTATTTTTACCAAAGAGATGTAGCAGTATACATTTTGGCCCAAATTTATGAACAAAAATCACTTATTTGCAAAATTTTATCATAGAAACTAATAAAAGTGCTTTTTTTTCTTAAAAATGTTCGCTCTTTTTTCACTAATGTCACAAAAAATAAAAAACCCAGTGGTGATTAAATACCACCAAAAGAAATCTCTATTTGTATGAAGAAAATGATAAAAATTTTGTTTGGGTACAGTGTTGCATGACTGAGTAATTGGCATTCAAAGTGTGAGAGCGCTGAAAGCTAAAAATTGGTCTGGGAATGAAGGGTGTATAAATGCCCTGTATTGAAGTGGTTAAGGGGGCATGACAAAGCGTGTGTCCTATACCTGCATACTTTTGCTGATAGGTGTCCCTCATTCCCATCTCAAAAAGTTGTGCAGTGTGCGCTATGTTTGTTTGTGACACATAAATACATTTTACAATCACATGTTTTATTCTGTCACCAGTTCAGACATTTCATTATAAAATCTATTTAAAATAAAAAAACTTTTAAAGCAAAAGTGAAGGCATGTAACAGAAGACTGCAAGCAGATTGGCTATTGTCGAAGAAGAGACTAATTGTGGGTGCAAAAATACGTACATTTAATATTTTTTCCTAAAAAGATCAACTTATTCTTAAAGCTGTTGTAAACCCTTGATAGAGTATATATTATTTTTCCTCCTTGGCAATTAAATCTTTAATACATGCTATTCAGAGTTCTTTAATGGATTTCTGGAGACTCTCGCTGTGGAACATTGTTACTATCTAAGCTTGATTGACCCAGTGGGTACATGCCCATCTGTGTAAAATTGCTCCAGTAAGCCTTTTTTATATGTCTATGGTGGAGGATCATCTACTATTTTTTTACCCACTGAACATCACTGAACATCACTTGCCAGAATATATTTTTTCACCGGTTGATTCACCATCTTGGTCTTCTTTCTGGAGTTATTCTGGACTTTATTTATTAATGGGATTTGGGACATTTGCAATCTCTTTTTGACACTTTTGTTGATTTATGATTGTCACATTTTTATATGTAGCACAGGTTTTGATTGTATTTTTATTAATTTTGTTGGTCACTATTGATATGTGATTTTATGAGCGCTGCACTTGTTTGACCTTAGGGTTATCACGCCACCTTCAGGAGAGGACTAGGCAGAACCTGTAACACATGTAAAAACATCAAGACTGCAAAGCACCACCCAGGGGGCAGTCTCTCTGTCTATAACCCCTCACCCTGCTTCCTGCAGCTCATTTTTTTCCTGTCTAGTGTAGGAGAAGGACCTGGCTCCCTGAGGGGACCATTGGCCCTGGGATTTTTTTAAATTTTTTTTCTACAATTTTTTTGATCCTATGATCTGCTATCAACAGCCGGCTGGGTGACAGGCTGGATAATATAGATCCTTGTAGTCTCCCCAGCCTGACTATATCAAGAGTGACGTAGCTACGAGCTGGGTCGGCCACGACATGCCCCTTCTGCTGCAGGGGCGGCCGGTGAGCTATATGCTCCGGGGGACACATGTGACTGTGCTACTGCTGTCTGTGTCACAGTGTGCTGTGGCCAGCAGCCACCCCATACTGCTCGGGTGATGGGTCTGTGGTAGAATGCGTCCAACAATCCCGACAGGAAGGGTAAGTACGGGTCCTGCCTTGGCAGGATTGAGCCGATGGCCATTCCCTGGGAGGTCGACTAAGGGGTCTCTCACTCTACCTCATTCCCTCCGCCCCCTTCTAGTGCCACTTTGTGACTGGGCATGAGGTGCGGTGTATGTACCTAGGCTGGGGGTCCTCCGGAAGGGCTCAGAGCTTTGGCAGGGCTGTGCTGGCCATTTTGCTGAGGCCGCGGCAATTTTCCTGTAGTTTATGCAGTTTATGGGCTGTTAGCCATTTTCTAGAAGGTTCGACAACCATTTTCTGGCGATTTTTGTACAAGGATGGCCAGCAGCCATTTTCTTGAAGCCTAGCATGTTTTTACCTTTAGTGCTGGGTCTGTGTACCTCAGAACAGCGTGGTTTTCACTCTGAAACAGGGCAGACCAGTCAACAGCAGCACAGCGTAGCACTTGGTTAGGGTGGCGAGTCCTGCGGAGGGGCTCCTCAGTCTGTGAGCAGCTAGGATGGTTGGATTTGTGTACCTTGCCTTAAGTCCCTAAGTTGCGACAGGCAAGTGAGGGTCAGCATGGCGTCAGAAGCTGGCGCTTCTTCCCCAGACATCCTTGCTATTGCAACCGGTTCACCTGCAAAAAATGTGGTGCCTATGGACGCTTTATCGGCGGTCCTGGAGACCTTTGTTGCCAGGGTGGAAGTGGTGTGCGGTGCAAGGGGGGTAAAAAATGCCCTCTGCCCCCATCTTCTGGGGAGAGCTCTGATTCAGACTCGGGTCCCGCGGTGACTAGCGGCCCCTGTGTCAGAGGATGCGGACCAGGACCGTTCGGACAGTGAGAATGACTCTGTGTCTGGGTTAGCGCAGGAAAAAGCTAGTAGGAGCACTTATCACTGTGGTGCAGAATACCCTGAAAATATAGGATGCAGCAGGAACCTCTTCTGAGGTGGCGGTCCCTTTTGGGTCCTGCAAACCTGCCCGCACGCCTAAGGCGTTTCCGTATTTGACTTATTTTGATAAGTTCATCTACAAGGAATAGGGAAGTCCGCAGCTGGCCTTTTCAGTCCCAAGAAGAATGGCGGTGCGTTACCCCTTTGAGGAGAGCCTCCTGAAAAAATGGACGTCTCATCTGGTCGTTGACCCCCCCCCGGTATCCAGGTTAAATAAAGTAACCACGATACCGGTAGAAGGGACTCTTGCCTTCAAGGACCTTGCCGACAGGAGGGCCGAAGCAGTGACCCGGTCCATGTTTACGGTAGTGGGGTCAGCATTACTACCTGTGCTGGCCATGGCTCTGGTGTCGCAGACGCTTACTGAAAAGGCAAAGTTGTTGCACCGTGAATTGGAGAAGCAATAGTCTTGCCCGGTCTGCGTAGAGCTGGCAGACCAGTTGGTGCATGGCCTTAAGTATGTCTGTGATGCGGCCCTGGATACGTTCCCCCTGCTCATCGGAAAGCCCTGTTCGGGGCAGTACAGAACCTGCTACTGCGCGGGGTGATAGTACCTGTACCAACACTGGAAAGGTTTCAGGGATTCTACTCCAATCTGTTTGTAGTCCCCAAACAGGAAGGGGTGTGTCCAATCCTGGACTTGAAGGCCCTCAACAGCTTTGTGAAAGTGCAAAGGTTCAGGATGGAATCCGTTCGCTCCGTGGTCACTGCACTCCATCAGGGCGACTTCCTTGGGCAGATGCGTCAGATGCATCGGTGGCTCCATGGGGGCATTATGGGCTGATTTATGCCTTCCCCCACTCAAACTTCTACCACGTCTGCTGCAGAGTGGGGGCAGAGGGGATTCCAGTAATTATGTTTGGCCCAGATTGGCCTCGGCGTCCTTGGTATGCCAACCGAGTACAACTGGTGGTGGCTGTTCCTTGGCTGCTACCACTGCGAGAGGACCTTTTATCGCAAGGTCCGATACTTCATCCTGCTTTACCGTGGCTGGTTTTAACGGCATGGCTGTGTTGAAAACAAGGTGCTAAAGGACCGAGGTATATCAGACTCGGTAATTTCCATTATGCTGAGAGCACGGAAGTCTTCTTTTCTGAAGATTTGCCATCGTACATGGAAGGCTTACATCTCCATGTGTGAGGAGATGGGGTGGCATCCGCACAATTATTCAGTTTCCAGGATCCTGCTGTTTTTGCAGCGAGGAGTGGATCAGAAACTTGCCTTAAGCAGCATCAAGGGACAGATATCAGCCTTGGTTGTCTTTTTCCAGTGTCCCTTGGCGGCTCACTCATTGGTGAGTACCTTTGTGCAAGGGGTTCAACGCGTAGTCCCTCCGGTTTGACCGCTTCTACTTCCATTGAATCTGAATCTGGTGCTATGCTGTGTCCATCAATGAACGGAAGAGAAAATGGGATTTTTGCACTGACCATAAAATCCTTTTCTCTGAAGTTCATTGACGGACACAGCATCCACCCCTCCTATTTATGTTTGTAATGCTTTTTGACAAACTGAGCTGCAGGAAGCAGGGTGAGGGGTTATAGCCAGAGGGACTGCCCCCTGGGCAGTGCTGTGCAGTCTTGCTGTTTTTACATGAGTTACATGTTCTGCATAGTCCTCTCCTGAAGGTGCCATGATAACCCTAAGTTCAAGAATTAAAGGAGCTGTGTCCGTCAATGAACTTCAGTGAAAAGGATTTTACGATGAGTACAAAAATCCAATTTTCTATACCTGCTTCCTCCTCAATTCCTAACCTCCAATCTGGCAGCTTCATCTCAAAAACAGGCAGACTTGCGGGCTGCCCCGAGTCAACTTCAGCCGCAAGGAGTGCTAATACCAATTTCTGCAGTATAAATGTTCAAAGGCTTTTATTCAAGCTTATTTATGGTTTCAAAACTGCTTTCAGGCCTTCTCCACATTTTGAAGTTAAAATCCCTGAACAGATATGCCCAAATTTCTCAGGGAGTCCATAAAGTCTGTCATCACTTCTCTTCGATCAAGCTCTCTTCTACAAAGGTGAATGCTCCTCTTCTGGCCCTGCTAAGATCTCAAAGCACTATGTCATGGGAGACCTAGATGACATGCTGCTGAAGGACTCCTTGGCCATAGTCTTGCCCTTCAAAATTCAAAAGGACAATAAAGCTTCTTCAAACTTTCAAACTCTTCAACTGCAAGCAGTCTGCCTTCAGGCCTTCCCATCGCTTATAGTATCTGGAAATGAGTGTAGACACAGTCCAGGCAAATATTTTCCATCCCCAGGAAAAGATTCATCTGATTCTGCTTCTTTCCCCATTGCTGTTGGACTGCCTGCTGCGATCCTCTGCCTTTATTCCACTGGTGTCCACTCCCCACCTGTCTGCAACCATACTGTGCCTGTCTGTTATCTCCAACGCCAGTCTGCTCCTGTCTCCTGCTCACTGGTGTCCATCCAGCAGTCCTACGCTGCTGGAGTCTACTAAGGGTCTTCCCAAGCTTGACCCTGAGTGCCCATCGTGCCACTCTGTGCTCTTGTGCTAACTGTCTGTTCTATCAGGGGTCCCAACTCAGAGGTGTAAGAGAGGCCTTCCTCATCATGTCAGGCTCTGCTGCCAGGTACATGGCAGGGAACTAGTTAACCCAGATGAGAGAATTGATTCCCCCCACCCCCATATTTTATCATGGAAAGTGACCTATTATACCTATTATGTCACAGAGGGCATTGGAAGCCATTAAGCAACTGGTGGTGCAGAAATGTTACCAAAAGCTGGTATTAGAGTAGGTCATGGGCACATTTTAGGTAGGCATTTGGGAGCAGAGAAATCCAGAAAGAGAGAGTAGTACTGGGGTCACTAAGCAGGTAGAAAAGTTCTGTTATTCCTAGTTCCTACCTTTTGTGTTAGATATCTATAATAGTGACACATTTGTATAGCCCTTTAGTGAGGTACCTTTCTAGAAGATCACCTTCTTCTATTTGGTCAGCCTTTAGTTTAAGTCTGAAAGGGAGCATTAACATATTCTAGTGACAATGGTATTTACTGCCCCTTATTCTGAGGCAAACCTTCTCCAAAGCACCTTGGCCAAAATAATAGCCAATGTGCTGTTTCAGGTTTTAGCTGCGTAGGCATGTCCAAAGAGATCCTTACAGACCAATATACCCCATTGATGTCTCAGGCAAAGAGCTCTGAAAATTACTTAAGGTGACGCAGTTACGTATTTCCTTGTAGCATTCTCAAACAGACAGGTTAGTCAAAAGATTCAACAAAACTTTGACAGATGTTGAAAGTGTTGGATAAAGACAGAAAGGATTCACAATCAGAGATTCTTCAAGCGTCTGCTGGATATTCTCCCTTAAAGTTACTGTATGGGAGGCACCCAAGGACGCTGTTGGATATTTATACAGATGCCTGGAAAAGTGAGTGTTCCCCTCATAGAAGCGTGATTGAGCATGTTGCACAAATTCAAGATAAAATAATGTAAAGTAATGATTACTGCGAAAAAACATTTGGTCCAAAGGCTGTTGGCTTTACAGGTGACTTACAATCAATGTGTCATAATCTGTACCTTTATACTTCATGATATGGTGTTGGTAGTTTTCCCTGCACTGAAAAGTAAATTCCTGGCCAAATGGCACTCCCCTATGAAGTGGGGGAATAAGTTTGACACCTTTTGGACCGGACCAAAGGGTATTGGTATATTAATTTTTCCGAATCAGTCAAGAAACAAAATATTTCTAACTCCTGATGGAACCTTCCAGTTCTGGATGACGTCCTTTGGGTTACAGAATGTTCCTACAGCATCTCAGCAGACAATGGATAGGACACTTCAAACACATCAAATATATTCAGCTGCTTACATAGACAATGTGATCATCCATAGTGAAGATTGGGCTTCTCATTTACCAATGGTTCAAGACATATTAAATGCTATTAGGGTGGTTGGGTTTACAGCCAATCCTATTGGTCTAGAGGAGACAAAATAATTGGAGTAAACAATGGGGAGGGGTATAAGATATTCCCAGGTAAACAGAGTTGAGGCTGTCTAAAATTGGCTACATCCCACCAAGAAGCAAGTTTGAGCACTGTTAGGGATCACTGGCTTTTACCAACATTTCATTCCTTATTTGGTTTCACAGGCGGCTCCCCTTACCAACTTGACAAATAGGAAGATGTCTGTCATGATTATTTGCCCCCCTCTTGGGAGCTGTATTGTGCCAGTTTTGCAATGGGGAAGAACACCTCATTGTCTACCTCAGTAGGAAATTAAAGTTTCATGAGTTAAGTAATGCCAACATTGAAAAACAGTGCTTAGCTGTAAAGTGGGTTCTAGATCCCCTCAGATAATACCTGTTGGGTAGACATTTAGATCTGATAACTGATCCCGATCCATTAAAGTGGATGGCCAGAAACAAAGACACCAATAGGAGGAGTAATTTCAGCCTTACAGTAAAGCAGGCAAGGATTACAGATGCCTTATCCCTGATTCATGCGTGTCTTGTAACCTGTGTTCCAACCCCAAGGTCGAAACAAGAAAAACAGGTATGTGACAGGAGGCTACAAAAAAATAAAAAATACTGGTTGTATCCAGGATGGAAATTATCTCAGATTATAGCAGTTTGCTAAATAATTTTCCTTTTATTTGCTTAAGTGAGGGAGCTGATTAGATAACAAACCCAACTAAAGCAGGTCTGGGTATTCTGAGCTGTGTAAAGCTTCCAGCCTGCTCAAGGGTGTTACCCTGGATTGAGTTGCTGTACATGTCAGACTAGGGAGCCCTGCACCCCCAAGGCCCATATTTGGTGAGAAAGAGACTAAGCCTATTTTGTGGGGCAGCAATAGGTTGCTCCAAGTCTGTTAGCCAGGGAGTCCGTGTAAGTCGCCAAGTGTGAAAGATCACAAGGATTTTCTTTCTTGTCATATTTCACTGAGAACTTCTGTTTGCTGAGCCTGTTTAAAGTGTATATCACAGCACTGGAGGTGCTGCAAGGTGGCTGCCCACCCTGTTCAAAAAAACAATGGAAGACATATGTAAAAGGAGAGATAGAGGTGTTGCATGTGGAGGTAAGCCCTCTTAAGCTGGCCATAGCTGGGTCAGTTTTTTTGTTTTTGTTTTTTTTTTGTTCAACCAGCAGGTTGAACGGATAAAACTTACTCTGTTCTCTCATAAACACACACTCAACGTGGAGGGAGAATCCTCCCCGCTGAGCTTTTGTATTCTGACTGCGGGGAGGCTTTCCCGCTGTCAGAATACACTGATCAGCATTGCAGGCTATACCCTGCAGTGCTGATTGAGCTGGCAAAATCCGACAGGGTGGTTGTACAGAAGTCGATCTACTGATTGATCAACCTACCTTCCCATACATAGATAGAAATTCGGGCAGTTCCTGCCAAACTGGCCAAATTTCTATCCATGTATGACTGGCTTTACTCCTTTTCCTCCTTCTACACTACCTTCTTTTACTTCATCTCCACCACCTCTTCTACCTCTGTCCTTCCTTCCAACACCTCTCTGCCTCCTCCTCTATTTCCTCCAATTCTGATAATTCAAGACTAATCCTGCCCTTCACCTTCAGTTTGTCTTTAATTCTTTAAATCAGTCCCCTTCTCGAGGGTTCAGAACAGACACTTTTTTTCTAGTTCTTTGATGTACATTACATTGAGCAAGCCAATTCATTTGCAATGAGTCCTCAATGCATGTCCCACAATAAAAATCCACCAGCCTTATTTTTCCAAGTTCCACACAAAGCAACGCATTTTTTATTGCAAACTTTATGCTACACGGAGAGCATTCTGATGCTGCACTGCAATATAAAAAAATGTAAGCATATGTGAATGCACACTACAATACATGCCCACAAGTGCACAGCAATGTTACTTTTTCCTTTTTTTCTCTTTAAATGCTGACCTCACTGGTGCAATTTTTTAAATCGTTAGAAAAATAATCATTGAATGAAAATATATTTTTATTTTGTAGAATGGAAAATATAAATACTGTAAAATTTCGATTGAAATCAACGTCAGAGACATTGGTATGGTTTATTAAAGCTTGTGTGCAAAAAACAGGGCATCAATCATGTGAGGACAAACAAATGACATTTACTGTGTGCCTGCATTGCATGCAGACACGTACATAGGTTACTGTACAGTGTATAAGTTGAAATTACTAACAGGTGTAGTTTGCTATGAAATGCATGTTCCAGCATCCAAATGTACACAAGCCTAAAATATATGTGCTTTGGGATATAAATGACCCCTCTTAGGGATTTTCATGCCCTTTGCGTGTAGGAAAAAAAAAAAACACATTAAGCGCTTGCTAATATTGTTACAATGACTCTGTCAGGGGTCAACAAAGTTATAAAGTCACTAACCATGCAGCATTACTCTTACCTCTGTCTCTTGTTTGTCAAAATGTCATGCTGTAGCAGAACTCTTAGAAGTGATCCTTTTCAACATTTCCCAGCATGTGTAACAGTTTATTTCCCCACAGCTGCTGTGGTTCCTCCCTCTAACCTTCTATGCCATGTATCCTACAGTGATAAGGGACATCAGGAGGATCCCTGTGATGATAATACGCACTGGGCACCCCAAAAAGTTGTGTGATAGGGCCCAGGACACCCGTCTACAATTGTCTCTCCCCTGTACCTCAGAGTTGGCCCTGCTGGGCATACATGATGATGAGCAATGACCTAGGTATACTAAGCTACTGACATCCTACTTATTGTATTATGCCAAAAAATAAATACTTTTTAATTACCTATAGTTACATAGTAGGTGAGGTTGAAAAAAAGACACAAGTCTATCAAGTCCAACCTATAATCACACACATAGGTTGGACTTGATGGACGTGTATCTTTTTTTTCAACCTCACCTACTATGTAACTATATGTAATTAAAAAGTATTTCTTTTTTGGCATAATACAATAAGTAGGATATCAGTAGCTTAGTATACCTAGGTCTTTGCTTATCATATATGTCCAGCAGGGCCAACTCTGGGGTACAGGGGAGAGACAATTGTAGACGGGTGTTGATAAGACCAAAAACTGCTGTCCAAAACTGCCACCCAAGGGCATGTCCATAAACGTCAAAATATGTATCCTCCGCCATAAGATATATGGTTATATATGGCTATATGGAGTATAGTTAGAGGACCGCTGTGGATACACTCTGTGCAACCTCTGCGGCCTAAAGTACACTCTGTACAATAACTTTTGTCTGGATCAATATATCCCTGGAAGCTATAACCAGCTTGGAGCTGTCCTTAAAATATTCCTCCCCGATTTCCCTATCTAGCGCTGGTATGTTCACATGCCATTGTTCCCACAGCCTATCCATCTTAGGAGACGCTACATTAAGAAGGACTATATAAAAGCGTACATAAGGGTTTAGTCAGTGACTCCTGCGCCAAAAGTTCCTCAACCAGATCAGTCTTGACCATGGTGAGTCAGGGAATTGTGAGCAAACAGTGTGTTGTAATTGGTGGTATCAGAAGTACATCCAGCAAAGCAAACCAAATCTAGCAGACAATTCCCTAAAGGGCAGACATGCCCCTGTATTCATAATATCACGCAAACTCCAAATACCAAATCTGGCCGAGACCTGTGGGTCAGGGATCATCCTGATGTGGGGAAGAGAAGGATTATCCCATAGGGACCGATAGGGGGGCCACCAATTGGGTTTCTTGAAATGTGACCTAGCAGCTATCCAAACCTTTAGCGTAACTCTAGTTGGGAGTGGGAAGGATGGGTATGCCACTGAGCCCCTGTATACCAGATTGCTGAGCTCCATAAGCCCCAACAAAGCTGCTCCTAAGCAGACACACTTGCTCTGGACCCCACAAACCACCAGCTGACGGTGACAAGTATAGCAGCCCAGTAGTAGACTAAGTAGTTAGAGAGGGTCAACCCTCCACAACAAACCAGAAGCTGAAGGGTAGAACTCACCAGACCTGGAGCAGCACCTGCCCATAAGAATGAGCTCACACAACATTAAAGTTCTAAAATACAAATAAATTTAGGAAGGAAAATCATTTTAAGTATGCTACCCAAGAGATTTAGGGGTAAGTTAGTCCAAGAGGCACACCTCTCATTCAGCTGCAACAGCACGGGGCACAAGTTAGGATTATAGAACCTACTCAAATCTCTCGACACTTGTATGTCTAGATATTTCAATTCTTCAACCCAAAGTAGGGGGTAGAAGCTGACGAATCCTTGGCCTCAGGATCCAACAGAAAGAGGACTGACTCTTTCCAGTTCATCTGGTAAATTGCCCAAATTTGTCAAAGATTGCCAGGGCAGCCTCCAGGGAGGAGTTCACATTGCTTAAGTAAAGCAGCGTATCATCAGCATAGATCAAAACCTTCTCCTCCAAGGGGCCAATCCACCAACCTCCCAAGTAGTCGGGAGTCCCTTATCAGAATAGCTAGGGGCTCAAATGCCAAATAAGCTCGGTGATAGAGGACACCCTTGTCTGGTACCTCTGCCCATTGTAAATAATGCTGAAATCCTATCGTTGGTACAAATACGTGCCTTGGGAGTCTTATAAAGCAATCCCAACCATTGGAGAAATCTGGACCCGAATCCAAACCTTCACAACACACCCCAAAGAAAAGGCCATTCAACAGAGTCAAAGGCTTCCCAGCGTTGTGATGGCAATGTTCATACCTCACTTAAATGATTAATGATACATAAACCCATAAAGACCATGAGGCTAAGAGAGCATCAATGGGAGCTTTAATTTTATGTTCCCTCTCTACCCATCCCCACCAATCGCACCCCTGGAATACTTTAATTCTAATTGGCTGAAGACCTATTGGTCTACCATGCTTCTCACATATCTTAAGACATTGCCACATTTACTCAAGGCTAGGGGGATAAAGAGAGTCCTATTCCCTCACATAAGCCAGGTGGCCATACTTGGTCAACTGGAGGTCATTACATGTCATAAAAAGACAGACGGCGCCAGATGCCTTCCTTCCCCCATTGCTTCAATTGAGCCTTTTGATGGAAAAAAACATCCAGACCATGAGTGCTTGTGCTGCGATGTTTCCACGCTCCTCTATCTTGGAAGAGCAATACTCCAACATCGATGGCGGGATCCTGGCATCTTTTAGTCTGGTAACTTGGCAATGCTGTGTGATGTTTGCAAAGATCGGCTTGGACAAAGAGACAGCAGTGTTCAGCATAGTGAAGGAAAATTAAGGACAGTCTTGTCATTGCACCTTGGTTTCAAGATATGGCATGATGGTTGTTGTTGCTTCTTCAGGTGGCAGTAGGGTGGGCCTCCAGACAGTCATTCATGAATACAAAAAAGAAAAAGGAGAATGCCAGTGTACAGTTATTGGAGGAATGCCAGACAGGAACAGCAGCTTGGCCATTAAGACTAATTACTTTTAAGGGGTGGAATGTGGATGAGTAAAGTGGGTTCCTCACAGGGTACAGAGTCTGAGCAACAGCCAGTATCATCCATGGCCCTTAATGGAAGGCATAGTCAACACTGCATGCTATTGCCAGGTCCCTGGGTTCACAACACCTGCTCACAGGGATTAAGTTAAATCAGTAGACAGACTGAGAGATGTAGAATTAGAATAAGACATAAGACTTGGATGTCCAGGGCAATGGTTGTGAAATATGGTAATTGTAAACCATTATATAGGACCCACTGGACTCTTAAAAGCAGAGTCAGGCAGGAATGGTAAAGCCTTACAATTCGCAGCTCATCTCTGATATTCAAACAAAAGTTCCAGAAGATGAGTACATTTACTTCTGAAGATATAGAAGAAAATTATCAGCTAATGGACTGGTAACATCACTTAAAGTGGTGTTGCCACCAAAAAATTAAAAGTGCTAAAAATTCGTAAAAAAAATAAAAAAGAAAATAATTGGCAAAAAAAAATTTTTTACTCACCTCTAAATACCGGTTGCTAGGGGGTGCCTCGTAATCTGCCTTCCTCATTGCCCAGGCTGGTGACATCACTTCCCCTCGCGCCGCACATTCACCTGGGACCTGTCATGTGTCCCAGGTGACTGTACGGCGTATCACGGCGCCCTGCGCCGCTCGCGCATGCGCAGTGGGTGCCCGGCTGTGAAGCCACAGCCGGGTGCCCACAGTATGCATGACGGCGCCGCGAGCGGAGCGGGGAGCGAGGGGGGGCTTCGTTCCCCCGCATCGCTGGACCCTGGGGCAGGTAAGTGTCCGATTATTAAAAGCCAGCAGCTGCAGTATTTGTAGCTGCTGACTTTTAATTTTTTTTTTTTTAGGGGGTACCCCACTTTAATGTAATTAAAGATAAGCATATGAAACAAAGAAAGTAGAAAAGAGAGAGAAGAGGAAAAAAAAAAAGAGAGAAAAAAAAACACAAAAAACACTGCTTCAACCCTTTCACACATTTCACTTTATGTCAAAGAGCATTGCATCTGTATTCATAAAAACAAATGAACAATATATAACTGTCCTGAAAAAATATTATAAAGTGCCTTAAAAAAATAATATATTGCAGCAGAAACTTAGCAAAAAAAAAATAATAATAAAGAGGAACAAAAAATAAATAAAAATAGATAACTCCTCTCCCATATTAGTGATCAACAGGTTAACAGGATCACTGTCACTAAAAAATGGAAAATTCCTATCAAAATACTTACCGTAATTTTCCTTTCCTGATGGACTCCATGGCAGCAACGTGTGGGTTAAGTCCCGCCTCCACTACCCATAGGACACTACTCCCATAAATCTTTGCTCCCTGCCCCTGGCCGTGTTCGGTAACTAGCCTACTCCAGCCATTTTGGGAGGGAACTCCTGCTGCCATGGAGTCCATCAGGAAAGGAAAATTACGGTAAGTATTTTGATAGGAATTTTCCATTTTCCTGACAGACTCCATGGCAGCAACGTGTGGGAAATAACTCGCCAAACACACCCGGGTGGGCAAAAAATGCTGAACAAAAGATTTATTTAACACTGTCGGCCGACAGGACTTTCAAACCAAAATCAACAGAGGATAAAGAAGCTGGCTCAACACAATAGTGAGACATGAAAGTATGAATAGAAGACCAGGAGGCCGCTCTGCAGATTACATCAGGTGCAACGTGGCGTGAAGCCGCCCATGAGGTTGAGAGACTTCTGGTAGAGTGAGCTGTAACCGCCTCAGGAGGAGCCAAGCCCTTCTCTCTATAAGCCCATTGAATTGCTTGAACCACCCAAGCAGCGATGGATCTAACGGAGGCCTTGGCGCCTCTACTTTTCCCGTTAAATAGCACGAAGAGGAAGTCAGATTGACGAAAAGAAGCTGTAATATCCAGATATTGTTTTAGAGTAACTCCCAAATCGAGTGGATGTGGATCTTGACTTCCAGCAGAATTGAAGGTAGGAAGAGTGATTTCCTGGTTTTCATGGAAAACAGAGGTCACCTTGGGATTTGTCCCCAACATCGGAATTAGGACCACCCTATCTGGAAAGAAGGTGAGAAAAGGTTCCTTTGCACCTAGAGACTGAATTTCGGAGATTCTCTTCGCCGAGGTTATGGCTACCAGAAAAGAGGTTTTAAGGGTTAATTCTCTGATTGAGAGCGTTCTGTCAAGTTGAGAGAAGAAATCTAGAACCAATGGAAGATCCCATTTGGGGAATCTAGGCTTCCTTTGTGGCCTAAGCCTGACTGCTCCTTTGAAGAATTGTTGGACTAAGGGATGATTGGCCCATGCGACTCCGGAAAAGGCTGAAATTGCTGAAACCTGGACCCGGAGAGAACTAACCGAAAGGGAGATATCCAATCCCGATTGCAAGAAGCTTAAGACGTCCCGGACTGTCAAGGTATTACAGGAACTGGATCTTGAAGACAAGTGATCTGCAAACTTCGCCCAAATTCTCTCATATACCCGGTTAGTACTGCTTCTTCGAGCACTAAGAAGAGTGGGAATGACTTCTTCAGGACAGCCTAAAGCCTTCAACCGTCCCCTTTCAAAAACCAAGCCTTTAGGCGCAGGTGATCCGGGCAAGGATGTAATCTCGACCCTTGAGACAGAAGGTCTGGCCTGGATGGTAAAGGAATTGGATCCCTGACACTGAGGAGCATCAGAAGCGGAAACCAGGGTCTGTTGGGCCAATAAGGGATTATGGCTATCACTTCTGCTGTCTCTGACCTGAGTCTCCTCAGGAACTGATGAATAATAGGAGTTGGGGGAAAGGCATAGGCCTTGTGGAACCACCATTTCTCCGTCAAGGAATCCACCCCGTAGGCTTGAGGATCCCTGTACCTTGAATAATACTTCTCTAGTTTTTTGTTGCAAGGGGAGGCAAACAGGTCGACTTCTGGGGAGAACCCCATTGTCAGGATCCAGCTGAACACTTCCTCGTGGAGAGACCACTCGTTGTTGTCCAGAAGTATCCGGGAAAGAAAGTCTGCCTGAACGTTCTGAATCCCTGGGACATAAGATGCTGTCAGATCCTTCAAGTTCCTCTGAGCCCAGGTCATGATCGGTTCCACCTCCTGGAGAAGGGATAGACTTCGGGTACCCCCTTGCCTTCTTATGTACGCCACTGCTGTGGTATTGTCTAGCCTGAGAGAGACCGAGGCTCCTGAAATCAGATGCCGAAAGGCTAGCAGAGCTTGAAAGGCTGCCCTTAACTCCAGGATGTTCGACACCGTCCCTCTGGAGGGGAGAATCCAGGTGCCCTGAGCCATTTCCGCCAGACAGTGGGCGCCCCAACCCCTGTTGCTGGCATCTGTTGTTATGGTGACCCATGAGATGGGGAGAATGGAATGGCAGTTGCAGAGATTTTCCCGTTGGAGCCACCACAGAAGGGAATTCCTCATGGATAAGGTGATCCGAATCAGCTGGGCTTTGCTGCCTGACCATTGAAGAAGGAAACCCCTCTGAAAGGGCCTCATCCTCCACTGTGACCACCTCACCATCGGAATTGTCGCTACCATAGTGCCTATAATTTTCAGGCACTGGAGAGCCTGGAGATGAGAGGCAGAGAGGGCTGGACGGATTCTGTCCCTGACCACTGACAACTTCTCTTCTGGCAATGAGATGGTGCCTCTGACAGTGTTGAATAGGGCCCCTAAGAACACCAGCCGCTAAGATGGGACCAGCTGGCTCTTCTCCAAGTTCAAGATCCACCCGAATTCCTGTAGGGTGGAGATGACCTGCTTCCTGTGTACCAGAAGTTGATCCTTGTCTTGAGCCAACAACAGAAGGTCGTCTAGGTAGTGATGTAGACGAATCCCTTTGGTTCTCAGGAGAGCTACCACTGCCAACAATACTTTTGAAAATACACGAGGAGAAGTTGATAGCCCGAAGGGAAGGCAAGTAAACTGAAAATGGCTTTCGCCCACGGAGAAGCGGAGATACTGCTGGTAATTTTCTGCAACTGGGACATGAAAATAGGCGTCCTTGAGGTCTATGGAGACCATCCAGTCCCCTGCTTGGACCGATTGTTGAATTGTGGATAAAGACTCCATCTTGAATTTTTCTTTTTTTGATAAAACTGTTCAAGTGGGTTAGATCTATGACCGGCCTCCAGGCCCCGCTCTTTTTCCGGACCATAAACAAAGGAGAGTAGATTCCCATGCCTCGCTGAATGACTGGAACATGGATAATGGCGCCTTGAGCCAACAAAGATTCCACGTAGGCTAGAAGAATTAGCCTTTTTTCGTCTGAGGCTGGGAGAGAGGTGGGGACCCATCTGAGTCTGGGAGATTCCTTGAAGGTCCAAACATGACCTGAGGAGACTGTCTTGATGGTCCAGAAGTCTTGGATCGAGGCCGCCCAGACATGGCGAAAGTGGAAAAGACGAGCCCCCACCTGCCCTGTCTGAGCGGGCCCAAACTCAAAAGGATTTAGTTGGTTCCCTCTCTCCCTTCAAATCACTTTTTGTAGATTTTTTAAAAGAGGATTGTCTTGATTTCCAGGACCTGGAAAATTCACGGCCTGGTCTGTAACTGCGAGCTTCCCTGGCTCGTTCCTGGTACTGTCTCTTTGGAAAAGACCTTCTCTGGGCTTGCAAACGCCGGTCCTGGGGGAGGAACCCCGACTTTCCACCAGTGGCTCGGGTAATAGCCTCATCCAACTTATTGCCGAAAAGGGAGGACCCTTCAAAGGGGATGCGGCACCATACTTGTTTTGAGGCTGGGTCTGCCAGCCAGGGGCGGAGCCAAAGAGCCCGTTTAGCCGTAACAGAGGAAAGCATCACCCGAGCCACCAGGCGTATAATGTCGATAGAGGCCTCCCCAAGAAAGGCGGAGGCCAGCCTAAGCTCTTGGATAGGCGAGCTCTTAGCTGTATCTTCAGAGATATTTCTAAGTGTCTCATCTACACTATCTGTCCATATCTCCATTGCTTTGGACATAGACAGAGCCAACGCTGGCTTACAGGCCATTCCTGCTGTGAGATACACTCTCTTCAAATCAGCATCAATTCGTCTGTCCAGAATGTCCTTAAAAGACACGGTATCCTCTAAGGGAAGCGTGACATGTTTCACCAGCCGCATGACTGCTGCGTCTACCAACGGTGCTGACTCCAAATGCTTCACCTCTTCTTCATTGAAAGGATAGAGTTTCGAAACCTTTGATAGCATGGAATTTTTCTTCTCCACCTTGCCCCATTCATCTGTGATAATCTCACCTAGCTCAGAAATAAAAGGAAAATTAATCCGTTCCTTCTTTAATTGCTTAAAGAATTTTCTTTGTTTGGAAGGAGCAGCCACAGAATCTTCCCAGTTCAGTGTCTCTTTAACAGCTCTGACCAGAGGAGGCAGTAGAGCGAAATCAAAGCCCACACAGGGATCACTTTTATCAGAGTCACTGTCAGATATGGCAGCTGAGGGGTGGCTATGCGCAGAGGATTCCCAAGTATCCTGCAGCTGAGTCTCCCTTCCTGGAGAAAGTGGCAGCTCTGCCGGGGGAACATAGGACTGGCCCTCAATATTTCTGAGGGACTCCTTAACAACTTTCTCCACCAGGGTTTTAAGTTGTTGATCCGCGTCACCCCTTTCATTAGAAGCCTTGGCATAGCAAGGATCGCATAAAGATTTTCCTGCCGGTACAAGAGCTCTGCACCCCCAACAAGCACTAGCTGAGTGACTAGATTGAGTCCTCGAGGAGTGCGATCTTTCTTCACTACGGTGTCCTGATTTTGAGGAGGAACCATAATGTTTAGATTTGGAAGAGGAGTGCCGGTGATGCGACTTGGAGGAGTCGCTCCCTCTATGAGAGTTGCGATGCTGTTCTGACCTGGAAGGGCTGAAAAAGACACCAGACAAGAAACCACAAGAGACAAGACATCAGGACAGAGCTAACAGATACATACCCCTCCCCCACCAGACCTTCAGGTGATCATTAGAAATACCTTTTATGAGAGGGCTGGCCACAAGCAGGCGGTAAGGAATCCATGTCCTCAGCGATATCCATACGCGCTGAAAAGATGACAAGGGATCAGTGCAAGGGACAGGGAAGGGATAGCCTCCCTATCCCAGAATGCCACTTACCAGTGGATGCAACACAGAGGCAGGGGGAAGTCACCGCAACAGCCCGCAAGCATTCCCAAAGCTTGCAGACAAATTCCACATTTAAATAGCCCGCCCCTGTGATGTCACCGCCGTGCCTGTGCGCATGCGCGAAACAGCGGCATTTTGCCGCTATCGCGCATGCGCGAAACCAAGCCTCGATCTCAACCGCGTTCGCGCATGCGCAGTACGGCCTAAAACGCAAACCCGGAAGTAGAACGGCGGCTGGAACGCGGAAGAACCAGCCGCCATGCCTGCACATACAAACAAACAGAAACAAACGAAGACAAATAATAAGATACAAAAACTGCTGCCATAAAGAACTTTTAGAATCTCTCACCACTCCCACCACGATCGATCACTCGGCCGAAGATAAGGTAAGATGACACCGGACTTTCCAGGGGGCAAAACAGGTCACCTGCTAATAGCTGGCTATCCGACCAATGCGCAGCCTGCCTGCCAGTGGCCAGGACATGTGGCTTCTTCACAGCGCCTCTTCCACTGCCCACTCCATACCCTGCTAATAGCTAGGGCTTAGCGGAGTAATGCGACTTTCCAGACCCAGAGTCGCAGACCGGCCGACCTCGATCGTGGGGATGATAAATCTTCAGGTAGGAAGACCACTTCTGGGTCCTTCGGAGGAGGACAAAAAAAGAACACGGCCAGGGGCAGGGAGCAAAGATTTATGGGAGTAGTGTCCTATGGGTAGTGGAGGCGGGACTTAACCCACACGTTGCTGCCATGGAGTCTGTCAGGAAATCTACAATTCAGGTAAAAAAAAAATGAAAGAGGAGAAAATAAAACAATATTTGCCAAAAAAACTTAGAATTTAATCAAACCCGACTGCACTTTATTTCTCAAAAATTTTGTTTTTTTTTTGAGGTTTTTCCCCAAAACAACAAAAAGAAAAATATAATTCTAGGGTCCTCTTTTAAATGCATATGTGGCAGCGGCTCCTGAAGAGCACGCGCTATGCATTTTTTTTCAAAAGTTAAAATTGCTTAAACTGCAGTTTGGTTTGGGTACAATTATCTAAATTAGACTTCAGCATCAGTCTGACTGGACTGTGAAATGTTCAGCCTGGCCACAAGGGGCACTGTCTCTTCTGGCAGGCATGGAACTATAGTCTGGTTAGGTGCTTAACCACTACAATACTGGGCACTTTCGCCCCCTTCCTTCCCAGCCCAATTTTCAGCTTTCATCGCTATCGCACTTTCAATGACAATTGCACGGTCATGCTACACTGTACCAAATTTTTATCATTTTGTTCGCACAAATAGAGATTTATTTTGGTGGTATTTATTCACGACTCCGTTTTAAAAAAATTTGCGATATAAGCGCAAAAAAAGCGGAAATTTGGAAAAAAAACAATATTTTCTTTTTTCTATTATTAAAAGAAATCCAATAAAATCAAATTTTGTCATAAATTTAAGCCAAAATGTATTCTGCTACATGTTTTTGGTAAAAAAAATTCCATTAAGTGTATAATAATTGGTTTGTGTGATCACGGACATATGTACGCAAATGATCATGTACATATGTGTGCAGGTGATCACGTACATATGTGTGCAGATAATCATTGGAACATATGATTTTAGTGGGACATATGTGGGGGAGATGTGTTTTTTTATTTGGGGACATGTCTTTTTATTATTTGGGGACATGTGTGTTTTGGGGACATGTGTGGTGACATGTGTATTGTGGTGACATGTGTGTTTACACTGTAGGTTTATACTAGACTGGTGATCAGTTAGTAAAAAGCTGTAAAAACAGCTCATACTCACTGATCACCAGCCGGCTGCAGCGATCTGCTCTCCTCTCCTCAGCGACGACTTCCGTGTGAAGAGAGGAGAGCCGATTGCCTAGCAACCGGCTGTTAGTTTACATCACATGACGGTCGTGATTGGACATGGCCGTCATGTGATCAGGAGGGCCAATCACAGAGCCCTCCTGCCGATCCGAGATGCGCCGTGTCCGGATGACACGAGCACATCGGGATCGCGCCGCTGCGCGGGCACGCGCGCGCGCGATCCCCCTCCTTCTGAAGGATGTTCCTGAACGTCCAGTCAGAAGGAGGCGGCTCCCACCCGGCCGTATATGTAAAGTGGTTAACTTACTCTCTGTCTGAGCCAGCCCAGTGGGAGGGGCGCTCTCGCTGTGCTTTCTGGGAGAGGGTATTTAAGATGCGGACGTCCACCCGACTTTGATGACATCCACCCGACTTTGACAACCCTGGAAGTAATCCACCAATCTATATGACTAATAGTCTACTTGGATACTACCCCCACCTGCCTGTTTTTGCAAAGTGTAAATTGTCCCAACGAGAGTCAGTCACTGTTCCAAGGTTCTGGATGCTGGACAGAGCAAGTTGGATTTCCTAACCCCTTCTGTGATATGTAGCATAAGACCTCCCGATGTGTTCCTGATAATCTTCAGCTCCATATTGTTTAAAGGTACCCAGTGAACCACCTCCAGCTCCAAAGGCAGTCTCCATTAAGACTCTCTTTAACCTAAGTATGGAAAATAGTCTGAATAGCCAGATTGAAAATCACCTGCCAACAGGTACACTTTATTCTTTATAGAGGCTGCACACCTTTTCCCTCCTTTATCAATTTGGTAATCAGACAATGTTATCTTTCAACCATACAAAATAAACTGGTCTGGGAACTGGTCTTCCTGGAATGCAGGATACAGACAATTAGTTAGGGTACACAAGGAGTCTAGGACAGGAAGGACACCTATGGGTATTAACTGAGGAGAATACAGCATGCCCACACATATAATTAAAGTGAGGGCCCATGGAACAGCCAAGAGCTGGCCACACCCCACACAATCTTCCTGCACAACTCTTCTCCAGACTCACCTAAAACCATACAATATGAGGCCAGACCTATACACTATCAACTTATATGCAATCAGGCAGGCCCAGGCATGTACTGGCCATTGGGACTACAGGGAGTTTCCCGGTGGGCCGATGGCTCAGTGGGCCGGTTTCAGTGACAAAGTAATGGCTACGCGTCTTGCCCTCAACTTCACGCAGTGATATGAGAAAAAATACAGAGGAAAATAAGTGAAATAATAAAAGAGGTTAGTGAGGACTCCTTATGTTATGCTACTTATGTTTTTTTGTGCAATTACGTATCGTTTTATATACTGTTTTTGTGCTTGTTTTCAAAATTAAAGTGGGCTGGTCTGGATGAAGTCCAGGGCCAAATTTTTGTCCCAGTCCAGCCCTGGGCAGGCCCTTATACTAGACACTTGAAGGTAACTCTAAAGGAAATTGAACAACAAAAATTGTATAATGTGTATCCAACTCGAGGAACTGCTGCTACCAGAGACAACTGGCCAACAGACAAAGAAAAATCCCTTACAGCATTGAGGCTCCTGGATCACTGAACAGTAGGGGGTACAATTTTTGAGCTGACCGGTGTGCCCTGAAACACACAGATATTAGTGACAGATACGCCAAAGGCACATTAGACAATTGGTAACAAATAGCCACATAAAAACAGACAAACAGGAAACTCTAGGATCAGGTCAGTGAGAGTGTAAAGCAAACTGTATTGACATGCAAATTACCTGAGCCAAGATAAATATCTGTAATAGTGAACTGAAATGTGTATTTACTAAAATGTGTTTGTTTTCCAGAGAGACAGATCTGGAAAGGTTCTTTGTGGTGAAGTATTATGATTTGTAGATAAATGGTACCGCTAAAAGGTTTATTACAAGTTGCAAATTTTTTTTTCTCACTATGGTAAATACATTTTTTGGGGGGAAATAAATGGTATACCATAATACAAAAATCCACGTGGTACTAATTAAAGTGGTTGTATAGGTTCTTTTTTTTTTTTTTTTAAATAACAAACATGTTATATTTACCTCCACTGTGCAGTTCGTTTTGCAGTGGCCCCACTCTTGCTGTTCTGGGGTCCCACAGTGGCTGTCTCAGCTCTCCACAATAGATAACCCCCTCGGAAAGCTCTCTCCCGAGGGGGTTAGCTTGTGAGTGTGCTCCCATCTCATACACTCTGCGTTCATAGACACAGAGTGTATGTCTCGGTCCCGCCCCCGGCTGCCACGTCATTTGGATTTGATTGACGGCAGCATGATCCAATGGCTGCGCTGCTATAAATCTATCCAATGAAGAGCTGAGAAGACTAGGCCGAGAAGAGCCAAGAAGCTAGCGTGTTCTCGTGCAGTGCTTTCAAGGGCTCAGGTAAGTAAACCGGGGGGCTGGAGGGTCTGTAACCATCAGATGTTTTGCATAGGCTGCATTAAGGTG
Source organism: Lithobates pipiens (assembly GCF_037356315.1). NCBI lineage: Eukaryota > Metazoa > Chordata > Amphibia > Anura > Ranidae > Lithobates > Lithobates pipiens. The sequence goes on from NW_027507758.1 coordinate 176,170,687, forward strand.
AAAAAAAATGGAAGGTTTACAACCCCTTTAAGTTGTGCTCAACAATTTTGGGTATTTTAAAAAAGTGCACTGTTCCAAAACAAATAAAGACTTTCTTTATATAATGTAATGGATATTTGTGCTTCCTATGCTAATGTCCTGTTACAGGTATATAACCATTGGTTTATTTTGTTTATAGGAGGGAAAATTGAGTGTTCATTACGGTGCTGGTGTCTTGGGGATATTTATACTTTCCTGGCTTGTTCGGGTACATCAGGTGTAATCATTTTTTTATGATTTGTACCACAGCTTGTAGACTCTCTAACTTTCACAAAGACCAAATAATATCCACTAATTTGGGTAATTTTTACCAAAGATATGTAGCAGTATAAATTGTGGCCAAAATTTATGAAGAAAAATTAATAATTTGCAAAATTTTATCACAGAAACAAAGAAAAATGCTTTGTTTTTTTTTCAAAAAAATTTTTATTTGTTCATGTATAGAGCAAAAAATAAAAAACCCAGAGGTGATCAGATACCACCAAAAGAAAGCTCTATGTGTATGAAAAAAAGGACAAAAAATGTATTTAGGTACAGTGTTGCATGACTGAGTAATTGTCATTCAAAGTGTGAGAGCCCTGAAAGCTGAAAATTGGTCTGGTCACGAGGGGGATTTAAGTGCCCTGTTTTAAAGTGGGTAACCTTTCATTAAGCCCAGGGTAAACCACGGCTTTCAATAAATAAATCCAACCTGATTCTAATTGCAGTAATTTCTGATCATTGCTACCCCCCCGACATCAGTGGGAATGTGCATGAATTTTATAGTGTTCAAACTGAAATCATGGAATAACCCCACATGGCGGCTTATTGGGGTTTCCATTTTGCATTTTTTTTATAAGAAATACATGGTCATTAATAATTTTCCAGAATGGACGTTTTGTCTTTCCGACATAAAAACACTTGCATGTGCATTGCATCAAGTATACGATGCCTGGAGTTTGACAGGTCACTATATGTTTAATTCTGTGTATGTTATCAGTGGGTAACCTTATTTCATTATTATTTAGCATAAAGCGACAATTGTCACATTTCCTACAGGGAAAGGAGCCAGAAGATGAAGTAAATAACGGTGGAACCTTGTAATGACTTTGAGTTAAACGATCTTCTAATGATTTGGCACATCTGTATGTAATTGTGGTTGTTTTTCCACATACTTACATGCTATAGGATCTGCCAATAATAATGGCCAATATTTGTTAATAATTTGTCTCACCTGTCTGTGCTGCTTAGTATAGGATGTAAGTATTCTATCTGGTTGAGGTGTAGATTTGTTTTTTTTTCTTATAGATAAGAATATCTCTAACATGGGCTTTTGCTCTATGGGCTTTTTTGAGTGTACTATGAGTATAACCTCTTTCTCTTCAGCGCCAGTATAGGGAGTCGGCTTCATTTTGGAAATCCTTGTCTCTGCTACATTTTCACCTCAGCCTTAAATATTGGCTGTGGGGGATGCTGTTAATCAGAGACACGGGGTGAGAGCTGGATGCATGTAAAATAGCATTAGTCGCCGAGGGCTTCCTAAATAAAGAAGTGCCCAAAGATCCATCCGGTTCTATAACGATCTGAACATCTAGGAAGTTAATAGATTTTTTATCACATGACATTGTAAATTTGAAGTTATGGATATTCTGAGCGATAATAACTATAAGTTCAGTCAAGACTCTTGATGCGTGCCTGACCATATCATCAGCACATCATCATTGTAGCGATGGAATGTCACTGATCTAGATATTTTTTGATATTCTCATTGGTAAAAAGGTTCCTCTCCCACCCCCCTAGGTACAGGTTGGCGTAGGACGGGGCACACCGTGTCCCCATCGCTACCCCCTGCACCTGGAGGTAGTGGGAGAGACAAAACAAACACATTTCTCGTCAAGATAAAACTCAATAGTTCCAATATTAACTCATTATATTTGTCAGCAGTTTGGCCACGTTCGTGTAGATGTTCTGCTATAACCCTCAATCCCATCTCATGTGGGATTGCATCGTAGAGACTTTCCACATCGATAGTGATGAGCCATGCATTTTCAGGAACAGAGATTCATTTAATTATCTGAATGAGATCAATCGTATTTTCTACATAGGAAAACAGGGACTTTGCATGAGGACTTAGATAAGTGTCAATCGGACTACTTGCCAGGGCTGATCCTGGGTGGGTGCACAGGGTGCATCACACCCTGGCGCTGCAAGCTGCTGCAGAGGAGGGGCGCCAAAGCTGTGGAACTCACTTGACTCGCCGGCCACCTCTGCTATTCGCTGCTAGAATCGCCTGCCGCCCGGCGCCCATCGACCAGTGATGTCCGAGGCCGCGGCTGCCCCGGCCGTCCCTGCATTCAGAGCGCACCGCAGCCGTCCCAGCATTCAGAGTGCACCTCGGCCATCCCTGCATTCAGAGCGGCTAGTAATCTAGCTCCACCCACCTCTTCCATGTTCTTCAGTCAGCGTGGCTCAGAGGGAGGGGAGCGGAGAACACCTGAAGAGAGCTGCCTGAGCCTGCCTTGCTGTGAGTGACTGAGCAGCTGTCCACCTGCACTGCATCAGCATAGTACCTGCCGCTGCCTGACTGTGTTCTGGAGGATTGGAATTGACCCACGGCCTCACTCTGTAAGTAAGTTGTGCCATCAAACCACATTAAAGATGTAGACCAATCTCCCCCTAACACTACTAGGTAGGATAGACATTTTTTAAAATGGTTTTTACCACGATTTCTATACATCCTGAGTAATTCGCCAGTATGTGTTACTAAAGTCAAATTTCAAGGAAATAGACTCAATCCTTACCACTTTCATTTGGAGGGGGGGGGAGCAGTTAGGATTGCTAAAAACACCCTACAGTTGCCAGTAATGGAAGGCGAACTGGCTTTACCTTGCCTCCAAACGTACTACATTGCCTCGCAGGTGGCTCACACGCATTGGTGGTTTTATCCTGAACCAACAATACGGCCACTGCCTTGGAGGCTGCTATACTTACCTCCTATGAGTCCCTTCAAAACCTGATTCATTGTATGACCCTTAGAGGAAGAGGGGGTACAACTATAGTAGCAATGACCCTACAGATTTTTAGACTCACTAAAATGCTGCCATCCAACGAACGTACTACATACTCACCGAATACCCCACTATGGGGAAATCCGAATTTGCAGGAATTCTACCACAGAACTGATGGGGGATTCTGGTCTAAGCGGGGGTTGAAAACGATAATGCACCTATATTCGGATAATATGCTCTGCCCTTTTGAGGCATTTCGTCGGAAATATAATCTACCCAATACGGCCTACTTCCTATATCTGCAGATATGTCACACTGCTGCAACGCAATTTGGCCTTCGTATCGTTCAGCTCTCTCCACTAGAACGATTACTGACTGATTCTTCTCACACTAAACTAGTTTCATCATATTATAAATCCCTCCTACATTCTACAACTCATAGGCTCAACAGTACGGCTGATAAATGGAGCGCTGACATCCCAGAGTTGACGGAGGACATCTGGCAGGAAGTTCTTCCCCTCCAGGTCCCCTCAGACATTTCTTCTCGTGACAAGGTGATATAGACAAAACTGCTTTACAGATCCTACTTTACACCATGTTTACTATACAAATTAAACAGATTACCCTCTGCATTATGCTCTCACTGCGGTACGGCAGATGGCACATTCTTTCGTCTGATGTGGGAGTGCACCCCGATTAGGAAGTTCTGGACGGAGGTCATGGCCTTCATCAGCTCCTTAATTCAGATACCTAATATCTGCAATCCTCTACGGTGTTTACTGGGATATATTGATTAGTGATGGACGAACTTCCGACGGGACGTTTCGCGAACGCGAACCACGAACGCGCTCGATAGTTCGCGAACCATAACGTTCACGGCGGGCCCCATCGACTTCAATGGGAGGCGAACTTTACAAACCTACAGGTCATATTTGCAGCCACAAAATAATTACTAGCTATGCACACATAGTCCCACCACATGGCCAATGACATAACACATGTATGAGGTGAATCTGGGATCGACAACTACAAGCATTCTTTTTTTATATGTGAAATTGTGACAATTCAGGACTGTGGAGCGCATGAAGGCAATGGAGGAGAGGGAAGGTCAGGGTAGGCAAAAAGAGGGCGCAGGAGATGATCACCAGCACCTCGATATAGAGCACTGACACCTGCACAGTGATAGAGTCATCTGACACCAGCACCGTGATAGAGAGCACTGACATCAGCAGCGTGACATACAGCAATGACACCTGCACCGTGATAGAGTGATCTGACACCAGCACCGTGATAGAGAGCACTGACACCTGCACCGTGATAGAGTCATCTGACACCAGCACCGTGATAGAGAGCACTGACATCAGCAGCGTGACATACAGCAATGACACCTGCACCGTGATAGAGTGATCTGACACCAGCACCGTGATAGAGAGCACTGACATCAGCAGCGTGACATACAGCAATGACACCTGCACCGTGATAGAGTGATCTGACACCAGCACTGTGATAGAGAGCACTGACATCAGTAGCGTGACATACAGCAATGACACCTGCACCGTGATAGAGTGATCTGACACCAGCACCGTGATAGAGAGCACTGACATTAGCAGCGTGACATACAGCAATGACACCTGCACCGTGATAGAGTGATCTGACACCAGCACCGTGATAGAGAGCACTGACATCAGCAGCGTGACATACAGCAATGACACCTGCACCGTGATAGAGTGATCTGACATCAGCACCGTGATAGAGAGCACTGACATCAGCAGCGTGACATAAAGCACTGACACCAGCACCGTGATATACAGCACTGACACCAGCACCATGATATTGTCACGTACCTAGTAGGCGAGCCCGGAATGCAGGGAGCGGCCTCTCGTATCCCCTGGCTCGAGAACCCCTGGAGGTGGTAACAGGGATTCAAAAGTTCAGAGGGCACAAGTGCCTGGCAGGTAGAGGCAGGTCCGCATAGTCAGCAGCAACACAGGCAGCAGGTAGATACGGCTGATGACAATAGGCAGGTGGCAGCAGGCACAAGTGGATGGACTGGCAAGGCAGACGATCGTCAGCGGAGACAGCAGGCGCAGGAGATCCGAACGGATTGGCAGGAACAGCAGAGTCGGGTACAGGCCGGGTCGGCAGCAGGCGGTCAACACAGTACAAGGGAAGAGGCAGAGACGTGGTCAGACAGGCAGGTAGTCGGTGGCAGGCAGCAACGAATCGTGGTCAAGAACAAGCCGGGTCACAGGAATCAAGGCAACAGGTAACAGATACAGTGGTGTGAAAAAGTGTTTGCCCCCTTCCTCATTTCCTGTTCCTTTGCATGTTTGTCACACTTAAGTGTTTCGGAACATCAAATCAATTTAAACAATAGTCAAGGACAACACAAGTAAACACAAAATGCAATTTGTAAATAAGGGTGTTTATTATTAAAGGTGGAAAAAAATCCAAACCATCATGGCCCTGTGTGAAAAAGTGATTGCCCCCCTTGTTAAAACATACTATAACTGTGGTTGTCCACACCTGAGTTCAATTTCTCTAGCCACACCCAGGCCTGATTATTGCCACACCTGTTCACAATCAAGGCATCACTTAAATAGGAGCTGCTTGACACAGTAAGGTCCACCAGAAGATCCTTAAAAGCTACACATCATGCCGAGACCCAAAGAAATTCAGGAACAATTGAGAAAGAAAGTAATTGAGATCTATCAGTCTGGAAAAGGTTATAAAGCCATTTCCAAAGCTTTGGGAATCCAGCGAACCACAGTGAGAGCCATTATCCACAAATGGCGAAGACATGGAACAGTGGTGAACCTTCCCAGGAGTGGCCGGCCGCCCAAAATTACCCCAAGAGCCCAGCGACGACTCATCCAAGAGGTCACAAAAGACCCCACAACAACGTCCAAGGAACTGCAGGCCTCACTTGCCTCAGTTAAGGTCAGCGTTCATGCCTCCACCATCAGGAAAAGACTGGGCAAAAATGGCCTGCATGGCAAAGTTCCAAGGAGAAAACCACTGCTGAGCAAAAAGAACATCAAAGCTCGTCTCAATTTCTCCACAACACATCTTGATGATCCCCAAGACTTTTGGGACAACATTCTGTGGACCGATGAGACAAAAGTGGAACTCTTTGGAAGGTGTGTGTCCAAGTATATCTGGCGTAGAAGGAACACTGCATTTCATAAAAAGAACATTATACCAACAGTAAAATATGGTGGTGGTAGTGTGATGGTCTGGGGCTGTTTTGCTGCTTCAGGACCTGGAAGACTTGCCGTGATAAAAGGAACTATGAATTCTGCTGTCTACCAAGAGATCCTGAAGGAGAATGTTCGACCATCTGTTCGTGTACTCAAGCTGAAACGAACTTGGGTTCTGCAGCAGGACAATGATCCTAAACACACCAGCAAGTCCACCACCGAATGGCTGAAGAAAAACAAAATGAAGACTTTGGAGTGGCCTAGCCAGAGTCCTGACCTGAATCCTATTGAGATGTTGTGGTATGACCTTAAAAAGGCCGTTCATGCTCGAAAACCCTCTAATGTAACTGAATTAGGACAATTCTGCAAAGATGAGTGGGCCAAAATTCCTCCAGGACGCTGTAAAAGCCTCATTGCACGTTATCGCAAACGCTTGGTTGCAGTTGTTGCTGCTAAGGGTGGCCCAACCAGTTATTAGGTTTAGGGGGCAATCACTTTTTCACACAGGGCCATGATGGTTTGGATTTTTTTTCACCTTTAATAATAAACACCTTCATTAACAAATTGCATTTTGTGTTTACTTGTGTTGTCCTTGACTATTGTTTAAATTGGTTTGATGTTCCGAAACACTTAAGTGTGACAAACATGCAAAGGAACAGGAAATGAGGAAGGGGGCAAACACTTTTTCACACCACTGTAGCAGGTAGCAGAATCTCCAAACACGCTGTAGACTGGACGCAAGAGGGGAACGGAGCAGAGTCCTTAAGAAGCCTTTAGGGCGCCAAAACGGTCGCACAACGAGTCAGCGTGCACCCACGAGTGGCCGTGCGCCCGTTCGTGACCCCGCGCACACGCGTGCGCTCGTTCGTGCCGACGCGCACCCGCGTGCGTCCGTTCGCGTTAACACGCGCCAAAGGGGAACGACAGGTTCTCGACAACAGGCTTCTGCGGGTAAATCTCCCGTGTGCGACCGGAACGCCAGGATGGTCGTGACATTGCCCCCCCCCAAGGGGCAGCCTCCGGATGCCCAATTGTGCCATCTTACCCGGGTGAGAATTCTTAAAGGCACGGATTAGTCTCTTCGCGTGGATGTTGGATTCTGGCTCCCAGGAGTTCTCCTCAGGTCCGTACCCCTTCCACTTAACTAAGAATTGAATCTAGTTCCGTCTCTTCCTGCAGTCCAGTATGGATTCAATCTCGAATTCAATCTCCCCATCGACCATCACGGGTTCTGGAGGACTGGTAATTCTGTCAGCAAAAGGATCCGGAACTGCAGGCTTGAGTAGTGATGCGTGGAAAACTGGGTGAATCCGGAAAGATTCTGGAAGCTTTAACTCGAATGCCACATTATTCAATTTCCTCATGATCGGAAAGGGACCCACAAATTTCGGGCCCAACTTCTTGGAGGGGCAAGACAGTTTAAGATTCAAGGTGGACAACCAGACCTGATCCCCAACCTTGAGATCCAGTTCCCCCCTTCTCTTTCTGTCAAACACTTCTTTGTTGTACTCCTGTGACTTGGTCAGGGTTTCTTGCAGAAGCTTGTTATTTACTTCAAAGAAGTTAAAGTTCTCCTGCACCGCTGGTACCCAACACTCGGGGAGATTGCCAGACAGAAATAGTGGGTGGAAGCCAAAGTTCGCAAAGAATTGGGATTGCTTGGTGGCAGAGTGGACTGTATTATTGTAGGCGAACTCAGCCAAGGGCAGAAGCGAGACCCAGTCGTCTTGAGAGAAGGACGAGAAGCAGCGTAGATACTGCTCCAGCGTCTGGTTCGTCCTTTCGGTCTGGCCGTTGGTCTGCGGATGGTATGCTGAGGACAGGCAAAGTTCAATTTTCAGAGCTCCGCAGAGTGCTCTCCAGAACCTTGAAGTGAACTGCACCCCCCTATCAGATGTGATGTTGGCGGGGATGCCATGGAGTCTCACAATCTCCTTAATGAAGGTCTTGGCTGTCTCTGTGGCTGAAGGGGTGCCTTTCATAGGCAGGAAGTGGGCCATCTTGGTGAGCCTATCTACTATGACAAAAATCGTTGAATAGTTCTCCGAAGGGGATAGCTCGACGAGGAAATCCATGGAGATCATCCTCCATAGTCTATCAGGAACAGGCAGTGGCTTCAGCAGACCCCAGGCTCTTGACTTACTGCCCTTGCTCCGGATGCAGGTGACACAAGCCTCCACATATTTCTTGCAGTCGCCTTTCATTTGTGGCCACCAGAATGTACGTCGGAGTAACTCCAAGGTCTTGAATACCCCAAAATGGCCAGCCAACGGATGGTCGTGACAGGAGGCCAGAACCAGAGTCCGTACTTCCTGGGGAACAAAGATCTTGTCCTCATGCCAAAGAAGGTCATTACTGGATGACAATGGGATGCCGGATGGAGGTGTTGTGCCTATGGAAGCCTGCTTAACTTGAGACACTAAATCCCCCTGGAGCAGAAGAAAGTTCCCCGTGGAGAGGATGGTATCCGTGGACGGCAGACTCTCCGATTGACTGTACATGCGAGACAGGGCGTCAGGCTTGGTATTCTTGGATCCTGGATGGTAGGTGATATGGAATGAAAACCTGGAGAAGAAGAGTGCCCACCTGGCCTGACGTGGTTTCAATCTCTTTGCTGTCTTAAGATACCCCAAGTTCTTATGGTCTGTATAAACCAGGATCGGGTGGATGGCACCCTCAAGAAGATAGCGCCATTCCTCGAGTGCTGCCTTTATTGCCAGTAACTCGCGATCACCGACGTCGTAGTTCTTTTCCGCCTCAGACAGTTTGCGGGAGAAGAAGGCGACCGGGTGTAGCAAAGACTTGGGCCCCTGCCTCTGGGAAAGTATTGCCCCAACTGCTATTTCTGAAGCATCCACTTCAAGGATGTATGGCAGAGCGGAATCGGGATGCTTTAGGACGGAAGCCGATACAAACAAATCCTTCAGGATCTTGAAGGCCTCTTGCCCCTTAGGGGTCCATCGGAACTTCTGACCCTGTTTGGTCAATCCGGTGATGGGAGAAATGATAGAAGAGAATCCCTTAATAAATTTCCGGTAAAAATTAGCGAACCCCACAAACCGCTGAACCCCCTTTTTATCGGAAGGGGCAGGCCAGTCCTGGATCGCAGAGACCTTCTGGGGATCCATCTCAACCCCTCTTACGGAAATGACCAGACCGAGAAACTGGATGCTCTGCCGTTCGAAGACACATTTTTCGGGTTTAGCATACAGGCCGTGAAGACGGAGACGAGTCAGGACCTTCTTGACGTGTTCTCGGTGGTCGGCTAAAGTGGGGGAAAAAATCAGGATGTCATCAAGATAAATAATTACAAATAGGTCAAGGTAGTCTCTAAAAATATCATTGACAAAGTGTTGAAATGTGGCTGGGGCATTACACAACCCAAACGGCATCACAAGATATTCGAAGTGCCCAAAGCGGGTACGGAAGGCAGTCTTCCACTCGTCACCCCTCCGAATGCGGACGAGGTTGTAGGCACCCCGAAGATCCAGCTTGGAGAATATCTTAGCAGAACCTAGTCTCTGAAACAGTTCGGGTACCAATGGCAGGGGGTAACGATTCTTAATGGTAATCTTATTCAATGCCCGATAGTCCACACATGGGCGTAGGGAATGGTCCTTCTTTTCAACAAAGAAAATCCCTGCACCTGCCGGGGAGGTTTAGGGTCGGATAAATCCCTTCTCAAGGTTGTCATCCAAGTAGGATCTCAGGGTACTCAGCTCAGACTCAGATAGAGGGAAGATTCTTCCGAAAGGGATCTCTGCCCCGGGTAGTAGTTCAATAGGGCAGTCGTATGGCCTATGGGGTGGTAGGGTTTCGGCCCCCTTTTTACTGAATACATCCAGGAAATCATGATAGTCCTTGGGTACAGCTTGCCGGGTTTCAGCGTCTGTTTCCAAACAGAGGAGGGCAGAAGAGTCCCTGTTAACAGCTGGGCAACAATGCTGGAGGCAATAGACCGAAGGGAACTCAATTTTTCCAGTGGCTCAGTCGATGCGTGGGTTGTGTGCTCTCAACCAAGGCATGCCTAGAATGATGGGGAACAATGGAGACTTAATGACATCTAGACATAAGAATTCCTGGTGAGTCCCGGCAATGGTAGCAGATAAGGGGGTAGTCTCCTGGGTCACTGGTCCGGATTCCAGGGTAGAACCATCGGCCAAAAATACTGAAAGCCCCTTCTCTCTAGGTCGAAGAGGAATCTTGTTCTTCAGGGCGAAGGACGAGTCCACAAAGCCACTACACGCCCCGGAGTCAATAACTGCGTGGGTTGGGATAGTCCTTCCTGGAAGCTGCAAAAGAACAGGGACAGCCAGGTGAGAGGTGTTATTAGACAGCACAGGTGAGGGAACAGATGGGATGAAGAGGCACTTACGCATCTTAGCTGGGCAAGTGCGAACAAAGTGTCCTGGTTCTCCGCAATAGAGACAAAGGTTACCGGCCCGGCGACGTTGACGTTCCTCAGAAGTCAGGGATGGACGGAGTAGCCCCAGCTGCATAGGTTCCGGAAGATCCAGTGTGGCTGTGGCAGGAGCAGAAGGAGCTGAATGAGTATAGCTAGGCACACGTGGCAACATCCAGACGGGGCGGGTAGCTGCGGTGGAACGCTCCTGACGACGCTCTCTCAAACGTCTGTCAATTTGGACCGAAATGTCTATCAGGGCTTCCAAAGTCTCAGGGATGCCTACACGTGCCAATTCGTCCTTCAGAGGCTCAGACAGACCCATACGGAATTGGTATCGAAGGGCTGCGTTGTTCCAGTCCGTGTCAGAGCTCCAGCGTCGGAATTCCGACACGTAATCCTCCACAGGCCTGCGACCTTGTTGCAGGGCGTGTAAGGCTGCCTCTGCGGTCGCAGCAAGTTGGGGGTCTTCATAAAGTCTAGACATTGCCAGGAAAAAGGTGTTTAGAGTGTACAAGGATGGATCCTTTCGTTCCAGTAGATGGTGCGCCCAGGCCTGCGGTTCGTTCGTCAATAGGGAAATGACGAACCCCACTTTGGTTGCCTCGAGGGAGAAAGTCCTTGGTTGCAAGGCAAAAAAGAGCTCACAGGAATTGCGGAAGGCTCTGAACTTATTCCGGTCGCCCGCAAATCGTTCCGGAGTAGGGACCCTGGGTTCGGGTGGCATCATTACTACTGATGGCAGGGCATGGGCCCCAGGGGCAGCTGGCGAGGTAGCAGATAGCGCTTGGACTTGTTCTTCCAGTCTGCCATAACCTTCCTGTAGACTCTTCACCGCCTGGGTAAGGCCGGCAAGGTGGCGGCAGAGCTCGTCCATAGGGGAGGCTCCCTGCGCAGGCTAGGACATGGCTGTCCAGTACTGTCACGTACCTAGTAGGCGAGCCCGGAATGCAGGGAGCGGCCTCTCGTATCCCCTGGCTCGAGAACCCCTGGAGGTGGTAACAGGGATTCAAAAGTTCAGAGGGCACAAGTGCCTGGCAGGTAGAGGCAGGTCCGGATAGTCAGCAGCAACACAGGCAGCAGGTAGATACGGCTGATGACAATCGGCAGGTGGCAGCAGGCACAAGTGGATGGACTGGCAAGGCAGACGATCGTCAGCGGAGACAGCAGGCACAGGAGATCCGAACGGATTGGCAGGAACAGCAGAGTCGGGTACAGGCCGGGTCGGCAGCAGGCGGTCAACACAGTACAAGGGAAGAGGCAGAGACGTGGTCAGACAGGCAGGTAGTCGGTGGCAGGCAGCAACGAATCGTGGTCAAGAACAAGCCGGGTCACAGGAATCAAGGCAACAGGTAACAGATAGCAGGTAGCAGAATCTCCGAACACGCTGTAGACTGGACGCAAGAGGGGAACGGAGCAGAGTCCTTAAGAAGCCTTTAGGGCGCCAAAACGGTCGCACGACGAGTCAGCGTGCACCCGCGAGTGGCCGTGCGCCCGTTCATGACCCCGCGCACACGCGTGCGCTAGTTCGTGGCGACACGCGCACCCGCGTGCGTCCGTTCGCGTTAACACGCGCCAAAGGGGAACGACAGGTTCTCGACAACAGGCTTCTGCGGGTAAATCTCCCGTGTGCGACCGGAACGCCAGGACGGTCGAGATAGATATACAGCACTGACACCTGCACCGTAAGCAGCCCCAGGAGGAAGTCAGCATAGCACAGGGATGGTGGGAGCCCCTCATAATATGCACAGCAGAGGTACAGCCCCAGGAGTAAGTCAGCATAGCACAGGGATGGTGGGAGCCCCTCATAATAAGCAGCCCCAGGAGGAAGTCAGCACAGCACAGGGATGGTGGGAGCCCCTCATAATAAGCAGCCCCAGGAGGAAGTCAGCACAGCACAGGGATGGTGGGAGCCCCTCATAATAAGCAGCCCCAGGAGAAATATGACACCGCTCAACCTCTTCAAACAGGAGGGTACGGGCATATATTACGGTGTGCTTTTTTTGTACAAGGAAGTGAGCCAAATGAAGAAAGAAGGTCTGTGTGCTCGATTAAAAAAATCGTTTATAGACATATACATGGTCTACTGGTCACATGTGTTGAATTCCTCCGAGATCCATGCCTCATTCATTTTTAGAAATGTGAGGTAGTTAACACTGTCGTGAGCTAGGCGAGTACGCTTATCGGTCACGATCCCCCCTGCTGCGCTGAACGTCCTTTCGGACAGGACACTGGACGAGGGGCAAACCAACAGTTCGATTGCAAATTGGGCAAGCTCTGACCAGAGGTCAAGCCTGCCCACCCAGTAGTCCAGGGGTTCATCACTCCTCAGAGCATCCACATCGGCCGTTAACCCGATGTAGTCGGACACCTGACGGTCTAGGCGTTCCCTGATGCTGGATCCGGATGACACCTGTCGATGGGTCGGCTGAAAGAATGACCTCATATCAGAAGTCACCAACACATCTTCAAACCGGCCTCTTCTTGCAGGCGCTGTTGGATTGGTACCCGCAACTCCTTCTCTGGGAGTGGGAATTGCTCCTCTGCCAGCGCACGCAAAAGCAGAATGCAGCATTTCTCGAAGCAAGGCCTGAAAGTGCTCCATTCTGACAGCCCTCTGTGACGGCGGTAACATTTCCGCCATTTTGTGTTTGTACCGGGGGTCTAAGTACATTGCCACCCAGTACTGGTCCTTGACCCTTATGCTTTTTATACAGGGGTCCCTATTAAAACACTGGAGCATGAAGGCCCCCATTTGCACTAAACTGGAAGCGGTGTAGTGGCCTGGCTCCTGCTCCTCATCCAGGATAATGTCGTCCTCTTCATTCTCCTCTCCCCATCCACGCACAACAACAGGGATCCCAGAAAGGTTTAAAGCATGCTCTTCTTGCTCCTCCTCATCCGCCCCGGCACCATCTTCCTCTGACTCCTCTTCAGACTCCTGTTGTTGACTTGTCTCAGATAGAGTAGCCCCCCCTGGGAATGCATCCAGCATTGCGACTTCCTCATCTTCCGGCTCCTGCTCCTCCACAGCTTGATCAATGACACGACGCAATGCACGCTCCATAAAGAAGGCATAAGGTACCATGTCACTGATGGCGCCATGGCTGCGACTGACTAGTTTGATGATCTCCTCAAATGGCCACAGAAGTCTGCATGCGTCGCGCATGAGCAGCCACTGGCACGGTGATGAAAAAAAAAACAGCTCCCCAGAACCTGTTCTGCCGCAGAGTTCATACAGGTAGACGTTAACTGCACGTTTCTGCTGGAGCAGCCTATCAAGCATATAGAAGGTTGAGTTCCATCACGTCGGGCAATCGTAAATAAGACGTCTGACCGGCAGATTGTGTCGCCGCTGAATGTCAGCAAGGCGAGCCATGGCCGTGTAAGATCTTCTGAAATGGGCCGAGATTTTCCTTGCCTGCTGCAAGATGTCCTGGACCCCAGGGTATTTGACAACGAATCGCTGCACGACCAAGTTTAAGACGTGTGCCATGCATGGCACATGCGTAATTTTGCCCTGTTTCAATGCGCTAAGCAGATTGGCACTGTTGTCACACACCACTTTACCAACTGTCAAATTGAGCGGTGTTAGCCACTGATCTGCCTGTGAACGCAAAGCTTAAAGGAGTGCCGGGCCAGTGTGGCTCTTGGCTTCCAGGCACAACAGATGCAGCACGGCATGGCAACGTCTCACCTGGCATGTCGAATAGGTTCTGGGGAGCTTGGGCGGCGCAGCGGAAGAGACGCTAGCAGCAGAAAAGGAGGAGTCAGCCAAGGAGGAGAGGGAGGAGGATGGAGTGGGAGGAGGAGGAGAAGAAGAGCCAGGCCTGCATGCAATCCGTGGCGGTAAAACCAAATCTACACGGGTGCCACGGGTTACATGCTTGACGGCCCTCAGAAGGTTCACCCAGTGGGCAGTAAAAGTGATATACCTTCTCTGCCCGTGTTTGCTAGACCACGTGTCTGTGGTCAGATGTATCTTGGCATCGACACTGTGTGCCAGAGATAGATTCACTTGCCGCTGAACATGGCCATATAGCTCTGGGATGCCCTTCTGTGAGAAATACTTCCTTCCTGGGACCTTCCATTGTGGTGTTCCAATGGCCACAAATTTTCGAAAGGCCTCCGAGTCCACCAGTTTATATGGCAGTAGTTGGCGGGCTATCAGTTCTGACAAGCCAGCCGTCATCCGTTGGGCAAGAGGGTTATCTGGCGTCATCATTTTTTTACGCTCGAACATTAGGCCCACGGAAGACTGCAGAAAAACGTGAGCTTGGCGTGATGGAAGGTGGAGTGGAGGACAATTGTGAGGAGAGAGGAGAAGGAGAAGTAGAAGACGAGGCTGGACAGGGAGAGCCTGGAGTGTGGCTTTGTGTGTTCTGTTGCTCCCATTGGGCTCGGTGATGGCAGCTCATGTGCCTTCTTAAGGCGGTCGTCCCTAGGTGAGTGTTGGGCTTACCACGACTAATGCGTTGACTGCAAAGATTGCAGATGGCAACACTATTGTCAGCAGCGGACATGTTAAAAAAAGCCCACACTGCAGAGCCATGTGACGGCGTCCTGGGAGTGCCAGATGTGACCGTACATGGTCGATGACTCGCTCCTGATACATTAGCAGTCTGCTTTGTCCCTCCTGTGCAATGTAAGTTATTCCTGCTTCTCCTCCCTATCTGCTGGTCCATATCTCCCTCTGAACTCCCCGCCTCTTCCTCTCTTGTGGGCACCCACGTGACATCACTAGACACGTCATCATCGACGTCACCTTCCCCACCGCTATAATTAGAGATCTCGGAGAAGGCAGCAACACCGGTGACCAACCTCCTCCTTGGGCTGATCTGGGTACTGTCATCAGACTGCTGAGTGGCGGTTCTTGCTACCTCCTCTTCCTGATCCAATGCCAAGAGTGGCTGCGCATCAGAAATGTCTTGATATGGATCGGAAAATAATTCCTGTGACTCAAGCGGAAGGTATGTGGTGGTGGTGGTGGTGGTGTTGTTGGTGGTAGTGTCTTTGGGGGTGCACATAGCAGAGAGTGAAGAAGAGGGTGCAGATCAAGAGGATGAGGAGGGTGCAGAAGAGTAAGGCTGAGTGAGCCAGTTAACCAATTCGGGTGCTTCCTTTGACGTAATCGCACGCACCTTGTTAGGTTTTCGGATGGTGAGTCTGACTTGGTGGAAGGAGACCTCTCTTACGACTCTGGTTCAAGTCTCTCTGAAGTGGGAACAGAGGGACAGGAGCACAGCGGGGTAGGAGCGTCTGGCCAGATGCAGCAGAAGGTGCTAGGAAGGTGAAGATCTTCAGGTGCAGGAGCTCTCAATAGCAGGAAGGCAGCCGATGGAGAATGGCAAACAGGCCGTGGTACCAGGACGGGTGGTGCACGGGTCTGGAGAGGCAGAGGCAGGCCCGGATGGATCTCTGGGTGAGAGAGCAGCAGACACAGCAGCAAGCAGGAGCCAGCAGAAGAGTCAGATAACAAGCAGGGGTTCGGCAACAGGTATCAGTCTAAGAAGGGTCAAACAAGCCGGGGTCGGAGCAGGAGAGGTCAGCAGAGTCAAACGGAGTCGGGTCAGGTATCAGGTAGGTTTCAGGCAGAATAACAGATTGCTTCAGGTACTAGCTGCAGACGAACAGCACCGAACATCTGCAGCTGTACCTTAAAAAAGGGCCACTGGCGCCAATCGCGCTAACGCGCACACGTGCGTGCGTGTGCCCCGCGCACATACGAACGGCGTGCACCCACGACGACCCGCGGCACGAACGTGCGTGCGCGAACGGAGACCCGATCGCACAGAACGGACGGATTCCTGACACACCTTCTGCAATTTCCCACTTTGGCTCAAGCCTGCTGCTCCTGCCCTACCCCTACCACCCCTGCGGAAGGGCCTGCCTCTTCCTCTGCCTGTCATTTTTTAAATGACCCTGTGACAAAACTCTCAGTCCCTATACTGATAAAGGACTGCTGCAGAATAGGGCAGCAGTCAGTAGTAGTGCACCTCAACCCTATATATTGTGGACCTATACCAATCCTTAAGGATTAACAGACTGTACCTCACTCAACCCTATATACTCTAGTACGCTATACCTTACCAGTCCTTAGAAGGACCTTTGTGGAACTAGTAGGTTGTGATTAGAAGACTGTACCTCACTCAACCCTATATACTCTAGTACTCTATACCTTACCAGTCCTTAGAAGGACCTTTGTGGAACTAGTAGGTTGTGATTAGCAGACTGTACCTCACTCAACCCTATATACTCTAGTACGCTATACCTTACCAGTCCATAGAAGGACCTTTGTGGAACTAGTAGGTTGTGATTAGCAGACTGTACCTCGCTCAACCCTGTATACTCTAGTACGCTATACCTTACCAGTCCTTAAAAGGACCTTTGTGGAACTAGATGGTTGTGATTAGCAGACTGTACCTCACTCAACCCTATATACTCTAGTACGCTATACCTTACCAGTCCTTAGAAGGACCTTTGTGGAACTAGTAGGTTGTGATTAGCAGACTGTACCTCAGTCCCTATACTGATAAAGGACTGCTGCAGAATAGGGCAGCAGTCAGCAGTAGTGCACCTCAACCCTATATATTGTGGACCTATACCAGTCCTTAAGGAATAGCAGACTGTACCTCACTCAACCCTATATACTCTAGTACGCTATACCTTACCAGTCCTTAGAAGGACCTTTGTGAAACTAGTAGGTTGTGATTAGCAGACTGTACCTCACTCAACCCTATATACTCTAGTACGCTATACCTTACCAGTCCTTAGAAGGACCTTTGTGGAACTAGTAGGTTGTGATTAGCAGACTGTACCTCACTCAACCCTATATACTCTAGTACGCTATACCTTACCAGTCCTTAGAAGGACCTTTGTGGAACTAGTAGTTTGTGATTAGCAGACTGTACCTCACTCAACCCTATATACTCTAGTACGCTATACCTTACCAGTCCTTAAAAGGACCTTTGTGGAACTAGTTGGTTGTGATTAGCAGACTGTACCTCACTCAACCCTATATACTCTAGTACGCTATTCCTTACCAGTCCTTAGAAGGACCTTTGTGGAACTAGTAGGTTGTGATTAGCAGACTGTACCTCAGTCCCTATACTGATAAAGGACTGCTGCAGAATAGGGCAGCAGTCAGCAGTAGTGCACCTCAACCCTATATATTGTGGACCTATGCCAGTCCTTAAGGATTAGCAGACTGTACCTCACTCAACCCTATATACTCTAGTACGCTATACCTTACCAATCCTTAGAAGGACCTTTGTGGAACTAGTAGGTTGTGATTAGCAGACTGTACCTCAGTCCCTATACTGATAAAGGACTGCTGCAGAATAGGGCAGCAGTCAGCAGTAGTGCACCTTAACCCTATATATTGCAGACCTATACCAGTCCTTAAGGATTAGCAGACTGTACCTCACTCAACCCTATATACTCTAGTACGCTATACCTTACCAGTCCTTAGAAGGACCTTTGTGGAACTAGTAGGTTGTGATTAGCAGACTGTACCTCACTCAACCCTATATACTCTAGTACGCTATACCTTACCAGTCCTTAAAAGGACCTTTGTGGAACTAGTTGGTTGTGATTAGCAGACTGTACCTCACTCAACCCTATATACTCTAGTACGCTATTCCTTACCAGTCCTTAGAAGGACCTTTGTGGAACTAGTAGGTTGTGATTAGCAGACTGTACCTCAGTCCCTATACTGATAAAGGACTGCTGCAGAATAGGGCAGCAGTCAGCAGTAGTGCACCTCAACCCTATATATTGTGGACCTATGCCAGTCCTTAAGGATTAGCAGACTGTACCTCACTCAACCCTATATACTCTAGTACGCTATACCTTACCAATCCTTAGAAGGACCTTTGTGGAACTAGTAGGTTGTGATTAGCAGACTGTACCTCAGTCCCTATACTGATAAAGGACTGCTGCAGAATAGGGCAGCAGTCAGCAGTAGTGCACCTTAACCCTATATATTGTGGACCTATACCAGTCCTTAAGGATTAGCAGACTGTACCTCACTCAACCCTATATACTCTAGTACGCTATACCTTACCAGTCCTTAGAAGGACCTTTGTGGAACTAGTAGGTTGTGATTAGCAGACTGTACCTCAGTCCCTATACTGATAAAGGACTGCTGCAGAATAGGGCAGCAGTCAGCAGTAGTGCACCTTAACCCTATATATTGTGGACCTATACCAGTCCTTAAGGATTAGCAGACTGTACCTCACTCAACCCTATATACTCTAGTACGCTATACCTTACCAGTCCTTAGAAGGACCTTTGTGCAACTAGTAGGTTGTGATTAGCAGACTGTACCTCAGTCCCTATACTCATAAAGGACTACTGCAGCAGAAGGGCAGCAGTCAAGTATAATATTCTTTCTATATTTGGAAGAAAGAATATTATACGTGTACAAGCCTATTACCATACCATTCCTGAAAAGAACCTTTGTGGACCTAATAGTAACAGCTACTGATTAAACTGACTGTCCCTCACTGCCACACACAGCTTCCTGCCTGTCCCTATTTAAACTGACAAAACACAGGCTGCTGCAACAATAACTTGAATAGCACTCAAAACTATATCCTGTACTACTTTACCATACCAGTCCTGAAAAGGACTTTTGTGGACCTAATAGTAACAGCTAATGATTAAACTGACTGTCCCTGCTGCACACAGCGTCCTGTCCCTCTCTCTACACTGACAAAAGACAGGCTGCTGCAACAATGACTTGAATAGCAGTGCCTCAAACCTATATCCTGAACTACACCTAACTAAAAGAACTTTTGTGGACCTAATAGCTAGCGATTTGGGTCACTGCAGTCTCTCCCTGCTCCACACAGCAACCTCTCCCTATAGTGACATACGAAAGAATGTAAAATAGCCGCCGGATTGGGTCTATTTATAAGTTAGGGGGAATGTCCAAGTGTCCATGTGCTGTAATGTCTCAATTGGCTGTCCTGTACCACATGATGGATGTGGCATCATGCCTCGTACACACGATCGGATTTTCCGACAACAAAACTGTGGATTTTTTTCCGAAGCATGTTGGCTCAAACTGGTCTTGCATACACACGGTTACACAAATGTTGTCGGAAATTCCGAACGCCAAGAACGCGGTGACGTAAAACGCGTACAACGGGACTAAAATAAGGAAGTTCAGTAGCCAGTGCACCACCTTGTGGGCTCCTTCTGATAATTTTGTGTTTATCTCTCATTTATAGAAGTTTGGTGAGAGACGATTCACACTTTTCAGTCTCGTGCTTTTCAGTTCATTTCTGCTTTTCAGTTTGTGCTTGTGGGTTCGTATCTGTTCTTCAGTGCGTGTTGTCAGTTCGTTCCTGTCTTTCACTCAGGGCCGGTGCTGGGCTATTTTGAACCCTAGGCAAGACCAGCTACTTGCGCCCCCCCCCCCCCCCCCCCACACTCCAAAAATAAAAATGAAAACTACAATTTTAAAAACAGTAGAAAATATTAAAACATCTAAATATAAAACTGCTTTTTTTCATTCAGACAGCCCAATGGTGGGGGGCCTGTGTGACAGGTGGTGGTGGGGGGGATCATGTGACAGGTGGTTGGGGGGGCCGTGTGACAGGTGGTGGGGGGGGTTCGTGTGACAGGTGGTGGTGGAGGGCAGTGTGACAGGTGATGGTGGGGAGCAGTGTGACAGGTGGTGGTGGGGGGCAGTGAGACAGGTGGTGGTGGGGGGCAGTGTGACAGGTGGTGGTGTGTGACAGGTGATGGTGGAGGGCAGTGGGACAGGTGATGGTGGAGGGCCGTGTGACAGGTGATGGTGGAGGGCAGTGTGACAGGTGATGGTGGGGGGGTGCAGTGTGACAGGTGATGGTGGGGGGCAGTGTGACAGGTGATGGTGGGGGGCAGTGTGACAGGTGATGGTGGAGGGCAGTGTGACAGGTGATGGTGGAGGGCAGTGTGACAGGTGATGGTGGGGGGCAGTGTGACAGGTGATGGTGGGGGGCAGTGTGACAGGTGATGGTGGGGGGCAGTGTGACAGGTGGTGGTGGGGGGCAGTGTGACAGGTGATGGTGGTGGGGGACAGTGTGACAGGTGATGGTGGTGGGGGCCAGTGTGACAGGTGATGGTGGTGGGGGGCAGTGTGACAGGTGATGGTGAGGGGCAGTGTGACAGGTGATGGTGAGGGGCAGTGTGACAGGTGATGGTGAGGGGCAGTGTGACAGGTGATGGTGGGGGGCAGTGTGACAGGTGATGGTGGGGGGCAGTGTGACAGGTGATGGTGGAAGGCAGTGTGACAGGTGATGGTGGAGGGCAGTGTGACAGGTGATGGTGATGGTGGGGGGCAGTGTGACAGGTGATGGTGGGGGGCAGTGTGACAGGTGATGGTGGGGGGCAGTGTGACAGGTGATGGTGGTGGGGGGCAGAGTGACAGGTGATGGTGGTGGGGGGCAGTGTGACAGGTGATGGTGGTGGGGGGCAGTGTGGCAGGTGATGGTGGGGGGCAGTGTGACAGGTGATGGTGGAGGGCAGTGTGACAGGTGATGGTGGAGGGCAGTGTGACAGGTGATGGTGGGGGGCAGTGTGACAGGTGATGGTGGTGGGGGGCAGTGTGACAGGTGGTGGTGGGGGGCAGTGTGACAGGTGATGGTGGAGGGCAGTGTGACAGGTGATGGTGGTGGGGGGCAGTGTGACAGGTGATGGTGGTGGGGTGCAGTGTGACAGGTGATGGTGGTGGGGGGCAGTGTGACAGGTGATGGTGGGGGGCAGTGTGACAGGTGATGGTGGAGGGCAGTGTGACAGGTGATGGTGGAGGGCAGTGTGACAGGAGATGGTGGGGGGGCAGTGTGACAGGTGATGGTGGTGGGGGGCAGTGTGACAGGTGGTGGTGGGGGGCAGTGTGACAGGTGATGGTGGAGGGCAGTGTGACAGGTGATGGTGGGGGGCAGTGTGACAGGTGATGGTGGAGGGCAGTGTGACAGGTGATGGTGGGGGGCAGTGTGACAGGTGATGGTGGGGGGGTGCAGTGTGACAGGTGATGGTGGGGGGTGCAGTGTGACAGGTGATGGTGATGGTGGAGGGCAGTGTGACAGGTGATGGTGGAGGGCAGTGTGACAGGTGATGGTGGGGGGGTGCAGTGTGACAGGTAATGGTGGGGGGCAGTGTGACAGGTGATGGTGGAGGGCAGTGTGACAGGTGATGGTGGAGGGCAGTGTGACAGGTGATGGTGGAGGGCAGTGTGACAGGTGATGGTGGGGGGCAGTGTGACAGGTGATGGTGGGGGGCAGTGTGACAGGTGATGGTGGTGGGGGGCAGTGTGACAGGTGATGGTGAGGGGCAGTGTGACAGGTGATGGTGGTGGGGGCAGTGTGACAGGTGATGGTGGTGGGGGCAGTGTGACAGGTGATGGTGAGGGGCAGTGTGACAGGTGATGGTGAGGGGCAGTGTGACAGGTGATGGTGGTGGGGGGCAGTGTGACAGGTTGTGGTGGGGGGGCAGTGTGACAGGTGGTGGTGGGGGGCAGTGTGACAGGTGATGGTGGAGGGCAGTGTGACAGGTGATGGTGGAGGGCAGTGTGACAGGTGATGGTGGGGGCAGTGTGACAGGTGATGGTGGGGGGCAGTGTGACAGGTGATGGTGGGGGGCAGTGTGACAGGTGATGGTGGAGGACAGTGTGACAGGTGATGGTGGAGGGCAGTGTGACAGGTGATGGTGGAGGGCAGTGTGACAGGTGGTGGTGGAGGGCAGTATGACAGGTGGTGGTGGGGGGCAGTGTGACAGGTGATGGTGGTGGGGGGCAGTGTGACAGGTGATGGTGGAGGGCAGTGTGACAGGTGATGGTGGAGGGCAGTGTGACAGGTAATGGTGGAGGGCAGTGTGACAGGTGATGGTGGGGGGCAGTGTGACAGGTGATGGTGGTGGGGGGCAGTGTGACAGGTGATGGTGGGGGGAGTGTGACAGGTGATGGTGGGGGGCAGTGTGACAGGTGATGGTGGAGGGCAGTGTGACAGGTGATGGTGGGGGGCAGTGTGACAGGTGATGGTGGGGGGCAGTGTGACAGGTGATGGTGGGGGGCAGTGTGACGTGATGGTGGGGGGCAGTGTGACAGGTGATGGTGGGGGGCAGTGTGACAGGTGATGGTGGGGGGGCAGTGTGACAGGTGATGGTGGAGGGCAGTGTGACAGGTGATGGTGGAGGGCAGTGTGACAGGTGATGGTGGAGGGCAGTGCGACAGGTGATGGTGGTGGTGGGGGCAGTGTGACAGGTGATGGTGGGGGGCAGTGTGACAGGTGATGGTGGGGGGCAGTGTGACAGGTGATGGTGGTGGGGGGCAGTGTGACAGGTGATGGTGGTGGGGTGCAGTGTGACAGGTGATGGTGGTGGGGGGCAGTGTGACAGGTGATGGTGGGGGGCAGTGTGACAGGTGATGGTGGGGGCAGTGTGACAGGTGATGGTGGAGGGCAGTGTGACAGGTGATGGTGGAGGGCAGTGTGACAGGTGATGGTGGAGGGCAGTGTGACAGGTGATGGGGGAGGGCAGTGTGACAGGTGATGGTGGGGGGCAGTGTGGCAGGTGATGGTGGAGGGCAGTGTGACAGGTACAAGATCTTCACTCACTGTATTGGATGTTAGTGCCAGCTTCTCAAGAGGCAGTCACGTTGCATGGAATCCTAGCTCAGCAATAAACAGCCCGTCAGAGCAGCCAATCATGGAGTCATATGCTTGTGGATACACGACCAATGGATAGCAGGGGCTGGCGTTCCGTGTGGTGGTGGGCATGGCCAATAGCTACCAGTGTACCTTTCTGTCCCAGGGCTCAAGTCAGCGTCGAGTAGAGACAGGAGGGTGGCGGCGAATGTATTGTCACCTGTTAAGGGTTCCTGCCCCGGGACGGGACGGGACGGCCTTCCCCGTTATTGGGATGGGATTCCCACACTTCTCACGCTCCTCCCATTCAGTAAACAATGAGAAATGGCCTGAAGAGAAGGCAGACGGAAGGGGTAGCGGAGCGCCCACAAACATGCCGCTCTCTGTGTGTGTGAGTGGAGCTGACGCAGCCGGCTTTGCTATTGTGCTGTCATTGTGCGCACCCTCTGCATGCTGGACTATGGAGAACGAGGCACTGACAAGCTCCCGGCGCAAAGTAGGGAAACCAGCGGTCCTGACTGCGCCCTAGGCGGCAGTGCGCCCTAGGCGGTTGCCTAGTCCGCCTAGTGGTAGCACTGGCCCTGCTTTCACTGCATTCTTGTCTGCTCATTTCTGATTTTCAGATCGTTCTTCTCAGGTCCTTTCTGATTTTCAATGTGTTTTGTCAGTTCGTTCTGAGTAGCCGACCGTTTTAAAGCCATGTTGCGGATACGTACTCGTTGCAGAGTTTGTACTGTGCTTGGGCTTGGTGTTGGAGTTCTTGCTTTGACCCAAGTCCAGTCCATGAAAAGGGTGAGGAGGGGTTCATGGACGAAGAATTGGTTGCTCTAGCATGACCAATTCTCGCACATGCCTTTGTTGCGAGAGATCCAGGAGAATAATCCTGATGATTTCAGGAATTATCTCAGAATGGCGGACCCCATTTTTCACCATCTGTTGGCTTTGCTGTCCCCTTATATTACGAAGTAGGACACCTGCATGTGGCAAGCCATCACTCCCAAGCAGATGCTCGTCGTCACCTTGCGGTATATATACATGGAGAAGTCTCCAGGATATCAAGTTTACGACTGGGATCTCCCCCTAGGCTCTGGCAATCATTATTCCAGAGATCTGTTCTGCCATTATTCAGGTTCTGCAGAAGGACTATAATAAGGTAAGTTTTATCCTTTAAAATCACATTCTATGTATTTATTGTTTGCTAATGTATTGTATTTATTTCATCATTCCCTAATTACCATGATTATAATATGCTGTGAATGTCCTCTTTGTCCTCATGCATGCCGTAAGCTTTTAAATGCATTTTAAATGCCGTAAGCTTTGTCCTTCATGCATATTTGCCTTCACTAACCTCCCCAGCATGCTATCCTGGGCCCATACACACCTAGCCTAGTCACTTCATGTTTTTTGTCAGATAAATGTTAGTGCTTGCCCTAAACGCCCCCTAAAATGTGTCCAAATGTTATTGTTGACCTTAAATTCAGGCAAGAGGCTTTTTTTTGGGGCCCAAACTCATTTGGAGCCCTCCCTCCCCTTAACCGCTAAGTCAGCTGATAACAGTACTCTGTTGACTTTGCCAAACCCATACACACTATACCTATCTCTTTTGTGTTCATATTTATGGATGAATTCACCAAAGCATGTAGTGAAAGTGCCTGCCTGAACACTTTCAAATGGTACTGTTTAACGTTCTGTTCTCCTATTATCTTGATAGGTAATTGCAGAATGTAAAATTGTGCTTCAATTTGTTACAGTGTGTATTCATATTTTTGTATTATGACACTTTTTACCTGTCCGGTGGGCTGCCAATAGTGGAAGTAAGGAGGGGCTGGCCAAAGTAATCCACATTATTTATGCATTCATCACTGAATGAAGTGGAGACGGTTACCTGTCCAACACATCTTCCCCCCCCTAAAATGTTTACAATGGGCCAGCAGAGGGGGTGAGGAATCTGATAAGTGGACCTTATTATACTTTTGTCTTTAAATACAAATTTTTAATAAATGTTATACTTATGTTGGCCAAGAATGTTTGTGTCTAATCTGTTTGCAATGTTATGTTCAAAACTACTCATTTTTTTCTTTTTTGACTCCACAGTATCCTTCAAACCCACAGGAATGGCAGACTGTGGCCTCTCAGTTTGCCCAGCAGTGGGACTTCCCCAACTGTGATGGGCCAATAGGTGGGAAACACGCCTGCATCATCCCACTCCACAACTCGGGGTAATACTATTATAATTATAAGTATTATAGTGTAGTTGGCGGTGGTGTCGGCGTTGTACAAATTTTTGTATGTGGACGTGGGGGGAAAATGGCCGGATGTCGGATAGTGGAGTCATGTCCCAAATTAAGTTTTAAAGATGACTCCAGAATGGCAGCTTGGGCTTGCCACCTCCAGAAGATAACGTGGAGGAACTCCAGTTCGTCTTCATAGCGGATGAAGCATTTGCGCTGGGGGACCATCTTGTGCGGCCATTCCCGATGAGGACCCTCACCCATGACCAGAGGGTTTTTAATTACCGGCTGGCCAGAGCCAGGAGAGTGGTGGAGAATGCCTTTGGAATAATGGCCAGCCGGTTCCGCCTATTCCTCACAGCTATTAATATGGTGGAAGATAAACTCAATCACATAATTCTATCCTGCTGCATTTTACATAACCTTTTTCACAAAAATGCAGCAAACTATGTGGCCTCAGTTGGGACTGAGGCCGGCTTACCGGATCCAACAACACTGACAGCTCTTGAACCTGGCAGCCCTGGCTTGCGCCACAAAGCGCCCGCGTATCTAGAGTAGTTCGTAGGTAGGGGGGGCATTGATATGCCAGAGAATGCCTAAAAAAAAATGTAAATACATTTTTTTATTATAAACTGAACTCATATTTCATTTGCTGCTTGTGTTTCTTTTAGATGTCTCCTAGGTTCTCCAATGGCCCTTTTTTTTTGCCATTTTTTTCAATAGTGCAAACGTAACTTATTTCATACATGAGGTAACATTCTCTTCTTCAGCTAACTATTATGTTGTGCTATGGGTCTGCTTCACACACACACAATGTTTTTGTTGTTAGTTTATGTAATGCATTAAGGCTAAAATAAGCATCCTTTTCAGCTCCATGAATTAATCACTTTGAGTCCCTAAAATGGCCTGATTGGGACAAATTTTAGAGCACTGTGGGAATTATTTACTAAAGGCAAATCCACTTTGAACTCCAAGTGCACTTGGAGTGCAAAGTGGATTTGCCTTTAGTAAATACCCCCACTGTCACTGTAACTACACCAGCTTACGGCAAAAACTGGTATTGAGCATTGAAAGAAAAAAACACACATTGTTGACTTTAAAACATTTTACTCCAAGCACATTCACATGTGCGTTATAAAAGGGTTTTTTAACAAACCAACATCTTTTGTTTTCTAACATTTATGTTTGACAGTAGATGTAGCCTTTTTTGGCCAAACAGGCATGTTTAAAACCAAAGCATACACAACTCAACAACTCTGGAACTTACAAAGTTCAACTTTGAGAAAGTGAAGGCCATATGAGACATTAGTATGTCAAAACTGTGTTGATCTTGCCTTCATCAGATGGGGTGAAGTCACTTCTGAAAAAGCCAAATTTTGAAGATGCATGCGATTTGGAAGTCAAAATAGGTATTTACCTCCTGATCACATGCCTAATGTCAACATGTGCTATCTCCCATCATGGGGGATCAATGGACTTGTTTTGGGGGTGGAACACCTTCCTCTCATCTAGTTTGGAGGAAGGGGTTGCACCCACAAAACACATACATTGATATCCCGTGATGACAGATAACACATGTTGACACACTGGGGGTTATTTACGAAAGGTAAATCCACTTTGCACTGCAAGTGCACTTGAAAGTGCACTTGGAAGTGTAGTCACTCTAAATCGAAGGGGTAAATCTGAAAAGAGTGGAAGCCCTGCTGATTATATCATCCAATCATGTGCAATCTAAAATTATTATTTTTTATTTTCCTTGCATATCCCCCTCGGATCTAGAGTGACTTTATTTCCAAGTGCACTTTCAGTGCACTTTCAAGTGAACTTGCAGTGCAAAATGGATTTGCCTTTAGTAAATAAACCCCACTGTGTGCATCTTCAAAATTTGGCTTTCAAATTACTTAAAAACTTTAGCAAAAATAAAAAATACAATGAGCAACTTTTCAATTTTTGGTGGTTTTAGATTGTGCCTAAAGCATAATTTTTTTTTTTTTTTGGACATCAGTGATATTTTGCTTGACCATCTCTAAATCCCACTTGCACACCATGATGAGGATCTGTTGACTTGCACTGTTGAAATTAGTTTCATCTTCCACAACATCCACATCACCTAAAAATAAAAAAACACACCGTATATTATAAATATGCAGGCATACATTCATTACCTGAAGCTGTGGTCTCAGACACTGACCTGTTGCGGTCACTATTTGTGACCGCAACTACCTGTTGTGGTCACTGTTGCGGTCACTATTTCACCCACTTCATGAACCTCCCCCTCCACATCTTCTTCATTGTGTGGGGATTTCCCCTTCTTCATGAGTAGTGTGGTTCCTGGTGTCCTCACATGTCCCGATTCTTTTCTCTCCTATGTGGATACAAAAAAGGTATACTTAGCACACAGATATCTGAGGCAAGAAACAGTAATATGAAACATTGCTTGGAAGTGTCATACAATTGTCTGTTTTGGCAGAGTTCCACGCATGAAAACATGTTTTTTCTCTTTTCAAAGCTGGAATAATTACATTTTTTGTTAAAGTTTCACACATGGAGAGACTCCTAGTATCCACTGGAGCACCTGTGTGGTACACCCTAAAAAGGTTGTTCTGGTGTCCCACACTAGTGCTCCTGCATCCAGATGTGTAAACAGCTGCTGAGTGTCCTCTCCTTACACTGAATCAAGTTTGCATTTCATTCTAGTTACAAACCCCTCTAGACAACAATGTACTAAACTTCTTTTAATACAAATAGGCATGAACATATGTAGTTAACCTGCATCTGCCAAAAACATTAGATTAGTGGGCGAACGAACGATGTTTACTACAAACGATTACTGTGCCCACGAACCTGAAACTTGCCATTTTACAACAGTAAAGAAAAGCACATGGAGCAGCACTAAAGTAATAATAATAATAGGAACACACGACAAATACTTACTTTTTTGCAGCACTTTCTTGATCCTTCTGTACTGATCAAGCTCCCTCAATTTCAGGTCTAACCAGCGTTTCCTCAATTGCTCCTTGGATCCTCATACCGCAAAATTCCTGTGCAGACTTCTCACAACTTTAGTCATGATCTTGGCCTTTCTCACATTTGGGTTTGGGTACGGTCCATACTTCCCATCATACTCGGCCCTCTTCAAGATGTCCACCATCTCCACCATCTCTACAAAGGATATATTTGAGGCCTTATATCTTCTCCTGGATTGGGACGTTTCCTGCTCCAGGCTTTCCTCCTCATTGCTGCTCTCTGCATGCACCCACTGTCTCTCTGCCGTGCTCTCCCACTGTGCTGAAAGAGAAGGGGTGGGGAAATACACTAGAAAGAAGGTCAGGGGCGGAGTTTCACACATGCACAGTGTATATAAAGCATAACACGCATGCGTTATATGTACGATCTGTGAGTGGAAGACGGAGTAGCATAAGCACCAATCGTGCAAACAAAGGTAAAATTTTAACTTGGGGCATCAGTGGTTAGTGGCCTATACTGCTTATAGTTTGAGGCCTATATTGGGACAAGATTAGGAGAGTTTAGCCTGACATTAGGATTTGTCTTGTGTTGTGTCTTGCAGAGAAAATGGATACATTTACTGACCCTGACTTGCAGCCAAATTTTATAGAAAAGTACAGGGAGCTGCCATGTCTCTGGTAAGTCAAAAACAGAGATTATTCCAACAAGCTACAGAGGAAGGCAGCGCTGGAGCAACTGTTGGGATTAGTCAAGCTGGTGATTCCCATGGCAGACATCCCCTATTTGAAGGCCAAAATTGGTGGCCTGAGGACCACACATAATAGGGGGCGCAAGAAGGTCCAGGATGCCATGAGATCAGTAGCAGCAGCAGCTGACGTTTATGTCTCCTGGCTGTGGAACTACGACAGACTGTGGTTTTTGTTTGACCAGAGTGAACCCAGGCCATCGCGATCAACACTTCCTTCCACTCTCCCTTCCACACTTCTTTCCACATCAGATGAGGATTCAGAAATTCAACCTGGGCCTTCCACCCAGGATGAAGATGTGGAGGAGCCCAGCTTGAGCCAGGTATAGCATTGTTCAACATATTTCTTGCCAAAAATTTAATAATGTTAACTAGATGCTATTATTGACCACAAATTTTTGATTTAACAAAGTGGTTTACATATCAATAGATTGTAGTAGCCAAAAATGTTTGGAACAGGAATGAAAAATGCTGGGATCAGAATGATAGTCTTTTCTATTTATTAACATTCAATTTGCAACAGTCATGAGCTCAAAATTGGGTGTGATTGATAACCAAAAAACTAAAACTATGTTCCATTTTCATACACAGGAAAGTCTCAGGCAGGAAAAGACCAGGAAGGTGAGGAGCATGGAGGAGTCAGCAACTTCTTTGATTCGGCAGGCTACTACAGTCCTCACAACCACCCCTAGAGTCCAGGAGTCCTATGGCTGTATGATGGCCAGTAAAATGGAAGGAATGGAGCCAACGTCTTATCTGTGAAGAGATAATACTTCAGGCCCTAAACAAGGTGGTGTGGGGTCAACTCACCAATAAAAGGCATGTGTGTGAGCTGG
This sequence comes from Lithobates pipiens, assembly GCF_037356315.1. Classification (NCBI taxonomy): domain Eukaryota; kingdom Metazoa; phylum Chordata; class Amphibia; order Anura; family Ranidae; genus Lithobates; species Lithobates pipiens. The sequence goes on from NW_027507758.1 coordinate 176,200,726, forward strand.
ATCATACTCCTCCACCACCGCCAGCAACACCACCAACAACACAGCCACCCAACCCACCACAGCAGCCTGGAAGGAAGCATGGAAGGAAGTGTTGAGAGTGATGCCCTGGGTTTGGTGTGGTCTCGCAAAAGACGCAGGCTGTTGTAAGACCACAGCCTCGGAACATATATGCCATCTGCTGCTGCTCCTGATCTCTCGGACTCCTGGACCGGATTGTGCTCCCTATTAAATGGAATCCTCATTTTACCTATTTTGACAGTCAAATAATTTATGTCTGCCCTGGGGTACAAGGGCTTCAACAATTCCAAATGTTTCTACAGCATTGCCTTCCTCTTTATTTTGTTAGGACCCCTAATAAATTTTTAATTTTTATTTTGACAAATACATGGCTATGTGTTTTACTTCAAAAAGGACAGTTTTTTGTGAGCAGGCAGGTACATTTCAAAAATACAATGTCAAATTAACAAGGAACACCAACACCAACCATCCTCTTTGAGGTTAAAAAATACAAGATAATAATGGTGTTGTGGTAACTTGACACACAAAACAACAAAATCTATTATGGAGATCACTATAAAAAAAATTAAAATAAAGATTATTCTGGTGATCTGGTGATCTTGAGAAAAAACAAACAAACAAAAACAAATATTATTCAGGAGATCACGAGAAATAATAAAAAATATGTTTGTCAGAACTGAATATCAGCAGAAAATCAACTTAATTATTCTAGCATTATAAAGAAGAAGAGAATGCGCTGCATTGAAAGATTCAAAAGTTTGCAGTGTGACGAATGTGAAATCTCTTTTGCGAATGCTAGCTTTACAAGACCGATCACTTCCGTCTCATACTTGATGCTGAGCACATACAGGTATGGTCACACATTCACAGTTAATCCTGCTCACAGGCTGTCTCAGCAGCACTGAGCCTTACAGGACCCCGTCTGAGGGAGTAGCCCCTTGCATCTCTGGGCTAAACAATTAATAAACCTTTTTCTATTGCTTGTTTATTTACAAGGGCCCAAGGGAAATAGTAAAAATCCTAAATCCAGATAATTTAACCATGTCCCTACAGGGGAGTTTGCCCCTTATTTCTTGTCTCAGAGATGCAACAGGAACTGAGAGAAAATCTCTTAATGCAGAAATTCTAGCTTTGACATTGTCACTGGAAAAAAGTGTGGAAGAAGATGAAAACTTCTGTCAGGTTTAACTGCCCTCAGAAACTCTATTGGAAAGATTTCTTCACTTCCTCTATGGTAAAAATGTTGTTCCTAGTAGAAAGGATTGGATTAAGAAAGTGAAAGACATTATGGACTTGGAAGAATGGCTATCCACCTGTAAGGACCAATGTGAAAGATTCAATAAGTTTGGAGCCACCTGGATCTACTACACCATTGTAATAGATACTTTGCAAATGAATCCCGTCATTAGTCCCGTCATTGTAACCACTTCCTCATTGGAGACTAAGACCAGTTGGGCACATAGGAGTTTGTCACCTCTACATTTTTGGTATTGTTATAATTGCAGGGAAGCATAAAAGTTGTGATTAACTGTCAAAAAATGTGTCTGCGTCCTACATAGAAAATGTACAGCATGGTTTCTATACAATATTAAAGTTTTTTTTAATCCTTATTACTTTCAGGGTGGTAGTATTTATGTGGCTAATGTAAACCAATAAAGTACCCAATTTGCCTAAATGTTTGTTGTTATCTGGTTCCTTTTATTATTACTTCTTTTCTCTTTATTTAGTCATTGTTAATTATTGGCACAGACCAGGGGTCACTTTGGGTGGGGGGGCTTGTGGAACCCAGTTTACCATGGAGAGCTCTGGAGACTCTGTGTCCAGCTCCCCTGGTCCCTCCTATGTGCAAATTCTCCCTGTGTCCATTATGGGCACAGGGTGACCGAGTACCCCAGTCTGATCTGTGCTAGTTGGACTAGCTGTACAGCCAAACTGGAATATTTTATTTATGTATACATTGTGGGTTGTCTCAAGCTGTTGTAGACTCGTTGATGGGATCGTTTGGGGCGTGGTTGTGTCCCATTGTTCTATTGTGTCTGTCTGCCTTGGGAGAAAGGTATATTATGGAATGTATGTCTATGTAGAGGGAGGGGGGGATTCCTCCAGCAGCCCCTCCCAGCTAAGACTGTTTACTGATAAGAAGTTTGAATACACCTGACCTGTGTGTCTATTGTTATTGGACAGTTTACCCCAATCTGAATGCAAAGGGAGGGGTTGTCCCTGAGTGTTACCTCTCTGTTACCGCTCTTGGAAATTATATATATATATATATATATATATATATATATATATATATATATATATATATATATATATATATATATATTAGTGTTCATGTCATTCCTTTTAATCGATAAGAATAAAGAGCTTATGCTGAAAAGAGTGGAGGCCTGCGAGAAACTTTCACTAACAAACTGTTTCTAAAGTTGTACTTGCTAATGGAAGAGGATTCTTGCTTTCTGGATAGAGCTCCCCTGATCAGTGCTCCAGTTATGTGCCTGGCATGTCACTGTCTCGATGGATAACACTATCTTGCTTAAAGATTCTCTAGACTGGAAAATTGACCTGGATTTGAATAAGGTCTGTACAGCTATGGGGAGTACATGCATGCCAGAAATTGCTCTGACTTCAGTCACAAAGGTGGTGAGAGTATGGTCAAACAATATTCAGGCAGCCCTCAAAACTGAAGTCTAGAGAGATGGATAAGGCTCCAAATGAGCTCAATTTAACCAGTGACTTCCTGAATTAGGTGGCCTTTGATTATTTATGCTGTACGACAGGGGTCATGCTTCATTCTGTTACTGCCAAAAGCACTTTCACCTAAAGTGGTCCTAAAGCAGGGGTGCTCAACCTTTTGAAGAGCGAGGGCCACTTAAGTGCACTTGGTATCATTCTGCTGGGGACAGGTGCCAGCGCTACACAGAAAGCAGTGACTTATTATGCAGCTCTTGCTCCCTCTGCAGCCACCTGTTTCCTTTGAGCTTTCTGAGCCTGATCTCCATTCAGCAGTGGCTCTCTCACTATCTCCCTCCTCATAGGCTCAGACACAGCAGTGGGAGCCATGGGCACCCACCGCTGTTAATCACAGCCAGTGCGGAGGGACTAGGGGCAGTGCCAAGCCATGCTGTGTGTATATATGGAAACACAGAGCTCACTCAGGATAGAGCCCACTTCAGTTCCCCCATAGTACGCCGCTTGCTATGGTGGGCACTTAGCAGGGGCAAGGAACCAAGAGTGTTGGATGGGGACCACAGAAGAGGAGGATCAGGGCTGCTCTGTGCAAAACCATTGCACAGGACAAGTACGTATAACATGCTTCTTATTAAATAAACAAAAACAAAGGGTTTACAATTGCTTTAAGCTGTGGTGGGCCAATTCTTCATCAAATATTAATTTGTGCATTCTTCCCTTTGAGGTGTCTGCACTATTTGGAGCAAGATGAATTCAGCCATAGCAAAGGGCTGTAGCGCTGCCCTCTTGAGGGTTACAAGGTAAACTAGTACCCCTCTGGTTGCCCTGACCCTGTGAGTTCTCTGCTACCTCTGACACCCTGGGTTAAAAAAATATTCCCTAGATAACAGCAGCAATAAGGAAATACACCAGAATTGGTTAAATAAGAAATAGTTACTCAATGAGATGAATGGAAAATAAATCAAAGGGGTTGATTTACTAAAGGCAAATAGACTGTACAAATAGACTGTGCAGTTACCCTCGGCAAGTGCAGTTGCTCCAGAGCTTAGTAAATGAGGTAAACATTCCCTTTGCAAAGAATACCCAATCACATGCAAGGAAAATAAAAAAAACAGCATTTTGCTTGCATGTGCTTGGATGATGAAAGTCAGCAGAGCTTCTGCTCATTTGCCCAAGGTCTGGAGCAAGTGCTCTTGCAAATTACAACTGCACTTTGCAAAGTGCAGTCTATTTGCTTTTAGTAAATTAACCCCAAAGAGTCAACTTGAGCTTACACCTCAAAATGTTGTCTAAAAAGAAAGTTATTGATAGCGAAACAACTATCACCTCTAGGATTCAAACATTCAACAGTGAACACTATCATTTCTATGCTCAAATAAGTGCATATAATGTCTATGTGAATAAGCTACAGGAGAGCAGAGGAATGATTCTTATGACTGTCAGATCCCTCTCTACTGCTCCTTCACACACAAATGGAAAAAACTGTAGATAAACTAGTAAAACTTTAGCAAACAGTTACTGTATTACAATTTAACCTGCTCTTACAGAGAGTTCTTGGTGAACTGCAGCTTTACAAGCTTCAGCAAAACAAATCCCTGAAGTGGGGAGGGAGGTGAAAGTCCTGTTTTACTGTGTGGCAATCCGGTTAATCTTCAGCTAGCTCTTAGGTGTTTAATTGCATGCAATAAATATTGACTAGTAATGCAAAATAGCTGATCCAATAGATGGTGTATAATCAACAGACAATATTTATTTACAAATCAGAACTATAATTGGATTCATAGGGATCACTGACATTAAGATGTGGAACTACAAGTGACAGCAGAACAATGGATGGCAAAGATGTCTGTATATAGTGTCTATGATCTTCTGGAACAGATCCTTAAACTAAAGATGGTAATGAGTGCAGCAGACAATGATGTCTATATACAGTGTCTATAAGACTGGGCTATCGCCCGCTCACCACACTGGAAAAGGAGATGATGGTGATCAGGGGCATTGCTAGGTCTGCTAAATATCTGGGGCTAGATAGCAGCGGTCACCAACCTTTTAGCACAGAGGCAGGTGCAGTTGTCGGCTTTGAGTGAGGGAGATCAGTGATGCGGGGTGGGCAGTGAGAAATTATGTAATCTCTCTGCTCCCCACCGCACCTCCAGCCTGTGCCATCTAACATGTGCCCCCCTGTGCCATCCAGCCTGTGCCTCCTGTGCCATCCAGATTGTGCCCCGTGCCATCCAGCCTGTGTCTTGCTGATACAGCTTGTTGCTGTCCCCTCCTCCCAACCAGCCTGTGTCTCCGCCATGTCCCGCTGTCATCCAGATGGAGCCTGTGTCTCTCTGTGTATTCTTGATTCAGCCGATCACTGGGGTGAGAGACTCGGGGCTATGGGCCAATTTTCGGGGCTATAGGCTCAATAGTCACCCCCTAGCGACGCCACTGATGGTGATGGTGATGATCTCTCAGGAATGTGGCACAATGGATGACATCTGGCCTCCACTGCACCATACCACAGCTCACACGAATCCGATATCTCTGCAAAGTAGATGGAACAGGAGCGGCCTCCGGGTTGCCACCAAACAGTGAAGGGGAACTGTCCGCAGGTGTCCTTCCAGGTGTCCGCTGGGTAATTCTGCTAGAGCAGGCCGCAACTAAAGCTGCAGCTCATTCTGTAACAGATTCCCTGCATGTAGATCCATGCTGGTCCCAAGAGAGCACACCAGACCTCAAGCCTTCCCTCTTATAGTCCCTCTCAGGGGTCTGCTCTTCTTCATCAGCCAGCTTGTAGTTGTAGTTTCACATAATACAGCCAGAGGACGAATCCTATCCGTATGGACTACATGACCCAAGATGCTTTTTCTTTGTCTTGTCTCTGATTAAGAGAGTAACAGGACATCCCACACTGGAACACTAGAGGGAAACAGCTCCCCCTGAAACAATGGCACCCAGCATCTTCTGATTGCAGGAATAGGTAGGTATCCAGCTTCTGGCTACAAGTCACTTGGGGCAAGTCAGAAATTATCCCACATCACAAAAGCAGGCAAGCTAATGAAAGTTTAGTCAGGGGACCCTTTGGCATACCCAAGTAGAGTAGTATTGCGGTGTGTAGCATGCCACAGTGAACAGTGTGCATGGCCAAACTGTGTTAACTGTGGGAGGTGACTTAAAGGGGCATGGTTAAATAAAACAAAAGGCCTTTTGTACACATAAAATATGCTTTGATTGCTGTGCTACAAGCAAGTGTCTCACGGACATTTACAGTATAAACCATAGCACACATTTTTTATAAATTAAATTCCTCTATAACACATGATTTTGTTTACACTGAAAATAAACAAGGATCTAACACTTTGTCTGAGCCTACCCTGAAAAAGAACATGGATTTGAGGTGTAACGTGTATTGTTCAGTACCCCCACCCAGTAACAGTGGGCAGGTGTTCTTCTCCCCTCAGCCTATGTGACATTATAAAAATGGCTCCCCCACACAGCCGCATCACTCATTCCCAGCGATCTGTGAATGAATGAAGTACAATGAATGAATGAACTACAACTCCTGTCTTCCTCTGGGGCAGCTGACTTGTCGTTTTTAGTGTACTACAAGCATGATGCTCATAGTGCACTGACACTTCCTGCAGAGAGCTGTCAGCAGTGTCTGCATGAGCCTGTCATTGCACCTGTGATCCACTGATCGCAGATGCAATGCTTTGCAGGCTCCAGCATAAAAAAAAAAAAAAAAATCACTTTTTTTTTATCTGCAAAAATCCATAAAAATAAACACAGGCTGCTTAGCAACCAGCAACTGTTGAGACAATAAGCACTTTGTTCAGAAGCTTGTGACATACAATTTAGTGTATATAGTGCTTGAGTCTGTAACACACAGAGATGCGAACAGTGCAGAGTTTAGGAGTACATAAAATGCAGAGTGCAGGGATAGAAATACATAACACACATGTGCAAGGGTCAAGAATAAGTAACACACAGAATGTAGAGGTCAGGATTGTATAATGCAGAGAATGCAGGGGTCAAGAATATGTAATACAAAAAAAATTTATCAGGAGTACAAAATTAAGAGAATGCAGGGGGTTCAGCAATTTGTGAAATTTGTGAAACATCTTTTGCCCCCCCCCCCCATTCCAACTCCTACCTTACGTTCTCCCCTCACCCCCCAGCGTCCACCACCTAGCACAAATCCCCTCTCTCCCTAGTGTCCACCTCCTAGCACAAATTCCCTCCCCCCACAATTACCCCTCCAAGCATAAGCCTCATACAATTATGGAATATGTCAGAAATCTGTTGCAAGACATCATTTATCCAGTTCCTCCCGAAGAGTATTTCCAGGGTTTCTGTTTGCCATTCTTCTTGAAAAGTAAAAAGATAGGTGTGGTTCTGAATTGAAAGGCCTTCAACAGGAGAACTAAGAAGAAGTCTTTCTGAATACAATAACTGTACTGACCAGTGCAGGTCATCTGGAATGTCGATTGATTCATTTCAGTCTCTCAAATGCCTCTTTGCACGTCTTGATAGATTCACAGTTCGTACAAGTTCCTCAGGTTCTCTGTCTTTGACTTTGGCTCAACAACTGGAAGAGCGAGTGTCTTCTATCTCAGAGAATGGTCTTTTTGGTTGCAGATCTAGATACAGTGAAGAACTCTGTGGAACTGCCAATGGACAAGATGTAAATGTTGAAGAAGAGCGTGCAGGTTGTGATGTCTAGTTTTCTTCTATTAACGTCAGAGTTTCTTACACTAGTTGGAACAATGACAGTGTGATTCCCATGGTCAGATGGGCTTACTTGAACCCCAGGCCACTCCAGGTGGAGTTTGTGAGACAATTGAAAGACTTCCCCCTAATGTCTTCAGTACATCTATTTGACAACTCAGATGAAGTGCTTCATGTGGTGATTGATGGAGGAATCCAACCTGAAATATTTGTCACAAGCTTGACCCTGGCTTTCAGACCATTGTTACATCAGATACTGGCGAGTCAGGTTGAGGCACCCATATGCAAGACTGTTACTAGCGCAGGGGCAATGGGCAACTTTCCAGTAAGTGTCAAATGTCCTAGAACTGAAGGCAGCCAATAAGGTCCTGAAGGCACAGGGAAAGCTGCAAAGTTACCACAAGACAGTTGTGTTGTTTCATCAAGGTGGCACCAGCAGCTCCTCCCTATTGGTGGACATTGGGACATTGCACCCCAATGTCAACTGCCAGAGCACTCTACGTCAGAATGTAGAACAAGTTTGTCAGATTTGGAGTTTTTTTCTGCAGCTGGGCTTAGACATAGGGTTGGGGTGAAAAACCTAGTCAGTACTGTTATGTGCAAACTGGGCATCACATCATCTTACCTTATATGTATTTACTTTAAGATAAAAGTGATTTTACAAACTTTTCCACACCTCACACCAAAGGCTTGTTCCACAATCCATCTGACTCAGGATGTGGTGCTGCCATACTTTTGGGACTCGAATTCTGGGCTTCCATGTCAACTAAGTGTCGTCGGCATAGTTCTCAGGATGTATGTCCTCAGGGCTGTGGCATGAAGACAAGTGGCATACAACTTCTGAAAGGACATTAGCATTTTGGATTGTAAAGACAATCCAAAAAGCCTATCTTTTCAAGGGGGTTGATCTTCCAGTGGGCCTTTAAGGCACACTCCACCAGAGCAATGTCCTCATGGCAGTCTCTAAAGGAGTGTCATTAGTCCAGGTCAGGAGACCAGTTCTCTAGCCTTCAGTTTATTTGTGATGTGTGTAGCGGCGGGCTCCTAAACAGCATGCGCTATGCGTTTTTCAAAGGTAAACTTTACCTAAACTGCAGTTTGGTTTGGGGTTATTTGTCTAAATTTGACTTCTGCATCAGTCTGACTGGACTATGAGATGTTCAGCCTGGCCACAGGGGGCACTGTCTCTTGTGGCAGGCATGGAACTATGGTCTAGTCAGGTGCTTAAATTACTCTCTCTCGGAGCCAGGTCCGGGGGAGTGACCCTCTTGTTGTGCCTTCTGGGAGAGGGTATTTAAGATGCGGACGTCACATGGTTCCGGTCCAGTATGAAGTGCTGATTATATGGTCCTGGTCCTTCTGACCAGCCCCCAGGAAGGCTATGGCATTGGGGGCGGATCCACCCAACTTTAATGTCTCGGGGCTGGCTAGCCCGAGGCAAGGAAACGAAAGGAGGATTCCGAGGTGGTTGGGTGCCGTCTCTGGTTCGGGAGAGACCCATTGTACTTCAAACATTCCAGGGGAGGACTCTTTAGAAGAACATCATGTACAGGTTGTTTTTTTTAACAAGAATCTGGAAGGGCTGAAGTAACCGAGAGAATCTGGTCTTGTGGATATCGCCAAGCAGGCTGAAAGATCCAGGTATCCTACAAGTGTTCTAAAGCTTAGTTTCCCTACGTGTTCTGCAACAACGTCTGTAACAAAGACTTTGTTCCTGAGTAAGCACCTTGTTGGCTGCTAAGGCCTTGTGAGAGAGGGACTGTCCAACCTGAGTGTTCATCCAGCTGTGAATGGCTATTCTCTGGATACAGTCAAAGCAAGCAAGGTCCTTAATGTTTATGGACTTTGACATTAAGAGTACCTGAACTTCCTTTTCCAACCCTCTGATCCCAACTTGAAAGACTGTTCAATTGTCTGAGTTTGCAAATAAAATCCATTCAAGTGGATCTATTGTCAGTCTCAAGTTACTGGGCCATCTACCACAGGACATCCCCTAGACATGCAACAAGGAGAACGGAAGGTAATGGTAAGCCCAAAAATAACCAGCAGCTCCTTCGGGGGTTAGTGCTACACGTATCTAATACTGTTCTGCATCATCCTCATTATGTCAGAAAAAAATGTATACTTACTTATCAGTAATTTTCCTTTGCTGGCACATAATCACGGCACCATAGGAGTTCTCTTGTGCAGCTCATATTGTGACTAGGTGGGGCTTAAGTTTATATGGTAATTGGTCCCATGAGGTTGGAAGGAAGTGGAGCTTACCCACACATATGCTGCCATGCTTATGTCCCAGGAAGGCAAAATAAAGTTAAAGAGGTTGTAACCCTTAAAAAAAAAAAAAAGAGAGAAGATCCCGTTCCCTTATAGTAGGTTAAACAGCATAGTGCTTGTGCAGTTTAATCTGTCCCTTTGTAACCTGGTTGACCCTGCCTGTTCCTGTGTCCCCCTATGTAAACTGACCACGGTAATCATGGCTGCTGAGCGATGATGCAGTGGTCAGTTTATGTGCCTCCGTCATCTCACTTCTCTCCTCTCTCCCCCTCCCTCCCTGCTTGTCAGCTCCTGTGGGTGAGTGATCTCTTCCCAGCCCCTCCCCTCCCCTCCTGCCCCTATTCATAGCTAGTGGTAAAGTCCAAGAAGAATTACTGCCAGCCCCCTTTTTCTACCAAGCAATACTACCTAATGTAAGTGTTTGTATAAAATTATGCCTGTAAATACCTTATTTCAGAAGGTTCCTGTTCAACCACAAGACCTTCAGCCGTTCTCCTCCCCCAATCTAAGGGCTACAGCAGGAGGGGCTGAGCGGACAGCACAGCGGTTACATGACCTCCCGGCTGATGTCAGAGGTAGATCTAAGCCCCTCCCGCTGTAGCCATTAAATTGTGGGAGGAGATCAGCCAGAGGTCAAGTGACTAAACAGAGACGATCTGAAATAAAGTATTTTAGAGGCATCATTTTATACAAACATTGTTGTAAGACTTGGTAAAACAGAGGGGCTGGCAGTAAACTTTCTTTGACTTTACAACCACTTTAGGTTTAAAGAGGAACTGCAGTCTGCTCACATAAACTGTAAAAACATCTTTGCATTCTGAAGCTTCCCTCCAACCACTTTGCATATTATTTTATATATACTGTGACTCTGTACTTGCCAAATATGCAGCAGGAATCTCCCTTCGCTTAGTCTGCCTGCAGACATTTTAACTGTGGGCAGCTAAAGCTGCTGCAATGTTGCCAACCTACCAAATTTTAATTTACAGACATGAAACCCAAAATTTACTGGCACAGCCAGGTTTTTACTGGTTTTTGCAAATGTTACAAAATTAAGTGCAAATTTCAGTATATAGGCTACAAACAAGTACAATGTGCAATTGGCGATATAATTTAAGCTAATTATTAAGGACAAAAACACATTTCATATTTTATTTTCAATATAGTAAGTAGGTATCTTAGGGACAGGACTCAGGAGGGCAAGAAATTAGAATGGGTGGCACATACATATGAAATTGACTCACACAGTGACTCTGACAGCAGTGTGCAGCAGCACAAATGATGATGACACCTCACCGAAATGTTCCCTCCTGAGTCACAGTGACAGTCTCTCTCCATGCCAAGTGGTCCCTTCAGTCCACTCCAGTCCAAACAGCACTGGCAGTCTCGTTCCCAGCTTGCTTTGCTCCCGCAGACCCATACACATGGCTCCATTCGGCTCCCTTGCACCATGGCATCATACGACACGCTCAGTCACTGTCTCGACCTGACCTGCCGGCGGCGCCCAAACACACCGTAGCAGGCACTTGGATGGTCTCAGCTGGCACCGGACCAGAACTGTGTATGCACAATTCTGAGTCGAGCATCAAAGCCATATTTTTTACTGGCAACCTTTTCCTGTTACTGGCATTCACTGGCAGCAGAAAAGTGCCCGTTTTTTACTGGCAGTAAAAATATTGATGGTTGGCAACACTGAGCTGACGCCTGTTTACTTCCTGGATTTACACAGACACACAAAGGCACATCTCCAGCTTTGCAGCCCTGCAACTCTCATTGGCTCTTTTATGACTCATCCCTCCCTTCCTGGCAAACTCTCACCAGAGTGAGAGAGAGAGAGCCGTGCTCTTGTGCCGGCTCTTGTGCCCAGTATAATGCGTGACCGGCAGACATCGCAGCCGCTGGCCATGCTCATTTGGGTCCCCCCACTGTGCTAGAGCTGTTTAAAGGGTTGACGTACACCTACGGCGCTTCGTGGGATCATGCCAACCTGCCGCACTATATTGACGATGGCTGGACGGCAAGTGGTTAAAGTGATTGTAAAAGGTACATTTTTTTATTTTTTTTAACCACTTCGATACTGGGCACTTAAACACCTTCCTGCCCAGACCAATTTTCAGCTTTCAGCGCTGTCGCACTTTGAATGACAATTGCGCGGTCATGCTACACTGTACCCAAATTACATTTTTATCATTTTTTTCCCACAAATAGAGCTTTCTTTTGGTGGTATTTGATCACCTCTAAAGTTTTTATTTTTTGCTAAACAAATAAAAAAAGACTTCAATCTTTCAATTTTCTTTTGTTTCAGTTTCAAAACTTTGTAAATAAGTAAGTTATCTCCTTCACTGATGGGCACTGATGGGGCTACACTGACGGGCACTGATAAGGCAGCACTGATGGGCACCGATGAGGTGGCACCAATGAAGTGGCACTGATGAGGTGGCATTGATGGACACTGATATGTGGCACTGATAGGCGGCACTGATGGGCACTGATAGGTGACACTGATGGGCGACAAGGATGGGCACAGATAGGTGGCACAAATATGCACTGATAGCTGGCACGGATTGGCATGGATAGGCGGCATTGATGGGCATGGATAGGCGGCACAGATGGGCATGGATAGGCGGCACGGATGAGCATTGATAGGCACTGATAGGTGGCATGGATGGGCACTGATAGGTGGTATTGTATTGTATTATTGTATTATATTGTACTGATGGATGCCAATCAGTGCCAAAGAATAATGCATGCCAATCAGTGATGCCCATTGTGGGCACTGATTGGCATGCATTATTGTTTGGCACTAATTGGCATCCATTGTGGGCACTGACTGGCATCCCTGGTGGTCTAGGGTGGCATACCTGGTGCTGGGCATCCCTGATGGTCTGGTGGCATCCCTTGTGGTCCAGTGTGGGCATTATCGGGGGGGCTGCGCTGATAATCGATCAGCACAGACCCCCCTGTCAGAGGAGCAGCCGATCATCTCTCCTCTACTCGTGTCTGACAGATCAACGGCTCTTCCTACTTACACTGTGATCAGCCGTGATTGGACATGGCTGATCGCATGGTAAAGAGTCTTCGTCGGAGACTCTTTACCGAGATCGTAGTTGCAGGGTGTCAGACTGACACCCCGCAACAACGATCATCGCGATGCGCGCCTCCGAGGGCGCGCAGCGGCTCAAAATCCTGATCACGTCATATGACATCCGGTCAGGATTTTGAAACCACTATGCCGCCGTGTTTCTGCTATAGGGTGGGGGGCAAGTGGTTAATAACAAACATGTCTATACTTACCTGCTCTGTGCAATAGAACTGCACAGATCAGCTGTAAACCTCCAAGGATGAGGTGGCAACCATACTCCCAGACCCGCATAATCATCACGACCTTCCCAGTCCTTCAGGCAAGAAGTCCCTTTCACCAGGGATGCAGTTTCTGACAGATGCAACCAGGTCTTCTGACAGAGGTTTGTCTCCAAATAGCAGCAACTGCCCTGAGCTATGCTCAGATCTGGCTTATAACAATCCTTACCACCGGTGCACTCAAACAGGCTGTAGGCAATTAGCAAAGCCCAGACACAGGACTAGGAATGAGCCAAACACCCCCCCAGTTCGGTTTGTGGCAAAACATGCAAACTGACAAAAAGTTTATACGAACACCGTTAAAGTCTATGGGGGCCGAACATGAAAAATCAAGAGTGCTAATTTTAAAGGCTAATATGCTAATTATTGTCATAAAAAGTGTTTGGGGACCCGGGTCTTGCCCCAGGGGACATGTATCAAAGCAAAAAAAGTTTTAAAAATTGATGTTTTTTTCGGGAGCAGTGATTTTAATAATGCTTAAAGTGAAACAATAAAAGTGAAATATTCATTTAAATATTGTGCCTGGTGGGGTGACTATAGTATGCCTGTAAAGTGGCACATTTTTCCCATGGTTTTCCCACAATCCCGGCAGCAAAATGACATTTCTAAAGGAAAAAAAGTCATTTAAATCTGCTGTGGCTGTAATGTATTGTCGGGTCCCGGCAATATAGATGAAAATCATAAAGAAAAATGGCACCCCCACAGCCCATTACCAGGCCCCTTGGGTCTGGTATGACTATTAAGGGGAACCGCGCACCCAAATAAAAAAAAAGCGTGGGGCCCCAAGGTCCTATATACTCTGAACAGAAGTATACAGTTGGTCCCGGGGTTACAAACAAGATAGGGATTGTAGGTTTGTTCTTAAGTTGAATCTATTTGGAACAGGTACATTTTTTAAGTGTAGCTCCAGACAAAAAATCTATTTTTAAGCTTTTTGGATTGCATAGGGAAGGGTTATTACCCCTGTAACATTTGTTTTGCTGTCTGTGCTCCTCTTCAGAAGATTTCATCTCACTTTCTGTCCCAATGACAATTGGATTTTGAAAAATTTGGGTTATTAGGGAAACAAGGATTGGTGATAAAGCATCAGTGGAGACACATTTTTTTCCATATTTACTCTTACAGGGGAGAATTTCCCTTCCTAGGGGTAGATTTCCTCTCACTTCCTGTTGTCTCCCTCCATCTGTAAGTAGGAGTCGTTTGTAAGTGGAATGTTTGAAAATAAGGGACCGCCTGTATACAGTATACTATACGGCCTGCCCTATATTCTCTGTGGAAAATTGGGCCTTAGGTGTTGGTGGTACCAGAACACTGTAAGCCCTCACAGTTACTCTTGGTGGAATGGACCCTGCTGTGAAATATTATATCAAGAATTGTAATAACATGCTCCTGTAAAACAGGGGCAGAAAAATTGGGCCTTATGCAGTGGTGGTGGTGCCCCAGCACTGTAACCTCTCACAGATTCTCTTGTTGAGCGCAGGAACGAGCCCTGCTGTGAAATATTAGAGCAAAAATTTTAATTATATGCCCCTGTTAAACAGGGGAAGAAAAATTGGGCCTTAGGCAGTGGCGGTGGTGGGGCCCTGAACCAAAAATATTCTTAGAAGCTATCATCATGAAGATTGAGGAGGAATAGGATAGTCACTCAGCATAATAGAATAGTCACTCAGCATAATAGAATAGTCACTCAGCATAGGCAGTCTTCAAGGGATCCCACATCCATAGAAAAATGATCCAAGACTGATTCATTTTTATGAACATGAGCAGATCAACAGAGTACAGATCAACAGTGGACAGGCGCACTCTGTGATTGGTTAGAAAGCCTCCAGCAGCACTGAAGGATAGGCCAGTAGCTCAACTGCATATTGAGCAAGCTCTGGCCAGTGGTCCATCCTGAAGACCCAGTAACCCAGTGGATGTTCTGTTGGAAAGGTCTCCAAGTCTGATCTTGCCCCTAGATATTCCTGCACCAT
Organism: Lithobates pipiens; assembly: GCF_037356315.1. Lineage (NCBI taxonomy): Eukaryota > Metazoa > Chordata > Amphibia > Anura > Ranidae > Lithobates > Lithobates pipiens. Next base: position 176,215,755 of record NW_027507758.1, read on the forward strand.
GTAATTCAGACACTGGCAATGGTTGCTGGAATGGATCAGGCCTTGGCACTGAGGACTGAAGAATTGTCTGAAGGCATCGGTCAGCCCGCCACCTTCTCCACCACTCTTTCTGTGACTGAACGAAGTCTCAGCAACACGTTGTCCAGCACCAGGAAATTGTAACCTCCCAGGCTCTGAAAAGACATTACACAAACCTTTCTGCAAGGCTTCCCGAAGATGTTTCATCCTCTGTTCCCTCTGCTAAGGCTGGATAAGTTCTGCAACCTTACCCTTGTAACGTGGATTAAGAAGGGTTGCCAAGCAGAAATTATCCCTCTCCTTGATACCACAAATCCTAGGGTCCTTTTGCAGGCTTTTCAGGATCAGGGAGGCCATGTAGCGTAAGTTTGCAGAGGCATTCAATCCTGAGTCCTTTGGGTCACTAAGGATCACATGATCAGCAACCACCTCCTCCAAGCCACGTACAACTCCATGGCTTTCTGGGGACTGAAAATGATTGCTTGAAGACTGCTGCTGATGCTGAGTGTTATCCTCCACCTCCATGCTGACACAATTCTCCTCCTCCTCTTCTTCCTGTGTGACCGGCGGGCCCGCAGAAATAATATCTGGATAAAGGGCGCCTTGAGAGGTAAGGAAGTCCTCCTCTTCCTCCCGCTGTTCTGCCTCAAGTTCCCTGTCCATTATTCCACAAAGCGTGTGCTCCAACAGGAAGACAAGAGGGACAGTATTACTGATGCATGCACTGTCACTGCTCACCATCCTCGTGGCCTCCTGAAATGGTGACAGGACAGTGCATGCATCCTTGATCAGTAGCCACTGGCGTGGCGAAAAAAAGTCAAGCTCCCCTGACCCTGTCCTGGCGCCATACTCACACAGGTACTCATTGATAGCCCTCTGCTGTGTGTGCACCCGCTGCAGCATTGCCAACGCTGAGTTCCACCTGGTGGGCATGTCACAAATGAGACCATTCTTGGGCAGTTTGCATTCCCTTTGAAAGTCAGCCAGCTGAGCACTGGCATTATATGACCGGCGGAAATAACCACAGACCTTCTTGGACTGCCTCAGGAGATCCTGTAAGCCCGGGTACCTGGTCAAGAACCGCTGCACCACCAAATTCAGGATGTGAGCCAAACAGGGAACATGGGTCAAGTGTCCCTGTCAGAAGGCGGAGAGGAGATTGGTGCCATTGTCGCATATAACCATTCCTGGCTGAAAGTGAATGGCCTCACAATATGTAACAGTTGGTAATACTAATATCCTGTACCATCATCTGTAAATATGTAGAATAAGGACTTGGAGATCTGGTCCCCAAAAATAGAAGGGGAGATAGCGGACTATTGCGGTACGTGTTGAGGATCAAGTGAAAACACATATATACATCATTATATAAAACATATATATAATTTATTAATACAATAAAAACAATTGACAATAACAGATAGGTAAAAGTGGTGGAGTATTTCTACCAGTTTCACTATATTCAAAAAAAGGGGGAACAAGGGGGACATTGGGACTTTACATGAAGTATGTGGTAGCAAAAAAGTATAAAGGTGAACTACTAGGTTATTACCTCACACCCGGCCTCTGCATTCAAAATAACAGCACCGATTTGGCTAGGAAGCCAGGATCGTTTTTTTTATTTTTTATTTTAGGCTTCCCAGCCTAGAGGTGAGATGTGGGGTCTTATTGACCCCATATCTCACTGTAAATAGATCCGATCGTGCCATATTTCTATTACAAGGGATGTTTACATTCCTTGTAATAGGAATAAAAGTAATCAATTTTTATTTTTATTTTTTTTAAGTGTCAAACTAAAAAAATAAAAGTAAAATTAACAATAGAAAAATAAAAAATTAAAGCGCCCCTGTCCCCGTGAGCTCGTACGCAGGAGCAAACGCATACATAAGTCCCGCCCACATATGAAAACGGTGTGCAAACCACACGTGAGTTATCGCCGTGAACGTTAGAGAGAGAGCAATAATTCTAGCTCTCCTCTGTAACACAAAACATGTAACCAGTAAAAAAAATTTAAGCGTCGCCTATGGGGATTTTTAAATACCAAAGTTTGGCGCCATTCCACGAGCGCATGCAATTTTGAAGCGTGACATGTTGGGTATCTATTTACTCGGCGTATCTTCATCTATCACATTATACAAAAAAATTGGGCTAACTTTACAGTTTTTTTTTTTTTTAAGCATGAAACTTTTTTTTCTGAAAAAAAACGCATTCGAAAAATTGCTGCGCAAATACCGTGCGAGATAAAAAGTTTCAACAACCGCCATTGTATTCTCTAGGGTCTTTGCTAAAAAAAAACATATATAATGTTTGGGGGTTCTATGTAATTTTCTAGCAAAAAAATTATGAATGATAATGATAATTATTTTTTAGTATTTTTTATTTTTAAGATAAATCTATATAATATCATTATTTTCCATACAGACACCGGCTTGTTTACTGAATATCTCCCCCAATCATCGGGGGAGGCTCTCCTGGGTGTCTTGTGCACCTTGTTGGTACATTGAGTGGGTAAGACCTTGTGTTTTATGAATTGTATTAACCTCCCCCCTTTTTGCTCATTGTTCTTTATATTAATCAATAAATATTTGGCTTTCTATATTAATATTTGTTAATGTTTGCACTCTTTTTCAGATGTATGTATTTCCTAAAGAAGCTAAGATATAGCGAAACTAGTAGAAATACTCCACCACTTGTACCTATCTGTTATTGTCAATCATTTTTATTGTATTAATAAATTATGTATATGTTTTATATAATGATGTATATATGTGTTTTTACTTGATCCTCATGTCAGAAACCATGAATCAGACCGAGACAGAAGTACAATTAAATCACACTTGTTTATTAAATAAAAATAAAAAGGTAAATAGAAAGCGTAGTCAAAGCATAGCCAGAGTTCAGTAACCGGATCGAGTAGTCAGCCAGGCCAGAGTTCAATAACCAGATTGGGTAATCAGCCAAGCTAGAAGTCAGGGATCCAAGTAGAGCAACAGCAAGCAGGATAAGGAGCCAGAAGGGATGTCAGCAAGCCAGTCTTGAAACAGAACCGCAGGAGATGGTTTCTTGTGATGTGACCAAGGTGAAGGCAGAGATGAAGTGAGCTGGACAGCTTTAAGTAGGGAGGTCAGACGAGCATGATCAGGAACAGCTGGTAACTGTAGAGAGAGATGAGAGCTGGTAATTAGCTGACAGCTGAGTAGCCAGCCCAGAGAAGGAAGGGCTAAGCCAGCCCTGACACCTCAACACATACCACAATAGCCCGCTAGCTCCCCTCCTATTTTTGGTAGCTCTGGTTGGGGACCAGATCTCCAAGTCCTTATTCTACGTTCCTGGCTGAAGCTGGCATGGCGTCAACCACCTCTGAGCCTGCCCCTGCAGAGCTGACAAAATCTCTGCCCCAGTGTGGCTCCTGTCCCCTAAGCAGACCAACTCAAGCACCGCATGGCATGCTTGCATAGCCCCTTGAACACCTACAGAGCAGTGATGGTTTATAGGATCTGCAGAGGAAGAGGCCATAGAGGAAGAAGAAGAGGAGGGAGTGGAGGAGAGAGCTGTGGTAGAATCGTCACTAGAATTTTGGAGGTGTGGTGGTGGAACAAGCTCAAACAATACTGAACCCTGTCCTGCATCCTTCCCAGCTGCCAGCAGAGTTACCCAGTGCGCCGTGAAAGAAAGGCAATGCCCCTGTCCATGCCTGCTGGACCATGAGTCAGCAGTAATATGCACCTTACTGCCAACCGCCCTGTCCAACAAGGCCAAGACATTGCTTTCCACATGCTGGTAGAGAGCCAGAATGGCCTTCCGTGAAAAGAAATAGAATTTGGGAACCTGCCACTTAGGTACCGCACATTCCACAAATTCACAAAAGGGGGCAGAGTCTACTAGAAGAAAAAGCAGCAGTTGCAGTGCTAGCAATTTGGCCAAGCTAGCATTCAGACGCTGAGCATGTGGATGGCTGGGACCGAATTTCTCTCGACAGTTTAGCAACTGGGGTAGGGAAATTTGCCTGCTAAAATCAGATGTTGGTATACCGCTAGCAGATTGGCCGCAAGTACTTGAGACACCTATTTCTATACCTTCATTCCTCTCAGTGCAGGTTTCTGAGAGGATTGGACGTATAGTGAGGTTGGAGATCCCGGCTGATGACGAACAAGGAGAGGTCCGCCTTGATCTTTTTTTCCCAACCACCTTATATATTAGCACTGTATATCCTAGCTGTGCCTCGATTCACCCATACAAAATCACTTACAGTGGGTGTCTAACCGTTAGTGCCCCCCCCCCCCCCCCAACTCAAATCTCACTTCCCTTGCTCTTATCTCAGCAGTCTGTCCATGACCAGATCTACCGGTGAAAAGCCGGGAGTATCCAACCAGAGTGCCCAGAGTTTCTCAAACTTTTCCGGTCGCCCTCTATGTTGAAAAATTTACTTTTCCATCCTAATAGTGTCCCCCATTTGGGCAATCCACTCCCCCAGTGTTGGAGGCTCGGTCGCCTTCCAATGCCGAAGAATCATCTTTCGTGCTTGGAACAGGGCCCTGGCCATGGCCTGTCTACTATTGTTCCCCATGGAAACATCGTCTAGGATCCTGAGTAGACACGGTTTCGGGTCTGAGGGTATGGTAATCTGAAACACTCTGTTAATAGTGTCCAGTACCCCTGTCCAGAATAGGTGTAGTTTGGGGCATCTCCACAGCAGGTGGATCAAGTCCCCGTGATCTCTCGCGCACCTGGGCAGTCTGAGTCCTGTCGCACCCCCACCCTAAACAGTCTGTCAGGCGTGTGGTGTACTCTAAACACAATATATAATTGAGATAGCCGCTGGGCCACATTTACCGAACAATATTGTACTGCCTGTAGTGCCTCCTCCCATTGCTCATCCTCAAATATACCACAATCCCTCCTCCATTTATTTAGTGCCGTCTGCGCAAATCCTCTGAGGCAGGCAGTAAGGACCATAGAGTAAGTTCTAGAGATAAAGCCCTGGAACTGTGTTACGTTAGCCATAGATCGGAAGATCGGGGTTGGTGAAAGAGTCCACGGGGTCCCCCCAGCCTGCGCCTTCACTGCATGCTGCAGTTGTAGGTAGTAGAAAAGCATGGACTGTGGGAGATGAAATCTCTCCCTCAAATCGGGGAAGGGAGTCAGCCTCCCTGCTGTAAAAATTTGTCCCAAATGCATGACCCCATATCTCTTCCACCGAGTGCCACAATCCAGCAATAGTAGCTCCTCATAGTGCCTATTCTCCCATATTGGGCTGTACTCAGTGAAGTCCTCCACCCCCTGCAGTTGTCGAAGTTTATTCCAGATTTTCTGCATAAGAGCGTAAGTGGGCAGTCTTTTGTTTGATTTTGCATAGGCCAAGGCCTCCATACCCGAGGGTACATCGCCATGGCTGGAAGCCAAGCACATCAGGGCCTTAATTGGTTCCAAACGTATGGTCCCCTCCTCTCCCCCTGTCCCCCCCCAGCATAGCCCTGGCTATATGCTGTGCCTGTGCTGCCAGGTAGTAGGCACAAGGATTAGGGAGGACGAGGCCCCCTGCCTCCTTGGACTTTTGTAGTTGTTCTAGTTTTATCCTTGGGGGTTTATCTAACCAAATGAAAGCTCTAAAAATTTAGTTGATAATGCGAAAGAACTTCAGAGGGATTACCATAGGGGTATTGTGCAGAATATATAGAAGTTGGGGCATAAAGATCATCTTTATCAGGTTGACTCTTCCGACCAGAGACATCTTAAGGCGGGACCAAATTTTAGTTTCGTTTCGAATTCTATTTAATAGTGGGGTTAGGTTAAGGGAAATATAGTCAAGAGGTTCCGACGTGACCTGTATACCCAAGTACTTCATACCCGTGGACACCGGCACGCCATGTATTATCCGACCTCCACTGTCCGGATTGGCATCTAGCAGCAGCAGGGTGGATTTGGTCCAGTTTATGATCAGTCCTGAATAAACTCCAAACTTTCCTATTGTTTCCATAGCCATCCGCAGGGAATCAGATGTGTCTCCCAGAAGTAGCATGGTATCGTCTGCGTATAGCATGATTTTTTCCTGAAACCTCCCATACTGGAAGCCTCGCACCCTCTGATTTGCTCTAATAAAGGATGCCATGGGTTCGATGGCGACGGTAAAAAGGAGGGGCGACAGTGGGCACCCTTGCCGAGTGCCCCTATGCAGGGTGAATGGGGCAGAAATCTGTCCCGCCTCTCTGATAGTCGCCCGAGGTGAGCAGTATAATAGCTTCACCCATGACAGGAACCCTTCGCCGAAGCCAAACTTACCCATGACAGCCCATAAATATTTCCACTCCACGCTGTCAAACGCCTTGTGGGCGTCCAGAGAGAGCCACATTCTCCCCCTGTGTTTGAAGGTTTAGGTAAAGCCTAAAATATAAATTAAGCTTTGGCGCTAAAACCTTTTTGTGCACTGTGAATACTAAAATCATATATAAGTGTAAGATGATCTATTATCTCTGCTGGTGCTCTGAAGAATATTAAAACAAATTGCGGTGGAAACCTCTTAAAACCACTATATACGTGATAAAAAATGCGTGAAAAAAAGAAGAAAAGCAAAGAGGATGTATGTCTGTTGATTTACACCTCAAAAAATGCACATATGTATTGGAAAAAGTGGTGAATCGATCATATAAAAACAATTCTACTG